>NC_143436.1:166984590-167641019 GCF_987193195.1 Phasianus colchicus | reverse complement strand
GGTACCTCTGTATGTTTATTTCTGACTGAGGACTTCAAAAGAGACAATAATCCAGTAAATAGACATTGCTTTTTTTCCTCAGGGTTATTACCCACTAACGTAATGAAGTTGCCATTTTCCAAAAATGCTTTCATTTTGAGAAACACACAACTATTTCACATTTCTCTCTTACACGTGTGAAATACTGGAAGACGTGTCAAATATTTCTAAAATTTCTGTAGAAAATTACCTCATTATCAATCAGTACAGACACTGAACTTCCTCATGTCAAACATACACGATTTATCTTGTCAGATGCACTGACATTTAAGGAAGTTTGGGATGAAAATATCAAGATATTGAGCTGAATATAAGAATGCTGACTTACGATTCAGAGAATGACAAGCAGTGTCAGTTCCATTCTGTTCTTGGCAACAGTCAGTAAAAGAGGAGTCATCTTCCCACAGGATTTTAGTACTTTAAAAAATCTTCCTTTATTTATGTGATACTATCAATCTTCAAAGATTTTCCAACAACTAACAATGCCGTGACAGCTTAAATGACTGCCTAACTAAAAATCAGTACTAAAATTTTCAGTATCCAATTTTGGCTTTAAAATATGTAGTCTACAACCATTTGTGATGTCTACTCAAACATATCTCTTCAAATAACTCTAAAGCTTTATGTAAGCTTGGAATTTCTGTGCAACTTCTTCTCTCCATCTAAAAAATTCTGACAAAATCTGAAAGTGGTGAGCCTGCACACATTCCCTAAAGAGCTGAAAACTGTGGACTCCCAATCTCCCAGCTGCAGAGTTTATATCCTAAAGTTAATTATGCAGAACCATGTTTACACCATGCACATCTTCAACTGGGCTTAAGCTTATGTGTTTACACATTCATAGCAATTCTGCACCTAAATAAGCATAAGCCTATGCTAATGACCAATTTGAAGACCAAAAGGAATACATGAATGTAAGGGAGATGATGCCAAGTTTGATGACAATACTATTTGTCATAATACAATTTATATGATCACCTTCAAAAATCTACTACTACTATGGTGTTTCAACAGGCTTGTAGGTTTATCTTAAAGTCTTTGTCCTGACTTTTGTTTCTGGTTCTGCAAACGGTAACATTTATTTTGTTATTTGCCACTGGCTGGAGGTGTGCATGTACAAGCTAAAAGATCCACGTTTTTCAATGAAGATTCATTATCTAACATTGCAGCTTAAAGCAAAACTACTTTTTTGTGTTACAACTGGCCTATTGCTTGCAATCACTTAAATTTCCACAGCTCCAACACCTTCTTGTTTTTCCAGTAACCTCTGCCTTTTTGGTGACCCATATCCCTACAATTTGCCAATTGAAAGCCATATCGGGTGCGTCACTGGTGCCTGTGGGTAACCTCATCCCCCTCACAGCAAACTGCTCTTCTCACCCCTTGCAACACAAACCAAAGAGAAAAATCCCCTTTGCAGAAACCCACCTGTGTCATCTTCACAGCTGGGTAAACCTGCGTTTTCTTTTAAGGCTGGCATTGAGATCACCTTAGCCATAGCATTCACAGATTTCCTATAATCTGAAGTTGCTGTTACTCTGGCGAAGAAAAGGAAGGCAGGATTTTAAAGCACAGGAAGGACTGTAAACTTTATAATCAGTTGTGACCCAAGGCTTTACTGTCATTTACAGAGCAGAGTGATTAAGAGAACATGCAGAAGCACGTAAAGAACTAAAAGCGAGTCAGTATTTAAGAAAATATATGGTCCCTGAATATTGCATAAGGGATCTTGTTGAGGCTGAGTCTCTCTGATGCTGCTTTGGCACAGAAATTTTCTTCAAGTTCCAGCAGGCTGTTTATAGCAAGGGTGGGAGGTAGGTGGAAGACAGAGAAGACCGCTTAAGGCTGCCCAGATACTGAAAATAAAGATGGTTCTTTCTCAAAGATAAGAGTTTGTTTGGATTTGAGAGGAAAGGCTTGCTTGTTTAGATGTCAAAAAGCATAATGTCTAGGGCTGTATATACATCCTTAATGTACCTTTGAATCTTTCTACCTATTAAGCAATCACAATTCTGAGAATGTGAAGGAAAAATTTGAGTATGGACAATCTTTCCGTAGCTTTTTAGTGTCTTAATTGTGTGCAATTCTTCTCCTGAAATGGTTTTTGGAATGGTCAGTGAATGGTGAAAAACTCAAAAGTTGAAGCAGAAGAATTGGTATAAAACCATCACACAAGCTACAGAGGTACAGAAAAAGAAAGTAATTAAAAAAATAAAAATAAAAAGTAGACCGGATGTACTCACTCATCACTAGACACGTTACATGATTAATCACTTGTCCTCATTGTAACAACGAAGCCAGGAAATCCACAAAACCTCAGTATGTATGTAATAGTGCATTTCTAGCTAACAAATTACAGCTATCAAGCTACAGAAAGCAGCATGCACTACATTTACTATAATTTAACATACCGGCCTTCCCTGAAAACCTGGCAAAGTCTGCAAAGATGCAAGCCCGTCAGTGAGGGTAAAAATTCTAGTGTATAGCATTTGAATGAGATTCAGCTAAAAGACCAAGATGGCTCTGGGCATTTTGAGCAAAG
Organism: Phasianus colchicus; assembly: GCF_987193195.1. Classification (NCBI taxonomy): domain Eukaryota; kingdom Metazoa; phylum Chordata; class Aves; order Galliformes; family Phasianidae; genus Phasianus; species Phasianus colchicus. Next base: position 167,638,438 of record NC_143436.1, on the reverse strand, counting down.
TAGTTAATTGCAAAGGTGATGATCCAGCTAAGCCAATGCATCCATTGCTAACCATAAAAACAGAGCAAATGTTATAAACAGGTTGTGGTGGCGTTACCTGGAGCCAAAGCACAAGCCTGGCTGCATTTCATCTCAAACCACTGACCAGTCCTCGTGTTGTTCGGAAAGTATGGCTGACATCCGACTGCAGGCCGCCCTGTGAGGTTCACCAAACCACCAGCACTAAAGTGGTTACATTGCTTTCTTCAAGACATTTTTGTGGCTTTCTTGGGAACACAGTGCTTGCCAGGTGAGTAGCTTAGCTGGGATGGTTTTATCTTTTTGTCACCATTACTTGTGCTTCAGTACCATTTCAGGGCCCCCCTTCCTCTCAACCTTGTATAAAGTACAGGAAGAACCATTCTCTAAAGGGGCTGCAAGCATTAAAACAAATTTTTAGCCTAACAAGGAGCATTTTTAGTCTGAACTCCCTTACAACATGCAGGAAATATCACCTCATTATTTATATAAATCTACTTACAATATTTTTTATTTGAAACATAACCACCATTTCCACCATTTAAAGTGCAATTCTGTGGCAATTCATAACGAATTATGTCTTAATAGGAGAAGACCACAATCCTGAAATGCTTTTTCCAGCTCTTCACAAGAAGCTGCTAATTAGCTATTGAATTAACTACATGCACCTCAATTCATCCAGGACCAGCTCCTAACATGCCTGTTAACAACCATCATCTGCTGCTAACATGTTCTCTTGGCGCTTCATCAGTCAAATTCAGCTCAGGAAGAGACTCCTTCAGGTAAGGAAGGGGACTATTCCCATCAGCTCCATGCACAAAGGGCTGTAGGCAATGGTCAATTTCCCAGAGATCAAAACTAAGAAGCCTGAGACAGGAGACTTACTCAAAAGATTTTTTAGGGCTCATGTCGGAGCTGCGTAGGGAAATCCCTCATTCTGTACAAAGCATAGTATTACAGACATTGTTCCTCATGGCTTAGTAATCTTTATTGGCCTCGTTTTTATGCCAGTGTTATGCCCTTGGAAGAACTACTCAAAGAAGGATAATGTATGGAACCTCACATTTCTTGTGTTGTCTTTGGAAATTCCTAGACTTCCTGGCCATGTAGTCAGCGTTTGTGCTACCTTGGAGGTAATTCATCATCTAGGACAGTGAGAGACATGTCCCATCCTTCTCAACCACCACAGAAACATTTCAAAAAAATGAGTCAGGTACTTGCCCTGACAATGATATCAGCTTCAAAATTTGGAGGGTTTTTCCATACATTACATGTTTGGGGTTGCCTTTGACTGATTTATGTGTTTGCCAAAAAAGGCAAACAATCTTCAAGCTTTATTAAAAAAGAGAATATACCAAAATTGTAAAACTCATTGGTTGGGGGGACCCTTTAGGAGCAGCATTCAAGCCAAGTTGGAGAAGAGAGGAATTGCAGAAGACGAGTCTCAGGGTACTTTGTGTGGTCACAGCAATGCATGATCTCCAATGAAAGATTTACTTTGGGAAGAAGGGCAGGAGAAGGGCCCACCCTCGTACTACGTGCAATGAAATCACTAACAAGAAATAAGGGAAACTTTGAAACCTTTACTCTTCTCAACATGCCGAGATCGTTGAAATTGCCATTATAAAAACTGATGTTGCATTTAAGACATGACTGTGTTTGAACACTGGACTTGCAAAGAGAAGCCAGTTGGTAGGAAATTAATTTATGTTCAGATCAACCGAGATGACAGAGAATGATCACAGGTCACATCTCTTTGTAACAAAGGTACAAATTGTACCTTTGTTAATTAGATACAATTAAATGAGCTTTAGCTACAGTACACTTTCAGTCTAGTCAGCTAAAAAAGGCTTATGTTTTAAGAAAGAAAATTAAAAATGAATGGTGGTAACAAACAACTTTTTCGTTGCTGACGTGTATTCGGATTAAGGGTTATATCTCTAATTAATCCTGTTCACCCCGTGTAATCTAAATGACTGCAGCAATGAGGACTTCTCTTCATACTGAGATTTTCTCTTTAACAGTAATGGAAGCTAAAACACAAAGAAAAACAAAATAAGGCAAATTTTAAATGCAAGATGGGTATACACCATAAACAGATGCATTCCAATACTGCAGGAAGAAAAAAAAATCTCACAGAATAATTTAAAACAGAAATTACCATTAATCCTTCTCTAAAACCATGTCTCTAAGAGCCTCTCAGAAGCACTTTGATCATACTGATGAGGGCCATCCAGACTCCTTGGGGAATTTCCAACACCCACCTCTTTTATTTTCTCAGGCAGTCACAGGAAAAGAGGTTTTGGTCGAAGATGCCAGCATGTACAAGGCGAGTCAGGATGTCTCAGGCATAACCCTTTCATGACTCTGACCACTCTGCTGATGATCTTCACATCGTACTTTACAGCATTAAGTTGCCTTGTGTTCCAGAGCTCCTAAGCTATCCTATCAGCATCAAAAAATGAGTATTTTCCCGTTGCTCCATTAATATTATCTAAGCAGTCTCACAACTGGTAAGTAGGGACTTCTGTCATGACCAGGCCTTTCAACTCCAATACACTCAGTAAGCTCTCAATCTTTTCTGATATATACATATCACTTCACATACTGCATAGAGATCTGTTTAACAGGACACGTGAAATAACTGGAAATAACTTCTCTAAACAATTTGTGATGGGCTTCTTCCACAGTTTGTTCTCCCATAAACTCACGTTCACGTTTCCAAAAGAAACACCATTCATCTCTTGTAAATTTTTGACATCCAGGGTACAGAGGTGGTTCTTTGTTCCATTTCTGCTCACATCCCATTAGCTCTGTTGTAGCAATATGAGTATTATGTCTGATTTTGTGTGGTTAATTAGTCCAGTTGCAACATCTACACATAGTACAAAATTAGAGGGAAGTAATTATAAGGGTACATTCTTCCTATAACCAGACACCTCAAGAATCACGTCCACTGTTTGCAATTAAATACTATCACTTAAATTTGAGACCTGATGTAGGTGGGCGAGACAACTGACATTCTGTCAGCTTTCCAAAAGAATGCATTTTGCCATGTGTCTGGAAGTTATTGTTATGTAGTAAAGTAAATATGCACCCATACCCATAATGTAGTACACTAGATTTATATTATATTATGCTCGAGTATCAGCTTAAAAGTTACTTTCAGATCAGCATAAAATCCAAGGGTTTTGCAAGCAACAAGTTGGGTTCCAAACCAAAGCAACCACAGATCACTTTCCTACAGGAGTGAAAAACTCAGCCAAAAGCAAGTTTAGTTCTTCTTCACTGCTTGATGATTTCTGGTAGGCAGCCTTATTCCATAACCTCCCAACTACGACTTCCCTTGCTTGTTTTTAACCACTTCCGCCAGCCAAGAATAAGAAGGCCAGAAGTCACATCAGGACAGCTGAGCAGGGTCAGGAAAAAAACTGAACAGCCATACTACTGGACTGGATAAGGGTCAGAGAACAGTAGAAACCAGCTACAGCCACAAGGAAAGTGTGGGAGGAGACTTAGAGCAATAAGAGGAGAAAACTGCAAAAAAAAATAAGAGACTGGCAGTAAGTGGGCTACTGGGGCAGATGGCAGAAAAAATACATTACCTTGCTTTTTCATTCTGGATATTTGTCTTATTCCTGCCCAAAGCATTAAACTTGTCTTTCTCTTTTGGCCATTCTCAAATAAAAACAAAAAACCATAATCGCTCACATACACACACAGCTCCTTACAGGCCTAGAAGCAGCTGCAGTCACATTAGGACTGGAGACAAGATAGGCTACACATTTTGACTATGCAAAGGCCTCCATTTCAGTCACTGTAGTTGTCGTGGAAAGATGCTGCAAAGCCACGAAGCAGAGAGCCAGCACCTTGATTACAGACATGGCCTTGTGCTTGTCACTGTTAGTTCTCCTACCCCAAGCAGAAACACATCTGTTGGTTGGCCTTAACACCAACTAAAAAGACATTTGATTAACCTGGAGTTCAATAACTAGCCAGTAAGGTTAATGATGAGTGCACATTTCTTTGGCTTTGGCATCACTGGCTTTCCATAGGCACCTTCCAGTCAGAGGCTTGGGACAGTAACCAGCAAGGAATTAATTCAGGAATTCAGTCACATCAAAAAGATCAAGTCGTGGAGTTAGAAGAAAGTAGAAGCAAAGGAGTGGGAGATGGGAGCAGCACACACTGGGCAAAAACTACAGAATAGCTGGAGATGCAGTGCCCTATTTAATACATCAAGGTTAAGCGAAGTGCACAGATACTGTTCTGTGGTTGAATAAAGCCAGCCAGAGCAAGACTGCTGAAAGAAAGCAAAATAAAGTCTAGGCAGGAAGAAAAAGAGCAGGCTAATCTTCAACATGATTCTCTCCCTTCACAAAAATCTCTTTTTATTTCCAAATCTGCCACCCACCTTTTTTTCTTTTTTTTTCCTTTCGTCTGCATAGTATTTTAAGAACAAGTTAAACATTTACTTGATTAGTTAGCATGCATTTTCTAGAAGGCAACTGACTCATTAGACTCATTAGCTAAACTCAAACATCTTTCACAGAGATACAGTAATGAAATAAAAGAATACTTTTTTTTTTTTTTTTTGGAAGAAATCATAGACACTGAAGAAATCACCTCTAAAAAACATTGCAAAAATACAAAATCATGTAAAGCTGGGCATGCTTACTTTAAAAGTAACTTCAGCAAAAAAAAAAAAATCTGTATTTCTTGAAATGAAATGCTACTGAAATTGTTAGACTTGTAAGATATAAATACAAAACAAACTACTGTCATCTATTTGCAATAACAGCATCTCTAGAACTTAGAAACCGTATCAGTGCACAACAAGAAGTTTGGGCAGCATTTTAATTTTAGGGTACTTAATTTATTCTTTGCTAAGTTTCACAAGATATCAAAATGTTTGAGTGCTTTGAGTAAGCCCATGAAAAATTGTGTTCCACACATTTTCATTAGCAGCACGTTTTTGCATTAAGAAGACTCCAAAGCTGGCTGTTACTCTGATTCCCCAGAAACTGTACATGTGCCAAGACCATCCTCAGCCCACATGGAATTATCAGGCTATCCTCCCTGACCTAGCTTTCAGGCTAGATGACATAGACTGCTTGTTCATTCTGCTTACACCGAGATATTACAGTTCATTTCTTGCTTAATATCTCCTAACAGAATTCATGCAATGATATACTTTATGTGACTGGAACTTCAGGCTTACCTCTCAACCCAAAGACAGTAAAATGGTGCTCTCTTTGCATATAGCAATTCAATCCTGTAAGAACGATGCCATCTCCTGCTGCATTAGCACTGTTCACTATGCCATTCAAGTGGCCTCATACAACATGAAGCAGGACCAATCTTACCTTTGTAAACTGAAAAGTAACGTTGAATGAATTTACAAGAAATGACAGCTCTCTCAAAGCCAGTGAAACGTGTTTTATTTTAAGCCACTGCTAAAACAAGGACAAATTTAGTGCAACCTGCAGTTTATAATCTGAAAACTGAATATAGTTAAATTATTAAAATGGCAAAACTCATCACCATTATACGAGACCTTCATTTTCATTGAGTACAGTTACATTAACATTTATAGTTATTCAAACTGCTTTTGGTGTACAACTGCATCACTAACCGGGCTGTGAATTATCTTAACACTGCACAAATAAGCAGCAGTTCCAGCAAATTATAATAAATTTTAGTATTAAATACTATTCAGACATTACAACAGAACAAAGACCCTCTAAAACTACAACTCCAGCTATACAACAGGAATGTACAAAGATGGTATAAAATAAAGTGACTACAGTGGCTGGGCTCTGTACTTGTCTCTTCAGAGCTAAAGTACTTGACAGTCAAATGCTTGACAGTAGTGGCTCCTGTTGAAAAGCCACTAATTCTTACACTAAAATCAGTCCCAAATCTTGTCTTTTTTTTTGCTGATCACCTCTGTAAAGCTATTTTTTTTTTCGCTGGTGACAGTGTTTAGTATTTACCGTGTTCCCATCTCCAACAGGATGTGGCTCTTAATAGAAAAGGTCCTAGATAAAGGAACATTAGAAAACAATGTTTAAAATCTGGTACTGTTTTGGGGAGACCTAATTAGTCTCGGAATGTGGGTTGTTAGGTTCATGTTTTTGTTTTTTTTAATATATATAAAGTTTACACAGTGATTTTAAACTCAAGAACAAAAATACTATGCAAATCTCATTCAAATATGTGGCATTGACTCATTTTTCACATCCTCATTTTGAAACAGATCTTCTTTAATTTTAGCATACGGGTTTGGTTTTTATGCGTACTTATGTATTATTTATGTACCCCACTCTAAATGTTTACATTTGTTTTAAATATGGACACTTCCAATTGTTGATTTATAGAGGGATTATTTTCACTTTTTTTTTTTTTTTCCCTACAGTATCTTACAAAACATGAAAGCACTTCTATTTTTCAGAACACCAAACGTATTTATGTAGCATTTAAGAGAGGGTGCTTTCTGGAACTGTGACATCATTGTATATATTTTCTTCAATTTAAAATTTCATTACTGAGTTTCCCATGCAGAAAAATCTGCAAGATGAAACAAACTGTATTTCACTGCACTGCTTTAAATGGACCAAAATGTAGCCCTCTGTATTGTTACAGTTTTCACTTACACTTCCGTATCTGTGGTCAGGAGTTTTAAATAAACTCAGTAATAGCATTATATAAGACTCACTGCAGAAAAGAACAGCTTTGTATATATAATAAGTAATATAGCAGACAGCACCAGTTAGATATAATCAAAGGAAGAATTCTGCAACAGCTATTAAAATGGTTAAATAATAACAACTTCGTGAGGCTGGTTTAATTCCAATTTCAGTAACAAAGAAAAATAATCAGAGCATCCAGAACACAAGTTTAAAACAGTTTGTGTAGAAAATTATGCCTTTTTTTTTTTTAATAAAAATGAAGTATTTTGTAACTTTTCTCCTTGTGTTAATTTGGAAATTGTTCCTTTCCTTGCAGACTAATAAATCAGTGTCATCCTTAACATCAGTCAATAGAGTAATGCAATACATCTGATCCACTCTGAAACAAAGACTTCATTTATAGCACAACTACTGTTCACTTGACTTCCTGAATAGTTGGAAGCTTTGGGAGTTGCACAAACTTTTAATTTTGCATTAAAAAAATTAAAAAATCATCAGTTTTATAAAACCCAACATACCAAACAGATGAGTTTCCTGTTTTCCTGGATTTTTTTTTTTTTCCCTGTTTTGTGTGTTGAAGTCTACCAACAGGTCTGCACATGTACAACATCTTCAATATCATTTTCAGCTTGGTTTTAGATGTGCTGAAACACTGTACTAGCATTATTGTATCCTCATGTCCTGAAAATTCATTTCAATGGGAATACCAAAAGCCAGAGCAAATTTAGTTCTCAGGCATTGGTTTTTGTGTTTTATTTTCTTGATATTTTGATTTGCAGTTAATTTTATGCAAGTTCATTACTGCTTTGTTGAAAGGAAGATGTTACGGCCACAGAATGATTCAAAATTTTTGTTTGGAATGAACCTGAAAGTCAATGTTCTCAAGGTCTGGAAAAAAAAAAAAAAAAAAAAGAAAGGAAAATGGGGAGAGAAGGAGAAAGCAAAAATAGAAAGAAAAATTCGTATACTCCTTCACATTTATTCCTTACTAGACCATCTCCCACATATAGAAATTATAATAGTTTTTTCTCCCCTCTTTGCATTCTAGAGAAAGCTGATATCTGTAACATAGCATTGTATTACCTATAAAGGAGCAAAAGAGCCTGTAGTGTTTTTTTTTGGTCTTTGTCATACAGCATATACAGATCTTTCAATCAGCAAAATGATACGTCACATGAGGTAATAAACTATGAGAATAACACAACTTTAAGTTAGCAATAAAAATTTATGTTGTAAATTCATATAGGTGAGATCTAATGCATAATATAGCTACATCAACATACCTAGTTGTGTGTGCACATGTGTGAACACACACATGCATATATAAACCTAACTCAGTTTGAAAGGTAAACTTTGAGATCCAAGACAGGGTCCCTTTTGAAAACCAGATGACAAATGAAAACTAAAATAAACCAGGTCTCTGTAAAGAGACCTACACTGACTAGTGGAATGCCTTCCTGACACACAAAGACAATGCAAGGAAAGTGGTCTTACCAGTGTGACACTTCATAGTAATTTAGGACACGAGGAATCAGAATTGTATATATTGCACTATAACTCGTGAACAGATTTAAAGACATCCATTTCTTTTCATTTGGGATCACACCCTGAAATGCACGACATACCAACAGTGTATTTTTCCATGACAAAGCCATTAAGATTCTTTTTTTCACCCAAACTAAGTGAAACACCACGATTTGCTTTCAAGAGATAAGAATCTTGAGGTGGCAGCCTTGTAATTACTAGCAAGTGCCTTTTTCTAAACAAGAATGCACAAAAACAAAAAAGCAAACCCCAAAAGCATTCTCAAACAACAGGATATGTAAAGATCCAGACTTTCCTTCAGACAAAAGGCAAGTCAGCAGTACTGGTAAGAAACATGATTACATTGCTAAAAAGACTTGATTAAAAGTGCCTTTAAAAATATTCAGCAAAGGTAGTTAAGAAAAATGAAAAATCAATTTGCAATAAATTTCTCCTTTATATTTTAATGAGTTTTCCATGCTAACACTTAAGTGCTCAGCAAGTAACAAAATTCTCTTTATTACTGAAAAGAAAACTCATGTATGGAAGGTAAGAAGTAAAGAATTAGACTGGTCAAAAAGATGGCCACAATTCTCAGAGAAAAAAAAAAATCTATTTGCTACTTTGTATGTGAGACTATCCCAGCTTTGGCTTGAATTAATTTTCTTCACAGAGGTTTGTATGGTGCTATGTTTTGGACTTATTGAAAGTAATATTGATAACCCATTGATATTTTAGTTGCTGCAGAGCAGTGCTAGCAGAGCTGTGGCCATTTCAGCTTCTCAAGAAGACCTGCCAGCGAGGAGCTAAGGGGCACAAGGTGCTGATCAGGGACATAGCCAGGACAGCTGACACATTAACCAAAGAGATATTCCACACTACGCAGTGTTATGCTCAGCAATAGAAGATGGTATGGCAGGGAGGGTGGCATTTAGAGTCATGCTGGTTGTCTTTGCAAGCAACCATTACATATGAGGGACCCCTGATTTTGCTTTGCTTGCAAGGGCAGCTTTTGCTGCAGCTGTCTTTATCCCAACCCATGAGTTCTTAACACTTTCACCTTTCCAAGTTGCTTGGCCGTCACACTGTGAGGGGCAGTGAACAAGCAGCTGTGTGGAGTTGAACTGCTACTGGGATTAAACCATAACAAAGACTAGCATACAAATTCTTCAGACATAAAATCAATGTTAAACAAGTATTTTGGTACTAGAAACTTCAGTAAGAAATTTAGCAATTTAAACTTGACTGGCAAACTTCAACAAACTTTGCTTTGTTTTTAAGAAGTTATGCTCAGCCTCCCAGTTTGTCCTACCAGAACTTACCAGCTCTACAATTAACCAAAGAGAACAAGTATTTGCACCTCAATTTCAGAGCAGACTCTCAATCTTTAAAAATTCAAATTGAGAAAGGCAGCTATGAAAGCAGACTTCACTAAGGGTCTGCCTGGGCAAGTCCATTTTCCTCCTGATATTTCTGCCCTTGTGTACCTAACTTGGCCAAGACTGATAATTCTTCTAGAAAATCCTGCTGCAGATTATGAAAAGAGGTTTTTCCAAAACTTAAGTGTTCATAGTCCCACCGTGAATACAGAGCAGGCACAAATGGGAAAGAGCAATCCTGGTGCAGTGGGAATCCTCAATATCATGCCTGAGACTGTCTCCTCTGAACTACTGTCATAGACAAGGTACTTTTTCATAACTATCTCAACGGTCTGAACACAGCAGTAAATAGTTATACATGGGTGAACAATGCTGATTATGGACTGAATAAACATACCATGTGCACAGTATCACAAAGCACAGCACAGATACTTTGACTTTCACCTCAGTCTTTTAAATGCTGACAATTACTTGAACATTCATTAATTGAATTTTACATTATTTATCTACGTTCTTCCTATCTCCTTTTGAAAGAGGAATGAAGCGAAGAGTGGTGCATCTTTGGACTTTTTCAGACATTATCCAGAAGCCACCCAACCAAAGACTTATTAAGGGCTTGTTCTCCATCAGATGCCTTCTCTAGCATTTCACAGTACTTCAACACTGCTTGCAAGAGATCTCCCACTTTCCAATCTCTTTCACGCAGTCTTCTGGAAAGCTAAAGGGGATATGGGAGAAACACAAAACAAAATATTTTGACCAGCACATCCTGATTAACAGTTACAGAAGTTATTCTTGAAACATTAGCTCATAAAAGATCAGTTGTAACAAGTTAATCATTATTCCCACATCTACAAAAACAAAAACTTCCTCAAGGATCAAGCACTTTTCACAACAGTTTCTTCTGGAAGGAGTGACATTTTCAAATGATCTGGTGCCATAGGTATGAAGGCTGTGGTTCATCAAGACTGCAGAAAACAGGAAATTCCGAACACAAGGTTAAAACATTTGCCACCCCTCCCATGCCAATAACGCACATAAAAAAAGACAAAACTCAGTCTTAATAAAAGGATGTGGATTTTCCTTTCACAACATATAGTGTGGTTTGGGTGGCACAGATGCTACCCTCAACGGAAACAGCGCCTTCAGAGTTAGGAAATTATAGCATCTTGGAGAAGAGGAAAAGGTGAAGGTTACGTTAAACTACCATTTGTGAATGGAAATCAGCGTAGCTGAAAACATTTTTTTTTTCATCCAGGAGCCCAAGCAAGAAGTTTTCTTTGCCTACATGTCAAGATCAGCTAAATACGGAAAAATGCCCACCCTGAGATACAGTGAATTTGTCAGTTTGCCTAGAACTAAGAAATCTTTACTTTAAAAAAATATATTTTCTTGGTAGCTTTCAGCATAACCATCAATGCTACATTTAACAACAATTTACACTTTACATATCTCCTGGAACCGCAAAATTTTACTGCTCTCTATTAAGTTTTAAAGTCACTCAGCAAAATATCTTCACAGCTACCAAATTAAAAATTTATTGAGAAATTTATTGAGGTTTTTTTTTTTTTTTCTGAGACCTGTCAAACTGAAGTATGAAAATTCGAGGAAAAAAAAAAAAAAAAAGAAGTGAGATAACTTTTCCCTATTTCTTCACCTAAGTGTGATGTTCAGACTGCAAGGAGACAGGTGATAGAACTGTCAGGCAGAGTGTGAATACTGAACATTTCAGTCTGCATTTTTGGTTGTAATCAACCCAGTACTAAAAACCTGTACAAGAGAGTTAATTTCTGAGTACAGGTTATCTTGAATGAGCAGAATCTCTAATCTTGAGCAGAACATATACTGAACACAGAAATTTCTTTAGTTAAAAAAAATAAATGAACACATTCTACATAAGAGGGAGACAGAACTCTGAAGTTATTTCCATCAATTATTTGCAAATTTTAAAATACAGCACAGCAAAAAAGAGTTTTATGGGCTACAAGAGGCAATTTTGTAAATGGTTTATAAAAGAAGGGTAATTTTTCTTACTCCAGAGAGAAGTTTGGCTGAAGTCCAAAGATGTACTTAGGCAAATATAGTTTAAAGTTTCTGTCTAAGAAAAAATATATCATCACACTAAATATGAGAGCTGTCACCTGGCTTTGCTTATCTTTGTTTTAATTGAGTTCAAAGTTCAATCCCATATTTTCTTTATGACTGCTGCTTCCTACTGTCACACAAGAGAATCAACTGAGTTGACTCAAAACAGACACCAGAAATCCTAGAACAGTTAGATACGTTCTGATTAAAAACTATATGCATGAGCACACATTATTATTATTATTATTTAAATCAAGGCACTTGCATATCAATACTGTCAGATCTTCTTGAATTTTTTTTCCCCAAGACTTATCTAATTCACTAGCTTCTTGTTCTAGCAGCTAACTAACACATTTTGTTTCATATACAGGTAATCAACTTTTCTGCCTTGCTGAGTACAGTGTGAACTCTCAAGAGTTTGTATCCAGTTTCAGCTAGTAACTACCAGCATATAGCAGGCACGGTATATTTTTATCTTTTATACAGCCACAAAACATCAGTGGCTTATTATCCTGCTCTGATCAGCTAACATTTGCCTCTCCTCCCTTCCTGAAACTTCCAACTGCTTAAAGTGAAAATTACTGTTTTCAGTGTGATTTTAAAAGCCCAGGTTTATTCCTTATGTAACTGTGGTACCTTACCAAAGTAGCTCTGAGATTATCAAAACCACAGAGCTGACTTCGAGATTATACGTAGAGGTCAATTTAGTTGGGGAAGACATCAGAAAGCAGAAGTCAGTTTAGTTTTCTGCTGGGCTACAGTGCCCTCTGGAGGTGCATCTAGTTTTACTAGTGACAGAACAGAGAATGACTACTTCCAATTTAAGAACCTCAGTTTGGGCCAGATCATCAACATCAGCCTGAGACTAACTTCAAGACTTCTTGTACTGTACTGCTAAATATCTCGTTTCCATTAAATATAATCCTAAAAGAACACAGGTGCGTTTCAGAAGAACATTCTTATTACTTTTACAAGTATCCTTCTAGAAAGGTTTCTAAACTTATAAATTGACAATTAAAAATAAATCAATTTCAAAAACTACATTCCCTAATCTTTCCTATACTGGATAATTCAAACAGGGACAATGCTCAGAGTTTTATTTTCACTCAAAAACAAAGAAACAGAAAAGGACACTGAGTCTGACTGACATAACAGGTGACATTCTGGGTTTGGCAACTGGACATAAACTGGACACAAGTCTGTAGATAGACAGATCACTGGGAAAAGAGACAGAATAACAACAGGTAACGCTTCCTTGTACCCAAAAGGAAAAACAGTGTTTCAGTTAATCTTAACATAACTACCTTTGGAGAACTGAAGATGAATATGTAAAACCTAGTGAATCAAATGATTATTTAAAAGCAAACAAATGTTTTCAATATTGCATGATGATTGTTTGTCTGAAGATGTTGTATTTTGATCTTTAGGTGTCAGCTAAGTATCACTTTATTATTTGTCAAGAAGCAACATTTTTACTACAGAAAAAAAAATTAGACAGTTATTTTCCACAGTACTTTTCTCATCATATTATCTTATTAGCTATAATACGTCTCCTTTGCATCTTTAGGCATTAGTTTAAAGACAGCATTGCAACTTTAGCCTCTAGCCAAGTAAACGCCTGCAGAAGAAGTAGGAGGAAGAGACACAGAATCATAGAATGGCCAGGGTTGGAAAGGACCACAGTGATCATTGAGTTTCAACTCCCTCCCCTATGAGATGCACTTTATTGAAGCCTCTCCTATTAAATTCAGCTTTCTCTATGGTCACACATCAATCTCTAAAACCAGAACAGTCTCATTCAGTACTTTTTCTTAACAGCTTTGATTGCAGTTTCTTCCAGGAAAAAAAAAAAAAATCTAAACTTCATAAGTTAATTCTGATAAGAAAATGTGCATTTGCTGGCATAAAAACTTGAGGATGAAAATCACACTGTAACGTTAGAAAACCATTTGCACAAGCAAGTTCTCAAAAGTGAGATTTAGTTTGCATACAATTAAACACTACATTAAAAAATGCTTTTAAAGTACATTTTTCACTGAACAAAAGTGTTGTAACTGTACCTTTCTTTGGAATAAGCCGAGTAAAACAACTTGTGAGATAAGGTAACTCAGCCTTCATTAATGCACTGTTATTTACTGTACATGCAGAGACTAAACAGCCTGTGCCATTTTGACCAAGCAGGATTTAAATAATGATTTTTCTTGCCAGCAAATATCTCTTTATTAGTGAGTGGAAAAGAAGAAACAGCTGATATAGCAAATAAAAATAAAGCAAACCCCACAAATCTCATCACGTTCTTCCCTCTCCCAAAGTCCACCAAACTCAACAACTTACTAAGACAAATTCCCTTGTAGCAGTGTCGTGAAAGTGCAGATCAGACACATCTGTTTCGGAAGCTGCTAGCCACTGGAGTGCTGCTCTGAGCTGGGGGTCCACTAGATTTGGTTCCAGGTCAATATTTAATACGGCTAAAGTCTTTTTTATATGCTCCAAACCTAACATTAAAAAAAAAAAATAAAGACGTTAAATCAATTTAATTTTTTTCTTCAAGTTGAGTACAGAAAAAGAATAACGGTAACTTGTATTTTCTCAACCTCATAGTGAAGGACCAAAACACAGAAAGTAATGAGTTAACAACCTTTTGTACCTTGCTCAGACTGGACCAAGTTCAGAGTTCTCTAAGAAACAAAGTTTTAACAAGATTCTGTACAGACCTTAATTTATATACCTCACTAATTCACACATTCAAGGAGCTGATCACAGTTCACTATCTTTCACTGTTAATTACATGTGTTTTCTAAAAATCAGAGACTAACCTTTCTCAGATGCTGTATATTTTGATGTTTTCTTTCAACGCGCTCTCTCAAAATATTTATCTAAGAATATATTCTGACACTTAAATGACACCAATGCCATAATGATCTACAGAGATAACGGGGTTATTTTGCAGATTACAAAAGCAAAGAATTAACAAAATAATAAATCATGTCAAGTACACAGGTCAAGAACAGCAATAAATGCTGGAATTGAGACTACCTTCTACAGCATCCTTGGAATCCTCATCTTTGTCTTCTGTTCCATCACTGTATTTTAAAAATATAACAAAAATATTAAAACAATATACATAGAAAAAATACAGTCAATCCTAAGACTGTATTGAACATCAAACAGTAAAGACAGGAAGATCATAGAAGATTTAAGAAAAGAGAATGAAAAGCTTTGCTTCTCACACCATTTCATGTTGGAAATGTATCTGTTATCAAGTTCATGAGATTTAGGGGAAGAGAGAAAAGGCAAGAAACTTGTAAAGAGATCTTTTAAAATAGGACAAAAACTTGTTAATATTGAAGAGGACAGGTTTGCTTCATATGCAAGAAAAGTTGAGATATCTTATATCACATGTATGAACAGCTATAGATTATTTAAAGCTGCATGCTAAATGTTCTACAAATATCATTTACCAAGAAATTTTGAAAGTTTCCACAAGCTACATGAGAAACAGAAATCCTGTAGGAAGCAAGCTCTAGTTTGCATGACAAAGTAAATCTAAAGACTTGTGAACCGCAAGCAAGAACATGCATAAGTGGGACCTTTCATTTTGCAAGCAGAACACATTCACTAGTTTAGCACAGCAAAGTTTAACCATTCACTATGGATTAATTAATGAAAGAAATCACACTGTGATTAGGTGTGAAGAGAGCGAATAACATAAAAGCATTGAAGAAGTGCCATATTCTTACTTCCCAAATTGATGATTACATGCATTAATTATAAGGATCCCATCTGGTTTATATTCTCAACTCAACCAACCTGTCTGATGTTGGAAAGGATAAATTCTCCTCATACATATCCCCTTCTAAACCAAGACTGCTCCAGCTACTGCTGTTACCATTACTGCCAGGAGAAGAAGAGAACACAGCTGAACTAGAAAAGAACAATAGCTCAAACTCAAACCTTGGTCTTCCTCAGAGCTGTTTTGTCAAGACGCTTAACACAAGAACACTGAAACTTTCTAAATGTGCTTACTGGAATAGAGTACAAACATGACTGTCAGAGACATTCAGAGCAACCATCTGTATTATAATGCAAAACTGGCAAACTTCTGTATACAGGTGAAAGTATTAATTTGTACTCATTAATTTTCCAGATCAATGCTAATAGTAATTCTGTCTTTAGGACAAACCAGGTTATTTGTCACTTACACAAGCTCAAAAATTTCAGTAATTATATGCTGGAATCTGGACTACAAAGACAATGTTTGCTTAAAAGCTAACTAAAAGTTCATAAAATTATACATTGCGGGGACAATTACACAAATTAATTCCTCTCCTCTCATTCCAAAAGCTCAGCAGTGAACTCCAATAGCTGGATGGAACAGAATACTCAGGGGGGAAAAAAAAAAAAAATGACAAAAGCTTTAATTTTAAATAAATTCTGAATACTGATCTCCAACTTGGCTTTCATTAGAGAAAATAACATAAAAAAATGAACTCTCACAGTTCACAACCACAATGCATTTATTCCATGACTATGTTCAATGTGAAGAACTGAAACAACTGAGGGTGTCCTTACACTGATATGTTTTAGGCACTACTGTTAGCAATTTGTTAGCTTTGTGCATGCATGTAAGATTGAGCTACTCATTAAACCTCCTGTTTTCTAATTTCACACCTTTCCCAGAGCATGTCTGGAAGCTTTCTAAGAATAAAATTGCAAGACAATCAGTCCTCTGAGAAGCCTAAATTACCTACTATAGATGGTATGACAAGCCATGAAACATTTTAGAGAACTAGTAGTGCAAGAAGATGCACAGAATCACAGAATGGCCAGGGTTGGAAGGGACCTCAAGGATCATTAATCTCCAACCCTGACTACTGCAGCTCTTCAGCTAAGTTTTGTGTGACTGCTAAAGCTCTTTTCCACATATTCTGCTGACAGCAAATAGTAAAATTTAAAACAGTAAATGGTGAAAGGGAACATTTCAAGAGGCAGATATTTATCTCTTTAAAGAAGCTGTCAGTAACAGTATCACCTATCAGTGTCCTTTGCTTCTCAGTGTGGGTGCATTTAAGCACATTTAAGTACTTAATTTCCACACTGTAATGGCAGGTCAGCAAGCTTGCAGTATGAACACATACTAACTGAGGGAGAAAAAAAAATAAACTTAAGGAGCAGAAGCTTTCAAATAAATCAAAGCAGCCCTAGAATTGCAAATAAACCTATTAAAATGCACAAATAAAAAAAAAGCACCAAAGGCAGTTACCAAGATGTTGCAATTACCTGCTAGATTTGCATAAGAGACGCAAATCTGGTCAAGAACATTTTTCAAGCTACTGTTTGAGGCTATCACTGAACATATTAAGTATTAATATTAACCTCGGTTCTGAATTAGATATATAGAAAAGAGATTTTAAACAGTCTACTGGTATCAACACTCTGTGCTCAGTCTCTTTCTTTGAGAATTGTAGCTGCTTAACACAATTGGAAGTAAAAGCTGCCCCAGTTCTCAGACTAAAGGAAAAAGTATTCACAGCTTAATTGAATGGCATCATGCATAGTATTGTTCTGGACAGATACATTTATACATTTTACAGGTCAATCTGGGTCTGAAGATACAGTATATTAAATGTAGGTAACCATGTGATTACAACGTAATAGCAACATAAAAGATGGTTTGGTTTGTTTGGTTTTTGTTTGTTTTGGTAATGTGACCTTTAGTTCAGCATCTTAAAAACACAGTCTCAAAAATAAAGATCTGCAATGACAGAACGAGCAATAAACAGAAAAAGGCATTATAAATGCTTCTAAAAGGTTTCATGCTGCTCCTCAACACAAATCACCATAAGAATTACCAGAAAGAAAAGCTGTTTATACATATATCATATTATGTATATAGGAACTGTATCATCCTATTTCAAGATTGTGTGTTACATACACAATACAGTCAAAGGCAGAAGGCTTCTGTTCTGAAGTATAACCTCATCTGGAAGCTCTGATCCACATTATGGAAAAGTCTATGCCTATACCTATAAATGAGCTAGAGAAAAAGCCTAATACTACTGTAATACTACTTCTAAACTTAAGCTGCCAGCATTAAAAAATGCAAAGCAAACAATATGAACGCTCCCCTGAGTAACTAACTTTACCAAGGCCACAAAAGAACTTTAATTGGCATTTCCATTCAAATAAAACTACAGAGATTATGCTTTGATAATTCTTTCCAACTTGTCTTGCTCCCCTGCTTACAGCTAGCTTAATCCTCTGTAAGTACTGAAACACAGTTTTTATATTGACCTGAGATCATGCAGGAAGAGAGAATGTACCTTGTCAAAAGAACTTCTATGAAAAAAATGTCATTTTTTTCCCCACCCTGAAACACATTACAATTTGCCTTCTGTTTTTTCTAAAGAGTCTGATCCTGTGTTCTGCATCTTTAATCCACCATTCATGGAATTTCTAGGCTTACTATCAATATAATTTCCAAACTGTTGGCTAAAGGAGTCTCAAATATCAGTATCCATCAAATACTGCCAATGATCTGGAAAGGGCTGGTCTTCCCTGCAAGAAAAACTTACTATTCCCTGTATTACCCAATTGCAAGGTATGGCACTACAAATGGCCCAATAATACCTACTACTTCAAGGATGGCACAAAGACGACTGAAGGGAGCTTCTCAGATAAAAAAAAGCCACGCATATTAAGAAATGCTCCCTCTGTCAAGGGAGCAAAACTACCTGAAGTATATCATAGAATCCTTAGAGTCTGAAGGGACCTCTGAGGGCCATCTAGTCCAATTCCCCTGCAGTGAACAAGGACGTACACAGCTAGATCAGGTTACCCAGGGCCCCTGGGTATTTACTCATGTGTTTCAAATTGGCATTGACATGGCTTACACATAATTAGTGCAATATTTTTTGAATAGATAGACCTAACCACAAAAAAAAAATAAAAAAAACCCCACACTTTAAGCTATTGTAATTGCATGATGATGCTCTATAACTGAATGCCATTTTCTTGTTATATTAAAGAGTTTATTTTAAATATATATCTAAATTATGTCTCCCCTTCCCTGAGTTATATGCTAATTTAGGTCATTCCTCCTCTAATGAACAAAGTGTCTTTAAAATTGCACAAAGTACTTTCTTTCCATTTAAAGCTGTCTTGGGAATGACAGTAAAAACACCATGGGCACAACAGGTTCCGACTTTACATCTTTTTTTTTTCTCCAGCATCAATTAACTCCTATTTTATTCACTGTTTGTAACTGTCAATATGCTGATTCTTCTTTTCTTATATTCTGAATTCCACCATGTAAGTCAAATTTATTTCCACTCATTCCACAGATGATGCATTATTAAAATATCTTTTAGGCAATATTTACTTTCATAGAAGTATCTGTTGTACAAGTAAGAAATTGTAGCATTGGTTTGATTAAAATATTTGCTTAAGCCAGACATGAAAAAAACCTACTGCTGTTTGATCAGTTTCAATTTGGTACCAAATAATCTATGTGCACGTTACATGAGTGTAAAAAAACAAAACACCCCCATTTCTGCTGTTCTTCATCTGAAGTGCTGAACATTCTACTTACATGATATATCCTTCATGCAAAACTAAGCTTACTCATTCCTCATATCTTGCCTATAAAGAAGCTAGGGCCACAACTCACTATAATTTTCTGTGGCAACAGAAACGTTGCAGATGTTTAAAACTCCTGTTTTAATTTAGCTGGCTATCAATCAGCCACTGGAATTTCAGCATGAAGCTCTGTGGAAGAAGTTACTATCTTAAACAAGCAAGTTCCAGTACTACAAACCTATAAGTTCCTTGTTAGTAACACACGAATACACAAGCAGCATCAGTAAGAATAGCTGATAAATTCAACCCCTAAAAACAGCTGCTTAAAGCTCCTCTTAGAAACAAAGCACATTTGTTCCTCTCAAGAATAGATGAATTTACATAAAACACATTAATTTTTAATTGCAGAGCTAAATAAACACTACTTTCAAACTGCATTTTACACATGCTGTTTTTAAAAATCTGCATCTTTTACAAATATTTAAATTATACAGCGTTCTTGATGCAACTGTAACACAAGTGACAAAATAACCTATTTTACACTTAAGGTATTATAAATATTTGTGAACAAAATATTTTGGGGGAAAACATCAGTCCAAAATACAACATTAGAGCCACTTCAATATAAAACACATCGCTTGAAGACAAAATAAGCTCTTTTCCCCCATCTCCCCAGAGAAAACACACACTTGATACCACGTTTCTTCATGCTAAGGTAACTATAGTAACTGTGTTAACAACATATTTATAGTTACCTGTCACTGAGATGAAGAAAACTGCTGCTCTCATCAGGATGTTCATCTTCGAAACTTAGATTTGACCAGCTGCCAGTGCTATCATCACCAATACTAAGGCTCATCTGCTGGCTAACAACAGACTCAACAGAGTGAAATCCTTCTCTTCCAACAGTGCTAAACAAAAAATTAAGACAAAAACATCACTGCGTTTCACGTCAAATCTGTTTAAATTCATTTACAACAATTTAACACTTATTTCAAGGATATTAATTTCCAATTTCTCAAAAGAAATGGAGCAACCAAATGAATCTGACAGAGGGAATGGCACAAATAATTCTTTCATTCAGAAGACTGTTTGCTGTAAAGCATAGAACAGTTTTACCATCTATGCATTTTAGTCTATAGACTATAGATCAAGGTACAGTTTTCAAGCAAAGAATATTACGTTTTTGAAATTGTTCAACAGTTTGGCTATTTCCCCTCCCCTTCATTACTGGTAACACTTCACTCCAGAAAGCACGAGTTTTTTTAAGCAAAGATATAGCTTAGAATTGGAATCATAATCCACCCCAATAATAATAAAAGGTGAATTTTCCCCCCAGATCTATTTAGCTTCACCAGTGCTAGCATCCATTCCTTTCACCACACAGTGCAGATCTCAAGAGACATACATTAGGTGATGCTGTAAGAAGCATTTGAACATTTTTTGTTACGTTAAGATTTAAATACCTCCACGCTGTCATAGACAAAAAATAGTGAAATCCTTAATTTTGCATTTCTAACCAGAAATTTTAACTAATTTTTTTAGAAGTAATTAAAAAAAGTCTCAGCTCTGATGCTGTAGGCATTACAGAAATGGCCCAGATTGGAAGGGACCTCAAGGATCATGAATCTCCAACCCCCCCGTTCTTTTCTTCCAATAATAAGGATGCTATCACAACATTCATAAGTAAAATAACTCTTCATTCTATCAAGTACTGGCTGATCTGGATGCTACCAAATGTGCATGCTGACAATGAAAAATAACTTACTTATGTTTTTCAATACAGATAAGGAAATACAGTAAGGGAACAAATTAGGATTATTTCACAGCTCAAGCACGAATAAAACCTGAAGGGTCTCCTGTAGGTAAAAATAATACTATTTCAATTTGAAATAGTAAGCTCCAAATATAAAGCCACCTACTGGAACACATGCATGCTGAAATATGCAGAAATCTGTTTCAAGTTCCCACAGGTGGAAAAATGTATTTTTTTTTCTGGTTAAGAATCATCTGTATACCAGTATAAGAATAAAATAAAGTACTCAGAACATAAAATTTGCATTTCTGAAAGAAAACAATAACAACAAAAAAACCTTCTAAACACATTAACATTTGTATTAACAGTCCTCCTTCTTCTGGCACAGACTGCAACAAAAGAGAATTATTACCTTATGTTAACTGCCTGACTGATATTAGTCATAGCTGATGTCATTATTTCAGTAGTAAGGCTTTCAGCAAAACTGACTCCATCTTGTCCAATACCACTGTCAGCTGCCACACTTGCATAACTTAGCTCTCCCTCTGCTTTTTCAACAGGCGCAGCAACCACCTCATCAGAGAACACTGTCTTCTGTTCTCCATCAACATGAATTTTAGGAATATCAAGCTGAAAGACTCTTGGTTTTTGGCAGACACTGTCCAACCTAGAATGAAGAAAATGCCTCACTGGAATAGAGGAATCTTGCAGAGGTAAGTGATGAGATACGCTTTCTGTACAGTACTGATGTTCCTTCATACTGCAGCATCTACAGACAGTTCCAGAAAAAGGAGAGAGTTTCTCAGTATATGAAAGCCTATCCCCATTTTTTCTGTTTTCAGCAACCTGGAGACCAGCAGATTCTAAACCCATTTCTAGAGTATCATCTGCTACTTTTCTAGCATACTGTTCTATAGCTTGAATTATGCTTTCGCTGTAACCATTTTCATTCAAACTGCCCGTGCTATGATACAGTTTATGATTTGGGGAGAAAGGTAGAAGTGTCCTAGGAAATCGTGTTTTAATAAGATCCCCTGCAATTTCCTCAAATTCAGTCTTTTTATATAGACAGGAATCTGTCAGAGATTTTGGCAAACACGCTCCTGATAGTTTCAATTTCTTTCTGACATCATGCGTTATGCTGCAAGCAAGAGATTCTGAAAAGTGCAACAATTCCATGCGTTCTGTCCTCTGTGTGCTGATACTACTTTCATGAAGTTGGTCTGCACAGTGATGAATGCCACTTTTCACTTGCTGTACTGCATCTTTATTCACTGTTTTGATAAGTTCCAGTTTACCATTCATTGGTGTGCTTTGCCCAGGAAATATCTTTCTGTTGCACCTCAGTTTAGTTTTCCTAGCAGCCTGCCGCAGGCCTGATTTGATAGACCTGTAGGCAAGCCTGCTGGCATACTGATCCATTAACAGTTCAGCGTTACCACCTTCTTTTTTCAAAACATGAATTATATGATCTGCATATTCATCAGTCACACTTTCACAGCTAGGGTACTTAGATGTCAAACCTATCATGCCTGGACCTTGTGGTAAAGAAAGTACAGACGAATCTCTCTCACTAGGACACTGGTCCTGCACTGGGCCACATTCCTCCTTTGAACTATGATCTTTATCACCTTTTCTCAGATAAAGGCAATCCACTTGGCAGTTAACACGTTTCAACTTTAACAATTTACAGTGCCTTAATTTCACCATTTTCTTGGCTTCACTGATGACTTTTCCTGCCATATCACCTGCGTAATTCCATAAAGAACTGCACGTCTCTCCTGGTGTACTTACAGATGCAGAATATCCACAGTTTTTATTTTGCATACTCAACTGACCCTGTCTATCAGCTTCTCTTTCATTTGTTTTAGCATCTAAATGGGAAGCCGCCATTTCAGTTGCTATTGAAATTATACGACTAGCTAAATAATCTGCATACTGAACAGTTTTTTCTGAATGTTCTTCCTTCTCAACGATCTTTTCAGAATGATCTTCATCTTCACTACTTTCAACTTCTTCAGAAAGTGATCGCATGAGTTTCAGCATAAATTCCTCATTTTCCAAAGCGTCATGTTCAATTTCAGATGAACCTGTAACAGATGGACTGTAAGGTGTAGATGGTGGTGTTGCAGGTGCAAATTCCTTTGCTAATTCTCCTTTGAGTTTCTTAGACAGTTTTCTTAGGTTTCTTTCAGAACTAGCTTGACATGGTACTAAAGGAGTTGGTGGGGGTGTGTCAGGTGTTAAACTGTTATTTCCATCTTTGATACTTGATTTATCAATCATCTGCAAAGCGTCTTCACTGCCAGACATCACTGAAGAAAAGCTATTTGCGTGCAGAAAACAATCAGCTTGCCTGTAAGTCAAAGGTCCTGATGAAGGTTTTTGACTGCCATGGTTTTTTGAGGGCTTGTTTAAATACGTCATTGAGCAGCTTCCTGTGTCAGTCACGTCCTCTAGAACACGCCTAGCTAAAGTCACAGTGGAGCACGGTGGTGGTGATTTTGAAGAACATCTGTATCCTTTTTGTTCCTGCCAACGATCTCTAGATTCTGAAAAACACTGAACAGAATTAGTTGGAGTAAGCAATTTACACGGATTATTCAAAGGTATCTGTTGTTCAACAAATACGGAAACATTACTTTGTTTTGCAGTCTCTTGCTTCTTTATTACACGTTGCTCTCTTCCACTGATATCTGCATGAGTCTGCGAGCCCACATTACATAATAAATTTTCACTAGTGTTGCATAACACAGTTTTACTTTCATCCACAGACTGTTTCATGATATACTTGGCCAGGTGATCCGCAAACACATTCTTGGGGAAATCTTCACCGCTATATTGCGCATAAGGTTTCTTATCTACTACTTTTCTTGTTAAAAGATCTGTACACTCTTCCACTGCTTTTGTTATTCTAGATGAGGATATGGCCTCGTAAGCTTCATTTACTATCATATCCACCATAGTTCCAGAAAAACTACTAATGTTTTTTGACCCATTTGTTAATTCTGAGTTACTCCTCATTCCAGATCTGTTGTTTGTTTGTTTAGTATCATTCTGGTTATGTAAGAGTGATGGATTATTTTCAACACTTCGATTGTGATCCGAAGTAAGGTATATATTCCTGAAAGAAGATACTTCCTCCTCTCTTTTTCTGCTTGTGAAAAATGGATGACTGCAGCCTTTGTATACTTTCGTACTGTCATCAGAATTTGGAGCAGTGCATACTTTTGCTTTACAAGTATCAGAGGAAGCTTGATAATGACAAAGAGCTCTTCCAGCTAAGGGAACAGGTATTGAACTTACAACACCAGAGGTACAAAATAGAGCTTGATGTACTGTATATTCCTTCTTGCAATCGTGGACTGGACTCTGTCCTACCCTATCATTAAAATTAGGAAAAACTGTGGAGGTCTGTGTTGATTCTAGCATACTTTCTGCACTCACATATTTAACATTGTCCATGGAAACACTAATGGCCGCTTGTGTTGTAAAGGTGACATCAACCTGAGATAGTTCAATAAAAGCCTCCTGAATGACAGACTCGGACAGATCTCTGGCATAGGATCTTACCACTTTATCTTCATAAGAAAATGAAGAAAGCTGTGCAGCTGTAGGAGTCGATGGATATGAAAACTGGCATACTTCCATGATTCCTTCAAACACAAGTTCTTCAGCAAGGTCTGCCGCAAATCTAGCAACAGTATTGGTAAACATTTGTTTCTTTACATGTCGCAGCTCTTTCAATGCACCAGTTATAGCTTCACTCACCAAAAAGCTTGCTAGCCCATTAATAGCACGCTCTTTCAGGGAGATTGCTCTACGTCTTCCAATTTCATAGAAAGCCATTTGAAAGACAGAAGATGTCAACCTAGCAGCCAAATGACAAAGTGCATTGGTACATGAAGAAACACCTTTCTGCAGGTCCTTAAAAGCACTGCCCAAACTTTTTTCAACCAAGTCAGTTGCAAATTTTTGAATGCTATCTCTAATCATTGATGACTTATGTTGAGATTTTGCTTGTTTATCTGGCTCCTTGCCAGTTTTCTTTCTGAGATCTGCAGCTTGATCTTTTTCTTCTTTCAAAGCAATCCTGTTGCATCTGGAATCATTTCCTCCAAGTTCTGATGAAGAGTCGGATTGAAAAACAGAACCCAATATTTCAAATGAAACACTATCAGCATATTCCGAATAAGTATTATAAAGTGCATCATGGTGGTTTTGACTTGTCTCATCTCCACCAAGACTGATACGACATAAACATTCTGAAGAACCACAGCCCCCTAGTGGACTGAATGCTGATGACCTAATAGGGCTGAACAAGCCTCCATTCTCTTCCCCTGATGTTTTAACTGGGCGAGGGGAATCCGGGACATCAAAGACACTGCCGTATGGTGATTCTGGTTTACGAGGAGTTGGTTTCTTTACATTGGCTGGAAGAGTAGGACGGTCAAACTTGAATTTCTGAGGATTCATTGTAATGTTAGCAGAACACAAATGTTCATGGGCAGTCCTCCTTTTCTGAGAGAGATTCCCTAAGATGGGATCCCTAATAACTTTAACAGATTTTTCTAGGGCTTGTTCTAGTTCATCAAACTGATCAAAACTATCAAAAAATTCACTAACTTCTGAGTCTGAATCCTCAATACCATCTTTCACTACTGGAATTTTTGGCAGCTGGAGCTTTGCCTTCAAGCTTTTCTGATATCCTTCTTCATCTAAGAAGATAATGGGGCTTGGGCTGGAACAATTTGACTCCGAAGATTCAGCCGGAGAGGAGGAAAACAGCGTTTTACATAAAAAATTTACACCTTGATCAGAAGGGTTATATGGCTTATAGAAACTTCTTTGTATCCAAGGATCAGAAATTGAAGTTGTAACTGAATTTTTTACTGAGGACAGTTCCTTAAGTCTCAAAACATCAAACAAAGCAGAAGATCTAGCAGATGATGACTTTTGACATCCAGAACCCAAACGGATCTTCGAGTCCACAGCTTCTGAACACTGACCAGGGATGGTCTGTGAAGCAGCATCTCGATGGCTTCGAGAAGTAGAGCTGCATGCCCCTGAGGAGGGAAAAATAGTAACTGCTTCAAAAACAAGAATTTACACAGAAATTACACTAGCGACAGATTTGAACAGCAATGTCTGGACTTGCAATTGTTGCAATATAACAGCTTACCTTTCTTAATTAAAGCAATGTTACGTTTTTTCCCAAAACCCTACTACACAACCCCCTGAAATTCATGAATTTGTGTATGTTTTAAGCACACAAAGTAGAAGATTCTGTTTTATCAGTATCTGACATGAAGATTAGAATCTCTGGTTGACGACTTAATAAACTATTGTGAAAAGAATAGCAACAAATCACATTTTGAGTTGTATAATATCACTACACACAAAAAAAAAAAACACTACTCATTACTTACACTTCTTTTCTTATGAAATCCTGACAGCTTAAACATCAATTAACAATTTCTATAAGTCTTTAAGTACTTACCAACACTTTGCATCTTTGAAGGCTCATCTTCATCTAACTGCTCAAAAGCAGTGACAAAATCATCTTCAATTGAAGAAACTGACTGATTAGTGTCATCATCTTCTGTCCGGGATGCCTCTGTTTGATGTTTTTGCAGTGAGTTTATTTCAACTGTGTGTCTTACACCCATGGTATACTTGCTTAGCAAGGTAAATACATAATCCGCTTTGATCTTTGGGAATGAAGGAGCCAATCGCATCACACAAAGCACTTCAGGAAGTTGGTTCTTGAAAAAGAGAAAAAAGAAAACAAAGTCTTGGAATAATCTCAACTGTCGGGAATGACAAAGGATTCCTTCAACATATTGTTGTGGTTTAATCTGGCAGCTGACTAAGCACCACACAGTTGTTTGCTCACTCCCCCTATTTCCCAGTGGGATGGGGGAGAGAATCAGGAAAAAAAAAAAAATAGAACTTGTGGGTTGAGATAAAGCTATTTACTAAGATAAAAGGAAACAGATAATACTTACGAATATATATATATATAAATATAAAAGTATATGTATGCATACTTATAAATATACGTATATGAACGCATATAACAAGTGATTAGCAAGCAATTGCTCACCACTCTCTGATTTATGCCTACCAAGCCTCCCCGTGCAGCAGCAGATGAGATAAACTCCTGCTCCCTTCATAAATCCTTCTACATGACTGCATATGGTATGGAATATCCTTTTGGCCAGTTTAAGTCAGCTGTCCTAATTCTGTTCCCTCACAGCAGCTTGGGCCCTTCACTGAGAATGGCCTTAGCTCTGTACAACACTGCTTCTCAGCAACTATAAACATCACTGTGTTATCAACACTGCTTTTCTCCTAGAACCAAAACATAGCATCACACCAGATACTCTGAAGAAATCAATTCTGTCCCAGATGAAACCGACATATATTTTAACCAACAATAAGCAATTCAGAATTTTTTTTAAAGAAAATAAATGTATAAAGCAATAGTTATAATTACTTACTCATTTTTATGACTTCTCCATTTGAATACATTTTTGCAATAAAACAAAAAAGGCTGTATGGTACAACTTTGACAACATGGACTCATGAAACTATTTAAGAAACACAATTTTAAAGCCTGTTTATATTGAACAGTATTTCAATTAATAGGATATTTATTTCCTCAAGATTTTATAATGCAATTTGACTTAACATGCAAGTCAATATAACTGAAAGTTTTTTGCTTTGACACCTTGTGACTGGAGAAGAACCCACTGATTTTTATGAGGACCCAATACTCTCATAATTTCTTGGCATCTCTGTTTCAGTGAAGACAGTCTGCAGAGGATAGAAGCCATATTTGAGCAGAGCTGAGATGGGCAAATTGAGAAATTTCATCTTCTTTCCAAATCGGCAGTGAAAGGGACAACAACTGAGCAGAAGGATGCTATCAGCACCATAGTATTTGCACTAATAACATAGCTTTTAACTTGAAAGCAACAAGCTTAGAGATTTTCTAACGTTCATTCTAAACAAAAAAAAAAAAATGCAGAAATACAGAACGCTAATACTATTGTGAACCCAAAATAAAAGCAAAACAAGCTACAGTATTAGCAAACTCTTTAAGAGGCCAAATATAAAGCTTCTGTGCATCAGACATGCAAGACAACAAAAGAATTACCTGGTTCTTCATGACACAGGGTTTTGTCAAGGTTTTCTTTACATCTTTTAGAAAAATAACCTCATTTTCTTTTAGTTTGCACAACTGAAGAGATTTCAGAACATCTGGAAGTTCTACAGAAACAGCTGACAGCTCCTGATTTTGATATAGGAACAAATTGAGAATACAAAGAGAGGAAAATAAAAGTGAATGAAAATGAACAGTTGTTGTTCGTTGCTTCATTTTAAATCTCATATCCCCTCCAACAACTGCTAATTTTGATAAAGTTTCTCTTTTATCCCTTATTTATTAACTCACCCACCACTTATTCTCTCAAACTCTAGTATAGAGCTCATTTCTACTAACAGTACAATAATACAATAATTCAATCTGCACATCTAACCCACTCTTCCATCCAAAGAATTTCCACTGTTTCTCATGAAACAGAAGCAGCTTAAAGGTCACAAAGAAGAATCTTGGAAGCACTGAAAAGCAACTGCAAATCATACAAGGTATGCAACTACAGACAAAAGACATAGCCAACAATGGTCCCCAGTGGACTTCCACATGCTCTTGGAGGGCTAAAACACTATTTATTCCAATAAAGCATGTTATTAAAGAAACAGGGACATGGCACTTCTTTTAAGCATGACCTTGGAAAGAATTATAGAATCATAGATAACTTTTAGATTTAAGGAAAATACAGCACAAGTCTGTACAATTATTAAGAATTATTAAGAAGGTAACAAAGAAAAAATATTGATATACAGTTTTTAAGAAAACAAATAAATGAACCAAATAGTTTAAGTATTCAATTTCAGACCATTTCAATACAAAGGCTGGGACAGGTTGTACTTTAATATAAAATCCCTAATGATCACATTAAAATAATAATTTTCAACCTGTCAATAATGTTGAAAATGATTACGCTTTCAAAAATTCAATATAAACATATTTCGTATCTCAAACAACAAAATTCCTCTGTCCAAAAATCTATGTACTACTTACAAGAAATAACTAGTGCTGAAGAGTATTATTTTCCAATCTAGATAGATATACTATACCTGCAAATGAGCAGTACCCATCTCTTCAGCAAAACCTATGAATGTAATCTGTAGAATAAAAACATGAACATACTGAAATTCAGAAAATAACTCTGTAGTTTTCTGTAAAACTATTAGCTCATAACATTTCTACCACAAATCTTCATTCTGTGACCACAAAACTCACACGTTAGGGTAGCATAGCTTGTCCAAAAAATACTGAATACGCATATAGTAACGCTATGATATTTGATTTTTGAAAGACCAGATCAGACTAAGGTGCACAAACAACTTATAAAACCCACTAACTTAATTTCTTTCTAGGGGTCTATTTGCTTGCTGAAATTTAGCAACACATATACATCCCATTAAGTCTGTTAAAATAACGATTTTGCAAAGATCAGTGCTTCAAGCTGGACATGCATAAACCAGTTCCCATCTGAAATCTGTCCATGCTAACAAACTATGACACATTTGGATATACTGAAGAGATCACAACGCTAACACAGACAATTTATGATGTAAATTGATTAGCCTTAGGCCAAAACACAGCAGATGACTTAAGCTGTGTGTCCACATGCCATTCCCAAGTAGACAGACCCCTAAAGTAAAAGAATTAGAGCATTCAGGCACTAAGAAGGTCTTGCCAGGCTCAAGAACCTGCTATATGTCTGAAATGTTATCTATATTATGGGTCTGGGGACTTGCGGACAGGGGTGGTATTTTATTGCTTTCTGCTATTCTGCTTACAGGCATCTCATTTCATTCAACACTAACAGATCAAAGGCATTAAGTATTTTGTCTTATCTTCATTCTTTGGCATCAGCTTATGATCTACTTTACATTCAACTATGAAAACTTTCTTTCAGATGTCAGATCTCCTCATTTTCATTTAATATTTCCCTAACGACTAATCAGTTGGGTAACTGCATGCTACTAAAAATACACAGCTTTTATTTTCAAAACAAGGTTATAAGAACTGGAGCACAAATATTAACACATCCACTGATGTGAGAAGAGTATAAGGAAACTGCTAGGCTAAGTAGGGATGAGGTCAGGAAAGCCGTGGCCTAGCTTGAACTAAACCTGGCAGGAGGTGCCAAGAAGAAGAAAGGCTTTCACAGGTAACTTAACCAGAAAAGGGAAGTCCAGGAGGACATATCCCCCCCTAGTGAGTGACAAAGGCAAGCTGGGTAAGAACAAACAAGGAGAAGGCTGAGGTACTTTTTGTCCTGGTCTTCTCTGGTAAATGCTCACATGCAGCCCTCAAATGTTTGGTTTGGAAGAAGGGAACTGGGGAAGCAGTGTCTCTCCTTCTGTAAGCAAAGATCACGTTTGTGAATACTTGAGGAACCTGAACATCCACAAGTCTACAGGTCCCAATGAGATGCATCTCAGGATCCTGAGAGAATTAGCTGATCCAGTCACCAAGCCACTCTCAATTATATTTGAAAAATTGTGGCAATCAGGTGAAGACCCTGGTGAGTGGAAAAAGGCAGCATCAGGCCCATTTTTAAGAAGGGTAAAATGGATGACCCTGGGAACTACCAACCTGTCAGTCTCACCTCTGACCTGGGAAAGATCATAGAGCAAATCCTTCTAGAAGCTATGCTAAAGCACGTGGAAGACAGGGAGGTGATATGGGAGAACCAGCATGGCTTCACCAAGTGTAAATCCTGCTTGACCAAACTAATGGCCTTTTATGATGGTACTATTACATTAACAGACAATGGAAGAGCCACCAATATCACCTGTTTGGACTTCAATAAGGCCTTTGACATGGTACCCCACAACATCCCTCTCTCCAAATTGGAAAGATATGGATTTCATGGGTGTATTGTTCAATGGACAAGGAACTGGCTGCAGGACCAAGTCCAGAGAGTGGTGGCCAATGGTTCAATGTCTGGACGGAAATCAGTGATGAGTAATGTCCCAGAGGAGTGCCTGGACTGATACTCTTTAATCTTTATCAGTGACATTGACAATGAAGTTGAGTGCACCCTCAGCAAAGTTTGTTGATGACACCAAGCTGTGGGGTGCAGTCAACACACCAGAGGGTTGGGATGTCATTCAGAGGGATCTAGACAGGCTTGAGCAGCGGGCCCAGGTGAGCCTCATGCAGTTCAACAAATCCAAATACAGTATCTTGCACCTGTCAAGGCAACCCCTCCTACCAATACAAACTGGGGGAGGATGAAAGGACTCAGCATAGCCCTGCCAAGAAAGACCTGGAGGTACTGATGAAGAAGAAGCTGAACATGAGCTAACAATGTGCCCTTGTAGCCCACAAGGCCAAACATATCCTGGGCTGCATCAAAAGAAATGTGACCAGCAGGGCAAGGGAGGTGATCCTGCCCCTCTACTCTGCCCTGGTGAGGCCTCACGTGGAGTACTGCATTCAGATGTAGAGTCCTCAGTACAGGAGAGACATGGATCTGCTGGAGCATATCAAGAGCATATCAAGAGGAGGGCCATAAAAATGATCCCAGGGATGGACCATCTCTCTTACAAGGACAGGCTGAAAGAGCTGGGGCTGTTCAGCTTCAGAGAAGGCTCTGAAGTGGACAGGTAGCAGCCATTCAATGTCTAAAGAGGAGCTACAGGAAAGAAGGGAACAGACTCTTTAGCAGAGTCTGTGATGATGGAACAAAGAAAAATGGTTTCAAGCTTAAAGAGGGTAGATTTAGGTTCTATATAAGTAAAGCCTTTCTACAGGGAGGATGGTGAGGCACAGGAACAAGTTGCCCAGAGATGTGGTTGACATCCTGTCCCTGGAGACACTCAAGGTCAACCTGGATGGGATCTGAACTCCTGATCTAGCTGTAGGTGTCCCTGTTCAGTGCAGGGGAGTTGGACTAGATGACCTCTAAAGGTCCCTTCCAACTCTACAGATTCTATGATTCTATGTTTGGAGTTGAAGTTGATGTGACTGGGATTCAATTATTTCAGAGCACTATGCTACGAGTGAGTGATTCAGGTCACAGTCCACATTAAGACTGGTTTCCTCAGTCTTTTTTTGCTTCATTTTCCCTTCTTTCAGCTCTTCTTCCTGACCAGTTCAGGTCATGCTCCCCTCCTATAAGGCTCTTTCTCAGGTGGGTCAATTAGTCAGTAGTCTTTTACAGCTCTTAAGAGATACACATTACATAGTGCTTCTTACCTTTTTGTTTTCTATTTGGAGAAACTGGTCTTAAATTTTGTAACTCAAACAGATCTAGTCGTCTTCACAGCTCAAGTTTTACCAAGATACTCCTGAATTATCCCTGAGTCTACTCTTTGTTCCCCCCCCTCCTCCCCTGACTCAGTTCAGCTTTTGGCCCATATGTATTCATGTCATAGAAGTCCTGATCTGCAATGCTGGAGCTTTACCTTTTAATGCTGAACACAAGGAAATATAAGCAGTCCATTAGCTTTCACCTTCAGACTTGGATCAAAATGCTACTTCGTTAGGGTACTATCCATACAACTTAAACACAGGAATGCTCACAAATGCTGAGCATCCAGTCACGCAATTCCTACAAAATTTATCTACATGTCCTGTTATTTAGTTTCACAATTCCTACAAAGCAGAGAAACATCATCTTGAAATGTTACAGTTATTTCCAGGACAGTACACAGGGCAAGGAATTAATTGTCAGTAAGTTGCAACACTATTCACATTTACTATCCTTCATGCTACAAGCTAGATCACCTTACATCATAATCAAAAAACATATATAAAAGATCATGTTATGCCAAACCTCGATAAAATTATCTTGTCCTTCCCGACTTAAACATTCTTCTGCTGATACACTGCATAACTCTTTTCTGCTGTGCAGCAGTGACTTCATAGAGTGCAGTACGCCTTCACCAAAGCTCTGAAAAACAATGGGAAAAAAAAGACAAAAGAAGTTATTTTCAGTTTTGAAGAGACTTTTCTAAGCCCCTCCTTAATTTCCTTATTCTAAGTACTGTTTCAAACTTTGCATATCAATCATCAGGTTTAATGACTAAACTCCATGATCTGAAGTAAATGTAAACATATAAGTTATTTTCTTCAAGAAATAATTTTATTCCAAAGAAAGGTGACCATTCTGTACTTAAGAAAAAAAAGATCAGAGTCATAGAATGGCCTGGGTTGAAAAGGACCACAATGACCATCTAGTTTCAACACCCCTCCTATGTGCAGGGTCGCCAACCACCAGATCAGGCTGCCCAGAGCCATATTTATGGAAAAGTAAGAACCAGTAACTGAAATGCTTTGACACGCACTTAGGGCACCTTGGAGGTCATTCAAATAATCCCTACTTTCATCTCTAACTTTATCCCCACATATTTAATTGCAGTTACTGTAATACATATGCATCTTTATACTTCCCAAGGTATGCAAACAATGTTTCTGATCCTCCAGATCATCCAGATTTACAGGTGGCTGCAATGTTGATACTGCTGACAGGCTCTCCCCCAGCAAATTTAGAAGCAGACTCTCACCCATCCAACAGAAAAAGTCACTTGAGCAGTCAAATCAGCTTACTGAAACAGCTCATTTTCAGCTTATACAATAATTTAACCAGTCTCAGCACTCAAAACTGAGTAATAAAAAAGTCAAACAATATGACCTGGAAATTCCCTGCAACCCAGTAGTGACCCAGTTTGATAAGCACTGAAAATTATTCTTCACTTCTTAGAGTAGATAATTATTACACGCTTCATATATACATATTTTTTTCCTTAGTTTAATATCCTGAAAGAAAAGGAAGGATGGACAACGAGAAAAAAAGTATGATGTTAACAGTTGCTACAGTTTAAGTTAGAAAATCCAGGATTTTGGAGAATACTGGGTGTAAGAGGGTAAGGAAGAAATGTGTAGTAATAAGAAAAAGATCTGATCTCCCTCATGTCTGGTAAAACTGTCATAAAAACCTATATGAAGGCCTGGCAGAACATGTTTTTGTTTTTTTTTTAGAAGATAATAGGTATGGGCTAACAACCCAATAACCAATGTCCTCATAATTTATCTTGAGACTGAGGTCAAGCATCATCAATATTAACAATTATTATTAAAAAAAAGAGTAAAGGTACAGATGAAATCTGATAACACAAAGCGAGCAGGTATCATCGATTAAAACAAGAGCAGCATATACAGGAAGCTCAAGGAGAGAGCAGTATAAAATGCAAACATATGAAGTGCAAGGTTACAGCCTTAAAAACTAACAGCAAGCTTTTAAATAGAACTGTGAAGTCACATCTGGGAAACAACAGTTGTGACTCTGTCTCTTCATCACAACAGTGAAGCAAACAATCTGTATGATGCAGCACTGAAAATAGCAAACGTGACCCCAGTAAGCATCCTTTAGCTGGATAACTGACATAATTTCAGTTGCTGAGTGCATCCTCTGTAATACGTGCAGTACCATATCATCCACATGTAAAAAGATTAACTCACAACAAGCACAGAAGGGAAGACTATGAAGGATAATCACTGGACGCAGAGGCTTTCATACAAAAGCAGACTAAACCTTTAGCTTACATTTTCCAAAAAAATCAAGACTAATAGAGAACAGATCTACAACTGTAAATACATCATGAAGGTGAACATCAGCCAAAGGGAGAAGAACAAGCAGAAGAATAATGATACCTGTAAACAAACAAGTATAAATTTGGTGTGAGTAGTGGAATTCCTAAGATTTGGAATCATCAAAGCAGTTTGCTTCAAAAAGACTTAATCTGCAGTAGGGCTTTTTGTTCTGTTTTGTTTTGTGGGGTTTTGTTTTCATTTCCCCCCCATTAACTGTGAGACTATATTAGATAGCCTTATTTGTATTATCAAAATGATGCTTTCGACAGAGACTTCACTTCAGAGAAAATTTCCAGTCCAACAGGCAATGAAAGCAAGCTTTCTCAACCACACCTAATTAAATTGAAAACTGAAAAACAACAAGTCCTCAAGATCAGCAGATCAATGTAGGTAAGGACAAGAGGTCATCTTCAATAGAAGGATGTTGTTTGCTTTTGTAAACAGTACAACCACTAACAATATACTTCTCCATACGGACAAGAGAAACACAAGAAAACTACTTGATAGGTCCATATACTCCTTCCTCAGATGCCTGACAGGAAACTCTGCTTTAAGAGCATGTTCGGAATCTGTGTTGACTAAGTCAAAGTAGCAGAAAAGAAAAATACCCTAAAAAGCATGCAGAGCAAAACTGACCTGAACAATGAAAATCCTTACAGCTCAAAAGAATCATTTGAAGTTTCGTGTTGCTCCCTTTGTAGCCAGCAAATCAAGAAGCCACTAGTTACAGATCCTGCACTGTAGAAGAAACTGCATACCACTTAGTCTAATGAACTAAATAACTGCTTTCTAACATCTCAAACAACCCACAAACCTGCAAGACGTTTGCAACACTGGAGAAAATTGCTTTCTTTTCCAAAGCTAGCAGAAGGAGATTTCCATGATCACTAACAGTACCTGAAAAACTCTCACTTCTTCCACTGCCTACTGAAAAATCAAGTCCAATGTAGACAGATCACGTTTACTTTGCACTTAGGTATCAGGAGACTTCTTCCTGATTTCACATGCTTTAAGATTAAAATAGACTGAATATTCTCAAGTCATTTTGTGAAAATGGAAACTTTTGCTTTAAATGCAAACACCACAACCACACAGTGCAACATTTTCATTTGAAGTATTCTGAAGACAGGAATCAGACTGCAAGCTGAGAACCAACAGAAGACAGTCTAGTGGTTGGTGACCCTGCACATAGCAGAGGGGTTGAAACTAGGTGGTCATCATGATTCTTTTCAACCCAGGCCATTCTGCGATTCTATGAAATATACTGTGATCCTGGTCAGACCACTGCCTGGGTCTGTGAAAAAGAATTGAAGAGCTAAACTAAAACTAGTTATCCCCCAGGGAAAAAACAAGAGGAAGCAGCTAGAGATAAAAACGTCAGAGTTCAGCTGCACAGGAATGTAGAATTCTGCAAGACACCTAAGAACTCAAGTTGCTAGAATCACACAGTCCAGAATGCTTAATGGCAATTAACAAAGCAATTCACAAAACCAGTACTTTTAGACAACCATTCTGATCAGTGAGGAATCACTGTAATTGTTAGAAAGATGTTTCTGCAATGCAAAGGCCAAAAAACATATGGGATTTTTGTGTGACTTTGGTTTTGTTTAGTTATGTGTAGGGGTTTTTTTCTAATTGAAGGAAGAAACAGTGAGGTTGGATGCTAGGGAAAACCTCTCTGAAAGAATAGTCAGGCACTGGAATGGGCTGCACAGGGAGGTGGTGGAGTCACCGTTCCTGAAGACATTCAAGAAACATTTAGATGTTGTACTAAAGGACATGGTTTAGTGGGGAAATATTGGTGATAGCTGGATGGTTGGATTGAATGATCTTAGAGGGCTTTTCCAACCTTGGTGATTCTATGATAAAAACAAATAGGTGATTAATAACATCCTCTAAAATGCACTTTATGACGAAGGATCTAAAGTGACCTCAATGTTGTTAAACAACTTTAGATAAACCAATAAAAAATTGTATACATCATGTCTTAAAGCTAAAAGATAACCCATAATTATGAACTGCTAAATGCAAAGCAATTATCATTCTGAATTTGAAACTGATTAACTGCCTGGCACTTGCATCATGCACATCCTTACTCTCAGGCTGTTTCTACAGGACCTATAATGAAAAAGTCTCCTTAAGAAAGAAAAAGGTGTTTTATGGAATAAAAGTAATGCAATTTTTAGGCAACAAAACTATTCCTTGCTTCATTTCTCCTCTTCAACGCAGCACACACTTGTAAGTCAGGCAGGAATCAGGGAAGATCCAGGAAAAAACTCATCTGCATTTGACTAATATGAGAAATACAGAATCATGGAATAGTTCAGGTTGGAAGGGGCCTTTAAGATCATCTAGTTCCAACCCCCTGCTATGGGCAGGTACACCTCCCTCTAGACCAGGTTGCTCACAGCCCATCCAGCCTGGCCTTGAATGTTTTCAGGGAAGGGGCATCCACAGCCTCACTGGTAACTGGATAAATCAATTTATTACTTCAGGGTAAACTTCAATGTAATACTTGCAGTTGAGGAAGCTGTAGTTTACTTCTCCAAACTGAGGGGACAAAATTGAAAAGAATAAACAAACACATTTGGAAAAAAAAAAATATATATCTTTCACAAGTGCTTAAACAGACTATTTTTCACCAAAGCACTGCCCAAAAATTCATGTAAACCTAAGAATAAGCCAGAGTTAAAAAAAAAAATCTAAAAATATTACAGTAAAGCCTAACACAGACTTCATTAGGCAGTTGTCACTGACCACTATATATTTCATACATGTAAGTTTGAATATGTGCTCAAAATATAAAAGTTGTTCTCTGCAAGCAAGGCAAAATTTCACGTTCAAGTAGATCACTTCCATTGTATCCACCTCAAAACAGAAGAGAGAAAGAAAAAGCATGCACAATCCTTCTCTACAGTATTTTGTCTCCCAGGCTGTACTCCATTGGGATAAATAAGCCAATGCATAAAGCAAGGACAGTTTTATGCCTCCTTGAAACATTAGCCTGACAAAATTAAAACTTACAAAAAAAAGGGAGGAGAAAACCCACCATTTAAACCTAAAAGTTTACTTAGTTCATTACCAGACTGCTGCAGTCAGGATTCAAAAATCTATGAAATTATTATTATTTTTAAATATAATTACCTTTTTCACTGATATTCTTGGTTTCATTCGACTGCTCTGAGCCCTTGTGTAGATATCCATGACTTTATCACTTAGTGTTTGATGGCACGAGTCAGCTCAAAGATACCTACAAAAACATTCATAGATTAATCTTCTCTCCCCAATTTGCTAGCAGACATTCTGAAAACACAAGTAGACAAAGCAAGAACTGATAGGAAATAGAACATTCTCAAACTAAGATTAAGCAGCACACCGTCCAGATTGCTGTCCCTGAAAAAAAAAAAAAAAAAAAAGCTGCCTTAACATAAAACAATGCACAAAATGTAAAATTAAAAAACGAGAACAACCCACACATTACAGTTAGTTCCAACATGTTCATTTAACTAGATTTCAATGCTGCACTGGTGGAAAAAAACATTGTATTAAGTATTGTTCCACTGTTGTTAATACTAGGGTGAGGTGTACCAGCAGATTCCTGTACCATGCAATGTATTTCATCTTTTTTCCACGGTCAGACAACTCAGGCTATCCAAAACATTAGCCATCCAAAATATACTAAAGAGCAAATGCATGTAAAATTGACTGCAAAATAAAAATAATAATTAAGAAAGCAAAAAAAAAAAAAATCCACAACCACACCAAGACATCAGAGCACAGGTTTTCTTTGCATGGCTGACCAGCTTGGTTTTCTTGATCTCATCTCAAGCACATCTTTAGTCTTTATACAGGTGAAGCACAGGTTTGTTCTTGAGGACATGTAATTTCAATAAGAAGAGCAGTACTGACATGTGGTCATTATGGTTTTCATCTTCTTTCCTCTGTCAACAACTATAAAAGCCTCCTCACGCATATAACAATGAAGAGCACTCATATATATTCACATTTCACCTTAATTTCCGCTTTTATTCATAAAGATGAACTTGTCAGAAGCTTCAAAAAAAAAAAAGACGTTACACTCAAACTGCAACACAATAACAATAAAGAAGAAGAAAAAAACACCTCACTTGTTCCTGCTGCTCTATCTTAACTGGCTAATCCATTTGGTTAATCTAATCATGCCAGGGAAATACTCTTATATACATCCTTGTCCTCAGAACAGCCATCTGTGGGAAAGCTGGTCTCACACTGGGCCGAATACAAGCAAGCCATATGAGCTCTGATGCTCTGCCATATGAGAACTAATGCTTACAACAATTTTAACAACGCCCATCAGAAAAATCACAAGGACGACTCTATAACCATGCAAGTTTCAGCAGTATCTACTCATGTAAAGCAGCCTACAGGTACACTATCTTTGGGCAACAGGTTAAGTATTTTCCTATGGCATCAGCTAGCAAATGCTGAGATCCAAGCACCCACACTAAGCCACCTGCAGTGTCACCCACCTCATGGAAGCAACAGCTTTGTAAATCACAGCACTAAGATGTGGAAAGATGCTGAGGACCAACTGTAGTGCTTTATCCCTGACTCAACACCACAACAATTCTACCTTGTCTGCACCCTGTCCTTCAGTATCTGTACCATACAGGTTCTCCTCATTACCTGGGGTATGTCACAGCTCTGTGTCACTCATTTCCACTTGTCCAAGAATACAACGTAAAGCTGAAAACATAACGCTGAAGATGTATAAAATTATTTTGTTGGCTAAAGTACCCAAACTTAAGAATTAACCAGAAAGGAAGTGCAAACACTGACAATCAAAACAGCCAGGAAATAGTTGGTATCTTAAGAAAACAAGATGCTTCTTTCTCTTTTCCAATGATTTGTCACTTTCACTAATTGGGTTGGCAGTCTTGAAGAAGTCTATAAAAAATGACAAGCTGTCTCAACCACAGTTACATTCACACTAAGCAGAGGGGGGTAAATGCATCTGTCAGGTCTCAAAATTAGGAAAAAGTTCAGCTCAGAAAGAGCAGTGAGGCAGTGGCACAGGCTGCCCAGGGAGGTGCTGCAGTCACTGTCCCTGGAAGTATTCAAGAAGCATGCAGATGTGGCACGGAAGGACATGGTTAGTGGGCATGGTGGGGATGGGTGGACAGCTGGACTAGATGTCCTTAGAGGTCTTTTGCAATCTTAATGATTTTATGATTCTATGTTAGTCCCCAAGCACCAGTATCTTCCCAAAGAAGCATTCCTTCTTTTAAAGAGCCTGACCAGAAAATACCTCAAGCTCAAGAGGTATTGTTTTCAGCTTATAAGTATGCCAAATGAGGGAATAATCAGATTAAATTATTATTCCAGACTGTGTAACACATTCCATCACTACAGTTTTTCAACTAAAGAATCCATGGACAACAAGATATTATGGGGGATGAACCAAGGTGGAAAAATTCAAAATTCAGGCCTCAAAAAAATCACCCTGCCTGCAAATCAAGAAATTCACCCAAATTGAACCAATTCTCAATATACTTAATTTTTCAATAATCACTTAGATACTGGTAATATTTATTGTTAGATAAAATACCAACAAGATGCTGCTTTAACATGGGAGTTGGACTAGGTGATATCCAGAGGTCCCCTCCAGCCCCAACAACTCTGTGATTTTGTGAAAGGCTGCCTGTACAAATCTGAAATAATCTCATAAATAGGAAGTGATATAAGATAACTCCCCAGCATAAAACAGATGAACACGTTACGTTAACTGTGATTTTGCTACCAGATAGAACAGAATTTGTATGCAGATTCAAGAAGAAGGATTTGGGGGTGTCAGCTGATGAAAAGCTCTACACAAGCCAGCAATGTACACCTGCAGCCCAGAAGGCCAACTGTATCCTGGGTCGCACCAGCAGGTCGAAGAGGTGACTCTGCCTCTCTACTCGGTTCTCATGACACCCCACCTGGAATACTGTGTCCAGTTCTGGATCTCCCAACACAAGAATCACAGAATCTCAGGGGTGGAAGGGACCTCAAAAGATCATCAAGTCCAACCCTGCTGCTAAAGCAGGTACCCTACAGTAGGTCACACAGGTCAGCATCTAGATGGGTCTTGAATATCTCCATAGGCAGAGACACCACAACCTCTCTGAGCAGCCTGTTCCAGTGCTCTGTCACCTTACTGTAAATAAGTTCTTTTGCATGTTAGTACAGAACCTCCTATGTTCAAGTTTTAGGCCATCGCTCCTTGTCCTGTTGCTACACGCCACTGAGAATAGGCTGGCCTCATCAAGAAGGATATAGAGCTGTCAGATCAGGTCCAGAGGAGGGCCATGAAGGGCTGGAACACCTCACCAATGAGGACAGGCTGAGAGAGCTGAGGCTTTTCAGCCTGGAGAAGAGAAGACTCTGGGGGGACCCTATAACGGTCTTCCAGTACCTGATGGGGGCCTACAGAAAAGGTGGGGAAGGGCTTTTAATAAGGGCGGGTAGCAAAAGGACAGGGGGAAATGGTTTTAAACTGGCAGAGGGTAGATTTAGACTAGATATTAGGAAGAAATTCTTGACTGTGAGGGTGGTGAGACATTGGAACAGGTTGCCCGGAGAGGCTGTGGATGCCCCCTCCCTGGAAGCATTCAAGGCCAGGCTGGATGGGGCTGTGAGCAACCTGGCCTGGAGGCAGGTGTCCCTGCCTATAGCAGGGGGGTTGAAACTATATGATCTTTAAGGTCCTTTCCAACCCAAACCTTTGTATGATTTCTCTCCCTAACCAACTCTGATAACATCTCAGAGCTTCAGTAAGAATCGTAACACCAAAGCAACCGCTCCCAACTATGTGATTCCATTTGATACC
The DNA here is from genome assembly GCF_987193195.1 of Phasianus colchicus. Taxonomy (NCBI): domain Eukaryota; kingdom Metazoa; phylum Chordata; class Aves; order Galliformes; family Phasianidae; genus Phasianus; species Phasianus colchicus. The sequence goes on along the minus strand of NC_143436.1, from coordinate 167,596,815 downwards.
ACGGGAAACCAAAGAGACCTACAAGAAAAAAAAAAAAAAAAAAAAGCAAAAAAAAAAAAAGAAGCTACTTTGACTTTTTTTTTTTTTTTAAATAAAACCCCTTGAAAGAGCCAAGGAAGTAAACAAGCCGCGTTCCTCCTAACCCTCAGGGCTGGGAAGAAGAGATCGGGAGGCCGCTTCTTGCAAGCCCACCGTATTACAGCCCGGCGCTTCCAGCAGCCACAGCGCAATCCCCGCAGAGCTGCCCCCGAGCCCCGCACCACCCCCACCGCAGGCCTCCCCGCCGCCCCCCGCTCCGTTAGCGGGCTCTCCCCAGCCGCCGCGCCGCCCCAGGCCACGCAAAGAGCCGCCGTCTCTCCCCCTCCCTCAGGGCAGGGCCGGAGCATCCTCCGGGAGGAAAGGAAGGAGCCACCTGTGGCGGCTGCCAGGCCGGGAGGCGGCGCCCCGGCCTCAGCGCAGCCCGCCGGAAGCGGCAGGCTCCCGCTCTGTGAAGAAGAGCGGGCGGCCCGTACCTGAGCGCTGTCCTCAGCGTCCGCCGCCCGCCGCCATTTCTCCTCCTGGAGCAGCGGAGGAGCCGCCGCCAACCGAGCCGCCGCCGCAGCGCAGCGCCCCGCCGCCACAGCTACGCCACGCCCCCGGCGCGCGCCGCTCTCGCGACGCTTCCCTCTCCGCCTCCGGAGGCGGGCGGGAGTCACGTGACGCCACCCCGCGGGCGGGGTTTGAGGGTTCGGAGCCCGTTTGTCCCGGCGCGCGCCTCGCCTGTTGTGTGGGGTTGGGTGCCGCCCCCTCCCCCCCCCCCGGGTGTGAGGGAGTATAGACCTGTGTGGTGGGTCGTTCCTGCTCTCTCAGTCTGGATTGACGCCTGCTTTGTCTTCCAGTGCGCTGGCTGGCTCAGCAGGTTGGAGGACGCAGACAGAAATTTCAGCCCCTTTTGTGTTTTCAGACAAAACACCTGTGCCCTTCCTCCTCCCTGTTAAGCATAGTAATGCTGCCAAATGCCACAGTACCTCAAGCGTGTCATTTCCCCCATCCTGTACGCATTTTCAAGTCCTCATGAGCTGTAATGTGCGTCTGACCTGAGGCCTAGAAATATATTCTGTTTTCTTACTAATTTCATGAGCCTTTCCACATGACTCCATTTCAGCTTCTTCAGACACTCACCTGCCACACAGATGAGGAAGTTCATTGAATAATACACAGTGAATAGGCCAACACTAATGGCTCGCTGTCCCTGCCTCCCCACCATCCCCACCATCCCCTCCCCCCCCCCAAAAAAAAGAGACTTTCAGATTCCAGATAGATCTTAGAATCATAGAACCAAGATCATCTAGCCCATCCCACCGTGCCCACTGACCATGTCCCTCAGTGCCACATCCACATGTATGGTTCTTGAACACCGGGCAGGGATGGTGACTCCACCACCTCCCTGGGCAGCCTGTGCCAGTGCCTCACCACTCATTCTGAGAAGAAATTTTGCCTAATAGGGAGCCTACGGAGGGGAGGGGAATCAACTCTTTGAAAGGGTGGATAACTGCAGGACGAGGGAAAATGGTTTTAAGTTGAGGGAGGGGAGATTTAAGTTGGACGTTAGGGGGAAATTCTTTACAGAGAGAGTGGTGAGGTGCTGGAACAGGCTGCCCAGAGAGGTTGTGGATGCTCTCTCCCTGGAGGTGTTCAAGGCCAGGTTGGATGGGGCCCTGGGCAGCCTGGTCTAGCATTAAATGAGGAGGTTGGTGGCCCTGCATGTGGCAGGGGGGTTGGAGATTCATCATCCTTGAGGTTCCTTCCAACCCTGGCCATTCTGTGATATCCAACCTGAAGTCTTCCTGAGATGTGGCATACCAGAGCGAAATTAGCTAACTGGGGGAAACAGAAGGTTACTCAGATTCCCAGGGACTACAGGTCTCTACAGGGTGAGAAAAACTAAGTGAATAATTGAATCAAATTTAACTGGTTTGACATCATTTCTGTGCCCAGTGAGACCATCCTGTTATGGAAACACATCCATCTGAGCAAAAAACACTTCAGTTTTCATTAAAAAAAAACCTAAAAAGTCTGTAAGAGGCTTTTGTTGTTACATACAGACTTTTGCCAAACAAAATAGATCTAGAAGCAATGTAAACATGACAAAGCATGCTTTAAAAACAAATCTGAGCCTTTTATTCCCTTTGTTCTATAATTCCCAGTAGACCATTCAGAATAATGAGTTCCTATGGCTTCCTGCCAAAGCCTTGGAAAAAAATCAAATTTTATCCTTGTCAGGAAACTATGTAATATAGCCCACAGCACATCATTGTTTGTCAAGAAATATGTTTGTTTTACAATGATAAAAATGGAGATGGCTTTGAGATTCTGAATTTTTACATAATTTTTTTCACAACTTTTAAGTACTGTGTATGCACAAGAAACTTGGATGATCAGACAACGCCGCTTAAAATGTGCATTAATGATGGAGAAATAGTGCATCAGTTTTGGGGCTCTAGTGTTTTATGCCTTGTATGGCATGCTTTACGCTGTGCAGCTCCATGTTTTCCAGGGCTGCGTCCCTCTGTCTGTGACCTGTGCCACTGCCCCAACTGAGAAGAAGAGAAGGATTGTGGCCTTCCAATACTTGAAGGGAGCATACAAACAGGAGGGGGAATGGCTGTTTATGAGGATGGATAGTGATAGGACAATGGGGAATGGTTTTAAACTGAGACAGAGGAGGTTTAGGTTAGATATTACGAGGAAGTTTTTCACTCAGAGGGTGGTGACGCACTGGAACAGGTTGCCCAAGGAGGTTGTGGATGCCCCATCCCTGGAGGCTGGATGTGGCTCTGGGCAGCTTGGTCTAGTGGCAGGGGTGTCAGTCTGTATATGGGGTCAGGGTGGGCAGAGCCAGGGTCAGCCACAGCCCCAGGAGAGCATAAGGCCAGGCAGGACTTCAACCCTCAGGTTAGGATCACGCCCCATGAAAGCATCAGATGGAGCTGGCTGGAGATGGCTGTGCACTTGCAATGTCTTTTCTGCTCTTTCTGTATCAAAAATGTGTATCTGTAGAACGTTTTTGTGAGAAGTATTACCTGGCTTTGATATTACACTGAGTCACAATCTGCACCTGTCTTTTAAGCTTGACATTTTCAGCATCACTGGCTTGGAGCAACATTTTGAAAAATGATCTTGGACTGACTTGTAAGTCATTATTGCTAAGGTATTCCATGCCACTTTTGTAAAAAGAAATAAAGAACTAGTTGAAGATTTTATGGCAGCTTTCTTTTTTTTCTTTCTAGTCTCTTAATAAGACTTTTTTTCCCCTGTGCATGAAACCTACAGAGTTGCATAATTCTGTGTGTTTGTTTTTATTTATGATACTAACTCTGAAAAATGTCCCTCTATAATTAAAGCTTTTTCAAGGCCAGAAAAAGCTTGAAATTACATCCTATAAAGTACACTGATGGAATCTGTAATAATACGGGTCTCTTTCTCAAAGGCAGATAATTTATAGTCTTGTTATTCTACTCCTACCTTTAACTGGAGACAGCATGCACTTCTTGTTTGAAAACCTGGGTAAGCCTTTCCATTGATACCTTTGCAGTAATCTGAAAGGATCTGCCATGCTTGATATTATTTTTTCTCAAACAAACAAACAAAAAAAACACCAAAAACTAAAGCTTAAATGAGAACTAATGATACAGTTTCGGGAATGATTTTTGGCGGCTCATCCATTTATAACGTCAGCTTCTGCCCCTCAGCTCTTCTACCTACGTTTACATCTGCACTGTTTCTAAGCTGTGCCAGCGTGAACATTTGTGAAATCAAGCAGTAAATGAGATTGAACTGGGAAGACCAGAAAACAACCTGCTTTCCTTCCTGCTTGCTGATCCAGTTCACCAACATAGTCTGTGTGTCAGCATGGCACTGGGGATAGCACAGAGACAAATGAGAATAGAAACAGCTTCAATTGGCTTGCTCTGCCAACAAGCGTGTACACATGTGTTGACTTATGTTGCCATTTAAACCCTGCTCACTGTCTCCTTGAAAACACTCTTGTCTCACCTACCCACAACAAAACTGGATCTTTTCATTTGAGTGCTTTATTTCATTAGTCATCCTGTCAGGAATCTTACACATATGCTAAACCATGACATTTGTCTCTGCCAAGTGCCTCAGTTTATGGCATTATGGCACAATGTTTTCTTTAGACTGTTTCTCTAATCCGCCATTTCCAATTATATGTTTGAGCATCGATTTTTATTTGTGTTTGTGGATATTTTCTTTTTTCTTTTTTTAAGTGAAACTAATTATCATTGTATACATGTAAAACTGTGTTGCTTTCTTATTATTTTTTCTTTCCCAAGAGTTTTATCTATAATCTACAGATCATCTTCCAAAACAGTATACTTAAAAGGAGTAATCCACAGACTATATTCAGAATTGAATGCTCAGTTCTTCATTTATGTCCTGCTGACAAACGTGTTCCCGCAGGCAACTTCTTAGGCCTTTTGATACAAAATGGGAAGTGTCACAAAATAAGTTTATAAAAAGGAGCACTGTGCTGCACAGGGACTGTTTCAGATGCTCCGAGATTCTTATCCAACACTTTGGAACATGTTGTGGAGTCACATCCTTTCTGTGCATTGTGTTTTCTTTAGAGGATGCGATAACAACGTCATTATGTTACACAAGAGTGTACAATAATAACTAGAGCTAGTTAGGAAGTAAAATTTTTATTCTACAGGAAATTCCAGCTTGTCAATATTTTGTTTCATTGAGCGCAGGAACAAAATGCATTGGCTCTGCAACCTTTCTGGCAAAAATGAAACAATCTATTTCTTTGCCAGCTGTCATGCCTGGGGAGCCAAGAAACCAACTGAGCTGTCGGCACATTGCCAGGGAGAGGGAGGGCAGAGAGGGGGGATCAGCTTCGCCAGTCAGCTGAGCTAAAGTAAACAGCCAGCTTGGTTGGATTGCTGGCCAGCTGCCACAGCCATATCACGGCTTCAGCTTCTGTCAAAAGTTTTGATGGAACCACTACTAGCTAACATTTCCACTGCCAATCTGCTCAATTGGAAAATGTTCAAACAGCCTCCAGATAACTGACTACTGTGAGAAAAGGAGTGCAACTATCCTTCACTTTGGATTACTTATGGATTTCTTCAGCTTTGTCTTGTGATTTATGCACCTTCCTCCCACCCCTCCCCTCCTTCCCCCCTGCAAGAATGTGAGCTTATGTATGAATATGAGCAGTGATTTTTTTCTTTAGGGAAGTGATGGTGCTCGGGCCCTTGAGGGGTTATTCAGGGTGTTCTTTGTTGCTACTTTTGTAGATACAAATATTTGAATAATATTGCATGCTAAGAGTACCTACTAATGTCTGTTTTTGTATACCTGCTAACCAGAAGATACTGCTACTGTGGACGGCTCAATATGAGATTGAAACAAACTCTTGAGACTGTTGTCAGATACAGGCTGACTCCTTGTCTTCTGTCTGTATTTATGGATGAAACTAATTTAGGATGAATTTGCTAAAATGCAATAATGGGGAAAATAAATCTTCTGAACTAGGTAAAAGGTCATGATCTTTATGCTGTTCTGGATGACTGGTAGTGTCAAGGTCAGCACTAATACAGAAAGACTCCTTTCATCTTCAGAACTAGTGGTACTTAAGTGTTACGTTTGCTGAAGATAATTATAGAATCACAGAATGGTTTGGGTTGGAAAGGAGCCTTAAAGATCATCTAGTTCCAACCCCCTGCTATAGGCAGGGACACCTCCCTCTAGACCAGGTTGCTCACAGCCCCATCCAGCCTGGCCTTGAATGCTTCCAGGGAGGGGGCATCCACAGCCTCTCCGGGCAACCTGTTTCAGTGTCTCACCACCCTCAAGTCAAGAATTTCTTCCTAATATCTAGTCTAAATCTACCCTCTGCCAGTTTAAAACCATTTCCTCTCATTCTGTCAGTACAAGCCCTTATAAAATGCATGCTTTCAGCTTTCCTGTAGGCCCCTTCAGGTACTGGACAGCCCTCCCCGGAGCCTTCTCTTCTCCAGGCTGAAGAGCCCCAGTTCTCTCAGCCTGTCCTCATTGGCGAGGTGCTCCAACCCTCTGAATGTCTTTATGGCCTGATCATCTTTGTGGTGGCCCCAAGCCACCTATTTGAGACACATAATTTCTGTTTTAGGACAAATCTTTTTATTTTTAAGTTTCTGCAAGAAATCTCTCAGTTGTGTCCAACCACTTGTTGCACATACTTGCTGCTTAAAGTCCAGAGATGTAATATACCATTGTTACTTCAGCTGTGTTAACTGTAGGGAATAATGAATTCCCTTGCAAAAGGGGTAAGTAAATTTTCTGCATCTTCATCTGTTTAAATAGTGTCTAATACTCGTGCTGTGAAATCAGAGGAACAACAGGTGCTTTGCTGAGCTACATTTAAGATCTTATTCCTTCCACTTGTAAATAAACTTGACTCTTATTTTTGTGTCCTCTCTCATTCATTCAACTGTCGATGCTACAGCAATCTTAGTGAATCCCATCCCGTTACCATCTGGATTCCAAATGATTTTTATTGTGGTTGCTTTGCTTTACATTGACCTTTGTCTCTTATATGTGTGACTCACTTTATTGCTGTTTTTAGAGCATATTTTTGAACTGGAAATAATTTGCATTGAGTGTCTTTTCCCACAGTGAAAATAGTCTTAAGTGAATTTGTGGGGTACTGTTTTCTTCACTCCTGGTGGAGATATACAGTTTGCTGTGCACTGCTGCAGTTTGTCTGAAAACATGATCTTTCTCTCAGATGGTATAGTAACTTCAGCACATGCTTAAGGTTTAGGTCACTCTCAGTATGTCCATTTGGACTTCCCATACACAGTACATGTTTTATATCCCATACACAAATATCTGCTCCTTTATGTCACGTCTTTCTGACTGATTATTAAATTCCTCAATTTTGTCACATACTTTTCAGTATAAAAAAAGAAACAGTCTTTAAAAATCAGTGCATTTTAATGCACTTTTCTGTCAAAATGTTGAAGGAAAACTACCAAATTCTATACTGCTTTCTTCAGAAGAAAACTATTATCCCAGTTGCTGCCATTGTGCAGAATAGCCACTCTCTACAGCTGTGCTCCAAGAACCTCTTTGCAAATCACTGGAGACTGAACATCTTGTCTAAAATGAGACAAAGAACAGAAATATCTGTAAGAAACTCTGTGAGTTCTGTCCTACCACAGTAAGATTTCTCAGTAACTGTTTCTGGGTGACCTTTACTGAAGGCTATATGTCATTTTCCCAATGATGATTTCTCTGGGAAATTTCTGAGCTCAGAAATGCTACATTTACACAGCCTATTTAGGACCAATTTAATTTTTCAGCTGTCAGAGAAGCAAGAAATGACAAATGTAAATAAGTAGGCTGAAACATATCTTCAGAATAATCTAATTTATCTACAGATTTTCAGTGATGGTTACACCACACGCTCCTGATTTGTAAATACAGCTTTATTATATGCATTAATTGTGCTCTGAAATGTGTATGGAATACAAGGTCTGGGGTCTGCTGGGCCAGTGGACAGGGTAAATATAAACCATACTCAACTCTAAATAAGAATGATTTAAAAAACCTCTGCAAGAAGTATTAGTATTAGTATTAGTATTAGTATTAGTATTAGTATTAGCGTACCAATCACAGTAATTTCTGTAATGTCCTATAGACAAGTCAGGGTGCAGCTTGAAGAAGAGAAAATGAAGCACTTTCTAGAAAAAGCAACTCCATCATTTGGGTTCAACAAGTAAAATTGCAGGGGAATGGAACAGACTGTGGCTTCCAGGAACAAGTCTCCATATTTCTGTGTTGCTAAAATATGACATGCAATAAATGCAGTCTGGAAAGTTAGTGTAGTAACTTACTTTTAAAACAGATGTTGAAGTAAGCAAAACACATTTGAAAGTCCCAGATCACCCATGCTTACTGATGCGACTATGGAGCTAGACTGGAATGGCTGACAGTGATGATGTGTGCTTTAACTGCACCCTGAGAAACCAAGAGCTGCAGAACAGTTCATTCCATGAACATATAAAGCCATGGGAACTTATTCTTAAAGCTCAGATGACTGTGACAGCAAATTGCATTTCTCAAGATTGAAAAATAGCTTAAAACAATCGTGATAGGATAAGGGGGACAACGATAGTGATAGGAACGGTCTTAAAATGAGACAGGGGAGGTTTAGGTTAGATATTAGGAGGAAGTTTTTCACACAGAGGGTGGTGACGCACTGGAACAGGTTGCCCAAGGAGGCTGTGGATGCCCCATCCCTGGAGGCATTCAAGGCCAGGCTGGATGTGGCTCTGGGCAGCCTGGTCTGGTGGTTGGTGACCCTGCACATAGCAGGGGGGTTGAAACTAGGTGATCATTGGGTTCTTTTCAACCCAGGCCATTCTATGATTCTATGATTCTATTTTTCTATGATACATCTTGGTAAGACAGTTAGTTGTTTTGTCAGACCATATACTCATGACGTACTAGTCATGCTCTTTAGAAAGAAATTGTTTAAGAAAAACAATTTCAAAGTTTGCTGAAAGGAAAATGTCTTCTATAAAGTCACTAATGCTTTAAAACAATGGCAGTGTTTCAAAAAATGTTTGCCATTGATTGAAAGAGGAATAATACATTGTCTTCTTGGTTGTTTGCAAGAAAAGCCACGAGGAATATTTGAAAATGTGAACAATAACAGTAATAAGAGTATATTAAGGTGAATTTGTTTGAACTTTAACAATGTATCATCATTTACAACTGATGAGACACTGTTCTATCTATAGGCAAATAGAAAAAAATATATAATTGCCAGCAGCTTTTTGTTTCATTGACTTTGAAGCTGTGGAAATACTGAGGCTTGTCCCTGCAAGATGATTGTCTTGAAAGACTGTAGTCAGGTTTCCTAAGCATTGCCCTGCTACTGACTCTGAAGTGAGGGTTGACAAACTGCAAATGTTCTGTTTTTCAGGAACAGTGAAGATGGGATAGAGGAAAGAAATTCATGTGAAGCCTCTATAATACTCATAGTTCTTTTACTCATATTAAAAAGCACACAACTGAACTTTGTGATCCTTTATGAGCTGAAGTTAATAGTATAATAAAGTCACAGAAGGGTAAGTTATAATTGTGTACAGATGATGGATTCTGTAGTAATATAACATTTAAAACACATCATACTGAAAGAGAAGAATGGAAATGGATTGCAGTTGCCCTCTAGGCCTAACTTTACCATTTTTATATCAGAAAACAAAGCTACATTAACCTGATTTAGGAGCTTCATTGGCAAAATTACACTGATTTTTTAGGGCTTTGGAAGCATCCTTTGAATTGATTGATAGGAACGGATTGTGTGAGGAATACCAAGGTTTCAAGGTTTCTCAAGAATCACTGATGAGTTTGCAAATATCTTTTGTTAGGAAATAACATATTTTCTCAGATCCCAGTTCTCTCAGGCTCTGGCAAGGCAGGCTTGCCTGAAGACATACTTCTTCATCCTGCCAACTTCATCATTCATAGAATCAGTGAATGATAGAATTATTAATGTTGGAAAAGGCCACCAGGATCATATAGTCAGCCATGCCCACTGACCATGTCCCTCAGTGCCACATCCATGCTCTTGAACACCTCCATGAATGGTGACTCCACCACCTGTTCCAGTGCATCACTGTTCTTTCTGAGAAGAAATTTTTCCTGATGTCCAACCCGAATGTAGCTGCACTTGAGAAGAGAACAGAAACTTGATCTGTATTCATAGAGTTAAGGTAAAGATTCTAGGTAAATTGAATTCCAACTGTTTTTAAAGCAATTTTTAAAGCATCATTTTAAATTTTAAATTGATAATTAGTTTAAATAATAAATTATCATCTAGCATGGATAATGGTATATTTTGGGGCACTGTATGTGTGTATATGAGAGAAAAATACACATCACGCTAAAGAGACTGTCTTATTTTCATTAAAATGAGGTGTTCCAAGGAGGCTTTTAACTTTTAGTGTGGGTGTATTCTATTTCTATTCAGTATAGATAATGATGCACAGTGCAGATATGGGAGATGTGTCAGAGCTAGGACTGCTGCTGAAGAGAGACAATATCAACAGATAATTATGGTCCCCCAGGCTTCAGAAGCATTGAGAAATCAGAAAGTAAATTTAAAGCTACCGTGCATTGCACCCTCCCCATTCTGTACTACAAAGTACTTCCCAAACAATGTTCCTTACACCAATCCTGAAGCAATGCTGTATGGCTTTTTGTGAACTATATCACAGAATTACAGAATGGCCAGAGTAGGAAGGGACCTCAAGGATCATGAATCCCCAACCCCCCTGCCACATGCAGGGCCACCAACCTCCACATTCAATGCTAGACCAGGCTGCCCGGGGCCCCATCCAACCTGGCCTTGAACACCTCCAGGGACGGAGCATCCACAACCTCTCTGGGCAGCCCGTTCCAGCACCTCACCACTCTCTCTGTAAAGAACTTCCCCCTGAAATCTTTCCCGTGAATATCTTGATTTATCAGAAAGAAAAACGTAAGTTAAAACATTAATGTGCTCCTTGTACATAAAGGATCACTGTCTTTTAGACTATATTCATTACATAAAATCTGACATTCAGCTGAACTGTGACCATGTATACCTCTCTTTTTATTCAACCACCTGTCACTATGGATGATTCGAAACTACATCAAAAGTACAGTTCTGCAAAGAAGACAAAGAACTGAGGAGCATTGTTACAGAGTTTACGTCCACCCATGCACAAACTCTTTTAGTAGGGACAAGATATTCTTTCAATTTGACAAGTCATCATCTCCTTTTAAGTAGCTAACAAGCAGCAGTCCAACATACACATACAGTAGTATGTAGTACAGTTGTTTGCTCTATAAACATCAGAATTTTTCTATAGCTTTTTTAAAAATTTATGACCAAAAAAAGCCCAGATTTACTCTCCTATTAAATTCCTTATCACAGCAGGAATACCATCATTTCCATGCTGGTCTAACAGTCCAGCCTGTATTCCATCTTTAGCAGTACTAAACAAAAGATGTGTTAATGAGGGGGCAAAAAGCCCATTGTCTGATTCAGACCAAATATAGAAAACATTATTTCGAACTTCTGATGCTTAATCATTTTCTGAAGTTTTATAGGCTGAGACATAGGATTTCTATAGGTGTTACTGATCCGATCCCCTAAACAGCATTGTGATTTATTTGGCTTGGTTTTCTTTTAAGTAAAACCTCTGCAGTTCTTTGAAAGCCAGCTATGACAAACTTTCACAGAATGGAAGCAAAGCTGTAACTGAAAGACTGAACCTGTGCAAAAAAAAAAAAAAAAAGAAAAAAAAGAAAAATTAAAAAGAGAAAAAATGTTGTCAAATGCACTGGCAGCCATGCAGTGCTGACAGTCAAATGCAAAGTCAGCCATGCTGAGTTTGGCTGTACCATGTGCAGGGCTGAACTGTTCTGTATTTACAGTCACTACATAGGCACAAAACAAACAAACAAACAAACAAACAACACCTCACCTCTCAACTGGGATGACAGAGAATTTTGCTAAGGTGGAGAATATCTATCCAGTGCGAAATTCAGACAGGACTGACCATCGCCAAAATTTAGGTGCACTCTGAAAAGTGCCATAGACCTTGAATGGCTGCAGGTGCTTGTTTTTTCTGCTTTTGTCCCACTGGGAGGAGGAAGAAGAGCTCCTTTAGAAAGCTGGCGCAAAGTCTCTCCTGGGACACTGGTTACACCAATAGCTATCATAAGGAACTAATCAGACAGCTACAAAATTAGCAAGCACCATTTCAAGCAAGGCTTTTTGACTTTCTTTGGAGATGTCACATTCCAGTATTGAAACTGCTTAGCTCATGTTTTTTTAATAGCACTTGTTAAAGGAGTGGGGCTTTTCTCTCTCTAGTAGTAGCTGTATGGTGGCATTCTGGAGAAGGAGAAGTTGCCGATGTTTCTAACTTAAGCTGATTTAGTTCAGTTAACCCAGCAGCTCCCTATCATGTCGTTGTAGTCACTGCCTGTTCTTGACCATGTTAGGGAGTTAGAGTAGTTGGCAAAGAGATCTGACAGAAAACAGTGCTGGAGCTGAGTGAGCAGCAGAAAGCAAGGCAAGGAACAGGCTAGATCAGCTGATGTGAAGTCACAGTCTGAAATTTCTGCTTTTTAGCTTTCATTATAACATAACTCATAGTATGGATTGAATAGTAGCAAGCAGCTTCACGCTTTAAGGGGAGTGCAAATGAGGCTACAAACTGCTTGCTGTAGGTTTTTCCCTGTGATGTAGCTCTGTAAGCGCTAGGTGGCCTACTTTGACAGGAAATTGGAAATCCCATCTGGTTCAGTATGTAAGAGAGGATTAAAAGTGTAATTTGCTCAAGTTATGTAAGTATTTTATACCTAATGTTATTCTATGAAGAATTCGGGGAGTATCAATTGTCATTTATTACAGTGCAGTGGAATCACAAAGTATTGTACGCACCTCATAAATATTAGAGGTGATTTATCAGGTTGTTTAGACACCAGATCAAGTTAATAAATGAAAATATCTGCATGCAGGCTCTCGCTGTCCCTTAGTTTAAACTTCTTCCATACTTACTGTGACAGATGCAGAGTTACCATTGCTCAGCTGACGTGGTATCCTATGATGTGATCATAAACAAGAGACATTTGGGGCAGTATTTTCAACTTAACAAAAGGCACAGCAGTTAAGGACAGATTCTTACACTACAACGCAGTCATCTGAGTTTCCAGAAGTGAATTTCCTCATCCCTGGATTTGATCCCATAAAAAGTCTTAGACTTTTCTCTAAAAACACAGTCATATGCTTGCAGGTAGGGATACCACCAATGTGGTGTTGGATACCCTCAAAGCTACTGGGAGGAAAGGAAGAATGGAAGGTGGTGTTACCAACAGCCTTTTTGTTTCAGTGTTATTTTTTAATATCTAAAGGGGGAAGATGAGAGAAAAAGTGAAGATGGGACTCAGAATTCTAGCAGCTTAACATCTTCATTTTGGTCTGTTTAATATGGGAGATAGGAAGCTAAAAAAAGGAACAAGAGAGCCTGGCAACTGCAGTGGGTATGTTAACAGATAAGTAAAATGTCATGTAACACCTTTCCAGTGATGGTTCCTGTGGTTTGTTCCAGGCAGATCTCTTCCACCAACCCAGAAACAACTTAAGGATCAGGCTCCCACAAGTCACAAAGCAACTATGTCTACTGAGGACCTTAAATTAATGAATATCTCTTCTCTTTCCACTTCGCCAGGGATTGATTTGGATATCAAAAGCTAGTTACTAGGTTAACCTTTATAAAAGAAACACTAAGCTTGATGTTCTGAACTTTTCTCCATGTAATCCATCAAGAGAAAATATCTTTAATAAAATCCCAGATTGACTGGTCATCTCAGAACGCACAGGACATTGAATCTTACTTTCAAAATATATACATTTCAAAATGGAATTTACATCGAGTAAATAAGACATGACCCACTGTTTATTTTGCTGGCAAATAATATGGGTTAATAATTTAACCTCTATTTAAAAAATACCACTTCATCAAACCTTAATTGAGCTTAGTCAGCCATTAGTTATGCTTCCTATTGACTGAGAAAGAAATGGTGATTGATCTTCCTGACATAATTAATAGTTATTGTATTTTTGAGGAATTTAGGCTCATTTGCCCAGGCTGCTCTATCCACGGTGCTTGGAAAATTTAATTAATATTCCTATCAATATTTTAAATAGGCTCAAGAACCTGGAATTACAGAGTAATCATTTTCATGGCTGAACGGCCACAGGGAGATGCAATTATATTGAAAGTTTAATACTGTAGACATTTGATTTGTAAAGCACTATTCATCTTCCTAATACAACCTGGGGAGGGCTTTACACTGAAACTGTAGAATTTACAGTGTTCATTTCTAGATGCTGTGGTGAAGCAGGACTGGCACAAGTACTGTCTGCTCCATCTCCCCTTGTTTAACTGATTCTTTAATAAACTCTTCAAGAAACATATTTGATTTTAATTCACATCTAACTCATTCAGTTATTTTCTGTAATAAATAAGATCATAAATGACATATTTGACATTAACTGCCACCTGGAAAAACAATTTCAGATCTGAACTGGATTTTACGAGTCAGTTCTGTTTGGTGTTATCCCATCTCTTACGTCAAGTATTCCATGTGTGCAAACATTTCCTTGGGTTTATGGCACTCTCCTCCAGACCTGAAATCTGGATCAAATGAGGATTAGATCTCAGAACCCCCCCTGCTCCTCTCAGTGCTTTTAAAAGCTGGGAAAATCTATAAGGCACTACCTGACTACCAAGCATTACCTACCAAGCTCTTTTTGCAGATATTCTGAAATAAAAGGTGAAACTACTATGCTCAAATTTGCAGCTTCCCCCACTCCATACAAGCTGCATTTCAGGAGTAGCTCCATGGAATCTGCAGCCACTCTTGAATTTTCGTTCATTTCACTCACCTGAAAATATTCATCTAATGATTCTCATTGACTGAATCCATGAGTTTAGGTGAACAGCTGGGAAGTAAGTCACCAAGCGTAAGTTAAAAGCATATATTCTGGTTGTGTTGTGTCCGAGTAGCAGCTGCTTGCAGACTTCAGTGCAAAAACTCGCTGACTTGACCTTCGAAGACCTGAATGCTTCCATAGAGGGACAGTTTTGGCAGCATGTGAGAAAACACGCTGCTTGTTAACCAGTTACAACATTAGCAGGCTTTTACCAGGGACAGTGTGTGAGGGATTCAGAGGTGTTAAATGTGTGATTTCTAATTAATGAACAGAATTGCTCAGAGGACAGCACGACTGCCAGGAGGATGTATATCTGCTGTTACACTAAAGTAGATAGTCAGCAGATAGATTTTTTTTTTTTTTTAAATGAAATTGAATAAAGGAAATTGCACTTTGCAAACTTTAATTGGGAAATGACAGCAGGCACCTGAGAACAACTGAAAAAGCTCTGAGATGTGGAAGAGGAAAATAGCAGCTAAAGGGCACAGTGAAGACATGGGCTCAGGCACAGCTCTATGCTGCTGCAAGATAAGGGAAATGATATAAAGTAAAGCCCTAGCAGAAATCCTGCTGTTTCAATACGGAAGTGCATCTGCCACATTCCAGGATGTCCCATTTCATCACTGTGAAATCTATCCATCTCTCCCCCTATAAAAAGAAATATGCACTTCCTTGTAGATCCCCTTAGTTCCTGTTCAAAAGAAGAGGACACTGGTCAGCTGCTGCTCTCACTCATGTGTTGTGCATTCCGCTGAGAAAGAAAATATTGCACCTCCTTTATGCTGTAATGCTTGGCATGCAAATCTGATCTGTGAAGCCTTCCTGCTATTAGGTGACTGGGGTGAACAAGGTCCTAGTTTGCTTACCATGGGTTATTTTATTTCCTAAGTGTATGCCAACAAATATGATCAGAACTGCAATTACTGTAGTTGAAAAACCACCAGTAATTACTCCAGAAGAAACAGTACGAACAAGTAGTTAATTACTCAACCAATTTGGGTTAACAACACACTCCATTGTCTGTTTCCAGGACTTGGGAACACAAACACAATAAACACAAACTTCTAGTGACCTGATTGGTATCATCTTAAATTAGTTTTCTTTCCTTCTTTTTACCACATACACGTATGTGAAAGGCCAACAAGACTAACACAAAGTGAGGGAGTTGCTCATAATGCCACCAGTTTCAATTTTCCTCCTGTATTTTGTCTCTCCGTGCCTACTAAACCTCTTTAAATAGAATCATTGAGGTTGGAAAAGACCTTAAGATCATGAAGTCCAACCATCAACTATCACTAACAAGAACACCACAGAACCACATCACCAAGTGCCGTTTCAACATATCTTAGGGACAGTGTCTCTGCCACTTCCCTGGGCAGCCTGTTTCAATGTCTAACCATGCTTTCTGTGAAAAAAATCTTCCAAATGTCCAATCTAATCCTCTTGTGGCACAACTTGAGGCTGCTGCCCTGCATCCTGTCACTTGTCATCTGACAGTGGAGACCAGCGTTCTCCTTGCTGCAGCCTCCTGTCAGATAGCTGTAGATAGCGATGAGATATGCCCTCAGCCTCATTTTCTCCAGGCCAAACCACCCTAGGTCCTTCAGCCACTCCTCAGAGATCTTGTTTCTTAGTTCTTTCATCAGTTTTGTTGCTCTTTGCACTAACTCAAGCAAATTACTATCCTTGTAGTGAATGGTCCCAAAATGAACACAGTGCTCAAGTTGTGGCCTCACCAAATGCCATGTACAAGGGGGACAGTCACTTCCCTGGTGCTGTTGGCCATACTATTTCTGATGCAGACCAGGAGGTCATTGGCCTTCTTGGCCACCAGTATACACTGTTGGCTCATGTTCCATTGGCCACTGACCAGTAGTACCCCCAGCTCCTATTTTACTGGGCAATTTTCCAGCCACTCTTCCTCAAGCCTGTACAACTGCATGGGATTGCTGTGACCCAAGTTGTCCATCACATGCTATGTGATGGCAGTCATGATGATCTGCTTCATGACCTTTCCTGGCACTGAGGGGATCTCTGGTTTCTTCTTCTTCCTACACGACCCTTTTTGATAAACTGAACAGGCAGGAATTCCTGTAGACTTTCTTCTAGGGGTTTCATGCCTTCAGGAGATTGAATAGAAACTCTTTCATGACTCTCATCTCTTGTTTTCAGATTTTAATGAGTTCTGTCATGGGAGTTAAAAGTTAACAATTTCAAAGTCTTTACTGTCAAGAATTCACCGTCACTGGCGTTAATGAATCGATTACACTCCACAACAACTAAAATATACGCTGTAGTATGAAGCTCACCCATTTAACTAGGATTTTTTTTTTTTTAACTATCTGACACAAGCCAGCAGAGAATGTTTACAGCCCGAAAGGCCAGTCATGGCCTTCTGATGGGCTCCATCAAAAGAGGGGTAGCCAGCAGGGTAAGGGAGGGGATTATCCCCCTCTTTTCTGCCGTTGGGAGGCCCCATCTGGAGTCCTGCATCCAGGCTTTGGGCCCCCAGATGGATGCAGAGCTGCTGGAGTGGGTCTGAGGGGGTCACATGGATGATCGGAGTGCTGGAGCACCTCTCCTATGAAGAAAGATTGTTCAGCTTGGAGAAAAGAAGGCTCTGGGGAGACCTTATTGCTGCCTTCTGGTACTTAAAGGGAACTCAAAAACAGGTGGAAGACCAACTTTTTGCATAGTCGACATTAAAGAAATGGAATACACACAAGACGCACTCAGAATTAAAGTGCAGGCTTCAATGCTACAAGATTTGTAAGCACCTGGAATTCACTATGCATTAAAACTTCCAGCTCTGACCTTTAAACAATCCAGATTATCCATAAACATGCCTCTCACACATGCATTCACATCAGGACAACAGGATCTCAGCTCCAGGACTTGCCCCAAACAACTGGCTTAAGCTCACGTACGCTGGACTTCATCTTCTGCCATCCACCATCACAGTTACCTGCACATCATGCCTTGAGCTAAGTGCTAACCTAATAGCTTACTGACCCACAACATGGCAGTTGATCATTGCCTGCAGAATCACCTTCTGTCTTCAGGTCTTAGCTTGGAATAAGCTCCAGTGACTGTTTACCTGGGTTGATGTTACAGAAGTTCAGCGTATACCGGGGGGGAAAATGTGTTTGTTTTACTGCTGCTGACCTTGGAGAAATGGGCACTACTGTATATTATGTTTTAATGGCTGTTGTTACTATGGATGCAAATGTAAGTCTATTTTTACATTTAATATGGTGTATGCCAGCAAGACCTAGCGGAAGATCCGTGCAAATGTAAACACCTACATGCAGAGTGACCTACTTACAAGTTACATGTGGCCTCGCACGTAGCCATATAAAGTGTTTTCAAAGGCTGCATTCAAAGCCTGCAATTTGAAACAATTTCAGTGCAGCGTGTGGCAGACTGAACAGATATGATGCTTGCTAGTCATTCATCCACATTTTATTTAGTTTTAACATACACAGTTTTCTTTTAAATTACAAAGGCTTACACTGTGCCAAGAAGTTACTGTCGTATTGATTTCAGTGGGGAATTTTGTTTTAGATTTGATGATGTCGTTGCCGGCCCACATTTTGAGTGGATAACATTTAAAATTCAGTGTAATGATCGAGGATCTCCATCCATTTCCAGACACAGAAAGAATTCAAAGACTTATGTACATTGAATGCATTCTGTTTATTTGAGAAGGAAGATCTCGTATGAGTGCCCAATATGGAAGGCATCTTTCATCATGTACAATAAAATCAACCATTGCTTCCAGCAGAATACAAAAATACACATCTCAGTGACTTCCATACAATAATAAATATGTAATCATGCATCCAACAATAAAAAGGCACGGAAAACTGGTCACTTAGTAGTCATAAAAATTACTAACTATATTAACAAAGCCACCCAAATTATCTGTACAAGGAAATGTAACAATATATTCCAAAGGTGAAAACACATAAAACATCTTTAAAATAGTATATGCAATAAATACCTCAATTGTTTTTATATATTAAAAATAAAACTGTGCCATTGTAAACAGTATGTAAACAAACGAAATTCACTGTTCCTTACCATTATTACAAGTAAATAAAGCCGAAAGTTACACCCCTGCTCTGTTAGATATACTTAATTGGCAAGTTTTGTCAGGCAGTTTAAAGTTTTACTCTTTTCTGCAGCAAACGGAGCCCGCCATGTGTGTAATTGCAGTGCCATAGCAATTGCTAAGCTTCAAAACTGACTACTCAGAATGTAGTAGGTCATTAAATAGTCAGAGCCGAAACCAGAAAAAAAGCAATTTTTGCAGTGTTGTGGACGAAATTATTTATGCTACACAGAACAGCGTCAGTAAAACTTAACTACTTGTATACCACTGCTCTTCTATAGGTCTCTGGGGCTGTACCACGTGGTGAGCATCCCTCCTCCCACAGGCAGAGAAAGAGAGGCACACAGAGGTAACCCACCTGCCCCAGTCCTCAGCACATGAAGCCAAAAGCAGAACCTGTGGCCCCCGACTGCCCACCCTCCTCATTCCCTCTGATATCCTGTACCCATCACGGCCCTTCCAACAAATAACACTGAGTCCTGAAGCCTATTCCTGATTATAATTACAGAAAGAGCATGCAAAAGGAAAGCTGTCAGCTCGCTTGGGCACCCACCTGCTCTCACTAATGCCCATGTCAGATTGAAATTAGCAGAGCAGTGAGCCCAGGCAGAGCCCTGCGCATCCTCCAAGAGCTCACTGCTTGCCACCACTGCTGCTTCTTTGGGGATTTCTATTAGCTAACAAACTCCCAGAAAGTTTAACCAACTGCATTCCTCATCAGCAATGGGATGAGTGTGAATTGGAATATTATCCTTTCTTAAACAAAGGTATAGAAAAAGATGCCTGGGGGTGGTGGGTGTTCTGTACGGAGGTCTTCAGAATGAACCTTATGGGGTAATATGGTAACATATTGATAATATTGTTGGTAAATACCTCATTTTACGAGTCCGGCTGTGTCCCTGGGATGACTCCCTATGATGATAGGTAGGAGGAAGTCTTAGAAGGAAGTTTTTCACTCAGAGGTTGGTGACATACTGGAACAGGTTGCCCAAGGAGGCTGTGGATGCCCCATCCCTGGAGGCATTCAAGGCCAGGCTGGATGTGGCTCTGGGCAGCCTGGTCTGGTGGTTGGCCGCCCTGCACATAGCAGGGGGTTGAAACTACATGATCATTGTGGTCTTTTTCAACCCAGGCCATTCTATGATTCTGTGATTACAAACTTACCTGTCCTGGGCACATATTTTTCAAAGTGCATGACAGCTCTTGTTTGAAAACAACATTTTTACCCTTAGACAAAGAAATGAATTTGTATTTATGCGGCTGTTTCACAGCCTTCTGTGTTTTTACAGGAGGAATAAACTTTGTAGCATCCACAATTAAAAAATACCTTGGAAAGGGATTTAGGAAGCACTGCGTTACAGTCATTTTCCTCCCTGCCACTACTGAAGAACTGATCCTTCTGCCTCTAAACAAGCCATTTCTGTAATATCAAGCAGTTGTCTGATTTACTTTCCTACTTAATATTTGCACAATTTTATTCACTTGTGAAACATTACAAGAGTCATCCTTCAGACTAGCTCTGAAGTTACCTCCACATCTCAAGAAGTTTAAAGCTGTATAGAATATAAAGGATGTTTTTAGATAAGGTACTTTTGGACAAGGTACTTAAAGTGACTCACTCCAGGTTTACAGAGCCAGGCAAGCTGTAGGAATCAGTAGGTATAGAAAAGAGAAGGGACATCTTTCTATTCACCAATAAACAGTTCTTCATTTTCGCTTACCACACTACATGCCAACTTTGTAGAGAGGTGTGAAACACGATCTACTTTTAGAAGATTCCGTATTAAATCTTACAAAAGGTCTTTTAGAAGCAATTTTCATAGACATATTCAAGGACCAGAACAATGAAAAAGTCTGTACATTCGATGAGGCATATATTCCCACGTGTTGTATTTCGCAGGTTCTCTAGAAAAATCCAAACAGCAACTGCAAATTTCACATTGGGAAAAATAAATACATTTCACTCATTCCAAAACAAATAATAATAATATCACAGTAGGAAAACAGCCGGTAAACAACAGATTCAGAGGGGTTTAATCTTGGCCGCCGTGAGATCGATGGGAGTTTTGCCAAGGATTTCCACAAAGCCAAAATTTCACCCAGAATCTTGTACAATTCTTTAGCTGACAACAACCATAGACATCCTGCCACACTGTTGTATAAGTTAAATATTAATAAGCATCTGTAAACATCCTGCCATTCATCTCATATAAAAAATATTATCATAAAAACAATGCAGCATCTCAAGCATTGTATATATTTAAGTTTTTTGGCTCTGCACACAAGTTGGTGTCCTTACATTGGGCAAAACCAGGGTGTATATATACATACATATGTACAAGTGTGCATGCACACACACACTACTGGCTACATACTGCATATATACAGGCATGCACACACAATACTGGCAAGAGAACAACATTCATAGGTACAGCATTCAGAAATTCACCACTGATCAATCTGAAGACAGCTTTCACATGAGGAACAACTTCTACCTACCCAAATCTTCTGGAGGTTTACATATAAATGCTAAAACAAAGAAGGACTAAAGTGCTGTTTGAAGCCAAGCGCGTGCATTAAGTGCCAACAGATCCGTGGCCTTACTCTGCATATGTGCAAAGACAACAAATCTCCCTGTAGAGTCAACAGGAACAAATGAAAATGAACAGTAGAAGCTACAGAGCGTGCTGGTAGGACCAGATAACCACCACTGGTCCCTTCCAACCTAAATCACCCAGTGAGCCTGTGATTATTTTTTATTTATCTAAAACAGAGCAAATCACGTTGAGTATTTTCCTTTCCTCATTGATTTTTTTTTTTAAAAAGGTGAGAAAAGTGCATTTCAGCTTTTTCAGCTTCAAAACATAATTCAAACCCAAACAGATGAGTCGTGCGTAAGATGACAGCGTCGCATTTCTGAATGCAGAGCATTCTGCACCACTTGCTTGTGTGCTTTATGCAGTCACTCATGCAAAGAAGTGAATGCTATTACAGCATTGGCACACGCCTGTATAATGAATACTAGCTGAATCCTCACTAAAGAGACGAGCCTGGCTAAAAAGAGCATCTCTGTAATACACTTAGAAGAAATCAGGTACTTTTTCTACATGCCAGAACACACACTGCAAACAAATTCATGCAATTCAGTAGCACTCCTCATTTAAAGATACCTTCTCTGTACATACTAGGGAAACTTTCTACCTTTACGGAGCAAAGAATAATAATGGATGTATTCTGAAACAATAACCATCAGTGGAGAGATATAACTAAGTGCTGACTTAGCTTCTGGATTTTACTGGTGTTTAAGACATTATTTGTTTATTAAGATAGTTGATATGTATCTAAGTTACAAATCAGGAGATTTTCTGGGAGGTATAAAGGGTGTGCCATAGATATTCAGCAGCTGCTAGTATTAGATGTCATTAAATTACTTGGGTGTGAGAACAGTGGTGAAAAAACACCAAATCTCTGCTGCAAAGATCAGGCTCTCTTCTCCTCCCAGAAGTCCCCAATGGTTTGTACTCTTTATGTACAAACAACATTTGTGGCACATCTAATCTGCTGTGAATCCTGCCCTATGATGAGAAAAAGGCCCTACTGACTAACAAACATCAGCAAACTAAATTACTGGATATGTGTTTGGCAGCTCTAGGGAAGCCCCTCTTTTAGGATTCAAAGGACAGGATAGAACAGAGGTGGGAATATTGAAGAAGATGGAGGGAAATATTTCAAGACAAGTTCAGAAACTGTCCTTTTTACTACTTGACAGAAAAATGGTAATTTTGTCCTACACAGATGATGGTGTTTTTCTAAGTACACATTTTAGACAGGCAGAAATCCAAGTGAGGAAGTAGGTCCACAAGTGACAGATGCCTGTACAAAATCCAATCAAATCTGACTAAGCAGTACAGTTCAAACGTCTACTTCAAGACATAGAGATGGCATCTTGGCCACTGGAAACCTTCCAGGTGAGCATCTTCAAAACTATGTGCTCACTGTAATCACTCAGAAACTGTCCAAAAGAAGAAGCTCTGATATTCCTAAAAACTGTGCTAAGACCCGCACTTGTCTTTACTGTCAGCACACATATTCTTCCTCTCAGGAAAAACAAGACCTAGCAGTTTCTAACAGCTTTTCTCAACCTTCACATCACATAGTTGAGCACAGCCACAATGAGACACAGTCCTACACAAAGTTTGCTCCAGCTAATGCAGGGAGTTACGATAACAGTGGCCAGCAGGGAGAGGGAGGAGATTGTCCCCCTCTACTCAGCTCTTGTGAGGCCCCATCTGCAGTACTGCATCCAGGCCTGGGGGCCCCAGTACAGGAAGGATGTGGAGCTCTTGGAAAGGGTCCAGAGGAGGGCACTAAGATGATCAGAGGGCTGGAGCACCTCTCCTATGAGGAAAGATTGAGGGAACTGGGCTTGTTTAGCTTGGAGAAGAGAAGGCTCCAGGGAGACCTCATTGTGGCCTTCCAGTACTTGAATGGAGCGTATGAACAGGAGGGGGAATGGCCGTTTACGAGGGTGGATAGTGATAGGACAAGGGGGAATGGTTTTAAACTGAGACAGGAGAGGTTTAGGTTCAATACTAGGAGAAAGTTTTTCACACAGAGGGTGGTGATGCACTGGAACAGGTTGCCCAAGGAGGTTGTGGATGCCCCATCCCTGAAGGCATTCAAGGCCAGGCTGGATGTGGCTCTGGGCAGCCTGGTCTGGTGGTTGGCGACCCTGCACACAGCAGGGGGGTTGAAACTAGATGGTCACTGTGGTCCTTTTCAACCCATTCTATCATTCTATGATTCTAAGAACAATCATTTTAATGTCACCATCAGGTTATTAATTAATAACTAAACAGTTTTCCAATCTAATTAGTTGTTTCAAGGTAGGACTCCCTGCGTTAATTCCCTTTAAATGTTCACAGTAGCATTTGGGGCACTCTGGAGGTTTGTATTTATTAAAAAAAAAAATCAAATGGCTTAGAACTTTGTATCATACTGCTTTTACTTTCATTATCTTTTCAAATGCAGCTTTCAGTGGAGACTGCAAGTGTGTAACCTGGAGGATTTTAGGCCCCATGGACTCAAAATCTGATCCAGGTGTTTATATAAAAAATGTGGTGTCAACTGGGAGAGAAATTTTTTGATTATTTGCAACAGATTTTTATCATTAAACCACATAAATATACACATTTTCTGCTGATTGCTCTGAAGGTGAAAGCTCTCTAACCACTGCAGCTGAATTGATTGCAATTTGTCCAAGAATACTCTCAGGTCTATAGCTGCCAGAATTTTGCTGGTTTGCCAACAGTGCTAATATTTTATTATTATTATTATTATTAGTGATAATAAAGGATGATATGTTCCTGTTCACTGCAGGAGAGTTGGGCTAAACGATTTTGAAAGGTCCCCTCCATCTCAAATAATTCTGAGACCACGATTCTATGATAGAATTTTAAGTTTAGTTCCAAAGACTTCAAAAATGCAACTTTCAAAAACATTCCCTTTGCTTATAAATTTGAGGGCAAACACATTAAGCCTAGGAAAGTCACAATAAACGTTGGTATTATCTCCAGATGGCTGCAAGAATGGCCTCCTGGAACTCTCCAGATGGCTTCCAAAAGGAATACGCTTTGTGAGAGCAGTCTGGGCTTCTGTAGGGCAGAAATGAGCATTTCAAGTACATAAGCTACCCATTAACAGAGCTTTTTAACCTAATGCAGCAGTAGTAGTAAAGAACAAGAATTTTTTTTTCTCCTTTTGTAAAAAAGATTGAGTTGCACACTATGTTCTCAATATAAATAGAGGACTTTATGCAACCAGTAAAGTTTTTCAGCTGATAATTACCACGTGATGCTCTATCAATCCTCTGACGCTATGATGAAGAGGCAGCAGGAAGAGTTTAAGTCCTGTCCAAATTCCTCGGTTTCCTCAAGTGATCAAAACCTTTTTGCTTAAGACAAACATACAGTCATGTACAGGTCCTGCAAACATTAGATCTTAGTAGTGAGCATAAGCAGCATCAAAATTGATGATGTAAAAATCATACCACAAAACACAGAATCTAAGAAAACAACCAAAAAATGGGAGAGCCCAGGGCACGAAAGTGACACTCAAGGCAGTGCAGTTGAGAAGCACATTGGGGTGAAAAAATAAAAGAAAAACTTCATACAGTTTGCTGTGGCTCTCACTTACACAAGTGACCAGATGATCTCCTAGCTGTAAGCAGAATATATTCCTCCAGCACTGTTATCCTCAACAACATACATTGCTTGTAACATTAACTTTCACAAATAGACTTTACACTGCTAATTATTAGTTACCAGAACTGTCAAACTTGTATTCAATAAATTAATACTCAGGGGCATGGGGAGAGCAAAGGAATAAGAGCACTAAACATTAGCAATGCAATCATTAATAGCAAGCATCAAGCAAAAAGGAATCACTGGGGTCTGGAGGTTTTTTCTTACATATCCACTGTGGAATTATCTATGCATAATATGTAGTTTTAAATTTATTTTAAAAGCAATATTGCTGTATCCTCTGCTATTTGTTTTATATATTGTTTTTATATAAAATGTGGAAAGGTTTTCTGCCAGTCTTCTACAAAAGAAAACTAGCTGCAATAAGAAACATGGATTATTTTACCCCATAATAAGATCTGTGCATTATCAAGGCATTATGAATTTTTCATTAAGTGAATTAGTATCACTGAGTTCAATTAAAGAGTAAAAACTGGCAGGTTTTGTATTTCTATACAAAGAACACAGGAAAATACGAAATATGCCATTATAAAAAAAATCAATTCCTCTTGCCTAAATTACAATTATACAACATTTCAGTCTGAATTTCTTTGGGCAGGGATGGAGAGAGAAGAATATTTTCTATTTGTTATTTAGAGGACCCAAAGGTATTTACTCCAGTCCCGAAGCAAGGAATACTTAGGAATAGTTTTGGAGGGTTTTTGAACACCTGCTTTCCATTTTACTGTTCTTCCATAAGTGTAATATATTTTTCTTTGACAGAAAATTGGTGTTTGGGAGAAAAAAACGTCGTTTAAGGGGAAATACATAAAAATATATCATGAATAAAATTTTCAATTGCCATCATATAAAAAAAAAAAATTGCACAAGCTTTTCTTTAAAGTAAAAAAAAAAAATAAACACCAAGATCTAAAAACACACATTTGGCTGATGTGATCCAGTTTCTAAAAAGAAGGCATTATGTATTACAAAGGCAATATTTGCATCACCCAAATAAGAAGCTGCTACGACACCTGAATGCAATCAGCTGGAAAAATCTATAGGAAAATGATGAAAAACAAAAGCACGCTGAGCAATGCGCTGCCATTTTACAACCTGCTTCTCCTCTTCTTTTTGAAGTGGAGCACATTTATCTA
This sequence comes from Phasianus colchicus, assembly GCF_987193195.1. Classification (NCBI taxonomy): domain Eukaryota; kingdom Metazoa; phylum Chordata; class Aves; order Galliformes; family Phasianidae; genus Phasianus; species Phasianus colchicus. The sequence goes on along the minus strand of NC_143436.1, from coordinate 167,570,748 downwards.
CATGAAACTAAATGATCATTGTGCTCCTTTTTAGCCCAGGCCATTCTATGATTCTATGAATACCATCCACTTCAAAAAAATGCTGACTGCTTGGCATTGCTTTCATAGATTTTAAGGTACATTGACAGACAGTGTAGTTGTGTTAGACTATGGAAAAAAATGAATCCAGTAAATAATGTATAGTGATTTTTGTCTTAATGAATCTAGCATGTTGAATTAGCCTCCACAAAAGCTACTGGGATAACTAGTTTTCCAGAAAATTAACTACTTCAAAAGAAGTTGCTTACCTTCTTTGTGTTGAAAGGCTTTGAGGAGACCTCACTGTGGCCTTCCAGTACTTGAATGGAGCATATTAACAGGAGGGGGAACGACAGTTTATGAGGGTGGATAGTGATAGGACAAGGGGGAATGGTCTTAAATTGAGACAGGGGAGGTTTAGGTTAGATATTAGGAGGAAGTTTTTCACACAGAGGGTGGTGACACACTGGAACAGGTTGCCCAAGGAGGTTGTGGATGCCCCATCCCTGAAGGCATTCAAAGCCAGGCTGGATGTGGCTCTGGGCAGCCTGGTCTGCTGGTTGGCGACCCTGCACATAGCAGGGGGTTGAAACCAGATGATCACAGAATCATAGAATGGCCTGGGTTGAAAAGGCCCTCAAAGATCATCTAGTTTCAAGCCCCCTCCCACAGGCAGGGTTTCCAACCTCTAGACCATGCTGCCCAGAGCCACATCTTTATGGTCCTTTTCAACCGAGGCCATTCTGTGATTCTATGATGATTCTATGAAATGTTAGAAAGTATGTTTTGAAGTGCTTTAAGCATCAAGATTATAAATTATAAAGAATTCTCTATGTTAAAAATGAAACTGTGTGTGTCTTCAGCTCTGGGAGTTGGGATTTTGAGAGCAGTAGGGAAAAAATCAATACTTGGAAATCTACAATAATCATGAGATAGTAACATTGTATTCGAAAATCAATCTTGATAAAAGCCACATCTTATAACACAGATACAAAACATGACCTCAGCAGAGAAATCCTGTAAAATACTTTGAGCCTCCCTGTCCAACGCATTTAGAACTGATATTCAAAACTATTCTAAGGCATAGAGTTCCATGAAACGTGCTCTCTTGGATGCCTATTAAATAAAGCATAACTGTTGCCTAAAATACCTTTTCTACTTGCACTTTTTAAAAAAACCCTCTGCTTTAGGACAATCAAAATTGAATTCTTTGGTGATCATTTAAAATAATGGAACTTCGTAAAGACAAGTTGTCCTATACTGAGGTAATTTGAAGAGTATCATAAGAAAGCTGCATTCCAAAACAACACTTTGCCATTCTCCCTGCCTAAAAGCATCTCCCTTTTTTTTTTTATACTCAGTGTAGGCCTTTATAGCTGTCATCAGTGTAGGCCTTAACTCAATCCTGTTCCAGAGCCCATCTTACTGCAGTACAAGACTGAAAGCTATGGTGAGAGTGAATCCTACAATCAGGAAAGCAAAGAAAATAATGTCATGAATTATGTCCTCAACTTGACCAGGAGGACTAACTACGTCATCAATCACAGCACTGACACATTAGAATAACACCACGCATTAAAATACAGCTTAGCTTACAAGGAAACAAAGAGAAAAGGATGTATAACTTGTGAAGACTTGACAGATGACATTTGGTCATCACTAAAGGGGTCAACGTCAAGTACACGAAAGAAAAAACCTTTCCATTGTTTGCACATGCTTTTAATACAACAGCATGAAAATAATGTCACTTGGTGAATGGCCTTTTTTTCTGAACTGAAAAACTAATGGAGCATTGCCTTTTACTTTTGTTTGTTTACCAGAACAATCAATTATGCCCACAAAGCTCCCAGAGTGGTGACATTTAACCTACAGCAGCAAGAACGTGCGGTATTATAAATGGATATAAACAAAGCTTGCCTTCCTCCTTTTTAACGTTTCTTGCAACAGAATGATGAGGGGAGCACATCTGACTTCCGAAGGGATGAAGCTCACCATCCTCCTGAGAAATGGAGGATGAAACCTGGCTGTGGTACTTGGCGTTGTACCCTTTAAGTAAGGAAAAGCTTTTGGCAAAACAAACGAAACCTTACTCTGCTGTCTACTAGGAAAACAGAAAAAGATATTAACAGAGTTGTTAACTTGTAAGAATTGACAAAGATATTCAATAAAGCATCAATCAAGAGTTCCTGGGGTGGGAATGCTGCACTGATCAGAAAAGCAAGATAAGCAGTTCTGTGCAAACTCTCTGGCATGTGACAGTATCATCTCATCTCATCTCAGCCACTGAACTAGGTTCTGTGTGTCTTAAACCCTAATATTATGTATGTTATTTTTCTACTAGATTAATACCTTGTGAGAAATTAACCAGGAAATTCAATTATGAAGCTATGTTTTGTTTAAGTAAGTTGTAAATAGCCTTATAAGCTCTAGTCTAATGCAATTACTAAACAAAGATGGCTTTCATTTTTAACTTTATAACACTCATAGATTACTAGCTTGCATGTGAATCATATTTGCATGCATAGTGTAAAACTTCAGAATCTCTTAATTTTTTTATGATCTACTGATGTAGGAGTGCTGACAAACAAATTGATGCCTCTGTAAAGAAATGCATACATACAATTTTTTAAATTAATAGTAAATTAGTAATGAGTATAAGCTGACCCCACAAAAATCAAATCAGCTGCTACATTTTAACACTTTCCTTATGCGTGATAAATAAATCGAATTTTCCTGTAAGAAATTTTTGTTAATCTTTCGACCTGCTTTTTGCACAACAGAATAAATAAAACCATTAGTTCCTAAAAGCTCCAATATGCTACGGATGTTTAAGATAACTGGATAACTACATTTAATGCACCATGAGAAAATTCCTTATCATTTTCCATGCAGGAAGCCAACTGATATTTTTGTGAGGTACTGGTCTTTCAAAAATACTCATAAGTTAGTTACCTGATACACCTTCTGTACATGGTATATTTAAAAATCTAACTGTACAACGTCCCAATCATATATAATGCATACAACTTGCTGAATATGGCACCAATGCTTAAGTTTCCACACCCACACATCCTTTGCCATAGAACTCATTTAGGAATAACACAACACTGAAGAATAGAAAAGTGCCTGGAACCGAAAAAGGACACTCAAGTAGTAATAAATTAATTCTCATTCAAACCGATATAAAAGTTGTTCAAGTGTTTAAAGTATCAGATGTGTCATGCAACGGAACGACAGACAAGTCAGGCAGGCACACCATGCATTATAGTTGGCATTCAGAGTACAAGAAGGTATCTTTCCCCGTCCTGCGTGGCCCGTGAGCGCCTGGTACCTGAGGCATTGCCAGACCCGCGTGTGGAACCTCGGAAGCGGCCACCTCTCAGGCTCCTGCACAGGAAGTTGTAGGGAATCTGTGCCCAGGAAGGGCAACCAGACAACCTCGTGCTGTACGGCGGCATCTTGCTGCGTTGTAAGAGAGAGGCATACTGAGCTGCACGTAAGCAAAGCGATCATTTCTTGATAGATTTTCCAGTCAGTGCAGTTCACTGTCAACTGATTTACCAAAATGTGCTTATCTGAACTGGCCAAGTGTGAACACCAAGAAAACTCCTTCACAGAACGTATAACCATTTCCTTTTTTGGTTGTTTGGTTTTTTTTTTTTGGCACAAATTCTTTTATGCTCTTGCAACAAGCTCTTCGCCACACAAGTATTGGGCAATGTTAGCCTGTACGAACACGCTAGCGCTTATTCTTCCATACAGTAAACTACAAAGACAGCCAAGTGCCTGTAATAGCTTTGCTTTTCCAGCAACGTTCCCTCTCTCTTCTGAGAGCACCACCACAATTACACTTCAGACAAAGGGGTGTTCTTGCTGAGCTCCTTAATTCCCTGGAGAATTCGCTTCATATGACCCACTTTCGTTATCCCCAGGTCCTACAGAAATCAAGAAAAAAAGGAGACAAAAAGAAGAAAGGTTACTTACTTTTTTTCTTTTTTTTAAAGGCCATGACTATGATCTAACTGTGCAAAAGATGACTAGAAATGTGCTAACTGCAATCAACATTAACTTGAAAATAATCTATGGCTCTAGCAAATGTCACCTAAAAAAATGATTACAGCATACAGTGTATCTCTGTTTGAAAATTACTTACCTGCAATAACCATATAACCAAAAGTATTACAATCTTTCAAAAACAACTTTTGCTTGACTTCTAAGTACAAATCTCTTCGTAATTTCTAGAAAAACGAACAATCTCCCCCTCCTCTCTAATGCAGTAATCAAATGCTTGGTAGGATGAGATGGATTAGAGCTTCTGTCCAGCTATGTTACTTGATCTGTGGCCCTATGATGTCTGTCTTAAGCAAATAGCACACACATTACTAGTTTCTCAAGTGAAAGTGGATGTAATGGCATGTAGGACAACTTCCCTTCAGAGAGCAATAGAAAAGGTAAGCATTTGTTTTTCATTCTAAAATGGTTCAGCCTCCTAACATGAACTGCCTTCATGATTAGAGAGCTGGAAAAAAAATTTCTCATAGACATGACTGTCACATCCTAAAGGAAATGGTAGAAACACAAATGCAGATCTCTTTTAGGCATCACTCATGCAAACATATCAGCTGAAGTACTTCTAATATCAGTTTCTTGGACCCATCTCTGCATAAGTGACAACAGGCAAGAAATTTGCAGTAAAACTCTTCCAGCATTAGTAACAGCTTAAAGAACATTCTTTTCCTATTTTAATTGATACAGTAGTGAGAGAAACAGAACGGGATGCCCAGCTGTGTTAATGATCCCCAACTGCACTAATGAATTTTCATCTGATGTTGGTGGAAACCTGCTTCTGTTGTTTGTCAAACCCAGCTTTGAAAAACTCTTTAAAATCCTTATGTTGGTCATGCTGAGCAAGTGGTGGATTCAAACAGTATAGTAATTTGTAGAATAAACCTTACATAAACAGATTGTGATTAAAGAAAAGTCTGAACAAATTTCTCTATCTATCCTTCTGAAATAAAAATCCTTTCATTTTAGTAGGAGACTTTTCCATTATGAAGACATAAAAAGGAATTGAGTTGAATTAATGGCTTGAAATAATTGTTTTCATAGGAATAAAAAATGAAACTATATAGAACATGCTTTGAAAAGCTTACATAAAGGCTGCATCTACCCTTCTGCAGTCACAGAAACCTCAGAAAACCTGCAGTGCACATTATTTAAAAGTGTGCAATTCACTTTGCATTTGCATTTCATCAAAGCAAGAAAAGGTTGGCATGAATTAATTATTTGGGGGTAAAAGCACAGATTAAACAGGCACATTAATTTTCAGAGTCAAGGCTGAACTCCTGTTATGTTAGAGATAAAAAAAAAAACAAAACTGGTTGTCAATTCAGAAGAAAAGTGTAAATAACCTCAATACACCAACATTTGTTACAGCACATTGGCACAGAGGTGTCAACATTAAAGAGTTCACAATGTGCTCGAGTCCCCAAACCAAGTGCTGTTCAAAAAGCTATCAGAAAAAAATACTTGATTTTTCCACATTGCATGCATTTATATTTTGTTTCCACTAATGCATATTCACATCAGTTTGTGGAGCAAAATAAAATAAACAGTTAACTATAAAGTAGCACTCATTTTTAAGTTAAGAGAGCTGGCAAACTTGTTAAAGTCATGCAACAATGACGCTAACCTTTTTCATTGTGAATTTGGTGCTGGAGAATGTTTTCCTATTTATGCTAAACTTAATTTTCCAATGACTCAAAAGTATGCAGGAGTATTGAAACTACTGAAATTCCCCTGTTGCTCTGTAGCAGAAATTCTATCCAATGTAAAACCTGTAGGACACTTTCCAAACTGCAAAAAGCCACATGTACATAAGTTTGAGAACTTCCAAATCTTTCACAACAGTTCTCATGAGTAGAACTATTGGATAAGCAACATAGCAATGCACTGCCAGACTTCAAGGATCAGAAAAAAGATGTGATATTACAACATTCCCAGAGAACTGAGCCACTTTTTCTACCTGCCTTCACAAAGTGTCATCAACAATGCCTACGGTATAGGGAGTAGAGATTTTAGTTTTGTTTCCATCTTAGTTGAACGTGCAATAATGTAGTGAGACCAGCAAATCTCAAAAGATTTACCACAATTTATGCTAAATTATGTCACAAAAACAAACAAACAAACAAAACTCCCCAATCTCTGAATTTCCATGTCTGTGTAATAGCCTGGTTTGAAGGAAATTAGGAGTTACGCATTCTTGACACTAGAAACTATCTCAGTTTACTACTGACCTGGGGAAGTCTGCAGAAATTCTCTTATCTCAGGCTACAAAGGTCTGCTACAGAAGCCTTCCATGCATCACTCCCAAAATGATCTCCAAAGATATCTACCAGAGTATGAGGAAGAAAACAGCCTATTTTGGGGTTTTTTTTTTCCTAGCTATGGCATTAAAACTACAGGATAACCTCTCCATATGCTCTTCCAACCCATTTTAACCAGCTCTATTGTATTCAGCAGGGAAAGATCAAAATATCCTAAAAAAACAAAAAAACAAAACCAAAACCACAAAAATGTTGGGGAAGAAAAAACTGATGAAAACTATTGCAATAGCTTGACGGAGTTTTTCATCTGCATTACATAATAGTGATTAGCCCTCTGTCTGCTTAGCCAACAACGGTTTATTCCAGGTTTGACTCACAGATGTTACTGGTAGAACATAACACCAGTGTAAAACTATCAAGCATTTTATATAAGCAGGGCTTACTATTGACATCTTCCAGATTAGAACCTACCCTAGTGGCACAAGCAGTGTCAAAGGACATCACAAGTTCTAGCAAATCTTACATGCAAGAACTTTTCCTAATGATTCTACAAAAGACATAGATGAGATGCCCAGTCCTCAGCATACTCTTAGCCTTTCACTCTTCATTAAGCTAACAAGAGACATGTCTTCATGGAAGACAACGCTGCTATGGAGTTCTAAGGAAACATCACCCTAGTCCTACTAAACGTGTGGCAGTTCTGATTATTGCTAAGGTGTACGTATAGAGACAAGCTGTCAATGCTAAGAATGACAGCATCTATTTTAGAGTCTAGTTTTCAATGAATTTAATCATGAAAGAAGGCTAAAAAAAAAATCACAATGAGCCTCTTGCTGTATTTTCTACAGCACATTTCACAATTTCCAGCCCTTCCTCAATGGAAAGAAAATCAAACATTGTAAAACTCTAAGATTTCCCTAACTAAAATCAGGAATATGAAACTAGAGAAAGGGTATTATTGGAGGGAATAGATGGACAGAGGTATCCGGTTCATCAAGGAACATTTGTCATCTGCCACACATACAGCTAACTTGGAGTAGGTCCACAAGCAATGCAGGTATATAACGACAGACATCCTACCCAATTCTTCAGTCAAGGTATCGATCTACTTCAGTGACGCTTGCAAAGGAAGAGAGTTTCATCAAATCCTTCTCCTTACTGCTTTTCATTTCTACTTCTGACACAGATAGAAAGGTGAGCCCAAGGGATTGAATTAATGTGGGCAGTAAATGCTGCACATGGATTAAGAGACTGTGAATTGATGACTATACCAATTAATCTGGCGAGAAAGCACAAGCCTTGCACTGGAGGAGAGGCTGTAGGTAGAGCATTGCTCACAGAAGCACTGAAGACTCATCTGCACATCTCAATAGACAAATGGAGAAAAATTTAGCAGGGCAGTTTGTGACCTCTTGACCTCTTGTTCTACATTTCACATTCTACCTTGACACTAGTCCAGGTCACTGGTCAGAAAAATGCAGGACTCCAGAACGACCTTTAATTAGCTACTTGTAGAGATCAGGATCCAGATGTAATGAACAGGATGAGCGCTACGTCCTGATTTAAGTTCAGTTCACTTTAACCATTATCTCTGGCAGTTGAACTTTATTATCTTGGTACATCCCTTCCAACTGAACTATTCTGTTCGTTTCATTTCAACAAGCTTGATATCGCATTTTTATAAACATTCCTTAACACTTTAGCAAAATTTTGCATTGTATGATGCTAAATTTCCCAGTTAAACTTTAAAGGTAACATCCACCACTGGAGCATTACGGTTGCTTGCCTGGAGGGACTGCCATGCAGTTTTCTGCATGGAGGGGTTATCTTGTACAGTCCTGAAAGAAAGGAATTTAACTTCCACAGAAAGAAGCTTATGTGATCTAGAACCAACAGATGAAATAATATACAACAACTAAACACATCATATCAGACACATCTATCTTCAGCAGCTGCATTCTACTGCAACTCTCACAGAATACAAGTACTACCTTATAGTGTCAGGACTGCAAACTATGTAAGAAACTTTACAAAAAATGGCTAATCTGCATGAAAGTATTGCCCATATCTGAGACTACTGCACTGTGGCTGGAGTGATGACTTGCACTCTAAATGTAAATGTCTGCCATTTATACGTATCCTATTTCCTCTCTTACATGCTAAAAGCAGTTGCAAAACACATTATCAAGAACTCATTACTACTGAGTTCCTGGAAAAACTAATGTAATGAATCCCCAAAGATAGGGCCCCTATTACATACAATGGATGCACTTAAATCACTCTTGAAAAAGACCAGCAAGCTCAAATAACCATCTCAGATTGCTAGGTAATATTTCTCTCTGCTGAACTCTGAGGCAATCAGAAAGACAAAAGAAAACGTTCTTTTTTAAATCTATAAACCAAAAGCAGGAAGAGGTTGGTTAGGAATGAGAAATGCTGCTGTGAAAGTCAACTCTGATGAACAAACGCCAATGCCATGTATGTTCAATGCCATCATTTATTAATTTACTTTATCCAGTTTATGCACAATAAATCACTTGAAGCAGGTCAGCTGCTTGCAGCTGCTGACCTTGCAGGAGATATATTCAAAATCATCACACCAGCTTAAGAAACTGATCCATACTGATCCTGATTAATGGAAACAGTGATCTCTTGAAGATAACATTATATTACACTGATGTCAGTAAGATATCAACACGCTTCTCCCGTGACATAAATTATAATGCTGTCATTCTACATAAGGTGTAAAAAGGAAATCTCTCATAACACAGGTATTTCTGGTTGCAAATTACAACTCAGCACTAAGAAATTCAGGCCAAAGGACAGCGCATATTAGTTCATTGCATATTTGCACAGTGTAAGCCAAGCTAAAAGCATATAAAAAGTGCAGGGAAAGAAGAAAAGTTGGTTGTTGTTTTGTCAAAGAAAATGGTCAATAGCAGAAAAGTAGCACAAAGGAAATACCTTAAGATCTCGCCTTTCCAGATGTAAAAGCTCAGAGCCTCGGATGTCATGGCTGATGAAGATTTCTTTGTACTCTCCCAAACTGAGCAGATCCAGCCAAGCAGCAACTTCATCTGTGCCCCATTTTTGAACTACCAAAGTTAAGAGCAAAACCCCCTTAATTTCTACATGCTCAAATGCATTACAAGCAAAGGTTAGGCCAAAGAGAATGGAAAACAGAGTAGAATTGCCGTGCTAGCAAAGGGAAAGGTTAGAAGTGTCATTTCCAGAAAAAAAACGACAATTTCCTTTTTACATGCAGGTTACAAGTTAGCAGTTAACATGAGAAAGTATCTAAACAAAGTTGGGGTTCTTTGCTTTGCAGCCATGCTTTCAGCTTTACTACAGTTTCTTCAGTAAAGCCTTTAAAACCTCATGTCTCTACAAATTCACATCAAATCATCTTAGGATCAGTGACGCAAAGTCTAGTGTTGTTCTTCTTTATGCCACTAATTTGTTAGTTATCATCCAGGGAGAGGAGAAAGCCTTCAAAAGCTAATCAACAGGTAAAATTAATACATAAACCACACTTCATATATAGCAATGGCAGCAAGCAAGTTCAGCTTTAATTAATATTTTCTAGTACTAATTAATGCTACAAGTATTCTTTAAGCTACTGTGTTACACAGGCCATGAATAAGCTCTCTGTATAACATTGTTCTCTAAGGTTAGTTGCCCACATTAATCCTAAAAAACAGCTATGCTACTTATTGGTACAATTTTGCAACATCATCCAATGCTGATTTAGTTTTACAGTGAAGTGAATCTGAAGTCTAATCTGAAATCTAGAAGTCTAATCAGCAATGGCAATATTTTGCAGATTGTCCATTAAAAAGACAAAGATGTAGAAACAGTTTTAGGATAATTTGATCACTGTTTAACTCCTGGACATAATATTAAGGAATTAAGTTCATGGATAACAGAGGGAAGAGAGGAGAGTGGAGTTTGTTCAGCTGCTACTAATTAGAAGATCAATATTGGCTATCATGTCTTTTTGTTTGACTTGCCCAACTTACTGAACTCAAACTCATCTGAAATTTAAGAATAACTGGTTAATTAAACCAGTGTGATAAAGGCATTACACAGCTCCTGAAATTTACCTGAAAAACCTGAATTGAAGCTTCACGGGGAAATGATGTGTTTATGTATGGCTTGTATTACTTTTAGTTAATCAACTGTAACCATCAGCGAAGACACAGATCCTGTTTCATGACAGAAATAGTTGCTATCTAAATATTTGTGCAGTAGTTCTTTGGCTCGTCTGAAAGTCTTGGGATGCTACCGAATGCTTTCTAAACTCATTGAAGGAAATCTTCATCCTAATGAAAACACCAGTGAGTTCAGCTGCCTTTCACTTTATCAGGGTCAAGAGTTTTCACTTTGGTGGAGTACAGCATTTCAATTTTTACCAAAAAAAAAAAAAAAAAAAAAGGAAGAAAATAGCCCACTTAAACACAAAATTACATATTGCTCAAATGCTACTATTTTTCTTGTAATTTCAGAACACATACCAGGCTGAGGGCTGGTCTTATGCTTCTGAACTTTTTCTTTTTTAAACTTTGGCACTATGCGAAACACTGTACTCCTGTTGTTTCTTTTAGCATAATCCAGAGGGGGATCCTGCATGAAAGAATAGACATAGTTACTTTTAATTAACTTTCACCCTTAAATTAAATAGCATACTTGAGACAGTAATTCATAGTTAATCTCAAAAACTAAGACCAAATTTTACTTCTGTAAAGCATTATATCAGGATTTATTTCCACACCCATTTCATTTCCTAAATAACCATTCAAAACATTTTCAAGGAGGGAGAAAAATATATAATAAAAATATGCCCTATGCTTAGAAACTTGCTTACAGCAGACAGCATCATTACTGAAACTGCATCTCTAGATTATGAGGAATCTAATTTACTCTTTCCTCTTAACAGAAAAATAATTCTAATTAGAAACAGAAGTATTAATCAAACTCACCTCGTCATCATTTGGCTGAAAAACATAATAAAGCCAAGGTATCTCAGCAAGTTTTCTCAACTCTATTTCCACGCTGTGCAAAGCATCAGACAACAGCTCTTCATGGGGAGCTTCCAACTGCTGTTTATAAGTAGGCCAGAAAAACAGTACTTTTAGTTTTGTTAATATATGACATTTAAAGCTAGGTATGTTGTTACAACACACAAACCAATGCAAGTAAACAGTGAAATAAAAGTCTGAAAAGGGCTGTAGAAAAATTGAGTACATGGTAGTAGGCCCAAGTTATTATTTGCAAAATTCTTCATATGATGGATCACTTTTTCATGGTCAGATAAGAGGAAATGGATAGAATCATAGAATCTGGGTTGAAAAGGACCACAATGATCATCTAGTTTCAACCCCCTGCTATGTGCAGGGTCGCCAACCACCAGACCAGGCTGCCCAGTGCCACATCCAGCCTGGCCTTGAATGCCTCCAGGGATGGGGCATCCACAACCTCCTTGGGCAACCTGTTCCAGTGTGTCATCACCCTCTGAGCGATCTTGTGCCTTAGCTAAGACACTCCATCCCTAAAGAGGTGATAAAGATCTATCTGCACTATGTCTTCTTAACCAGTGACATGGAGTGACGCTGCTGCTGGCTGAGGGTGGCAGGAAAAGGTATCACACATGGAAAAGGGACAGGACTGCAGCCCCAGATGGGAGACAAAAAGCCAAAGTTATCAATAAAAGCCAAGGAGACAAAGTAGTGACAGTGTAAAAAGCTTGGGACTTCCTGGCCTACAGGAATTTGACTCTATCAACAAACACTTTGAGAACCTCACAGTCCTGATCCAAAAGCTGTGTTCTTCAGCTGTTGCGTGAGTCAAACTTGTGAGGAAGGGGCAAAGCAAACAGCTCACCCACATCAAAGCTGCTCCACGGTTATCTGGTGTTGGTGAAGCACCATTATGAGGTCAGGAAATGAATCCTGAATCACTTGGAATCATTAATAAAGCAATGTGAACATCAGTTTTTCTCTCTGAAGAAAAAGCAGGCCCAAAGCAGTTCAAAACATCCTTCTGAAAAGGTCTAATGATTACATACAGGTTGATGTATTTTTAAAAAGGGATTTGCAAGAGAAGCTTCGATCTCCAGCACTGGAAAAAGATTTTGACTTCTTAGGAGTTCAGTGATAAATTAGAAGTCTGCATTCATTTATCTTACCTAACAGAAACTTCTTTCCTTTGCTTCAGTAGTCAGCACATATTATCACTTTTCAAAATAGAGACTACGAAGGTATTGCCATTTAGTAGAGCTATATTGGAAATATCAGCTCCATTCTGCTGCAGTGTTTTTATCTCTTCTAAGGCTCACAGAATTTAGGGAAAGAATTTGGTGCCCATAAACAGACTCTCATCTTTATTTTAACCTTCAATTTCTTCAAATTGAACAGTCTTTTATTTTTACATAAATGAATGAAGTAAGCATTTCTCACTCACTTATCTAATTGTTTGATTTTCAAAGGAAAATATTTTGCTCGAGGACAAAAAACTCTCATCTGATGGTAAGAACATGTATGCATTACAAATATTTCTCCTGAAAAAATAAAACCAACAGAAACATATAGTACACTTCTGGCAAAAGCTAGCAAATCAGCAAATGTAGGGTAAATTCTCCTCCTCTAACATCTAGAAAAAGATTTTTATACATAAGATAAAATTTAACACTAGAAATGAGGCATTTAAAATTAAGGATTTTTTCATTTTATTGCCAAACAAAATTTCTCATATGAAAATATTTGATTTCAGTGAGCTCAGATTATTTCACTCAGTTGAAATGAAGCATATTGCCATCCTTCTCCCTCAGTATATTGGAAAATCATTCTCTGTTTGAGACTGGAAATATTTTTGTAAAAAGTAAAAATTGAAACGGTGTGTTTGGAAAATATCTAGACAAATCATAACAACATTTTACAATTTTTCCAAGCTGTATTCCAGCCATAACTATCTGAGATATTCCACAAATTTTTTTCTAGCTAATTCACTATTTGATGTTACCTAGCTAATACCATTGTGTGCAATTTATTAATCTTATAGAAGGTGAAAGATTGTATATGTATTTACATTTCTCTTCCGAAGCCATAATTGAAAGACTAGGAGCTGGTAAATGGCGACCAAAGAAAAAGTTTACCAAGTAGTGTAAGTAACAAAAGCATCAATTTACAGCTATAGGAAGCTCTGATCACACAAGAGAGGAATGAGGGAAAACTGAAGAGGCATAAAATTAAAAAAAAAAAAAAAAAAGAGGAAAATTACAGAATGTTTGCCAGAGGAGAAAGACTGGAGAACCATGTATGAAGGTAGCAGCTGACAGATCAAGAAATGCCCTACATTTCATATATCTCTGATTTAATTGTGTGATTTAATAGTCTAAAGTAGCCTCAGCAATTATAAAATAATGCCAATAAGGCTACCAGGATGCCCTGTTATTGTGGACTGTGGGTACTATTCTAACTAAAAATGCTGTCAAATGAGTGCAACAGACATCTCAGGAAAACAACTTCCAAGCAATTTTTTATTACAAAAATATATTTGACCCATGAAGACATATGCACAGACCACAATGAGAAGCAGAACTAATAGATGGACAAATCAACTAAATTAAATTTTAGAGCCAGTACATAGTACAGTTCAACAAGTTGAGAAGTAATGTTTCAATTGAAAACTTTCCATAATAACATTATTTCTAGACTACCCTGGTGAGTTCATTAGTTTTAGTACTGCATTACCAACTTATAACTTTTTATCTAATTCCTCTTCCCAAACCATTTTAAAAACTAAAAAGATTTCTCTATTGATTCCTCATTCAATCTGAAATGGGAGATTAATATTAACAATCTAACAAAACAAAAAACTAACAAACAAAAGAACCCCAATAGATATACTTACATTTCCTTGGACAAAACCAACTAATTAATATTTTTCCCTTCTAAAACTTCATAAAATAGATCATATGAGCCCAATCTTTGACAGTTTTAATAACCTGAGATGCACTCTCAGATCATTACTCTCTGGAGGGACAAGAGACCTTGCAGAGGGATCTAGATAGATTGGAGCATTGGGCAATCATTGATGGCATGAAACTCAACAAAGGAAAATGAAGGGTTCTACACCTAAATGGCATAATGCTGGACATGAGTACAGGCTGGAGAGAAGGTCAGCAGAAAGGAACTCAATTGTGTTGGTGACAGCAGGCTCAATATGAACCAGTAATGTGCCCTGGCAACCAAAAGAGCAAACTGCCCTTTGGGATGCTTTAAAAACAACATAGCAAGAAAGTTGAGGAGGGAGATTTTTTCACTGCAGTACTGGTGCAGTCTCACCTTGAATACTTCATACAGTTCTGGGCCCAATAATATAAAAAGGATATTAATTGAATGTTTCCAGAGAAGGGCAACATATCTGGTAAAAGTGGTTAGGTAGTTGGACTTAACTGTCTTTGTAGGAACCATCAAACTGAACTGTTCTATTTTGTTCTACTTATTCTACTCCATTCCATTCTTAAAACTTAAGTGGTTACTGTAGAACAGACTTATATTATACCAATTTTCACTTGTAAAATGGTATCTGAACCTGCTCCTATAATTTTCATAGTCTAAGTGAGCCAAGTTTAAACATTCCTTTTAACTTATAAACTCAACAGTAAGGTTAATACATTTGTTTCTGAATCCAAAGAAAATATAACTTTTACTATTGAGTATATTGTTACTCTAAAACTGGACCAGCATAGAAAACGTGACCTCTTTTTTTCTCTTCACAATATCAGATAAAGGTATTTTCTAATTATACATCCAGGTACAACAATTCCTACGCAGCCTTCATCATTGTAAGGAGAGAAACACTAGCCAAAGAAGAAGATGAAGAGTCTTTAAGTACCATCAGAAATGTCTTGAACACTTATCAGCTAAAAGTTACAAAATAATTCCTGCTAGATATTAAAATAAAGGTGAGATTTACTTGCCCAAATTAGATCTGTAGAAGTTGAATATACGTGTCTGAATAGTTCTCATTCCAGGCTCTATTTAAACTCTGAAGGTGGTCACATAATAAAACTCCAGAAGTTTTCTGAAATGTTAAACCTCCAGAAGATGATTTACTTTTTTCTAAGATATGCCTCTACGGCAACAGGGGGCGAATCAGCCTCAACAGGGATATTACTTTTCTCCACTGACTAATAAAAAGGGCAGCCCAGGCAATGACTTTTAGGTATCTGGAGTGATGGAAGATGCACACTAACCTTGGACAAGAATTCATAACTCATTCTGATTCCAGGCATAAATGCAGTGTAAAATCTTCAACCTGGTCTTACAGAGCTGCTTACTGCACATCATAAATTCTGTGCTACTGTTCTAAATCAAAGAACAAATCACACCAAGTATGAGGGAATAAAATCATGTATTTTGTCAACTTACCAAAGGAACTCTTCCTACTAGCAGAGATTCAGTTTCATTATGTAAGGCCTTCACGTTGACAGCTATCTCCATGGCAGTGTTTCTGGTAAGGCTCTGGGGAATAAGAAGCATAAAAATTATTTGATGGGATGCTAGCAGGACTGAGAATAAGTACTTTGTGCTTACTGCATTCACCATGTATTCCTCTAGGAGAAATATATCAATTTATAGCACTACAGTGACAACTTCTTCAGCACTGAGATCACAAAAAAGAAAAATGTTTTATCTATTTACTGTCTTTCCTCAACTTTATTTAATATGACCTTATACAATCTCGAAGAGGCAGTGAGCATGCCCTCTGAGATGAATTTATTATTTTCATGGATGGCAAAGGCCAGTAGAAAAGTTGTGGTTCTCATGTAATGGACTGTTGATCTGAATCACTCACCTTATCCTTAGAATAAGTTAGCTGCTAGCCATATTTTAAGAACCAAAGGTTAGCTAACATAGTTACCATAAATAAGCTTAGGTTAGTTAAAACTATGTAGAAAGACTCTACCTAATTATTCATCTTTGGGTCCAACCCCTGAAAACAACACTGCCCATTGTGAAGGAGACTCACAATGGAGCTCCCTTGGCATTCTGTGCATAACATTTGAATAACAATTAAGCATGAAAATTTCTATGAACATATCCACAAGAATTGACCTCTAAGTAGTAATATAATTTGTTGAGCCTTTATCATGCCTCTAATTGTGTCTGGAGACAGATCTAAACGATTGCCTGTAAGTAGATGTCAGCTTACTTTGTATACTTTTTTTGGTCTTTGCTGATATGAGTCTGGTTTACTCCTGCTTAGAACTATATTAGCACATCACCTTGCTTGATCTAATATGCACTGTTGCACAACTTCAGGAAGAATACCTTAACTGTGTATCTCCTCTACAGATGGACTGAATTCTTCACTGCTTCCAAAAGACAACAGACATATTTTCTTTATGCCTCCAATCCAACTTTCCCTTTGGGTATTTCCCCACCACAACAGATGTTCCACATATTCAGTCATCAAAGTGCCTTTCCAACATCCAGCACTCACAAAAGGGTGGGATAACGATGAGTGGGATCAGCAGAGTGGGATAATGATGAATGCAGAAACTGTATCATCTGCTTTCTAAGATACCATATAGGTCAGGAGGGAACTCTTTGCCCTCTTTTGTAGGTGGATTTTTCCAATTCACATTCACATGAAGAAACTTCAGAATCTCTGAATGTGATTTCTACCAAATTGATCAGCTATGGGGTGTTCCCCTACTCATGCACAGAGCTGAGATTTCCTGCTGCTACACAATCCAGCACCTTGACAACTGGAAGTACAAAGGCTGCTCCAAATGCCATGCTTCCTGTTCCATTATATCAGCCCTAAAATCAGAGGTGGATGTCAGTGGCACAGTAGTAGAGGTTGAACCTTCCTGCCAGTATCCCATTACATGTTTTTGCCGTCTGACAGATGGCAGCAGAGGGGCAGTCTGACAGAATGGTGTCTGACATGAAACGAAGGTGTGACATGGAATTTCTCCAAGCAGAGAAAAAGGCACCCATCAACATTCACTGACACTTGCTGAATGTTTATGAAGACCTAACAGAGGATGTGAGCACAGTGAGGCGGTGGGTGATGTGTTTCAAGAGTGGCAGCAGCAACAGTGGGTCACCTCTGCTGGTGCAGACTGTTAGGAGCACGGCATGCATAGCTACTGGTAGTAACTATGATAAAGAACAGCGTTTTATAGCTGAGAATTTGCTCTATCAAACAGTGTTATTGTATCTGTTTGTATCTGTTGTAGTTTCTATGGAAATAAAAAGGAGAGGCAATACTTTAGGAGTGATCTGTGTATCTCCGTTTGCTTTCATCTTAGAAGGAGAGACAAAAACAAGAGGATACAGCATCCATTCATCTGTTAAGCAATTTCATTTTAAACTTGAGTCTGGTGAGTATATTTATGAGCCTTGTTTATAAAACGTCATTAACTATCACCCAACATGTTGCAATATGTGAACTGGGAGTACAAACTGATCCTATGTCACAACTTCACACATATATTTACTTGTAATGCATTCACTTAAGCATAATGAAACCTTAATGTAAACTTCTGTTCTTCCTTTACCTCAGGAAATCTTGGGTTGGCTTTATTTAATGCATGTGAACATGCATTAACAGCATGAGCAAGCTCCTGCTCCAAGAGGCCATGTATTTTTGCTGCTTCACAGATTCTAAAAAAAAAAAAAAACAAAAACAGGAAAAAGAGAAAAATATTTCTTACCTCCCTTAAAGGCAATTTTTAACAGTATGCAATATTATCATGGGAAAAAATATACAAAAGTCATGAAAAACTTAAGAAATACAGTTCTCTATAACAGAAGTTCAATCACAAGTATCACTTGAAGCAACTCAGCATCTCATATAAATGACATCCATAAGACTGGAGATTTATTCTTCTATGACATAGCAAAAATTGTACCAAAAAATGTGGGGCTCTTAACTCAAATGAAGTGCAAAGGCAAACCATCACTTAACTTATTTGAAGGTATCTTAAAAAGCATTAAATATTCTTCTTAAAGAATACCTACCAGTATTCCATTACATGCTATTACTATGTGAAAATGCAGAGCTAATCATGGTGACTACGTTGAAAAAGAGTGTTTCATGGCTGAGAATTTGCTCTTTTGAATAGCATTATTCTTTTCTTTGCATTTATTGTTACTTCCATGGAATTAATTAGGAGGCATTACTTTCAGAGCAACTTAAGTAGATGCAGCTCTAGACAATTCCCGTTCACTCACTGCAGACCAGAGAAGCCAGAAGGCTGGAAAACCTATCATCTACATTGTTTTTCTATGTCCACGTAAGACACCAGCACAGCACAGAAAGAATATGTACTTCTTTTTCATATTACCAGTGCTACTAAGCAGGCACTTCAAGAATTACTTCTGATGCTTATGACAGATTATCATTATGATGAATTTAAAAGCAGCTTCATAAAACTTTTCAATTAAATTGTTTCCTAAATAAATTTTTCTGTGAAAACTGCTGCATCTTTTTTACTAAAATACCTTCTGAAAAAAGCAGTTCTTGAAAACAAGTAAGGCAATGGGATCAGTTCTATACCAGTAGCTCACTCAACCCATATATATAAATAAACTAAGACAGGGGAGGTTTAGGTTAGATATTAGGAGGAAGTTTTTCACACAGAGGGTGGTGAGGCACTGGAACAGGTTGCCCAAGGAGGTTGTGGATGCCCCATCCCTGGAGGCATTCAAGGCCAGGCTGGATGTGGCTCTGGGCAGTCTGTTGGTTGGCAACCCTGCACATAGCAGGGGGTTGAAACTAGATGATCATTGTGGTCCTTTTCAACCCAGGACATTCTATGATTCTATGATTGATTCTATGATATTAGTGAAGTGTTCAAGGTCACAGGGATGAGGATTTTGACTACTAAGAATGAAATAAAAAGCTACAATAACTATGAATGAGTGGATGAATGCAAAAAGGTATGAAGATATGGCAACTTGTGCTCCTTGAATGTTAGTGTGTTAACTATTTACTTGTAAAATATTTTACAAAAACTTTCATGTTTATTGAAAAGCACTTATCTTTTATAAAATGTGAATAAAATGACTTGAAGGAGAAATAAAAATGGATAAGGAAGCAGTAATGGTGGAACAAAAAGTCAACAGAAGAGAAGATTTGGCTGGTCAGAAGCTGCTGGAACAGCAAAATATGTCATTTAAAAAAAAAAAACGAGAAGAGTCAAACACCTGAGATTGATCTGTCCACAGTATGAAATATCAGGACAGGAATATAGATGCCTATACTTGTTATAGACAAGATTTCCTCTATAACCAATGGAGAAATATTCCAGGAGAAAGGCTCCTCTTTAAAATGTGCATCAAAAAAACATATCTGATGTATAAAGTTCTATAAATATCAGTTAATTGATTATCTAGATAACATGGCATTACTAGATGAGATGGATGCATCTGCACTATTAACTTCTAATGTAGATTTTCAGGGTTTTCTTTTTCCAAATAAATACATTTTTTGCTTTTGATTAACATGAGATGCTTCAATCAAAAGTCTCTCCGTAAAGAAGCCTTCCAGGTTTCTGTGTCTATTACTCCTTCAAAAAGTCAGTTTTCTCAAGACTGATAATTCTGACCAATTACAAACACAAACAAGTTGAGGCTCAAAAAATAAAAAAATAACAACAAAATACACACTACTAAGTCTACACATGCACTTGCATGAATGATTCAATCTTGGTTGCCAAATTGAGTTTTCTTATTCTATTGTACCTTGTAATAAGTTCTTCTGCAGCTTGTGAGCACAGCTGGACCTGTGTGACTTCTTCTTCTGTAGCCAACTCAACAGCCTGTTGAGGGTATAAGGGAGATCGAATGACAGATTTGCAGGAATCGTACTTCTGTTTGTCTTCCCAAGACTTCAGGGTGTTTTCAAAGGCCTGAACAAAATGAATTACACATTCAGTTCACAGCATTTGCAGCACTTTTGTTTACAGATGTAAAAGCACGTGGAATTGCACATAATTTTATATAAATAATATAAGCTCTCTAAATCCTTAAATTACTTTTCTTTTTTAAAATTAGTACAGAGAATAAGTCACTTCTGAAAGTGTCACTTCTCTCTCTTCCTCTCCCCCTCTCATACCCTAAACAAGTGTCTTCAAAAGTTGTAAGAATGCAAAGGCTGTAATTATACAAATACATTTTGTGAGGACAGTAAGATCAGATCTGAAAGAAAAGCAAGGTTCAAACCTAAAGAAAAAAGTTAACATTTTAATAGTACATTCTAATAATTTTAATAATAATTGGAATACAGTTCCAATGTTATTAATTCCACACTAAATTCAAGATTCAGGTAGAGGACAGAGAACTGAAGGGCAGTTAAGCCTTTAGCACGGTAATCCTAAATAAGTATGAACTTCAGTGGTTTTGTGACTAGATTCTGCTTGTGTCCCTTCTTTCTGAACTGTCATATAGGATGTAGGGTTAGCAGGACAGAGAGACAGGAGAGAAATCTGAAAAACAGACATTATAGAAACCTGCTATTTCTGCAATTTGCTGAACTTCCAGTATATGATTATCCATATACCTAGTGCCTCAAAATGAAAATATATGAAATTTTGACCATTCTGCTTAGTATGTATTAATAAGAACACAGGAATTGCACTAACATAACTGATAAAGGCCAACAAAGAGCTGTGTCACTCATAAAAAAAAAGAACAATTCTCTATCTAGCTTATTATGGAAGTGATACAACGACAAGTAATTATATAAGTTATATAAATAGTTACAAAACATTCTTTTAAGCACTGTTTTTTCCTGTTATAACTAAATCAAATTACTACGGAAAATAATGTTAGCAAAGGTAAATCATAACACACTTTCTGTCACATACTCTGTCTCGTGTTAGCATCTGAGCTCTGTTTTTATGTACAATTTTAATAACTCCTGGGGGCTGGATCCATGCCTCTCCATCGACTTGCACTGGGACACCTTCATCACCAAGTATGGTGATCTTTACTGACCGACACTGGAAAAGAACAAACACGTTATTTTACAGAGCCATAAATATTAATCAAGCTGACAGGCCACCTGAAATATGTTGATTACTAGGAGCTGTGGCATCTCTCCAGATTGGACTCAAGGGTGTAATACTTTCATACTTCATCCATCATTTAAGACAATTTGTTATCCACTAAAATTAAAACACTGTCAGTGCTTTATTAATGTGTGGGGCAGTGGTCATCTAGAGTACCCCCACACTTCAGCATCCCAAACTGATGACAACTATATTATGTCCTTTCAGGCAAGAAACAAACCTGAGCTATCCGGTGGTGCTGCAGTTTGATAACTCTTGAAACTGCCATCTGCATGCTGCCAAATACGGCCACAACTTCTAGGATTTTATCATCAAAAGATGGGGCCCCAAATATCTGAAAGGAAAAGAAAATATTCCATTTTCCATGGTTAACCCAATGCATGTTAAATGATAAACAAATTCAGCCTCCTTTTCTGTAGGTTCACTTACAGATTCAATTTCAACATTTAAATTCATTTAAATGTCTTAGAATAACTACACCATCCCTATAAATGCCAGACGAGTGAAATATGAGAAATAGACAGAAGGCAACTACTATCTTAAAACAGCAATGACAACAACATTTCAAGTATCCGAGTGACATCCCTTGATATAAAGGATGGCACAGTTCAGTATGCAGACTGAGGAATGTTTTTCAACACAAGATGAAGGACTAGTTCAAACCTCCACTCAGCTAAGGTATTTAATATCTAAGAGGTTCTTGAAGTTAAGATGAGTAATAGCGTGTTTTTTTTTTCTCAGAAATGCTTATCTTCCTATAGTCTGTATTCTCTGGAAACCAGTGTCTGAGCCCACTCTCAGCTTTGATAAATGCTGCTTTAATAGTGAGAAGAATCTTGTTTTCAGTGTAAATAATTATCTGCAGTAAATGTGAAAACTGCTTTTGCATGGAACAAACGTCCTGATCCAGTCAAGGCTTTGAATTTCCATGAGTTAAGAGAAGTGCACAAAGCCAAGTGCGTGCCACTGGCAGCTGGTGTCCTGCAGCAAAACTCAGATGTGTTAGAGGGGTATCCCAGGCTGCAGTTCAACTCATTCAAGAGAGATAGGGTCTAGCCCTATTCCCAAGGCCCCTGAAGACTGACCATTTCAGATTGACATGGAACTGGGAGCAACAAGGGAGAAAAATGAGCAGATATCACTCCAGTAAGATTACAGTGGGTTAAGAGACCATTTTTCTGAGTGGTACTCAGGCAAACTTAATTGGCACCATACGCAAAGTAAGCTGCTTTGATGACACCAGAAGCCATACAAGAGAAAATCCTCAAAAGGAGCCCAAAGCCAAATCCAGTCAGGTTTTGCCCCTTGTAAGTGGATTTCCTGGAGGTGAAGAATAAGAAAATGAAGATCCAGGACTGCATAAATCGCTACATCAATGTCTTAGGGAGGGTGAGGATGGGAAATGAGGAAGAGCTTTGGTCCCTATTGCTCCCCTGGCCAATGGGAGTCTTCACCCCAGTGCAGTGAGGTGGCTTTGGCCAACGGACTGAGGAAGTCCTCTCAGGCAAAAGGCTGCACAGTTGCCATCGTTTAGTACCCCATCCAGGTGGCAATCGTCCTCAGAGCATCCCAGGATGGCACTGAAGTAAGTCTTGAACAGACAAATGTCAAAGAATGAAAATGCAACTCTATTGGGCCTGGAGTCACAGCCATCAAGGCAACATCTTCCTTTTGTCCAGCTAAGCAGAACTGGCAGCATTTCAGATCATCACCATCAATGACATCAGTCACTCAGGATTGCAGTAAAAGTAGTGAATTACGTTCCTAACTTTGTCCAGAATAAACATGTCACTTTTCTGGCAACAGACAACCACAAATATCAATAAAACTGCTCATATATACTTGCTGTATGCCAGTATGAAAGCTAGGACAGATCTCTCTCAGTGAAACGGCCCAGAAAGAAAAAGATCTCCTGAATAGGAGCTAAGCAGATGTTAGAGATGCTTCAAGGCTATGAATGTGAACGTGAAGAATATCAAAACATTAGACACCCATAGCCAAATATAAACATAACTGCCATTCTCTGACATATACCAAAAATAAGAAAAGGACACTGAAACACATTCAGGATTTTTTTTGGGGTGTGTGTGTGTGACTTTTATGTATGTACTAACTAGAGAATCGTAAGTCACAAGAAAGCAAAAGCATTCTGGTGAAAAGAAGTCCTGGATTGTTGATATTTAAACACTCGAATTTGCAAGTACAGTGTTAGGTAAGTCAAATCTCAGTAAATTGGGACATTCAGAATTGGGATGATCTGCTAGCAATTACAATGGCTGCACTGGGCATGAAGCAGAGAGCAGCAGTCAGACTGCTTCACATTGTAAAACATACAGATATCTGAGTAGTGCAACATTTCTTAAGAGATTTGAGGCAGAAGGGAAAAAAGCTCAACGAAAACAGTACTTAAAAAGCAGATTACTATCCCCACTTAATTACCAATCAGTTAGTGTACCATCCTCATTTCTGAATGATCACCCATTAGCTCAAGCTGCTTGAAAAGGAGGAGAAAAATCTGGATATAAACTGTGTGATTTTCTTTGCCCATTCTCCTTATTCTTAGACTGGAACAGAGGTATGTATGCATTGAGAAATCTCATTTATGACAGAACATGACAAAAGACAATGCAAAATCATGGCATGTATATTCTCAATTAAAAAATCAAACACAAGACAATATGGTTTAAACTCAAGTAGACTCCCTAGAAGGTCACTTCTGTTCAGTATTACTTACATCATCTTCCTTGGTTCCTCCCCAGAAATTGGTCCCACCAGCATAGCTGGGAATGTTTAGCACAGCTATGCCCTGCAGACTTGGAAGAGGGATGTACTGTCCATCACACTGTAATGGATAAAAGCTCATTCAGTATATAAATAACGTGATAACAGCAGTTGGCTGTTTTAATACATGAAGAATCACTAGAGCTGTCAGGGAGGACAGACTCATTAATAGGTTGACAGAAGCCTATTCCACCCACAATGCGGAGCAGCTCTAATAATCTTTTCCTCACCAATTTCAGCAACAATTTTTGCAGAGATGACGAGTCTCTACAGCAGAGGTGTTCTATGATTCTTCCAAGAAGCATTTCAACACTCCTAACTGCTAAATTCCTCATACATTTTAACCATGTGCTGTCTATCAAGGATTACAAATCTCCGTGCAATGAGGAAAGCTAATTCTTTTAGTGTACACGGTAAGACAGTAATGCCCATTGACATTATAAAAGCTTCATCCACCCATCCAGTATCTGCACTGCCAAAATTGCAATTTGCTTGTTGTTTAGGTAATCCCATTAAGCGGGGGAAAAAAAAAACCAAAAACCCAACACAAAACAAATTATAAAATATAGAAATTGTGGCATGGCCACTGGCACTGGAATGGGCTGCCGAAGGAGGTGGTGGAGTCACCAACCCTGGAGGTGTTCAAGGAACGTTTGGATGTTGTGTTGAGAGATATGGTTTAGTGAGAACTATTGGTGATGGGTGGATGGTTGGACTGGGTAATCTTGTAGGTCTTTTCCAACCTTGGTGTTTCTGTGATTCTGTGGTTCTGTGACTTGTATACATGGCTTCCTGCACAAATAACTCACTGTCCTCCCAAGAGCACAAAGACAAATCTAGGACTGACTCCAGATTTGTCACCTTGGCTGTGTGCAGGAGTTTGGTGGGGAGGGGTTGCAGGTAAGAGGTTGGTCCTGTTTATCCTCTGAAAATCACTATCAACAACAAACACTACTCAATACAATCACAGAATCACGTCAGTCAGGTCAATCTCATTCTACTTGTGATTAGAGGACATATTACAGTGAAAAAATCTTTGGCCACAAGTGCTGTCCTGCAGCAGTGCCACAAGCATGTACTTAAAGTGAACAGGACATCTAAGAATCTACATGCGGGATTCAATGTCACTTTGGAGATAATGAATTTGCAGGTAAAGTTTCTTTTAAAGAATGCTAAAATACCAAGTTACTAATGCCATGGAAATAGAATTATACAAGTGAAGTAGAAATCCCTAGAAAATAAGGAGGAAATCTTCAGCAATTGTATTAAGAGGAGAAGGAGATGCAGAATATTTCCAGAATATGATTAGCATTTTCTTTTCATGCTTTAATGTCAGCAACAAAACACAGTTAAACATTTCCATCAGAATGTGTCAGTAGCCAACATATGCTCTGATATTAACAGATGCTGCATAGCCATTTGTATTGCAGTAGAGGTTTGCCTCCAATTCCTGAAACTGATATTTTTAATTTTCCAAAGCTGAGCACCTCATCACAAGTTTTAACATAAGACTGATATTATGCAAGGCAATAATAGATACAAGTTTTCTACTTGCTGTTTTACTTGCAGATATATTCAGAAATAATTATGGAGAGGTCAGATATGAATACATTTTTGAATCTTATTCAAATAACATTAAATTAGAATTCTATCTGCAGCATATATAATGCTCCTGGTTGTCATTATGTTCACTAACTACTGCATAATTCCTTGATAATTATTCAATTGTTAGGTAACAACAAGCTGACTCTACCATAAAATATCCTCCTAAAGCTCAGTGAGAGAAAGAGTTCCAAGGTGTTCAAGAAACATGGAGATGTCCTCAGGGAAATGGTTCAGTGGGGAAATATGGATGGTAGGTGGATGGTAGGACTGGATGGTCTTGGAGATCTTTACCAACCTTAATGATTCTATGAACTTACAATGATATATGTTATAACAGAATGTAACTTTATGATGTTTATCTTCACATAAACATCATGAAATTCCACTTAAAATAGTTAGCACGAAGAAAAAAAAGACACTACTTATTTTCTGTCAAATTCCAGCCTAAGTATTCTTTGAGTGAACACAATCATGACTGTTGCACAGCCATTTTGTGCATTTGGTGACTATTTATATCATCTCCTGTAAAGTCCTAGTATGGTGAATAAGACTTAGATTTGCTGCTCCAACCTAAAAAAATAATGATGTTCAGATAATTTATACCTCATTTGTTGTTGCTGTGATAATACCTTTCTCTTGCTCTGTGTGGTTATCACAAACACCTATTTGAGAAAGTCTCTGTAGGTGTAGCTGTGCTTCTTGCGATGCTCACTCAGAATCTTTCCTCTTCTGTCAGGATTTTTTTCCTAAGGCCATCTGTGTGCTCTCTCTATATATGTAATCAAGCTGTCAGATAGTTTAAAATGAACCTGAAGGATTATAATTTGGTAAACTTTTCTTTCTGTTTAGTGTATGCACCATTCTGCTATTGTCCTTAAAACCCGATCTCTCAATCTAAGGCAGTGCACATTAAAAAACACCCTTTATGTATTATCTATGCAACACATTTTAAACGTTTTTTAAAAAGCACTTGCAACAAACATGAAACCAGATATCTTGAGATATTTAAATACTGACATTTAAATCCAATAAATCACCTGGGGAATTGCCTCTTACATTGAATGTTTTTAGACAGTGTGTTTGAGGGAAGGATTTTACAAGCCTGGGCTGACGCAAGAACTCTGAAAGTTTTCAAGGGGAATCACATCCATCACTACATGTTGCAGAAGCAAAAAAAAAAAAAAAAAAAAGGTTCATTCTACCTATGAACAAAAATTACCTCGAGTTGAACTTTTTGTTCTAGGTTCTTGTAAGTTCTCTGCAGTAGCTCTTTTGTGCCAAGAACTCCATACCACATCATGTTTTTTGTGCGACTTCTGCAAAAAAGGTAAAATAACATATTGAAATACACATATTATGTCTTGCATTTGTACAAGAAAGTAAAAGCAAAGAACTCAATTACAGAGATAAGGAAAATAAAACATATAGAAATGTCTCAGCTCTATTACTGACAATTACCTGCATTTTTCAGGGTGCTCTTCCCGCTTGTTATTAAATTCAAGTGAAATTTTTGCATCTAACCCAATTCCAAAATAGTTGTTCATGACACATTTTTCTGAATATCCCTCCCTTTAAGAAGAAAAGAGATAATTAATTGTACATTTTTACAGTTCCCAGCACACAGAGCTATGACCAACGCACTGGATGGTCTCAGAGCAGATACATCAACAGGACACATCACACCACAGTTCCTCTGAACCTTCCTGAGAAAGCCTAATGGTTGTTAAAGAAACAGATGGGCTGCTGTCTCCTTTGCAAATGCAAGCAGCTTCTGGTAGGAGAAAGAAGAAACTGTAACATACCCCAATATCTCCATCAAACCCAAAATAACAGTGGAATAGGAGGAAAGATCTGCCTTGTACACAGCTCTGAGGCAGCAGCATCAAAGTGGGCTGAGCACCAAGGCTGCATTTAGACATGCTGGCGGTACTGGCACAGCAGTGCTTTGTTTTAGAGTCTCCATGTAGGGCCACAGCCCACAGCCCAGATGCCATCTGTGAGTCTCTGTCAATGCTACATCTAGTTCTGGGAAGCAGAGACAATTTAGGACACAAATTTCTGCCTTACTGTCCCAATCCTTAGGCAGACACTTCTTCCTCCACCCCAAGGTCCTGCTTTAGTGTTTTGCTGGCAGTTTAGCTTGTGTGCAGACCAGCAGTTCAGGCAAGAGAATCCAGTTCTTGTTCTCTCAGACCGTGCAAGGAGTAAGTGAGCAAATGTTTTCCATTATTTCTGCTGTTACAAGACAATCCTGGGCTACTCATAACTAAGGGCTTAATCTAAAAAGGCACAATTCAGCATGTTTTCAGACCTCGAGGTCTAGAGAAAATAGATAGCAAAACAGAATTTCATAGTGGAAAAAAAAAATTATGACAAGCTAAAAAGCTTAAGTAATGCTAAGTAAAGTGAAACAGTAGATTTTGAAAAAAAAATTGCTTACAATGAATCTGGATCCGGGTCAATAAATGGTGTAGCACCAAATGGATCGATGTTAGCTAGTAACATTTTGCTAATAATTGAACTTCCTGCAATAGAAGCAGCTAGGCCAGCCCTTAATCCTGATAAAAAGAAACAAAAAATAGCAAGAAAATAACTAAACAATTTTGATTTATTAAACAGAGAAACATACATTGTCATAATGTAAGTGATATAATTCTGAGACAAAATATTCATCAAATCCTTGTATGGAGGGGTTGAGATTCTATCTTAATTTTTATCTATGTTGATTATCTTTTCAGGATTCCAGTTGTCTTGAACAGAAAGTCAGTTATGCTGAGGTTTGGCTAAATCTTCAGGTACCACCATTGAAAAAGACAAAAGAGAAAATTCAAGATTTCAGGCCAACATTCAATGGTTGGCATACACCCAATCAGCCATCTAACACTCAGAAATATCATTAGAGTTTTTATTCAGTATAATTTTCATCCCCAAACTCATCACAATTTTCTTTTCATCCTGTCCTTCAGAAGGCAACTGTCATAAAATCAACATTCATGTGGTTGGTTCTGCAACTAGCAACTAAGCTTCAGTGAATGCTTACATGTTTAGCTTGGTAAGCATGAGATAACTGAGAGGCTCCTGAAGACCTGATGAACTCTCCATGCCTACTTTGATCACTGAGCACAACATAAAATACTATGCAATGCAAGTAAACAGAGGGAAGTACTTTCTAAAAGCTTTCGCTTAAATTGACCTGAAGAAAAATGTGAGTTCATATCCATCATTCATTAAATGCATTAATTAAGTTAGTTAAAACAGTGATTTATTGGTGCCCCCTACTATTAATTGCATTTGGGTAGGAACAGATTTGTTTCAGCAGTACAGGAGATCAGAACCTGAAGAGCCTCCATTGGTTAGGATGAACGATAGGAGATCCTGCATTCCAGTTTTTCATCATCCAGAATCAAATGCAACACTTCTGCTACATCTGGTGTTGTGCCAAATGACCAGGAGTATTCTACATTCCTTTGCACTTCCTACTCAACAATACAACATGAAGGAGTGTTTGTCAGTTCAGATGAGTTTGGAGGGTTCTATTTCCACGCAGAGCACCAGGCATGAAGTATTATTTGGCAGCAAGAAGGAGAACAGAAGGCAATATTAACAGAGAGTGAGGAACACCAGATTTTAAAATCACAATTACCTGGGCAGATAATCCTAGTGTTAAGGACAGGGAGGTTCTCTTTGCTGGCAGCCAAAGCTGGAGCAGAGAAAGAGCCTGTCTGAGAATGGATACCTCGACTTGTACGTCGATCAGGAGATCTTGGTGCAGTTTTACCTGTTCAGAGGTAAAAGAAAGAGAACTCACTAGAGCAATTGTGGTAAATACACTGTTTTTACAGCCTTGAAAGTAATTCAAAAGCATGTATCTGTTATGCTTCAGTGAGAAACTTCCTTGTCCCTCACACAACATTTTCTCTTCTAAATACCAGGAAGAAAACTCACAACAGGAGGGGGTACAACTGTTTACATGGGTAAGGAAAGTGATAGGACAAGGGGGAATGGTCTTAAATTGAGACAGGAGAGGTTTAGGTTAGATATTAGGAGGAAGTTTTTCACTCAGAGGGTGGTGACGCACTGGAACAGGTTGCCCAAGGAGGTTGTGGATGCCCCATCCCTGGAGGCATTCAAGGCCAGGCTGGATGTGGCTCTGGGCAGCCTGGTCTGGTAGTTGGTGACCCTGCACATAGCAGGGGGGTTGAAACTAGATGGTCATTGGGTTCTTTTCAACCCAGGCCATTCTGTGATTATATGATCAAGTTTCACACAAATGCAGACTTGAGAAAGAAAAAAAATCAGTTATTATTAAAGGATAAATGCCAATGAATTAATATGAATTTGAACTTAAATTTAATATGCATTTACTTACAAATATACCCATATTATATATTAAATATAATATAATAGAAACCAAAATATTATGTATTTATAGTAATTCTGTTATAGATAGCTATTACAAAACTCAGACTGAAATTAGGCCACCTGACGAACAGCTGTAATCCTCGCACTAAGCAGCTAAAATTGACCTCCTGCCTGCATCAGGTTTCTGAAAACATCAACCAAAACTTTGATATCTTTATCTACAACCAAACTGAAAAATGGAAGGGAAGGGAAAGCCACGTTCAGATATTATCTTCTGCGGTTACAGAGATCACAAAGGAGATCAGTTTGCCATCATTTCTTTTTCACAAATAGCAGGAATTCCCCAAATAATTGAAAATGTTTATGTGTTAAAAATTATGTCTTAAAAATTATGTCTTAAAAATTTTACAGAATATGGATGAAGAAAATCTTGCAACATGCAAATTTGGCAGCTGGTCAAATTGTTGGTGACAAAGGCAAATAACAGTCCAGAAAAAAGAATGGGAAGAAAATCAAGGGGAAAGTGAAGATACAAGATAAGAGTAGGAGCCAGCAGTGTGCCCAGGTGGCCAAGAAGGTCAATAATGCAGTACAACTATTTGTATATGGGCATGACAAAACACTGTACTATAATGTTAAAAAATGAAACAAAAATGGCAAGTTGTATCTAACAGGAGTTATGAAATACTTAAATGAAGTTAATTAACA
This sequence comes from Phasianus colchicus, assembly GCF_987193195.1. NCBI lineage: Eukaryota > Metazoa > Chordata > Aves > Galliformes > Phasianidae > Phasianus > Phasianus colchicus. Next base: position 167,539,860 of record NC_143436.1, on the reverse strand, counting down.
TATGGAAAAATATTACCTTCATCAAGTGATCAGAAATAATCTCAGAGGGTAAAATATAATATTCAGAACACAATTAACTTATATTTTTCTTAACACTACTGAAAAATTCACAATGCTATTCATGCAGTCTGTTCTCTCTGTACTTGGGAACAAGGCAGTTACATTAAATAGGAAAATCAACAGAACAGCTGCTCTTTATTTGACAGATGAGGCTCGTGGGGATAACTACAATAAAGATAAACTTTTGCTGTTCATGCTCTGATAAAAACAACAGAGCCCTAATGAGTAGAACTGATGTTTCATTGCAGATAATTGAATCCATGTTTCATACTTTCTCCCCAAGCAGCTATCTCCCACTGACAACATTAATATGCACTCTATTTCACATATTTCAGATGGATGAAGAATAACATATTTCTACAATAGGCACAAAAATTGCACTACCAAGAAACCAAGGGTTTTTATATATATGAACACACGTGAACGTGTGTTTAATTTTATTTTGCATCAGTGGCATTAGGAGCAGGTCATTCTTAGTGCCAGCATCCTCTGTGAGCTGGAACTGTTGGAACAGGTCAATCAACATGCATTGTGTTGGCTAGAGGTTAGAGATTGGTTAATGGTTAGAGGGCTGATGGAGAGACAATCACTGTACAAAGCCTGATATCCACTCCTGGAGAAAAAGACATGTGAGATCCTGAATCAACAGAAGCCCCAAGGATCTAATGATGCATTTCTAAGGTAGGAAACACTGACAGAGACACCAGCAGAACCTCAGGACGACAGCATACTGTGAAGATTTGCTGTGGCTTAGAGTAAAGTGAGGGTCCCTCACAGACAGACCTTTCGCAGCAGCCTCTTGCTGACAGATTTTGTAATGGACACATGAAGGAGAGATTTTACCCTATCATTTGAATGTGTGAATTAGTACTATTCTGTGTCAGGACATAAATTGACAATACTATTCCATAAATACTACTTTACATACAGTAACCAAACACTTGAATAGACAAAATGAAACATCATAGACAAAGATGTTTCTGAGAGAGTAATAAAAACAATGCAAATAATCAAATCTTTTTTAACTATGCAACTAACTATGTAAGAAGACTGCACACTTTAAAATGATTCTACTACTATTTTACTCACTTGTCTGGGATTCAAATTCCTTTGTATCTTCCTCTTTTTCCTCTTCTTTGGATTCGTCCAACTCCTTGCTATATTCTACAGGGGACTGGTTCACTTGTTCTTCACTATGAGCATTCTGCTCATCCACAACTGCTTATTTCAAGAAATAAAATACAATAAAAATAAGAAAAAGTTTAAAGATCTCTCAGAAAATACACATAAAAAGAAAATTAGCATTAGGGTTTTTTTCTGTAGCTGCGAGTTTAAAAATATTAACAAGAGATTTTTATTGCCTCTCCAGTGAAAATCATTCTATAGCAGCCCACTGATATAATTCCATCAGAAACTGTCATTTTCTGAAGGTTAATAATTACAAAAGATATGTATACATGCACACACATGCATAAATATGTATTCATATATGCAAACAGACCATCATCAACTTCTAAACATACTGCATTTCTTGTCCTTGAAGTTCATAATAAGGATATGCATGCAAGAATAAAAATTTCAAGCTTCAATATTAAAATTTATGCTAGTTTTAAGGGAAAAAAAGCATCCTTATCAATAAAGATGAATGTGCACCTTTTTCTGCTTGTTCAATGATCTGCCTCACAGCCTTCTTTAAGCTGTTTGCCCGGAGCATCAATTGTTCTCTTGGTTTGAAGAGTTTCTGGGTGGAAGACTTTGCAACACACTCCACTAATTGCTCTTTACTTTCAGACAAGGATTCCTCACTTGAAAACTCCTCTCCTTCTTCTTCAACAATGGGGGGAGTGACGCCTGGGAGAACAGGAGCAGCCTGGGCTTCTGTGTGAAGCGCTCGGAGCAAGAGGTCGAGCTTCTCATTTAGCTCTGAACACTAAGAAAAGGAGGAAAGAGTACACATAAGCTAAAAAGCAACGAAGGTGAACATCTTGAGGAAATTAAGCATGATGTTACAGAGAGAGATCTACATTCTCCATATGGTATGAACTAAAATTGTGCCTACATCTCTACGAAATTATCGATGTAAAATCTAAGCACGAATTCAACACTTTGTACAATCAGATTATGAGTAGGCTTGCACGGCCTGTTGGTAGAAGACCCTGCAACACTGAACTTGCTTGAAGCGACTATAACCAAAAAAAGCTACATTCTGACTAAAACAATACATAGTGCTAAACTCAGCCTGCCAATTAAGTAGGATACTTGCCCAGAGAAGTTGTGGATGCCCCATTCTAGGAGGCCCTCAAGGCCAGGCTGGATGGGACCCTGGGCAGTCTGATCTGGTGGCTGGCACTGCACACAGCAAGGGGTTGCAACTGGATGATCTATGATGTCCCTTTCAACTAAAGCCATTCTACTATTCTACGATATAGATTAGATCCTACTCTTCTTCTGACAGTGAGCAACATGGATAGGGCTGCCAGATTTGTCCATACCACACAGTATAACTAATTATGGGCAGTCATCATCCCAATTCAGAGGAACTACCTATGGAGACATGGTAGACTGAAAACACATGGTGTTATTTTTTGACAACACAGCTGTACATTTAAGCAAGTGAATTGGCACTGAGGAAGCACTGTCAAACATGTCTAGCCCTGATCAAGCAGTTGCCCTCTCTAGGTACACTGGAAAAGAGGCAAATTGCTGTGTTTAATAGAAACAGGACTGTTTTGCCCTAGAACAGTGAAAAAAGCTGGACATAAACAGCTTGGAGGGCCAACAGAATCCCAGGCTGCATCCAAAGTGTGGTGGTCAGCAAGGAGAGGGAGGGAATTGAACCCCTCTGCTCTGCTCTCATGAGGCCCCATTTAGAACACTGCTTTCAGGTCTGGGGCTCCAGGACAGGAAGGGTACAGAGCTGTTGGACTGGGTCCAGAGGTGGGCCATGAAGATCATCAGTGAGCTGGAACATCTCTTCTGTGAAGAAAGGCTGAGGGAGTTGAGCTTGTTTAGTTTGGAGAAGAGAAGGCTCCAGGGAGACCTCATTACGGCCTTCCAGTACTTCAAGGGAGTTTACAAGCAGAAGGAGGAAAGAGTTTTTACACAGTCTGTTAGTGATAGGACAAGGGGGAATGGCTTGAAACTAAGAGAGGGGAGATTTAGGTTACATGTTAGAAAGAAGTTTTTTACTCAGAGGGTGGTGAAGTGCTGGCAAAGGTTGTCCAGAGAAGCTGTGGATGTCTCATCCCTGGAAGCATTCAAGGCCAGGTTGGATGACCAGCCTGATCTGGTAGATGGAAGCCCTGCCCATGGCAAGGGAGCTGGACGTAGACGATCTCTGAAGTCCCCTCCAAACTAAGCCACTCAATGATTCCATGAATGTGAATCACTAAGTAATTGCAATCTGTCAATCTTTGGACTCTGGAATTGTTAGCGATTTTGTTTACTTCTTTTCCGTCCATGAAATTTTGTTGGTCAGACAAAATCCTCCTGTCTTTTTCAATATTTCTGCAACTTGATCTCTACAATTTATTAAACGTTTATTTTTAATGCTGGAATTTCTCTTCCCTTCATTCTTCCATCATACTCTCTCACTAGTTGATTGTTTTCCTGTAGCTAAGGTAACCACCTTCAGACAAAAGTATAAATACTAATGCAAACTAACTCCATCTCTATGTATATTCTGTGTTCAATCTTTTGTAAAGGCAAAAAATGTGTAGAGTTTGTAGAGATCTCACAGTGCAAAGATGGTCTAAGCACTCAAAAGAGCAGAATTCAAAAGACAATGCATGAAATGGAAGCCAAAATGGGCATCCTGAAGCCATTTGAAAATTAAACACCCATGTGCTAGAAACTTTAAAAAAAAAAGAGAAAACAAAACAAAACAAAAAAAACCTTAACCCAGAAAATAGTCATAGTCTTACTTTAATGGCCATGGCATCAGCTTCATCTGCATTTTCCACTGGTTTTTCGTAAGTCTTCCCTATTTTGGCAACAAAGTCCTTTACAGTTTCACACAATATTCTTGGTAATAATAGAAAAGGGGAAAAATAAAATAAAATAAACATTTTTTTGAATAAAAAAATTTTATGGCAAGTGATTTATATGAATACTGTCATACACTATTTTCGTTGTCAAATGAGTTTTGCAAATGATATTTTTCTCCATGGTTTGCAAAATTCAAGTGAAAATCAATTAAAAAACATTCTCTTTTTTTAGTTTTATTTAAGCCATTGCATGCATCTTATTTCTAAGAACTTATATTAACATGACCAATATTAATTTACTTTACGTGAACTAAATAGATTTAACAAGATACAGATACAATTTAGAATTTTGAGGAATAACAAAATTCTGCAGTTTTATCTTCAACATGCACTACGTATGCTTTAAAAATGAAATGTTGTTAACTTGCTTTTAGCAGAAGACAATGAGATGTAATGACAGACAGATGTATTTCTGAATATTCTGTGAGAAGGTATACACAGAATACTTATTTCAGATATGTCCATGATGTGTAGAGCAATTCTTTCACTTTTAAGTTTCTGTTTGCAGAAAGAGAAAATACCCGGTTGTCGGAGACCACTGTTTATAGAACTGCCACAAACAGCTGTAACAAAGCTACTGATTTGACATTCTGCTTCACAGCAGTGAAGCTTTTTGTCCTCTTAATGATACAGGCATGCATAGAACAAAGCATAATAGATGTGATGTGAAGTAGGTCACATATTTACATTAGCAACTGTATGTTTCATATGTAATCTGTGTGAATTGTGAGTGAATTAAGAGCATTTTATAATAATATTATGTAATTTGTTTTAAAATGCTTTCATTATTATCTATTTCCAATTGTACTACATAAAACCTCTGCAGAACAAACATCTGCTCTAAGGTGTTAAGTCAAACCAGCTGGGCCTACCATAAGCAAATTGGTCTTAGACAGAAGGCCACCATGGTTGTAACATTACACAGAGGATTTATCCTACACAGTACACTCACTTGGCAGAAGATATGACAACTGAGTGCTGATCAGAATTGAGAATTTTTGCAAGATGAGCAGCAACTGAATCCTCGTAAGCAGATATCTGAAAAGAGAGAGGAAAGAAGACTTCAATTTCCACACTTTTCAGCATTTTAACACCAACTTGTGTGTCAAAACACCTTAAACATAGCAGGATTTCCATGGCAGATCTACTGCAAGGTCAAGTAGCTGGCAATGCTGCTGCTCCTATCTACGTACTAAATTTCACATAACGAATTTTTAATATTCAAAATAACACTGCATCTGAGAACCTGAACAGCTCTTTTCCTCCTTTTTTTCTAAAAAAAGCTCAAACAACCATTGTTACATACTAAACAATCATAATATTTCTTTTATTTCCAAAACAAGCAAAGTTTCCATGAAGCTAAGCAGCTTGACTAAGAATAAGTCAAATGTCGGTGGTTATAATCTTGATTTTTCTTTTTGCTGTCAAATGGTATCTTGCTCCCCAAGTACTCCTATTGACAAAAGCTGTAAAACTTGGCATAATGTTATCAAAGAAAATCCTTTGTGATTCATCCTTAATTAGATTTCATAAAAAGTGTTTGGAAGAGAAGTATGCATTTTCCTACTTCTCCTGCCAAGAGGAATTCCTGAGTGTTACAGAAGTTACAAAAGATTCAGAAGAGATCAGAATCGCGTTCACACACTATTCTGCCTCAAAACAGGCATAGATCCATATCTCATTTTTAACAGAAAATTCTAACCGCATTCCAGACTTAAAGCTAAAAATAACTGCAGTTTGAAATTTTCTGATGGCCTCCTTTAGGAATCTCTTAAGATGCCTCAGTGTGTTTTTGTCCTTGACATGGATGTACCTATCACTCTTTTTTTAATATTCATTTTTATATTTAATATTTATCAGATATATCACTTTCTTAACTTCTAAAACCCAACCTTAACTGTAGAGCTCTGACAGTAAATCAACTGTGTGTGCTTGTAGCCCAGAAGGCCAACTGTATCCTGACTGCATCAACAGAAGTGTGACCAGCAAGGTAAGGGAGGTGATTCTGCCCCTCTGCTCTGCCCTCGTGAGACCCCACCTGCATCCAGTTCTGGAGCCCCCAGCACAAGAAGGACATGGAGCTGTTGGAGAGGGACCAGAGGATGGCCATGAAGATGATCAGAGGGATGGAGAACCTCCCCTGTAAGAACAGGCTGAGAGAGCTGGGGCTCTTCAGCCTGGAGAAGGTTCTGGGGGGACATCATGGCCGCCTTCAGTACCTGAAGGGGGCCTACAGGAAAGCTGGGGAAGGACTTTTTTTAAGGATGTGTAGCAACAGAACAAGAGGAAATGGCTTTAAATTGGAAGGAGGTAGATTTAGACTAGATCTTAGGAAGAAATTCTTCACTGCGAGGGTGGTGAGACATCGGAACAGGTTGCCCAGAGAGGCTGTGGATGCCCCCTTCCTAGAAGCATTCAAGGCCAGGCTGGATGGGGCTTTGAGCAACCTGGTCTGAGGGGAGGTGTCCCTGCCTATAGCAGGGCGTTGGAACTAGATGATCTTAAAGGTCCCTTCCAACCCAAACCATACTATGAATTTTAATTTCAAGGGAAGAAAACAATACCTACATTTAATCTGTAAGAATGAACAAGTGTTTGAACAATAAACAGTAAAGTCTTCTGGGACCAAACCCAGTGAAATAGTTCTCTTGAAACTCAAAGAAAAAGAATCAGCTATGTAGTTATAGTTAATTTTGGCACTGCACTTGAACACATTAATTACTGTAAGGTTAGTTATCTGTTCCAAAATATCATAACTCAATAAATTACACACAAAGAGATTAAACAGTGTGCTCAAAAGAAAATGGCTTTCTCCAAATCAGAGTAATAGACTGCAGAATTGATTCTCCAAAAAAGAGGTTTTGTATAACTACTTAGTTATATTTTCAGGAGAGGCTAAACATAACTTCAAAGCCAGAACAAACAAGAAGAAAATGTATTTACAAGGTGAAGATAAACTTGAAAATGTTAAGAGTCTTGCAAAATTAGAGACAATAAAACCACAAATTTGCACTGCTGACACTGGAAACAACTACATTAGAATTACAGTCAGAGCAGCCCCAGTCTCTCTGTATCTCCATACGCAGCAAGCTGTCAAAGGTTATAACCTCCCTGCCAATTAAGACAGCCTGAATCATTAAATCATTCAAGAACCTCCTGATTAATTATTGCTTCTCAAGTACTTTTGAGCTAAAGTTGATATGCATTAACTACCTTAGGAATACATTACTTTGTCATCTTAATCAATCTTTTTATGTCAATTAATTTGATTTAAGCATCCCATTCTCCAACAAAATCAAATCCTCATCAGACAGTATAAACACAAATCTAGCTTTAAAGATAGACTACATTTTCCTTTTTCTGAAGCACTTATGATTTCAAGCTCTCTGAAAGGACAACAGGTGGTGTCACCCAATCTAACTGACTTCTACAAGCTCCAACAGCTTCTCTCTTTCAAAAACAACTATCACCTTCAAAGTGTTTTTCTCAATGCTTTTTTTCCAAATTCAAGTAAGTAGAAAACATTACGTCGTGGTTTTTTTGTTCAGTATACATTTATAGAACCAATTTATTTCTACAGCTCTGCTGAAGATTCTTAAGCTTCATTCATTTTTGGTAAGTAACACAGAACATGAAACCATGATTGATATACACACAGTGAGCAGGTATTAACTGCACTGAGTTAGCAGATTGGAAAACATCTGTTTCTATTTTGCACAGAAGCGTTGTAATGATATTTCAAACTCTGTCATTCCAACAGCTCAAAGTTAAGCCCATGAAAAAGAAATCAAAAGTGAAACTTCACCTGGCATTCCTCTGACTCTTCTTCTACAGTGACTGAAGGAATTGAAGGCTTTGCTGGTAATTTTAGTTCATATGACATTATACTCCACCTAAAAGAAACACAATGGCTTTTATGTTTCCAGATTATTAGAGCATTATCTTTTTCTTAGGCATATCAACAAAAAGAACACTACAGAATAACCTCTTTTAAAAAGCTTAAATTTTAATCATAGGACAGCTGAATATGAGTGAAATATTTGAAACCAAAGACATTTTATTACTCATATTTTTTTTTGTTTTAGCATCCAAAGGAGTGCTACAAAGATGGGGCAGGGTATGGAGGGGAAGATGTATGAGGGGTGGCTTAGGTCCCTGTGTTTGCTCAGCCCAGAGCAGAGGAGCTGAGGGGAGGCCTGATGGCGGCTGCAGCTCCTCACAGGGAGCGAAGGGGCAGCGCTGAGCTCTGCTATCAGTGACAGCGACAGGGCCCGAGGGAACGGCATGGAGCTGTGTCAGGGGAGGGCAGCTGGGGGTTGGGGACAGGGTCTGCACCAGAGGGTGGTGGGCATGGGACAGCCTGCACAGGGCAGTGGGTACAGCCTCGAGCTGCTGGACTTCAAGGAGTGTTTGTACAGTGCTCTCAGACATACAGTCTGCTTTTTGGGTTGTCCTGTGTGCAGTCAGGAGTTGGACTCTATGATCCTTATGGGCTCCTTCCAATTCAGGATATTCTATGACTCTGACTCTACAAAAAAAGCTCTAGCTTCACATTTTCATGTATGGAGGCAAGAGAACAAAGCAAATTCTGAAGTAACTTCATTTTCACTGACATATATATTTTTTCCCCGATAAAGGACAGTACAGCATAGGAGGTATGAAATTGCTAGTATCAACACCATTCACACCTGCTGAAAAGAACAAGAGATTACTGATGATGGCCTTGAGAGCAACTCAGTTGAAATTAGAGCAAAAATGAACTAAGTTCTTTTCAGTACAAAAAGAAGAATACATGATTTATTCTGTGAATATTTCAGAAAGCCCAGGTCAGCAATTATTTCTAAATTAGCCTGGCATCTTGCCTACAGCTGCTGATGTCTCAGGCATACAAGAGCAAAGGCACAACATGCAAATTCTCCCCACTCTTGAGGATACAGAGCTCAGGTATTTCCTACATAACAATGCTACCTTTAATGGTATTTAATAGCACACAGGGAGTCTGGGAAATTGCCCAGAATGGTTTTGAATCTATGCAATTTCTTAATGTTTATAACTTCTAACAGACGGTTATGCAGCTTCATCAGCTATGTAAGAAAATATCTCCTCCTAATCATCTGTGTAAAACAATTCTCATCAACTGCCTTCCCCTCTGGCACTTTGGTTTGAAGCACACAGTGAAGATCTGTCTCAGTTACTGTCTTGACTTTCCTCATGAGTAGGATCTGTACCCTTTGACAGACATAGACATTTCAACGTGGTCCAAGGTACCCTGGTGTGGGTGTCCCTGCTGGAACAAGGACTGAACCAGATGGACCCAGAGGTCCCTACCAACGTCAGTCATACCGTCATTCTGTGATTAACTTTCTATGATGGATTTAGGCCACAAGAAACCCAAATACAATTTGAATCTCATGATAAATCAGGCATATACACATGTCAGTTTACCTGTCTAACATTTTTGTGCTGGCTCGTTCCAATTTCTCCAAAATCTGAGGAAGCTGCGTATCATCATCACAGGATCCTCCCCAACCAAGGACACGAGCAAGGTCATTTCCAGTACCAAGGGGTAACACTCCTAACTGACACTGAAACACAACACAGGAGCAAATCTACTATTGAAAACTAGAAAGTACAATCTATTACAAATACTTGTTATTTCAATAACGTCAGTTATTTTAGCTGGTGTCAAAAGCTTGCAAATCAAATAGTGTAATTATAGTACAACTTACCCTGCTTATTCATAAAAGAATTTCGTTTAACAGAGTTTGGACTCTCTAGGCATAAATGAGAAAGAACCAAACCGAGGAAGAAAAAGCTCACACAAGTATAGTGAGTATAGCAAAGGAAAGTAAATATACACACTTGCCTGTTTGTGCAAGCTGAGTTTATCGATTTCTGACAGCACCCAACCCACACTTCCATCTCCACCACACACAAGAATCCGGAAGTTGTCAAACTTCTGAAACAGCCGCAAACTGGAGAGAAAATGCAACCTGTTAGAGTTCATCTCTAAGGCAACAGACATACTCGTGAGCAAACATGACATGAATATGTGGTATCCAGCACCTCAAGGGTGAGTCTTTTATTATTATGAGGTATGTGGATGCAACCAGCTACTGTAGTAAAGCTATCTGCATATCCCATTTGTTGCTGTATATTTCACTTATACTGATACTTCCGATAAATAACATGCAGAGTTTTATTTTAAAAGAATTCCCTTGATATTGTTTTCAGGATTTTATTGTTATTATTCAAAAAATTTCTAAGCTTTGAAATTACAGCTGTTCTGTGCTTCCCGCTAAGGTCAGAAGCACAGGGCATTTTTTCACAAGTAGTTAAGATGTAACAACAGGATATCTTCCAGAACACCAGTGGGCATTTGCCAACTTGTGAGTGATTAAACGCGAGGACAGTTGGAGGCAATTATTACAAGCAAGGTGATGACAACAGAAAACAAACACTGTATTTCATATTACATACTCAAAGCAACATCTTGCTCTTACTTCCTATAGTTCCTCATTCTGTTTTACACAGTATAATTAATACCCTTCACCAGCACAGAAAAGGAGAACAAGAAAGAATAAGCAGAACAAGTGACAGAACAAGGGGCAATGGGCACACACTGGAACCCAAGTTCCATGTGAACATGAGGAAAAGCTTCTTTACTTGAAAGGTTACAGAGCACTGGAACATGGTGCCCAGACAGGTTTTGGAGTCTCCTTCTCTAGAGACGTTCAAAACCTTTCTGGACTCTTTCTTGTGCAACATACTGTAGAGAACCTGCTTTAGCAGGGGGCTTGCTCTAGTGGTCTGTAGAGGTCCCTTCCAACCCCTACAGTTCTGTGATTGCGTGATTCTGTGAAATGTGAGACAGAGAGGAAAGGGGAATGAGATATGGAGAAACAACCAAGAGGTAAGAACGACAGGGATTTAAAAGCAAAACAAGTAAAACTAAAATGAATGAATTAAAAAGTGTTAGCTTTTAAAATAAAAGAAATAAATTTGTTCATCTTAATGCATGTTATTTTCCAGAATATGTATAATTTGAGAACTATTTCTAAAAAGCAACACATTAAGTTCATAATTATTTGAAGCTTTTATATTTTTCTAAAGTAAATAATGTCATTTGTACATGATAGGCAGTTTCAGAACAAAAGATACATTTATTTGAGGGAAGAATGCAGCCAAGCTTTTTAGATCAACTAGAAAAAAATAGACATCATTACTACCTGATAGAATAACTTCTAAGGACCTCTCTTTGGAAACTGAGGAAAAATATTTAAGAGTAACCAATCTGGCCTATGATTACTGTGCAAAATGCAAAGTGAACCTCTTAAATCATGGTGTTGATAGAATAAGGAAAAGAAGGAAGAGAACTTTCAAACAGGTGTATTTTTCAGATTGTCTCAAAATTCTCCTCAGATAGAAAGAGCCTTCCTTACTTTTATGTTATGATTGTTATGATAATTACATGTGCAAAATGTTAACTGAAAGTAGCATAGATTAAAAAAATTACAATAAAAAGATATTACAAGTTGAAGAGTTAGTATATTTTAAAAACACAGTACTAACTATAAAAATACAAGTTGTATTCCATTGTATTTGTAGTATTGCCCACTGTTAAGTTTTTCATTTGCTATGGTTTAAATCTTATCATGCAAGCATAATTCTCCATCTATAAGATTACAAAAAATAATGTTTTCAGTGGCCTTAACTGATCTTAATAGGCCACTGAACCACAAAGTTATATCAGAGCAGAATTAAGTTAGGCAACAGAAAAATGTGCATGAATTTAATTGTTATGAATGTGCAAAGATGCTTGGGTTGTGGCCATCACTATTCAAATCTCATCTCTATCTCTTCAACAATTAACCTCCAGATTTTGTAGATGCCTGGTGGTTTTAATCGTGGGCTGACTCCAAATTTATATGAGATGCTCATATTCATGTCCTTTTGCATTTGTTATCTAAGTCACACTTTGGACATATCTCTACAGTGATGGAAGTTTGAGTGTACTTGATCACCCGCTGCAGATGAGGTTTACTAAAATGAAACTATCAACCTGCAATCCCTTCACACACCAGAATTCATACTGAAACTCTATTGTAAATCTTAAATAGGAAGTCACATGCTAGATATTGGTGATAGAATTACTGCAATGGGACAACACAATACTATGCTTTGCACTAAATTCCCTCGCAGAAAGGATGGCTCAAGATTTCCAAGGTCATTACCCTAAGTGAGGTCCTCCATTCATTAAATCGAACACCTGAGCTGGATTTAACGACTGTTTGAATCGACGAAGAAACTTTACTCCCTGATTGTCTCCACTCTTTGAGTTAACAAAAACTAAAAGAGGACTGGCACAGGATGGCGGGCATGTGGCTTTCCAGAAACCTGCGAACATAGTTAGAAAGAATGAAATAAATAAGGCTTTCTAATATGAACAACACAAAAAGAAATCATGGGAAAGAGGAAGAAAGGAATGAAAGACAAAAGAAGTACATTTTATCATGCATTGTGTAAATGCTAAACTGAATATTAGCCCTGCAAGGAAAATGTAATTGCTCAAGATTTACCAGCTCATTTTTTTCCTCTAATACTTTCAGTGTCTATATTCAGTAAAATCCTGAAGACAATAGCTTTATTTTCTTCCGCAGCAAACAAGGTCTTAGCATACTGCTCAAATCTCTTCACAGGTTATCACAGAATGAAATACATACTTCAGCTGGAAGTGTTTGGTTTTTCATCTGATTTTTCTTTACTGGGTTGAACTGGATCATCCAAGCCTGAATTTTCTAAGAATACTCACAGATTTTAACAGTTATCATATTCAGTTTCTCTTCACATGAGAACTTTTGGGGGGGCTGACGTTAGAGTATTAATTATAACAGACTCATTGAACAGTAGACCTTCAGTTGTGATTACAGGTTATTAATATCAACACAGGTCTTAAATGATTGCAGCAGACCCTCAATAAGAGTCTCAATAGTCTCTAATGGACACTTCTTGATACTTCTTGATAACATAAACATTCCATGGACGTAGTGCTTTCTCAGCAACACTTCAAAATCAGACATCACAGACGTAGGTGTTGACATTTACTTCACGCAATATTAAAATAACTGTGTCATTTTTATTGCCTAAAATAAATACTAAAGCTGTACATCAAAAAAACGCCATTAAAGGCATTTTATAATTCCACATTATCATACTGCATAATTTTAAATAAAATTTGTCTAATTTATTATAGTGCCAAGAAAAATAATTCCAAAGATAGAACAATCTTGTTATCATGAATAATAGATAGCAGAATGGTGCTCTGATCTGGAGACCAAATAGCAAATAAATAGCAAAGAGTGATTATAGACAGTATAAACAATGACTTATATTATCTTCATACAGTAAAAATCATTAAACTGTGTTAAATTTGCTGGTCTCATTCAGCATCAACGTGAACTATAGAAAGAAAGCTGTTGGATTTCATGATAGTCTGTATTCATTCGATTGCCTGCCTTCAAGTACAGTCTCCCACTTCTTAAATATTCCGAGACACCAAAGAGCACCTCTGAATTTTGAATGTTTGCTGAGTTTCTTTATCAGTGTGTTGCAGGATTCTTACTTTTATTTGAAAGATATTTGGAGAGACCACATAAGTCATTTGGCTCTTTAGCCTGGTAAGGCAGCTGTTGAATTGGAGCCATTCAGCTAGCTTACATTCCGTAGCATGTAGTATCAAGCAAAGTTATCTGAATTTGAGAGCTCATTCTACAAGGGTTGCATGTCAGACAGGCACTGGATTGCTTTAACTAAGGACTGAGGACTATTCAGTTGAAAAATTTCTGAGAGTCATAAATTAAAATGGAGAAAATTTCTATCAGAGTAAATTTTAAAACTTTTTAAAAATTTTCTGGATTAAATAATCCTCTAAAAAGCTACATGGAAAACTGCACTGTTCTCTAACTGTGAAGACAACATTCACTTGTTCAACTGAGGGATTTTAGCCGTGCTTAGTCAAACAGAATGCAGTAGTCATTGCAAGTCCAGAACTACCACTGAACACACTACAATACTACGTACCATCAGAGTCTATACTGTTTAGTGCTGTTGGAGGTATGATCGATACCTTACATTGGCCAAGTGGACATTTACGAGGGTACAGATCCTTACACGCAGTGTGAACCTAGAAAATAAACAAAAAATGATTTCCCTAATCTACAGTGGCAGAACTACAACAGATAAGAGTATCTGTGGAACAAAACCAGACTAAAATTTAACAATTAGGTGTAGAGAGACTGTAGAAAAATGTGTGAGTGTTTAACCACAAAACTGGTTACACATTCCACAAAGTGTATGTTTGGAGGACTTCATCTCTGACTATTCCTATGGCAGGTATGAATTGTCCTTTCAATTGAATGGCTTACCTCCATCCCCTAGCAAGTTAGGACCAAATTCCCAGCAGCCAGCATCTATACTGAGGGGAGCTCACGCAAAGCTATTGCTCCGTACTTGCAGTTCACTTGGATATTCTGGAAGACGAACAAGCCAGCCAAACCAGCTGAAAACATATCCAGTGTCCCATAAAATATATGCTATATTGTCTTCTTCCATAGCTATTGGAAAATCACACGTATGGAAGGTACTGTAGTTCATCTAATTTCAAATCACCTCTGGAGATGCCAAGCATTTTCCACTGCCAACACAGAGCCTTAGACATGTATATGCTCAGAGCCTCAAGAATAAAAAAATCTGCTGACTTCTTAGTTCTATAATTTAGCATATATATAGATTCCAACACATATTCTAGCATTCTTTTTAGACAGGCTAAAAAAAAATAAAGAAAAAATTATATTCTGGGGGGGAAAGGAATTGCACTGTCATAGAATTTCAATCAGCAGTTTACAAAGTATACTAAAGAAGAGAACTTCAAGAGTCTTGCAGTAAAATTGTTAAAGATGAATGCAAATTAACTGTTATGAAAGAGACAAAAAAGTTAA
Source organism: Phasianus colchicus (assembly GCF_987193195.1). NCBI lineage: Eukaryota > Metazoa > Chordata > Aves > Galliformes > Phasianidae > Phasianus > Phasianus colchicus. The sequence goes on along the minus strand of NC_143436.1, from coordinate 167,524,757 downwards.
CATATGTTTATTACGCATACAGAACAGGCATCTGAACCTCCACAGTTATCAGTTAGGAGAAGACAGAGAAACCACATTGGATAACACCTATTAAAGTAAACTGCATTTGTGGGCGTATTAAATATTAAGCAAAAGAAGTAGGACAGTCATGAGAAACGTCGAATGTTAGAAAGACCTGAGTTTGCATAAGCTGCCTCTCCCTACTTAATCTAAAAGCACAGTAATGAAATGAAAAAATAAAAATAATGGCAAGTAATACAGCTGGCAAAATCTTAAGCACTTGGATTGTGGCACCTACCATAGCTTTACACCAAAGGCACTTCCAATCTTGTAGGCGTAAAACACTGCCACAGGTCTTGTCGCAGACTGCGCATTTGGCACTGACGGGCAAATTACCCTCTAACCATTGGTGAGGCATAGCTATCTGTGAAGAAGTAGCCATAGAAATTAAACATCCAGATAGAAAAATAACAGCTTTTGTCTCTCAATTACAGGTGGATTATAACTACTTCCACAGCCCTAGCTTTTCATCAAACAAATGGCAAAGTAAACAAAGTGACACTGATTCTTGGTAGGCAACTGCTATCAAAATGGGCTGTGGTGCTGTTTCATATGCTAGGTAGAAAGTGTGGCAGCTGAATCATAGAATCATAGAATCACAAGATTGGAAAGGACCTACAAGATCATCTAGTCCAACCGTCCTCCTATCACCATTACTACCACTAAGCTACTAAACTAGTAGTAAAAGTAGTAGTAAAAGACACTTCTCACTCAACTATTCAACTATTCAAGACACTATGCTAGCAACTAGCACAAAACAATGAGGCAGTTAAATCTAGAAATTCTCTAAAACAAATATGTACCCAGTCATTTAATACAGACTGCACAGCACAAACCCATCACAATAACTAAAATTCAGAAGAACAGGCAGGAGAGCAGAGTATGTATGTGGCTTTATGTACTACCTCAGTCATCCAAGACTGGTAAGTCACAGTTCTATAAGCAGCCCCTGGGTTGAGGACAAAGCTGTTCTCTGTGCACTCACTGTCCCAGTAATAATAACTTGTGCATTAAAAGAAATTCCGAGGTGTGCAATTTAGTATTAATTCCAAACAGACCTCCTGGGGAACAGCTATCAGTAAGGAGGACACAAAATAGATTGCCAAAACAGCTTGGTAATGGTGTAAAATACCACTCTTGCTCAAGAGCAGTAGGAAATTCTCAGAGCAATTCTTCACCTTCAGTTTCTCTGCATGTGGTCTTTAAAATCTTTTACCACGCATCCAATCTAGTGTCCGCAGTCATTAAGCTTCTCTTGTAAGAAAGAACTACAACATTTTGTTTTAAATACCATGCTAATCTTTGAAAAGTGTTTGGAAATACAGCCATGTACCATTAGTTCAATGGGTCTCATGACGTTATTTCTATGCTCAGCCATTTTTTCCATTAAGAACCAGCTACTGGAAAGTACTGTAAATAAGAATAGTACTTACACCATCTTCATCTTCTATGATATCTTTTCCAATGGAGGCTAATGTAGTCCATTTGCAGTTATTTGTTGCTCTGACAGCACATCTTTTATGTGCTTTAAACTTACACACTGCAAGACACACATGAACATGTAAACCGTGTTATTTGTTGCATTTCAGTGATACATGTCCTAAAAAAACTAAACAGAGATATTCCATAAAACAGCCAAATACTGTCATTTACTGTTGCACACGACACAAACTAACAAAAAGAAAATTCAGTTTATAATCACACCAGCTGTGACTCACTAAACTGGATTTAGAAGCAACAGATCCTGTACGCAGCCTTGGTAGTTTTTCAGACATGCTTTGAAAGAGCTCAACATATCATAAAATCATAGAATGGCCTGGGTTGAAAAGGACCACAATGATCACCTCGTTTCAACCCCCCTGCTATGTGCAGGGTCGCCAACCAGCAGACCAGGCTGCCCAGAGCCACATCCAGCCTGGCCTTGAATGCCTCCAGGGATGGGGCATTTTTCATGTACAATGCAATGCACTAAGGTACTAACGTACTTCTAACACACCTCCATGCTTTTGCTCTTTCTGTTGTTACAGAGGCACAAATCACATATGTATTTTAAATCTTTAAGATGTGGTGGAAGAGCATTTGGGAATAGTTTTTCTTCGGGAGCTCTGTTTCTTTGGTGAAAGGATCCCTTTTACACACTGCAGTGCGCCAGCTTTCCCAGAAGCTGAGAAGGGGAAGAATTAAGTGATGATATATTTATTCAGGCAACCAGTGGTTACAGTATTTTCTGAGAGGTTGCAGTAAGAGAGGCCTGACTTCTTACTGGATTATGTATAAAAAATGCACTAGCTGTAATAAATCAGCACAAATATCTAATACAGTCAGACAAACTAATAACTATTTGTATTTCATTGCACTTAATTAGTATCACTAGCTAACAATATCCTTCTACCCCAAACACAGTGACGCATACAACTGTGGGTATTTCTTTTTACTGGAAGGGTATGAGATCATTCTGTTTAGAGTGCATTATATAAATTATTTTAGCAAAGACCATTAAAGGTTTATGAGAACTAGCCAGCAGACCAGAACAAGTAGTCTCTTTGGAACAAATATTTGACAGGAAACAATCAAAAGTTCTGGCCCATCACTTGTCCACCATTAAAAACATTACGCCACGGTACAGAAGGTCTTGTGAATCATAAATTTCTCATTTTAATTCCACTGATCTATTGCCAGATCAATTTTAAAAGTGAATGGAAACTAGGTAAGCAACATTTGAGTTTGAGAGCCATCATCCCTATGCTGGGGACATGTGACAGTATGTGTTTAGATCAAAGAAAGAAATGGAAACAGAAGAAGTTTTGTTGCTTTACAGCAGCTCCCCAGGCCATTTCAAAAAGCAGCATTCATAGCTCCCAACCAACAGGATAGGCTTGCAATTTTCAGAATAGCTCAGCATCATATTGTGTGTTTGCCAATGCAAGCTGGTTCCACTTGCCTCAAATCTCAGCTGTCAGAGAAGTGCAGAAACAAAGGCTGCATTTCCAACGTGTTGGGCCTTAAGCAGTTTTGCCTCTTGAATATTTTGGAGAAGATGCGCAATCAAATTCAGCTTCTAACTCACAAACGACACATATTTGTCTTTGCTGTGCAGATCAGGGTACAACACATCAGGGATGAGGGGCAGGAGGAAATTCCAAAAGACTAAGGCATAGGAAAATAACAATTTTCAAGCCCTATTCATCTACCACCTAGATCTCAGGGCCCTGTATTCACCCTTTGCTCTCCCAAACAAGCAGGAACAAATTCACACCAAGAATCTGAAGAGTTGCAGAAAGCCACACCATGGACAATATTCCAGCAAGCTACAACTGAAGTTTGATTTGTGGGCACAGTATAATTCAAATCTGAGACCAGATTTTCTGCAAATCACCCCACTGCAGCCCCAATATCATCAAACAATTCATGTGATTTTGAGCAATAAACGAACATTTCTAGAAACAGTGATCTTAAGGCATGGATGGAAATTTCAAGAAAAACACATCACTGTGCAGAATAAGAAGGGACAATTCAAATCAAATCTCAACCACTACCCTCAAATTTCTTTTATCTCAGGAGATACTGGATTACATTCATGGAATAAGCTGATATCTGAAATCTTCTGGAAACATGCAGGCATGTTGCTAAGCATCAATTGCCATTACTTTGCCACTGAAATTTAAATGATGAGAAAAGGAGAAAAATAGCCCATCAAAATCAAGACTATTTGTAGAACACCATTTCACATTTTAATTTCCTGTGTAAATATTTCTAGCTGGAACATGAAGCCGATCTCTCTGAAAACCAACCGAGAGAACCACTTAATTAGCGAACAGTTGTCACAGTTGCACCAACATCTGCTGTCAGACAGTGATTAAATCTGCAGCTATTATTATCTATAATGAAGAAAAGTCAACATTACTGAATGTCATCATAGAATCTCTTGCATTCCAAATAGAGTTCTTTGCTATAAAACAAACACTTCTGTCTCAAAGGCCTTCCATTCTGTCCACCCATCAGTTACATCGGGGAAAAGGCATTGAGTGTCCTGCCAAAGTTACCACTCTGCCACCAATTTTATGATGAGTTTTCTAATCTGTATTCTTCAAAAACCAAGAAGCTCTGACTGTACTTTTCCAGCTTCAAAAGCTAAAACTCAAGTCTTGAAATTGACCTGAAGAACCCTGAGCTGGTATCTGTACGTTGGTACACTGTTGAGATGGAAGGATTTATCTTGGAGCAGTCCATGAAACCTGATGTTTTGTTTCCAAAACTATGATCACATGGAGGACTGAAAAACCTCAGTGAAAGTGGAGAGACTTACATGAGAACAGCAACCTAACTTCACTCCCAGCTGCAGACTATGCTTATGTTATAAAGGACAACATTCAATAGGTTCTTGATAGCTTTCACTATTTTCATTCCAGTAACTAAATTAATTTATTTTACAAAGACAGCACTAAAAGAATATTCATATTAAAAAGCCAAGGACCACAACATTCAGTTAGTCATGCAACTTTAATTTAGCTTCCATATGCAGGTGTGAAGTCTTCGGTTACATGATTATACTCTTTTTGAGAAGAGGACCTTCATTTACTTCACCAAATGGATAATTCTTGTCAAGTATGCAGCTGTACCATACCCTTGTTCATAGCAGCCTTCAACAGGTATTTGTCTTATTTAACAAAAGCTAATTAAACACTGTTTTTAGACATAAACATTCATTTCTTTCTAGCCTTTCTGTTTAATTTTATGTTTAGTACTACATTTTTTGAATGCTGAAAAGTGCACCTTTATTTTCTCAGTGTACTGCCAAAATATGGGATTGGTTTTGTACCCATTTAAATAAAGGAATAAGTGAAGCCTGCAGAGTTTAAGGACAATGCTGTTCACTAATTTTGGTTATCAAGAAGGAAATTAAGACCTCCTTTTTCAGTTTTATCTATCTTGTATACACGTATTCAAAACACAGCTTCAATTGATTTCTGCAGTTACTCAACATTCAACACTGCTGTGATATAGGTTGCGGATTATCAACGGAGGTGTCCAGAAAATAAAAAACATGTAGCTACTGATTTGGTCCAAAATATCATTTAAGTGATTTCACCAGGATTACAGAGAGATAAAGTGTGATACAAAGGCACAGAATACAGAATAAAAGTTTTTTATTATAGCTTAATTCTTTATGAATGTCCTTTCTCTTCTGGGTAGCTTCACTCACTATTCACTCTACAGTCTTTAGAAAACGTGTCAAAAATCCTGGAAATGATGAACATCCAACTAGCATATATGCAATGGCCCCTGCAGTGGGTAAGAAGAAAAGAGTTCTGTGGGGAAAAAAAGCAATCAACAAAAAAAGACCAAGTGCACGAAGTGCAATTACTGAGATAATTTAATCCCTGTGTTTTCTTATTGCTTGAATCATGATCCTAAAGTGTTCTTTCAACGTTGCTTTGCCTGTGCAATTCATCATAGTAGAAAGCATCTCATTTAAACTGTAATCTTCAGCTTATTATGTATATTCTGCAATCAAGATTCAGTCACGACAACAAAAACACTACAAAGAAAATGCATATTAAAAAAATGCATTCTACTGTCAAAGACTTGGACAGAAAAATGGTGTTAATACAGAGTAATTGTGGCTTAAGAGCTTTGAAAGAGTTTCTGTAGATAGTGATCTAGACCTATAGGCCAAAGTATTACATATATTCCTAACTTTACCTGACAACCTCTTAAACTCCTGAGTCTACAAGCAAGCTAAGCTCTCAATAACAGAAACATTTGTGGAGCATAAAGAACAAAAGCCTTACTTGATTCAGCTTGTTTGAGACAATTTTGAAAGCAAATATTTAATCTCCTTGTCCTAGTAAAGACTGTGAATGAACGTAGAAGAAGATCACTCCTTTAGATAGCTAGAGGAAAATCTTTGTTCATCAACATCACACACAGACAACACTTTAAAATTCCTTTTTGTTTTGAGAAGACATAGAAAAAGAAACTGGTGGGAGTAACAGCACTGTACAACTGTGGACAAATAAAACTAAATTGATTTTTTTTTTAGCAGTTAAAGGAATGTAGCCTAGTTTGATAGTTTGATATGAATTTACATCTCAGTTTGACAAAAGTATCAATTCTTTGACTTCTGAAGAGACGTAAGTTCACACTATCTTCAGTCCCCCCACTAAAGGCACTCTGCTTCCCAACACTGGCTTACACCAAACTTACAGGGGTGTCCTCAGAGTGGCCTGCAATTAATTTGGTCAACTTTTGCCAGAGGATGCTGGAAGGAAAGAGGTGCTGAAAAAAGAAGGCACCCACCTTATTTCCAAAAGAAATGAGGCTTGTGCAGTCAGGTCTGAAAAAAACATTTAGGTAGTGCTGCTGGAGACCAGCAGATCTAAGAGAATAAAATATTAGAGGACTAATCTTCCAAAGTATCGTAAACTGCAAAGCATTAGAATGAAACTGGTTTTTATTTTTACCAGTATCTAGAAGTCAAGAGACAGAGTACAAAAGAGTACAAAGCCTCCAAGCTATTTTCAAGACAGCTTGGTGTGCCAGTAACCCAAACCACTGAAAGGAGAAAGAGTTTCAGTATCTCTCAAGAAGCCTCTCATGCTTTTCAACACATGAGATAATAGAGAAGCTCGGGATCAATGACCACACATATAATTGAATTTAGTATAGATATAAATGGATTCCCAGAGTAAAGCAGCATTGGAGGCTTCAGACATCAGGCATGAATATTTAAACAGGTTTATTTCAAAGATGCAATGAGAAAAAGTAGAACAGAACATGTCAGGGGAATATTAAATCTCAATACCTACTACATCATCTTTTCAAACAATATATATTGCTAGCACTAGATAAGTAAAAAATGGTCAACTGATGGTCAAAAGATGGTCAACTGCATCAGAAGTGCACATGACAGAAGCAAGTAAATATGAACTCAAGTCACCTAACAGTTTCAGAGGAAGAACTAGCATCAAACCAAAGTACCTTTTTACATGAACAGGTATGGAACTGGGTGAGAAGTAAGAGTATTCCAAGACAAAAGCCAACCATCGACTGATTTAGATTAGATGGATAATTAAGGTACTTCTTTTATTTTTAAAAATACTGGGGGGGGGGAAAGATAAAATAGATACTAACTGGTAGCTAAGAAGAAAGTGGAGGTAAACTTCTTAACAGATAGATGAGTATCACAGTATCTACTGTGATTAAACCAATCCAGGCCATAAATGTTTATGAAACTGAGGGCAAAGGAGAAGCCAATCCAGTCTATCATTAAGAGTCATTGGTAAAAATTGGTGAAAGATCAATTGGCACCAGAAAAATGAATAAATGTCATAATAGTTTGTAATAACTTATGCAGACAGTTGACGAAGTCCAAATCTGGAAATTTCCTTCAAATTAACATCAACTCCTTGGAAATAAGAACCATACTTAGAAGCACTAAAACCACACTCTGAAAACATTTAGAAATGATGAGCTATGACCATTAATATCGATGATCTTATAACTCCCACTAATCAACCTTCTAAAATAGCTATAATATTAACTTACAAAAGGATAAATACATTATGAAGGGAAAGGAGCCTTTCTTTTCCTTTTCCTGATTAAATATAGTACTTGCACATAGAGGCAATACAACTGCATTTTAGCTAAGCATATGATACTTCCATCTGCCAGTATCAGACATGGGAAATACCATACTTGCTTTAAAATTGTCCAAATGACTTACACACAGCAGAAAACATATACCAGAGAAGCTGGATGTAGCTATGCTACTTCTAATTTCTGTGAAATGAGTCTGTACAGTTCCTTGATAACTGCACCATTAGTTACCTAAAGGTATTTGATAGCATTAATGCACATAATCATATGCATTGGTATTATAACAGCACTGATAAAAGAAATGTATTTGCAGTATGCTGACATGCATCCAAAATGAAGTCTTGAATGCAGCAATAACAGTTACTCCTTTCTGAATAGTTAGCTATTTGTAGTATTTCATGCATAGCAAGAAAGTGACATTAAAACTCGCCTCTACATTTCATATGCATCATAAGGTCACATTTATGCCTTCTTTTCTCCTGTACTTTAACACTAGCAGACTTACCACAGCTTTTTCAGAGTACTCGCAGCAGGAAATACATAAGCTTTTTCAGGTTTATTACAAACACTTGTTTGCAAAAGATCATTTCTCCAGATCAGCTTAAATCTGAAGTTTTAGTCACACCTCCTTGTTGTTTCTACTGGATTTGTTTAACCGTAAACTGCAAAGGCATTTAATATCCCTACCCCCTCACTGCATGACAGAATTTTTAAAGCAATAAATCTCTCCTCAGTGCAGAACAAAGCGTTAATAATTGTTAATGACGTGGGGCAGAAAGTACCATTCTGACTTTTTTCTTTTTTCCTGAGGAATGCTGATTCTGCACACCAGTAAGACTATTTTGCTACACATCTGCATTTTTCAAGTGCAAATCAAAGAAATCCTATCTTTCCTTGCAAACCATCCACCCAGGCAAGCACATTCCAAACTGGTAGCTGCAGCAGAAGGAAATATTTTATTGAAATGAGTTAGAAAAAGGCACCTGGAGCACAAAGAGGGTGAGCCACATCATTAGTAGCCACTCTCCCAAGAGAAAGCCACTCTAGAGAACAGATTTCTCCCTTCGGGCTTTTTGCTAACTCATTATTTTCAGAACCACTATTTGTCTTAAGCTGTCGGTAATTTAGATACGTACACAACATTTTAAAAGCAGGGAAGAAATTCATTTTACCTTCGCAGGACAGGCCATGAGAAGTGACTCCAGAGAGGCTCTCTCTGCACACATTGCAGAAGGTGGGTCGGGCATGGGAGCAGGCGTACCAGTTATGCATCCCTGAGAAATGTTCCACATTAAACTGTGCCGTCTAGTAAAGGAGAAGTTAAGACAAATTTGCAAGTACAGAACACAGCTACGGTGACTGAAATTACCTACCGTTCCACATTAAGGGGACAGTGCAATGTTAGTGACAAGTATTTTCACAAGGATACTTAGCTCGCTCTACCTCCGAACTTCTAAACAAAAGTATCACAAGAATCCCGTAGCAAGCTCTTAATGTGAAGCTTTATCCTGACATTACGTAGACTTTTTCACACTAAGAAAGGTAAGCTATCCTAGCTCTGTGTCCTGATGCTTGATCTGTTCAGCTGGAGCAGGTAGCACCAACAGAGAGCTCAACTTACCTCATAGTGTTCCCGGGACTGTACGGACTTCAGAGAGCTTATCCAGTCCTCCATTTCTTTTCTGTTCTCAGCACACAGTATCAGCCTCCTAAACGGAGTGATTATCTGAAAAAGATTCACATTCTGGTGATTCCAGATGGCAAAACCCATGACAGAATACAGTACCTAATGCAACATTTTCCATGAGATGATGCAAAAGGAAGACACACCCTAGACCACAAGACGTTCAGCACTTAACAGTAATATTTTCGTTACTACACTACCAATCACAAAAGAGTTTGGTTTTCCTTCTGCAGTTCCTAAGATTCTAATCAGGCTTCAATATAGGCTTTTACAATGTCTATTGATCGTGCCTCCTTCTCAGCTCTTTGTGCACTGAGGCTTAAGTACTCAAACAGAAGGCACTGAAAACAATAAAAGAACTGTTCTAGAAATCAGTAATTGATTAAGATTGCAATCCTAGTTACAGAAACTGCAAGGTCCAGTCAAATTACAGGACACCAAACAAATAAACACATACTTAAAAAACAAAATCCCAGAAGTCTTAACAACAATAAAAGCTTTCCTTGTACTTCCCAACATCATATATTGACAATAAACTTACACAGTTTTACACATACGAACAGTTAAACCAGAACTTTATATATAAAGTCTAGGAACACATACAAATCTTTATAGAGAGACACAGAGAACAAATGCAAACATCTGAAATCAAATCCTACAATCCTACTGGAGCAGTCGAATGAATTCCTGGAGCGAGTTGATGCTGAAGAGATTTCAGTGGTCTGGCTTTAGATACTAGAATTCTGAAAATGCTCTATCTAGGAGGTTTATTCAGAGCAGAAGCTGTTTCTCCCTTTCCCTCACCAGTAGGAAAATAATTAAAATACCAGCAAGGCATCAGAAACTATCATCAGCTAACTCCCACTGAAATTATTTTGAGCATTGCACAAAAATAGATGAAACAGTTACTTTCACAGCAAAAAAAAATTAAAACAAAACAGGTACACAAAATCAGAGGGAAGTTATTTGTAGTTGGCTTTTTTTTTTTTTTTTTTTTTTTTTTGTAGGATGCCTGAAAAAATTAAGTGCAATCTCTATCACTCACACCTAAATCCACTGCACAGCACCTACAACTCACACTTGCAAATTACCTAAATAAAACAAAGAAAGGACCACCAAAAAATGCCATCCCTCAGCACTGCTTGAAATACTACAGGCTATGGATAATAACATTTGCAGAACATTAGCAAGCACTCACCTACATCTGCATTTACTTACCCAGTCTCTGCTGCAAATAGTCTCTAGCCTTGATTTGTCCTATCCACTTCTTCATTAAACTGAGCTGCACTTAACGTATCTCAGAGGCAATGCAACTGAAGTGCAGCAAGCTGCAAGTCACATGGAAGAGAGGCAAAACCCTTTGGGTTTGCTTTCTTTTCCTCTTTTTTTTTTTTTAAACGTATATACTTCAAATGGAAGGGAATAGTTTCTCTGTTTTCTATTTCCTTCAATCTTGCCTAAGCTTTTTAATAAGGTTTATTAGTAGCTATCTGTGACTCTTCCTAAAGAACAGTTAATGCAAAGAGCAATGCTTCTCTCATTAGTTTGGAGCCAAACAGACGCTTTATTACTTCAAAATGTTTTTCTAGGCCAGGTCATCAAATGAAGCCCAGAAAAGCCATTAAATCATAATATAACCCTGGCTCCAACAACAATCAGCATTCTTCAGGAATTTCCAGGTTTCAGCAGACTCAGAAATCTTATTTGCACAAATTCAGCCATCAGATTATTTCTTATTATCTAGCATGACATTATATACAGATTAAGCAAGGAAAAAGCCCACCCAAAATGCTGTGTTTCAAATCTGTTCTCATTCCTAGTTCAACCGTGTAACCAGATGTTGCAGAATGCCATTAAGCAGCAACAACTGCACTGAAGACTACTGAAAATCTTGATATTTTCAAGTAACATCTATTTATACTGCTCTTGTCTTTAACAGTATCAATTGTGGAAATCCCCTAGGTATTCCACTCTCCTCTCCCAAAATCAAGACCTCACTTCAGTTTCTCACAAAGAATTATCTGCTGCCAGCTGAGATCAGAGAATCATAGAATCATAGAATGGCCTGTGTTGGATGGGACCTCAAGGACCTGGACACAGTACTCAAAACGAGGCCTCACGAGGGCAGAGTAGAGAGGGATAATCACTTCCCTATCCCTGATGGTTACCCATACCAAGATGCCCTTTGGTAATCCACAGCATCAGCAGAGGGCTGGTAAATATGACAGAGGACAATAGCCTGCAGAAACAACTATAAAGGAGTCTGGTGGGCACACAAATGTCCTGGTAACAAAATTATGGCACCAAACATCACTAACTAATGCATACAAACAACAGAAATTCCTACATCCCAAGTTCTTATTAATTGTCCACTCCGAGTACTTCAAGATCCAAAGAGTTAAATTATATACTGATGGTCACATGAATGATCAGTGCTGTAAAAATAAAGTTGTAAGGTACGTAAATGTAAATATTGCATGATGATTAATCTATATCTTCTCTTTACATGTTTCTAGCAACAAACCTCAAGAAAGAATATGATACGTGAAAGAAGACAAAATGCATTATATGCTAAAATATTGGCAAGACTGGGTGGCAGAGAGAGAGACAGAAGCCACAATGTGCTCTCATTATTTATTATTTATCAGGTACAAATATTGCTCTGAAAGTAATGCTTCTTATTTACTTCTGTGGGAACTACAATAAAGAGCTCAAAAACATGTTTGATAGAGCAAATTCTCATCTACAAAACGGTTTTTCATCACAGTCACCACCAGAAGCTATGCATTCACTCCAGCAATGAACAAGAGTCTACATCTCGTGCTCCTAACAATCTGCACCAGTGGAGGTGACCACTGTCCTGTTGCCACTGCTGAAATGCACCATCCACCACCTCACTCTGCTCACATCCACTGTTCAGTTTCCATAAATGTTGACTGAGGGCCGATGAACGTCAGTGTGTGTCATTATTTTTTTTTTTCACATGGAGGAATTCAGAGACACACCTTTGCTTCGTGTGTACTTCCACGTCAGACACCATTCTGTCAGACTGCCTCTCTGCTGCTACCTGTCACACAGCAACAGAATGGAACAAGATACTGGTGGGAAGGTGCAGCTTCTACTGCCCTACCACCAACATTTGCCTCAGTTGTCAGGGCCAATAATAAAACAGGAGGCATTACTTTCAGAGCAGCTCTCATAATTTACATACTATGAGAACTCAGGGAATCAAGGAAATGATTATCAAACAAAAAGTGGTGGTTGTTGGGGTTTTTTTTGTAACTCGTCACTAAGACTTGAACAGTATTTCCAAAGGCTGTGTAGGAGACTGAGGTGTGTCTAAAAAGGTATCTAACAATTTCATCAAGAATAGATGTGTCATGTACTGGAAAACACAATATCTCCCATCCTTCAACTTAGGAAGTCCATAAAGTCCAAAAATTACTAAGTGTTATGAGGTTATGCAAGAGGAAGAATCACTGTATGTGCCCTGCTTCTTAAACTCCTTTCATGAACAACTGCTATTGCTGTTATAGTACTCTGATTCAGTAGTTTTATGTGCTTTACAGAGACTCAGTATCTTGCTTGTCCTAAACTCAGAGTGATTTCCTAGATCATCTTGTTTGCATTTACACAGAAGACATGCTTTCTTATAAATGCTCATGGAACTCTATGATAAATTAACCTCAATAGGATGTTTGGAGTGCATTTATTCCACAGAATTAAAGACAGTTAAACCTGCATGCAGGCATAATCAAAATTAAAATGGTTATAATTGTCTTTAAAGTTAATTTGTGACCATGTAAACTTGGTAATCTCATCTTATTGCATGCAGCCATATTCATACTCCTGTTGTCTGCATCCTTTCTTTTATTACATATACCTTTTTTTTCATGATTAATATTCACTGCCCCAAATATTATTATTTATAGATCATTCCTATATTATTTTTTTAATATTATATATATATATAATATAATCAGAGAAAAGAAGAAATTGTATAATATAATGGCAAAGGAAGTACCACAGAAACCACTGGAAGATCACTGGAAGAACAAAATAATAAAAAAAAATTCTTAAATCTTGGGGGAAGTACAGTGCTAATGGTTCACATGCTGACAAAGCAGCAGACAAATCAAGAAGAATGAAGAAAGACAGACAAAATGCTTGAAAATAAGCAGATTTAATTTAGAAGATTAAGTTGCTTTGAAAATTTTCACCCTTGTCAGGTAGCCAGGAAGAAGTCATTGCTGGTTTGGGGAGAGAAAATTACTAAAGCCAGATTCTTCAGTATATTGTAAAGTAATGAAATTGAGGTAGTGGGAATAAAAAGCATGTTTAATGCAGAAGGTATAGGGAAGGAGAGAGGATGTACCGTCTGAAAAGCCAAAGGGAAACAGTACAAATCCTGAAATATCAGAAGGAATAAAGAATGTCAGTATAGAAAGAAAAATGGCCCATTGTTGTGACAACATTACTGTTCTGTTCAGAAAAATAAGGGGCTTTTTCACTGAGAATAAAGGACAGATGATGAGGACATTTCTCAGACTGTAACCGTACAGGACTTGCCATAAATTTGGATTTTCTGACATACTGAAACTAAGATAATTTGGCTTCTAGAAAAAGTATGTGTACTCATACATATATATACAGATCTAGAAATTGTATTGATAAAAATGACGAAGTCAAGTTTTGCACCACTACTGCAACTTTTACTTCAAAGAGCACTTACAAGGAAAAAGCTCAACACTCAAAAAGAGATAAAGTTACCAGTAAATTCACTGCAGATTTGAAATAACCTTTTGCTCTCAAGAGGACTAACTTTACCAATAACACTCTACATGTCTTCAACCCCATGGCCTTATATTTGGGGAACGGCTGTTTAAGAGGGTGGATAGTGATAAGACAAGGGGGAATGGTTTTAAACTGAGACAGAGGAGGTTTAGGTTAGATATCAGGAGGAAGTTTTTCACACAGAGGCTGGTGACACACTGGAACAGGTTGCCCAAGGAGGCTGTGGATGCCCCATCCCTGGAGGCATTCAAGGCCAGGCTGGATGTGGCTCTGGGCAGCCTGGTCTGGTGGTTGGCGACCCTGCACATAGCAGGGGGGTTGAAACTAGATGATCATTGTTGTTCATTCTCTTTACTGCCATACAGAACAAAGAGACTGCTGTAAACATCTCCCTTGCACATTCACAAGTTAAAACATTTAATCCCTCTTCCAAAGAATAACTCTTCATCTTACCATCAAGTCACAGAAAGATCAGTCAAATAAAAATTAACGTAAGGGTGTTCTAATTAAGTATTCCTAGAATAAGGAATACAGTACTTACTGATAGGTACATCAATTAATACTGATACCATCTGGGATACTTCTATGTTTTCAAAAAGAAAACAAGAGTGCTATATTACAAAATCACAGCTGTCAACAATGCAGTAAAATGGCAACTCTTGTGGATCTTCTGGAATACACCTCCTCTGCTTCCCTTCTCATTATAACTATATTTTTAAAAAACAAGTCCTTACGTTTTATTTGTGCATGTGCGAATGTCCCTAAAGTCACAAATTCACCTTAAAAAAAATGCATTAATTATTTGGGAATACTGGCATTTCACAAGTGCTGAACAACATTGTAATCTCCTATCCAAAACCAAGCCAAAACACCAATTCAAAGAAAACGCACACATTACATTTTCTAATCAAGAAAATAATGGTCCACATCTCGGCAGCAATTGCAAAGTACCCTACTTCCTGCAACATGATATTTGCATTAAAGCACCTTGTGCTGCTCTGAACTATTATCAAGCATTAGACTAATAGCACTTTCTATAACAGGTCTTGAATTGGTTTAGTAATGTAGAAACATCACTTAGAACGAGAAGCAGGTGGGGGAATAGTTTTCCTCTTCTTCGAACAGATATAATAAAAATACATTTCTGGAACTAATGAAGAGAAGGCAATTTAACAAGAGAGCACATCCGCACCTTTCCACTCAGGGACAGCACCTAATGCCTGAACATAACAGAATGACTGCTTTGTGACTTCTCTGTCCTATAAAATGTTGAGGAGTGAGTTCTGGGAAGTACCACCGTGTCAGGACAATGGTTCTTTCCTGCCCTCTGTCTGCCCCTCCTTTTCTCCTATGACGAAAGGTTGAGGGAACTGGGCTTGTTTAGCTTGGAGAAGAGAAGGCTTCTGGGAGACCTCATTGTGGCCTTCCAGCATATAAAGTGGAGGGGGTATGACTGTTTACGAGGGTGGATAGTGATAGGACAAAGGGGAATGGTTTTACATTAAGATAGGGGAGGTTTAGATTAGATATTAGGAGGAAGTCTTTCACACAGAGGGTGGTGACACACTGGAACAGGTTGCCCAAGCAGGTTGTGGATGCCCCATCCCTGGAGGCATTCAAGGCCAGGCTGGATGTGGCTCTGGGCAGCCTGGTCTGGTGGCTGGCGACCCTGCACATAGCAGGGGGTTGAAACTAGGTGGTCATTGTGGTCCTTTTCAACCCAGGCCATTCTATAATTCTACGATTCTGATCTCCCTGTCCTCACGGAAATGAGGACCATGTCACTCACACTCATGGGCCTTCTAGGATGAACGAATGCATCTCTGTCATAAGTGTTAGGGGTAGGCTGCTAGGGTTATTGATGAGTGTCAATCTACCAGACAGAGCTTGTCTGCAAACATCCCAATGATAACAGTTGGGCAGCTTTCTGCAGTACTTTCAATTCCTTTGGGTTAAGGATACTAAATAAATGATACAGTGCTACACTATCAAATGTGTAGTAGGTACTTTACAGTGAATTGTCAGTATTACTTTATGAGATGAGCCAAGCCAGGCAAAAGTACAAATTACCAAACAGAAAGAGCTGAGGATTTAAAAGCAAGGTGAGTAATGGATGGCTATTATATTTGCTTAAGTACAATACAGAATTTGTAATCAGATCAATTATCTGTCTATCCCACTGAAAAAAGTTGCTTCCCTCTTTTTGCTGGTCTTCTCCTATTTTAATTGTTCCCAATCTCACAAGTAATGAAACAATGTGTGATTTCGGACACATTTTGGAAATCTTAGGAGGGGAAAGAAAAGATGCCATGCAGCATCTCCCACACAACAACCAAAAGGCAGGACAAACACAGATAGCTCACAGATGCAGGTACATAGTCTGCATCAGCTTCATTTTGCAGAAGAATCTAGCCCAAGTAACTTATGTGGCTTTGCTTGACCACATCCCCAGCAAAAATGAATAGGAGCACATCCCCCCCCCCAAAAAAAAAACATCCAGGCATATGAAGGACAAGTAGGTGACAAAGACTGGTTAATATGCGTTCACCAAAAAGAAGTCATGCTTGAGAAACTTGATAACCTTCTATGATGAAGTGACTGTCTTGGTGGATGAAGAGAAAGATGTTTTGGTATTTCTCCAACTTAACTTCAGTAAGGCTTTAGGCATTATCCCATAAGCTGCTCATATGGAAGTTGATGAAGTTACGATTGTAAGCATGGGCTGGATAAACACACAGTGAAGCTGACTGTAAACAGCATAAATGGCTGTGTCTGTGATGCAAAGTTTAGCTAGAGGCCAATAACAAGCAGGGGGTAAGTACTGGGTTCAGTCCTGTTTAATATCTTAATTAATGATCTAGATGATGGGGCACAGCGTACCCTCAGCACGTTCATAGATGACAGAAAACTGAGAGTAGTGGCCAATGCACCAGAAGGCTGACATCCAGAGGGACTGTGACAAATCACAGAAATGGACTGATGGGGAACCACACAGACTACGAAGTGCAAAAACCCACATCTGAGGATAAATAACCTCCGGCATCAGTGTATGTTGGGGACTGTCCAGCTGGAAAATAGCTTTGCAGAAAAGAACCATGATTCAGCAACGTGCCCTTGCAGCAAAGCATCCAGCACAACGCTGGGCTGCATTAGGTAGAATATCACCAGCAGGTCAAAAGAGATGATCCTTCCTCTCTACTCCCAATGCAAGAGAGACATGCTGGAAGGAGTCCAACAGAGGACCACGGAGATGATGAAGGGCCTGGAGCACCTCTTCTGCAAGAGAGGCCAAGAGAGCTGGAGCTGCTCAGCTGGAGAAGAGGAGACTTAGGGGATCTCATCAAGACCTGAAGGAAGGTGCCAAGATAACAGAGCCAGGCTTTATTCATTGGTGCCCAGTATCAGGATATGAGACAATGGGCACAAACTGGAGCAGAGAAGGATCCATCCAAACACCAGCAAACTGTGTTTTTGACTGGAATTGACAAGAATTGGCACAGGTTGCCCAAAGATGCTGTGCAGTTTCCCTTCTTGGAGATATTAAAAAGCCATCTGGACACAGTCCTCAACAGTCAGCTCTGCATGGCTCTGCTGAAGAAAGGAGGTTGGACCAGATGGCTTTCAGAACTCTCTCCCAAGCTCAGCCATCCAGTGATTCGGTGAAAACAGAATCCAGGTATATCAAGAACTCCAGCTGCAACATGGAACAATAAAGCAGACATACAAAGTGACCAGCAAAGATCATTCTGTCAGAAATCATTAGTTTCTCAGTTCTCATGTATGCAACATCAATCAATTGAAAAAAGAAAAATATTACTCCTTCAGGAATACAGCAGGACAGTTACAAGACCCAGTATAGGAAAGATTCATGATTTTGGACTGAAGAGAGTTAGAAATTTGTATTAAATCAGTGCTTAAATATAATAAAGGCAAACAACCAGTTTTGTAAATCAGGGAACCATTCTATATAATCCAAGGTCTGCACGTTTCTTTAAAGTTCTTGTATATAGTTTTGTGCTGTATGTCAGCATGCAATGCTCTCAGTGCCTGCTTCACAAGCTCATTACACAATAGCAGATGGGATGTCTTCAGTGCTTAAAGGAAAACACTGAGTTACGCATTCAATGGCATTAGGTTCAAAGCTACATAAAGTAGAAAGAGCAGCTATTTTCTTCTTCTGTAATACCAGATTCCTGTTTAAACATAAATCAGCTGTTTAGAGTTAAGGATCCTCGCTCAGGAGAAGCAGGAAATTTGTTCAGAGTTTACACCAGCAACACTGTTTATGAAGTTGTTTTGTATACAAGAACTGCACTGAAGGATAAGGTTTTTTAAGGTTTCTTCAGGCGTTTTACTTAATTACTTAAGTACTTAAGTAAAAAGAGAAAGATAGAACAGTGAAGTGCAAAACTGCAGGAACAATGAAAGCTAGCAATCCTCTTTCACTAATTCCTACAGCACTGCTTGCTCTCCAGACAGACCTGTTACATTGGTGTCACTATGAGTTCAGAGAAGGAAATAAAAGAAATCTTCAGTTTATTTGGTCATTTTGCTGTGTTTCAAGAATAATAATAGTAATAATAATAATAAAACTCTTAGAAAACTAAAGGAAGAAAAAGAAACTTGCATTTCCCTGACCTACTTGAGAAAAAGTTCTGCTTAAAATCAAAATTGTGGAGAACAAGCTCCAGGTAAACACAACCAGAACCAAAATATACAACACAGACCACAATGTTCACATTTTAATGACCCTATTTCTTCTCTTCTGAAAATTGTTCAGCTGTATTGTAATAGCTCAATCCCAAGTGATTTATCTATGGATTTTAGCTTCATAGCTGAAATGCTTTATTGCTTTTTCGTAATGAAACATAAAGCTTCAATGTCTCCAGACACTCCAGGGAAAGGGAGACAGTGCATCATTCAGAAATAAGGAGCTTAAAACTTGAAAGTCACACCCAAAGCTTCCCAAAGAGCTCTCAGCTTCATTACTTCTTCTTGTCACTGTCAGAGGCTGGGAGAAAATGAGCAAATGCTAAGTGGAGGAAAAAATCTAAGTGCATTGCAACTGCACACTAATTGCTTTTGTCTCTCCTTTTTTTTTTTTTTTTTTTTTCCCTACAGCATAATTAATTTGCTCTATCAGTATTTGTTTTGTTTCTAAGCTGCCTGAATACAGAAAAAAAAAAAAAAAAGGACTAGAAAATTGAACAAAATGGAATAAAAAGCACTTTCCCTCTGTTTCTGCGGTTTGAATATTGCTTAGGCTGGGAGCATCAAAAAGCCTTCTGTCATTTAGAGGCTAATCAGTATCTATATGGAACAGCAGATAGCTCACAACTGGGGAAAAGCTGAATCCATCCAAATAGTTAGCTGTCCACTCAAGGCTGAGTCACACTGGGGAGGCCAACAGCAAGGAACCTGAACTGTTTCCAGCCATACTGCCCCTCCCTGAGAGATCAAGAGGATCTGAGATATTTAGGGATGTTACTCCAGGACTTCTGTTTACTTTGCCCCAAACAGCAAATAGGGCATGGCGAACGTCTGCATGTGACATCCATGTCTTGAAACCGTGCTGTTTCACTTCTCCTTCTGATAATACCAAGTGCAGCACTTAAAACGCAATGTTGCTGGGAGGGGGGATTCAGCTTAAGCAAAAGCACTTTAAGTAAAGGCACCTACAAAAGTGTTTGAGCTCCTATCACCAGTGTGTGCTGTTAAGACGTTGTAACTGAACTTGAACTCAAAGGAAACGTAAGTCTGCCCAAATCCAGGAAACTGTTACACAACTATTACTATTTATTTTAAATTATTACGCAATTGACATGGGAGGATACAATGAAGATGAAGCCAGGCTCTTTTCAATGGTGCCTGGCATTAGGAAAAGCACTGGCAGAGGCTGCACAGGGGCTGTGGGGTCTCCTCCTTGGGGATTTCTCAGATCCACCTGGACGTGGCCCTGGGCACCCTGCTCTGGGTGTCCTTACTGGGGCAGGGGCTGCAGCAGAGGAACCCAGAGGGCCCTGCCAGCCTCAGCCATGCTGGGGTTCTGAGTTGAGGCAGTCTAAGGAGTATTCATACAAGACTGAATTCAGTAACGTGTAAACCATTTGAAATCTGTGGTTTAGGTAAGTTTGTCAAGAAGCAGAAGCATGTTTCAAACACAGATTCATTCTTACCAAACAAAGAAATAAAACTTCAGATAGATGTACTCCAGAGTATTCCTACAGAGAGA
This sequence comes from Phasianus colchicus, assembly GCF_987193195.1. Lineage (NCBI taxonomy): Eukaryota > Metazoa > Chordata > Aves > Galliformes > Phasianidae > Phasianus > Phasianus colchicus. Next base: position 167,504,388 of record NC_143436.1, on the reverse strand, counting down.
AGTTCAAAGGTTAATCATCTAGCTAAGAACAAGGCAGCAATACAGAATTGATTGAATTCTTCACATCTTAAAAGCAGTGAGAGCAGTAACCTTAAATCTCATTACTATGGAAACTCTCCAGCCAGATCCAGAAAAGGAAGCAAACAGACAACGACAGCAACTGAGGGAAGGCAACCGGAAGGACAACATGTCCCATCGCTGGAAGTGTTCAAAGTCATATTGGATGCAATTTTAATCAAACTGATCTACTGAAAGATGTCACTGTCCACATCAGGGGAGCTGGACTGGATAATCTATAAAGGTTGCTTTCAGTATGAACCACTTTGTGATTCTATAACCATGTGGCTGTGAAGCAGCTGAACCTTTTGAGGGGACTGTGGAGCAGAGAGGGAACCTCAAGTAGTAGTAGCTGAAACCAGAAGAAACCACCCAAAGTCTGGTGGGTGAAGCCAAAGCTGCAGAGTTGGTCAGACCATCCCATCCCAGGAGTCTCCCAAAACAGGAGTTGTGAGTTGATTTCACTTAACTACACAAAATAACAAAAAAAAAATAAAATAAATAGGAAAAGAGAAGCAGCAGAAAGACCAGAAAAGGTCAGCACACCCTTTAGGTCACTGGACAGAAGAAAAAGCCTAAAAAAATTACTGAGGTAGAATACTGTCTGAAAGAGGCTTGAGGCTATGATGAAAGAAACAATCTAATGTTCATTGAGACTGAGCTGCAGCAAATTGGATTTTGTAAGCAATAAGAACAGCATCAGAGACATAACTCCACTGTCATCCATAAGCACTTCTGCACTTTATAAATAAGTAAAGCTTCCAACCCAAACCATTCTAAGATTCTATGATTCTGTGACCCTAATCCTTGGGCTAATCACTTGCAAGGATCTCCAATAATAAAATCAGAATGGTGCTGTATTACCCAAATAGGAAAAGAAACAAGGATAATTATGCCCATCTCGGAGACTTTCTCTGTTCAAAAAGACAGAAGTCTACAGTGCCCAAACTTAGAGAAAAGGTGAAAGGTTTGAAACTCCTTTGAGAAAATGCTCTTCGCATTTCCCCTTGATACAACTTAAGGAAAGTTAAGCCTTTCTCCTGTTCCCCAAAGAGTTCCCTGAAGCTTTCCATCCCTGAAAAAAAGCCTCATTTGGAACTCAGTCTGGGTGATAAAACAGGAAGCAAAACCTGTCCAAGTCTCTAAGAAATTTTCACACCATCTACTCAACATATTGCAAAGGTCTGGCAACACACTGTTTTAAAAGCCCACAGTTAATATTAAAATTTAATTTTCTAAAATCAATTAGAAGCAGCTAATCTCGACAATGGGCATAGAGCTGACTGATGACAGAAGAAGCAGCACTGAAATAAACTGCTAAAAAGCAATAAGCCTTCAGGCCCTGTTACAATATTTAACTTTAAATTCTGCTGAATGTCATGAATAAAGTGGTTGAGTTTCTAGTACAACTGGGCAATCTCCCATTAAAACCAGCAAGTGTCCAGGAAGGTTCCAAGATGAGTAGAACTGGTTTATACTTTAAGTTGGTTCCACACAATTTATACACTGATAAACTTTACACCTATGGTCAAGATGAAGGATCAGTCAAAAATATAGATAGAGTAATCAGAATTCTAGAGGAAAATATGAAAAACTTCAGCCAATGGAGTTGCTGCAATAGATTATTTGGTCTCTCTAATCTATGTAGATAGCTCTGGAAGTAATGACTGCTATTTATTTCCATGGAAACTACAACAGATAGAAAGAACACAACAGCACTAGTTGATAGAGGAACTTCTTAAAAAAAAAAACAAGAGAAATACAGAAAAACAGTAAGTATATCTGAATTACAGAGAGTGTCAAATTAACAGAAAAAAAGGACCGTGGTGTTGTCCCCACTGGAAAAAAAATGTATAATGCATGGCTGCTGCAGCAAACAGGCAGAATGTGGAATCCAACAGGAATGCAAGGGAGTATAATTTAGAAAATATTATCAACCTCAAATGTTTACGACTCGTATTCATTTGGAACCCTTCGTGCCAACCTGGTCACTTCATTTACAAAATGACACTACAGAAAAAGAGCCAGAAGAAGAGCAAGAATGAGTAAGAGTACAAAAGAATATTTATAAAGATTATTTATCTCAGAAAACAGGCAAATCCAAAGGAGGCAACAAAAAGGATAGAACAAAGAAGCGTTTATGTGCTTCCACTGACTCTGCACAGCACTAGGTGAGAATACTTAAAGCCCAGGTTTCTACCCAAGGAAATATTATTCCACAGAATGGAAAATTAGACTCCCATATGGTCTTTAGCATTACTAAAACAGAGAAATCAGCAGAACAACAACAACAAAAAAAAGATATTGGACATTTCTGCAAGAATACCCAGAATCACCGTAATCAAAGTAATTGGCTGGAATACAAATCTTCATTTCCAGCCAGTTTCTGATTACTAAGAACTGCAATAAGCTTTCCAGGGCAGCCAATCTGTCTACTGTAGCTTCCATCCCCTCAAGATGACCATTCTCTGAAGCTGCATATTCAGTCAATGGATTTGATTCAGAAAGCTGAAAGTCGGAGTTACATTTTCGGTTGCCTGGATGACAAAGCTCCTATCACAGCTACTGGAGATTTAGTTAATTATCAGTGGAGTCTTTATTTAATTGAGCAAATATTGGAATCTTCTTTAAATGGTTGTTAATCTTATTGTTGTCACGTAGATTTGAGGGTCTCTAAACCATCACTGAATCCCAATTTGAAGATACGGCAAGCTGAAGCCCTAATTCAAGTATTATCTGGTACATTAATTACCATATTCCTATAGGGCATCTTTCAAAAAAACAGTGAAATTATTTCCTCTGTTACTGCCAGACACAATTTGATAAAAGGTTTAATCCAATTTTCACTTTTCAGAATATAAGAAAGAAATAAGATATAAGTAAGAAATTGAGCATTCACGGTTTTGTGTAAAAGTCTTATATGAACTAGAAGTTGCTTACAACAAATGCATAAAGGCCACTGTACAATGTAATACCTCAAAGCTAGAAATTCTACCCTGAAACTATTATTTGCTATCATACTTATCACAGAGGAGCATAATTAAATGTTTTAAACATTATTTGGATGAACTTATTACAGATGCAGACACAGAATGTCTGCGCATTTTATGTGAAACTAAGTTGGATTTATAATTACAAAGGGCACTGAAATCATGAATGTGGCTGAGCCATTGAAAGATGTCATGGTCAACATCCATAGATTTTTTCTTGTTGATGTGCCTTAAAAGTTCCTCACCATAAAAAGCAGGACAAATGTAGATACCTAGTCCAAAAATTAGCCTGTCAAGACCTATTTAGGAAGAGATTACTTGCTCAGAGAGTAATGAGGCACTGGCTCAGGCTACCCAGAGAAGATTTGGTTGCCCCATCTCTGAAGGCATTCAAGGTCAGGCTGGATGGAGCCCTGAGCAGTCTGAGCTGGTGGGTGGAGGCCCTGCCAGAGGGTTGCAACTGCATGGTCTTTAAGGTTCGTTCCAACCTGAGCCATTCTGTGATTCTGTGGTGTTTCATAATTGTCTTTCTTGCCCCAAAGAATTTCATTATTTGAATAAACCTGTTCAAGAATAATTATATAGTTAAAAAAATCCAATTTCTTATACCTACTAGAACATAACTATACCACTAACATTGCACTTGCTTAAGACTCCATGCTTGCACACTGGAGACCATAATTTAGTCTCATTCAGTCTCCGTCTTGTTTAGTGAACAGTGAAAATACTTTCCTAAAGGCACCTGAAATATTAGCAATTCATCTGCCATCCCTACAAAACAAAACATGTGAGGAATTACAGCTCTGGGCAAAACTGGTCACTGCCCCATTTGTTTTCATGCAATAATAGGGGACGCTGATTCATCCTAATAGTGTCCCCAAGAGGCAATATGTTGTGCAGCTACACTCCTCACGATGTGCAAAGAAAAGATAAACTATCCATAGAAGCAGAAGCAAAGCAAAGTGGATAAAACGTTCAGCAGAGCACTCAGAAACATCAGTGAGGACTCAGCATCGATCCCACCAAACTGTAGGCACAGGTAGAGCAAAAGCCCCAGCAGACTCCTATGTGGCTGATGGGGAAGACAATGTAAATCTCTGATGGGCTGAATTAACTTCTCCAACTGAGTTTCTCTCTTCCTATGGACTAACGTGCAAGCGAAAAGAATCCAGCCCTAAGGGTCTGACTTAAAGCCTGCTGAAGCCATAGGACATCATTTCCTCCATGTGTGAGGGCAGATAGAAATATGAAATGCATGTAATCTATTAGAAGCTACCCTAACACACTCTTGCTCACCAGGAACTATTTGCTGGAAATGATTTAGCTGTTCACTGAAAAGTAATAAAGAAAAAAGTAATAAAGAAAAAGCAGATGAAAAAGATAAGCTGTTTTAAGTTCAGTAGCTCCTGATTTTCATTAGGATCTATTTATTTACCTTAACATTCCCCTCAGCTTCAATTTGTTTGTAGCAAGAAAGGAAAAGTAATTCTGGTGAATAAGCACTGATATTTAGTTACGTAAAATATTCTACAAGCATGCACATCACAAATAAACTCAACCTTAAATGTGTGTTTAATGACTAATTTTAGGACTTGAGTTTTATCCACAAAAGAGCGTGGAAAATCTTGACACTTCTGTCCCCAAATAGACAAATTGGAAGGGGCAAAAGAAGGCAAAACAGTAGCTTCCACAAGCTGTGGAATAGGAGCTTAAGGTACATTTCTTAAAAGTGTGTTTTTCTTTAAATACCATTGTACATCCTATGGTGGATATTAATCATAGAATCACAGAATTACAAGGTTAGAAAGGACCTACAGGATCATCTAGTCCAACCATATTCCATCTAATGAAGTCTATATATGCTATTAGGCCAAAGAAAAAGAAGGAATACATTATCTACAGAAGGCAAGAGTTCAGGATTATTTTTTTACTTTTTTAACACCCTCCAAAAAAATGCCAAGAGATCACTTACAACCTAATTAAGTGACATAACACTTGTAAAACAGAACATAAAGGAAAAGGAACTTTAAGAAAGGTCAGATTATGCTTTTAAAGACAGAGGAACAAAATGTCTGTTTTTATTTGTAAGGAGTATTGCAGAAAATCTACCACCACCTCCCCCTCAAAACCAGTGTAGGCAAGGCCAGAAGCATCTTACTTTACCAAGTCATGTTGCTGGGAGACCAAGTTCAGCAAACACAAAGGAAGAAGCCAAAAGATTAAGTGAGATGATGACAATTACCATATTTCACAGTCGAATCAGATGGCACTTCAGTCCTGAATTCAACGCAGCAGTTATTTTTCAAAATGAATGTTAGTACTCCTTAAAGAGAGCACTGTTTGCTCCAAATTACCCAGGACATGAAAATAAACTGGTTTCTGAATTTGTTAAAGCTGTAGGCCCCAAGATTTCTTTTTCACTGCTGTCTTCCCCAGAAACCTTGATGCTAGTTACAAAGAATGACTTTGGTGAACAATGGATGGATTTAAAGGACTCAACTTGAAATTAAAACACCAAACACTTGCTTTATGAAACAGCAAGGAAAAAAAAACACCAAAATCATAACACCTTCCTCTCTCAAAATTTCATCAAGAAGAATATCTTATTTTGTAATGCAGTAACTTCATTGCCAGAGACTTCTTTTCTTTTTTCCCCTTGAAGAAACTACAGCGAGTGAAGTTTAGAACATCAGGAGATGCTGAGCCTTATGTGCTGAGTATTCCCGAATAACAAGTTACAGTCATAGTTACTGGGATTCTCAACTAATAATCTTTGCACATCTCCTGATTCCTCAGCTTTCCTGATGCCTGCCTGACAGCTGTAATTCTGTATAGGGGACAGACAGAAGCAGCTTCCCAGCAGTGAGAAGGACCTTTTTGGAAGGCAAGCCCTCGTGTGACCCCATCTGGAGTACTGCATCCAGGCCTGGGGGTTCAGTACAGGAGGGATGTGGTACATCACACTGTCACCCCTCATCAGAGACCTTCAGCTTCAAGGAGCCCTGCATTAGACTACCTTGAATTATAATACTGACAGCACTGACCATCTGCGATAATAGAAATCCTCAGGAAAATAGAAAATTTGCATTTTAGTAGAGAATAAGGGATATGCAGTTTAAGAGAAATTATACTGTTGCAGTTAGTTCAACAATTTGTGACCTTTAGAAGGACAACATGACCACAGTCTTCCCCATCGCTTCTTCTTGTTCAAAGAATTTACTTTCCCAGCATAAGAAGTGTGTCCAACATTTTTGCTTAATTCCAGACACGTAAAACAATAGATGGCAAGACCTCTGTGGAAAACACACCTGTAAACTTACAAAACTGGGGATTTCTGAAGACCCTTATTTCTTATACCACTATCAGATTCAAGATACAGCTGTGAGGCCAGTTTTTCACATAACTTAGAAACTGTTAAAGTAAGGACATGATCAGCAATTAAAAAAATATAAAATAGTCTTCAATATGACAGATTAGCAAAAATATTATTATAGGAAATTAAATCAATAACATAATTACATTTGAATCAATCTAGCATGCCACTTCAAAGAGAAGCTACAGGATAAAACCAAAAGTACTAATATTAAAGCTTGCTAAATTTTTAATGCCTTGTATCAGCATCTTTTGAAGTAAATGTTACCTAATAGATAGATATCTAACCTTCCAAATTCCATTTACAAAATTCATCTACCAAACTATCAATAGCTGATGAGATATGTCATTTTCAAATAAAGGAGATTTCATTTCCAAACAGAGGACAATGAGAAGGTATTCAGAGGATTACTGTTCTACTGATAATGTTCTACCTGCAGCTTTCAAGACCAACATTATAATGGTTCCATACCGTGAAGCTGTTGTTGACATTTTTTGTGCTCGATTCAGCTACGCTGGCATCAGACAGGTCAACTTCATCAAATATTAGGGACTGTGAATGGAAAAGAACACAAAAATGTTAAATATAGCCTGCGTCCAATGTGAAGCATGCTTACACTCTCTGCTTTCATTTCCTCATGTCCACTCCAACTGGAAGACAAAAATAAAATGAAAGCAAAAAAAGAAAAAACAGAAAACACTGTTGAGGTGACAGAACTTCCTACTTCACCACCAAATACATTTCTACTTGCTAACTAAGAGAATGCAAAACACTGGCTCCCAAAATGCATATTGCACTTAGGTTTGAGGCAACTCCAGATATCAGTACAGGCTGGGAGAAGAAATTGAGAACAGCCCTGATGAGAAGGACTTGGGAGATGGATTAAAAGGTGGACATGAGTCAGCACTGCATGCCTGCAGCCTGAAAAGCCAACAGTTTCCTGAACTGCATCGAAAGAGAGGTGGCCAGCAAAGGAAGGAGGCCTCGTGTGTGGCCCCATCTGGAGTAGTGCATCCAGGCCTGGGGGTCCAGTACAGGAGAGATGTGGTCCTCCAGGGAAAGGCCATGAAAATGATCAGAAGGCTGGAGCACCTCCCCTGTGAAGAAAGGCTGAGGGAATTGAGCTTGTTTAGCTTGGAGAAGAGAAGGCTCTGGGGAGACCTCAGTGCAGCTTTCCAGTACTTGAAGGGAGCTTACAAGCGGGAGGAGAAATTACTTTTTACATGGTGTGATACTGATAGGACAAGGGGGAATGGCTTTAACTAAAAGAGGGAAGATTTAGGTTAGGTATTAGGAAGAAATTTTTTAGTCAGAGGGCAGTGAGGTGCTGGTACAGGCTGCACAGAGAGGTTGTGGATGCCCCATTTCTGGAGACATTGAAGGCCAGGTTGGATGGGGCCCTGGGCAGCCTGAGATGGTGGGTGGCCACCCTGTCCATGGCAGGGGGTTGGAGCTGGATATCTTTAAGTCCCCTCCAATCTAAGTAATTCTGTGATTCTATGATATTGCTTTAAAGCCAGATAGACACAACTTTGGGGTATCTACTACATATGTTAAATGCAGTATCAGAGGTGAAAGATTCGCACACAGTAAGATAAAAATGTATTGACCAGTTATACAATGGAATTCTAAATTCATGAAAGAGAATCTATAATATGCTATCTGTAAAGAGGGAAAATGGAGCTCAAGAGCCACAATGGGACATAAAGCAAAAGAAAGACTAACAGAATTGCCTTGCTCTTTTTTAATCATATCTCACTCTTTCTCTTTTACACTATAGGAAGGAGAAATAACATAACTGCTTACTGTATGATCCAGCAATGTTTGGTGAGATTTAGCAAGTCTGGGGAGTCAGTGCTGCAGGGTATTCATGCAACTGCCTACTCACTGCTCCTCCTTTTCTCATCTTTATGACACAGATAACATTGCCATTCTCACAGCTCATATCTCTAGTGTTTTTTAAGACTTATAAACTGCTTGGGGTAGCAACAAGTGCAGAAAAGTGTAATAGCACAGGTGCTTCAGTGCTAGACTCCCTGCAGAGACTACATCTTCCTTGATTCATCACAGCCATACAAGTGTGTAGTATGTAACCATAGTCAAGAGTCATAGAAAGAGAGGTTTTAGTGCCTCATAATAGAATATTATTAAGAGGGTCAGCTAGAGAAGATGATGGAGACCTGAAGCACATCACCTACATCTCCAGTCAGATGCTGCAACACCACAGGATAGAGAAAAGTAATGACCGTTGCTATGGAACAGCACAATCTGAGCCTCTTCAACAAGGCAAAAAGTTCTTATCCCAGTCATGAGGTGGAGGAAGGAAATGCCTTCAAGAAAGGACAGAAGCATTCCTCTCTACCCACCCCAGAATTTCCCATTACAAATTACAATTGATAGGAAACACCTTTTCCCCACATAAATAAGTTCTGGCAGAAAAAATTCCTATTTCAATTTTGTGTAACCACTTTGACCCCTTTAATAGCAATATGGGCATCAAAACTGAAGAGCTTTAATGCAGTTTGTCAGACAGCTTCTGAGCATTATTTGATTTTTACTTTTTTTGAAGTCATGGACTTGTTTGAGAACAACCATCCTTTAAGAACAACTGCAGAAGATGAATTAATAGTTGGTCTGAATAACCCAAGAAGTTAAAAGAACAGTGATAAACTTGACTTCCAAATATAAAAATCAAGAGATATCACGTCTTCCTTAATTAAAGCTAATTTAGCATACTGCTCCTTATAAACAATACTAATATTATTGAAACAATCACTAATAAATCATTAAATCATTGATATTCCAATTATAAACCTAAGCAAAATTGAAGTACGTGGCATTAGATGCTAGTATCACTGAATTACCTTCGAATCCTTAGCATAGTAAAGGGTACGACCTCGAAGCTTGAAGTAACGCTTTTTCCACCTCTGAAAAGAACTGGTTTGCTTCAGTAGTAATCCTTCTTTTATACTTGTCTGAAAAATATGAAAATACAGTAAACAAGGTAAGTACATATCTAAATAGCTAAGCGTATAGATCAAAGTTATTAGCTTTTTTTTCTATTATTTATGTTACACGTATTGTATAGATTTCTAACTATTCACATTATATTGAGACTAACTCTCTGGGCAACCAGAAGGCACAGCTATTCTTTCAACAATGCTAATTTTGCATGAAAAACAGAAAGACAATCAAGAGGCATATAACTGTTGTGAAGATCACCACAACACAATTCAAGTGTTTGGCTAGCTACAAAACCACAAATTAAAGCAAGAGCCAACTGGGGGTGGCACAACGCAGACAAAAGCTAAAACCAACCTACGTGAGGTCATTTCCAGTGCCAGTCTGACTACATCAAGCGGAGAAATGATCACCACATAGGCCATAATTTAACAAGGTGCTTAAAAGTGTCTCTTTCCAGCATAGGAATTATGCAAGTTGTGCATGACTCCAAGTACTAAGGTCTTCAGCATGCACTCAGCGTACAAATACAATTACAGAATCATAGAATCACAAAGGTTGGAAGGACCTACAAGATCATCTAGTCCAACCGTCCTCCCATCACCACTGCTACCACAAGCACTAAACCAAATCTCACAGCTCCACATCCAGACCCCTCTTGAACACTGCCAGGGACGGCGACTCCACCACCTCCCTGGGCAGCCATTCCAGTGCCTGACTCTGAGAGAAAAAGCTTTTCCTTACATCTAACCTAAACCTCTAGTTCAACTTGTGGCCATTTCCTCGGGTTCTGTTTGTTGCCTGGAAGAAGAGGCCAAACCCTTCCTCATCACAACCTCCCTTCAGGCAGTTGTAGAGGTCTCCTCTGAGCCTCCTCTTCTCCTGACTAAACAATCCCAGCTCCCTCAGCCACTCCTCATAAGATTTGTGCTCCAGATCCAAACCATTCCGCTCCAAACTGAACCCTGCATATGTGAAGCCCACTCCTTGAAATTCAGAAAGTGCAAATTAGCGTATTTTAGATGTGCACACAGCTTTAGCCAGCATGTGTGAGATTCATCAACCCGATGACATAAATTCTCCACTTAATCAGACAAAATGACACCACACAGCTAGTTAATTGCATGAATCCTGCAATCCATTTTCTTCAGCTTTCAAGCTTGCAAAGAGTATGAGAAAACGTAAGTGCATTTGGATATTATATTCCAAAATGGTCTCTAATGCATAAGATTTCCAATTTGTATTGCAGGAAAGCGATGCAAATCTTGTAATACAATTTCTAGACAACATGATATAAATATCATCATTATTCTAGACTTTTCGAGGCTTAATCAGACCTGATTTAAAGTTCATAAACATTTTTGTCTGTCACGATGTATAAAATCGCCCTTAACTTCAATGCAAGTTAATAAAAATACAGAACACCCAGAAAGCACTTAAATGTTCCTACCACTTCCTTTAAATGAGAGGCATCATTACGATGAACATCACACCCTTCATTTGGATATTTCTAATGCAATAAACTCTGAATACAGCCCAATGACCACAAAGCAATTGAATTAACGCTCTCTAAAAGGCAGTCCTCTCAGATGAAATATTGTGGATGAAAGTTTTGCTGCATCTCACCTTACATGTCAGTGGGCCAGAACATGGCATCCTGTCAACCGCTCTGTTCGAGCTAAAGAGCAGCAATTCCCAACTGAAGAGGAATGGAGAGCATGCTTGACACACACAGCTTCACGACTGCCTGCAATTTTCTGACCAGGCCCAATGATTAGCTATTTTTACATGACATAAATAGACTTAATCAGTTAGCAATTCATCCAGTTGCAAGCACATATTCAAAGCTGTTTAGTGTAGCCATGCAGCACTTGTGTTTTGCAGCGCTCCTTGAGATTTCCAAAGTTATCAGGATGGGATTAGATGGCTTCTATGTTTGCCAAGGGAAACAATAATTCACCTGCACAGCAAGCACTGATTTAGGGAAAAAACTTCCTAAATGGAAAGAAATCCACGTTCACTAAAACACACTAAGCATTCTAAGAAACATACATTGCACATTATCAGGAATTTTAAAAATCTGGTCAAAGAATATAAAACCTCTTTACACCTTGATTTATTACTTGCTAAAAATGAAATTTATTCTTTCCATTTTTACACTTACAAAAGGTGTAAAAAGTAAGGAGAAACGCCTATTTCTCCTTATTTCTATTCATCTCTTAGAGCACTTCTATCCCTAAATTCAAATCAAGAGCTTCTACGCTAAATCCATCCATTTTACGTTCAGCCCCTTAAAATTAACTCACCACAATCAAATAACAGAATGTATTTTTGTACTGAAATGCTAGGAAAATACTAGATTGATAAATAATTTCCCCGAGGAATGAAAGCACTTCATGAAACATACATCTGAAGTCTACATTTTACCACAAATATGTATTCTGGACTGAGATTTAAGCATGTCAAATAGCCAATTCCACAGCTGCAGATTCCAAATTTGAGCCTCAAGCTTTGGCCCAGTATCTTTAATTAACTTCATTTAGCCTTTAAAATGTGCAGAAAACCCCCAGCTGCTGACTGAGTCGTTAGATAATCTGCTAATAAGGCTTTCCTGCATCTACATAAAAGTCACAACACTTACAGGAATTTAAGACTGGATGGGGCCTCCCAGGGTCCTGAATTTGGGTTCCCATTATTACGTACAGCCCGGTCATGTAAAGTTTTTTAAAAGCATTCATCAGGATATAGCTACGTCAAAAGAAAGCATTCAGTACCTTTTCTCTCACAACTGCAGGTAGAGCAGTGCTCCAAGATCCCCCTGTTCTGAGAAACCTTCTAATTAATCTCAGCTGGACATTAAATCTGAAGCATAAGCAATAATCGTTGCCAATTATATTAACTGCTTGCCTACTGCAATTTAGAAGAAACAAAAAGATGCACATCCCACAGTTCTATACTACTTATCACATTTAGAGAATCACTGCTCATCTGCTTGCCAGTCTCTGGCTTCCCCATTCAGCCAGTTGTACAACCCAGTAACACAACATCCCTCCAGAGGTATGCAGCTATGACAAAGGCAAATGGTTAATGAGTACAACAAAGACTCACAGTTAATATGAACGACATCACAGTACGGTTTCCTTTTAGTTACCAATGAGCTTGAACATGCTTCAGTGCGAGGCTGAATTAACAGCTAACAATCTCTACTGCTTTAGCCATTAACAACTGGAAAAATGATTCACAGTATTACAAACACATCACAGTACTCCACAGTTGCATATTTTCCTAAAGAAACGTAATTATCACAGCCACATTTTATGCAGTTAAGAAGGTATAAATTTATAGTCAACAATCCAAGAACACAGGATGCAACTCTGCATCACAGTAATCCGAATGAAAATAATAAATGGGATTTGTGCACATATAGATCTTGAAAAGAACTTGAGGCATCTTCTTTCATATCAGCAGATTTTTAAATCTTCCATATATAATATTTGAATAGTCAGAAAGAATTGGTTTTGTTTCAAAGAGACTCAACTACACTGCCTTAATCCTGATTCACTCATTTTGTGATATCCTACATGTGTGCCAAAATCAAAATTTGTAATTCTGGCCCCTCAAGAAAAATCCAAAGAAAGGAGAAAAGATTCTGAACTTAGAAAATGGTGAACTGTCTGTATATAGTTTACTGGCAACTGCAAGTGAAAACACTGAATAATTAAACACAAAACTCTGCCCTCGTTTTAAGGTATGTAACTGCATGTGCTATTCAAAATGTGTCAGGAGACTGCAGAAAACAACATCAGGAAATGTCTGAAAATGAACAGAATGAAAAAGAGAACAGGAAAGGTCATAAAACAAGGCAGGTTAAATGTAAACAGGAAATTAAGAGGATGAAGAAGAATTTTAAGATCACCTTGCAACAGATGCTCACGCTGAGACTAAAACATTCTTTAAATACTTTGAGAGATGAAAGTCAGCCGAGCAGTTGCCAGGATCATTTTCCAACAGAGGCATGAAAAGAGTACTAAGGAAAGGGAAGATCACAGCGAAGAAGTTCAGCAAATTCTTGGCATCCATCATTACTGATGAAGATGATGAGTCAGCTTCTCACACAACACCTCTCTGTAACATCAGAGCAGCTACATCCACATTGCATAGGAAATACTAGACCATCTGAATCACTAAGTCATGTGCCTCAGATGGCACTGACCCACAAGTCCTGAGGATCCTGAAAGGACCACTAATATTAAATTCCATTGCTGTTAACATAGGAGAGTCCATGTGGAAGAATAAAACTGCTGAGCCCACACATATCTGGGGGGAAGAATCAATGAGCTTTTGCAAAGGAAAATACTGCCTTACTACTTCTACAGATTACTGAAGAAAGTAACGGAATGGAATTGAAAGAAGGGGATTTTTATGGACTTAAAGTGATAGGAAGGCACAAGTATGGCATAATAGTCACTTTTTGCTGGAAAAAGTCTTAACAATAGGGTTCCCAAGGAATCAGGACTAGGACCGAGTCTGTTCAACTTCATTGACCCAAAAAAGGACCGCACAGCAAAATCTTAAGATCTGTGGCTAAATTTCACGTAAATAGTAAAGATCTTAAAGTTTTAAAACTGAACAGGTGGGCTAACATGGAGAACACAACCTTCAGCCCAAATCAATATAAGATGACTTGAGTAGGGAAGAATAATCTGATCCTCACTAACATTCTCATATGAACTCTGAGTGGAGAAAAGACTTCTTCAACTCACAGTTGAAGTTCTCTAAAGTTCTCAGTTCAGTGTTTAATCACAGCCATAAATGTCAACTAAATGTTGGGTGTCACTGTGAAAGGTGACAAGTAAAGACCAGCTTAACAAAGATAATAAGCAGGTAGTGACTTTCCGAAACTTGCTGTCAAAGGGGATTGCAGAGGCAGACAGTGTCAGCAATTTAAAAAAAAAAAGAACTATATAAATTCAAAAACAACACCTTCATACAGTCTCTTTTAATATTTTGTGGGAAAGTACCAGGAGAATGGGTTACCAAAGGGACAAACTTGCATGCTGCTCCTATAGACTTTCCTGTATCATTGCTGAAGATGGAATATGTTCTGACTCCATAGTAAAAATTTCTAAGGATCGATTCTTCCTGCCACACTGAAAGCACCTCTTTTGCTTTGAAGTCTGATGCTTGCATTTGAAAGCGTATCTAAATCTCCATTTACCAAAATAATTAGCACTTGGGTTGTTGACAGACCAGAACACTAAAGGATAAAAAAAATTTCAAAAGACAGCATTTGTTTATTATCCTCCCGTGGCACTTCCCATTTATACGACCTCACAAAGTTAGGTACAAAAATAAACTCATCCCTCTCCCTTTCGGTATCATGGAGGTACACTTTCACAGTCTGCACAGGTTTGGCTGCAGGCAGACATCATAATCATTATGTTGCAAGGTAAAGTCTCACAGCTCCGATTTACTCAGAGCCCCTTAAAATATTCCAAGTGTTCAGCAGATCAAAAATGACTTTTATTATTACCAAAACTTGGCAATGAGACTCTTAATTTTGATTTAAATTATGTCCTGATTATTTGAGGTTTTTGGTTTTCCTGACAATCTCAGCACAGCAGCTTCTATTACTGTCATTTATCCTGACACATATTTCATTAATTATGTCAAAACAAAGAGAAAATTTACCTACAGAGAATAAAAACTTAATCAGCTGCTCAGCTCCAGGTTTCGTTTTTATTGAGGATTTTGATTTTATTGAGGATTCCCTATCATACAGTCTGACATGTGAAAATTAGAACCAAACCAAGAACTATCTAATGGCTATGAGTACATACAATTAAAAATGACCAAAGTAAAAATGAAATTGAAAACTGATACAATCGTATTGACTCCAAAACACTGCTTTAATTTCAAGAGTATCTTGATAAAATAAGCATCATCAAGAACTGAACGCTAACAACTGATCAAGCAAATGCTATTAGTGACTGAGGAATCACAAAAGTGTCAAGTTGCATACAGTCAACGTGACATTGTTAATGAGTTATCTCAACAGAATGTCTGGATACCTTTGAGAAACCATTTCTCCACAAGCTCAGAAGGAAAGCCCCCCACTCCTTCCACTCCCTACCACAAGACTAGTTGGTGATTAAGCAACACAATTTTTGTGTGATAACAAAAGAGGATGCTCTTCCAAAGTTGTTTTATATAACATATTTCTGGGGCTCCTTCATGTGAATAGATTCTAGCCTAAGTGAAACTGTAATACAAATGAAAGCAATTATACAGCTCATGCAGTTCCTCCACCTTGTTTTTCCCCCCATGTTCCCTTCCAGCCTATGTTGAGGACACAGATTTTGCATTACTGTTAAACTAAACAAAAATCTGACTTTCAGATTCCTCTATTTGGCAGTGCAATAAAAAATGAACCAACATCAAATTGTGGATAAACTGCCACAGTAAGAATATATTGGTAACGAGGTGAAGCTGAATTAGCAAACCAATTTAAAAATAGTGGTTGGAGAATGTATCAAAAATGAGCAGGATATTGCCATGCCAGGATGAATAACTACACTGAGAATTAAAAAAAAAAAAAAAAAAAAAAAAAAAAAAAAAAAAAGTATCTTGTTATAAATAATATCAGGCTGAAAATCAGAGAACAAACTTTAGCTGCTATTCAAGTGTTTACCCTCATAATTTCCATCCCAACACAACATGTTGATTTCAGCCTGTGTACTCATTAATCAGGGAATGAAAAAGCAATAATACACAGAAAAAGGATAAAACAATTCATAGAATCATGACTTGGGGGCAAATATCTGAGGATCTGGGTTCTATTTCACAGCAGAGCTAAGAGAGTAATATTTTACAGCTACTGTCTGGAGCTTCATAGGGGCTCCTTTTAAAGCACACGTGCTCCGAGGGGAAAAATTTAAAACAGCTACATTTCAGTGGTTTTGAGACAAAAGAATATAAATGGCAGATATCTTACAGAAAAAGAAAGGCAAAATACAAAACATAACAAACAGTCAAAGCGCTCAGCTGGCAAGATCTTCTTCACCACAGTTATTTAGATCTTGGTCTTGGTTTCAACTAAATAGGAGTGGCAATCAATGCGTTGGCCAGTCTGCCAAGTCTGTGTAGAACACGTCCAAAATAAACCATTAGAAAAGAATTTCTCTATGGAAATGCTTTATTTCAACAGAGAAAACTCTTCCTCTAATTCTGTCTAGTGCTAGTATGCAAATAGCTGTTGATCAATCACTTGAGGAAATTACAGAAGCATCATATAACAAAAATATATTAAACGTTGCTACAAACTTCAAGTGATCCTTTCTTGCAAACAACTTGCAAGTTAAACTTGTCATAACAAACCCTCTGTGTTTTACTTATTGCAGTTTTAATTTTTTTCCCCTTGGAGAATGTTTAAACAAATTCCACTGATGAAGTCAGACTTCCTAGGAGCTCCGTTTGGTAGAAGAGAGCCTACACAGAACAAGTTAAAGCTTGTGGCTCTGCAGGGAAAGCTGGGGAACAATTCACACCAGGTCACGAAGCTGTAAACATACATTCTCAGGAAATATCAGTATTAAACAAATGTGTTCACAGAGAACAAGTTTTTAGAACCCTTACATTTATCCCCTTCTTTGAGGAGATGAAAAACCTAAAAATTCCACTCCCTCCATTCTTAAACTTTTTCTAAATTACTAGTTATTTTAGAAAGTGATCGGTCATTGCATAAATACCCAGGTCTGTACAGACATATAGCAACAATTTCACAGATGCTGCAGATTCTGCATAGTGTATAAACCCAGAAGCTTATTAACTGAATATCCAAGCATTCCTGATTTTTTATAGCATTTCCTATTGCTGCAGATACAGAGTACATGCTTTAATCTAATTCAGTAGTTACACTACACTTCAAGTTTATATTGGCCTCAATTTTGTTTTACTGGATGGCACATAAAATCCTGGATACACATTTATCATGTTTGGAATTACATTTTCTAGGGTTTTTTTGGTTGGTTTTTTTTTTCCTTTAACAGTCTCATTTTAACCATCTATTTCTAGAACACTTAACTAAACCTTTAATTCCATAATTCACAAGTCAGGATCTCTTGCTTACCTACAGATCTCTTGAGGCTTAGGGAGAAAAAAAGTAATATACTCTCAATTACTGAGAAAGCCATCATTAAGTAAGAAGAGTGGGAAGCTCACTTGAACAACCACAGTACAATCCACGGGTAAGGATCACAACCCTAAATCTGCTGACAAGTCTTTGTAATACAGATGGGAAAGCTGCTGGCATTCTTTGCTGCAAGGGCATTTGTAGACTCATGGTCAGCCTGCTAAGGTTGTTTCTCCTCAGGGGCACAACACGACAATTGCTTTTGCTGAGCTATCAGGTTAGTCAGGGATTGCTACCCCTTCATAAATGCATGCTGACTACTCACAACACCTTTTTGCCCTTCATGTGTTTGGAAATGGTTTTTAGGATTATTTGCTCTATCACCTTCCCAATGACCAAGGTAAGACTAACTGGCCAGATTCTCCTTCTTGCTCTTCATGAAAATGACTTTCTCCTTTCTTCCAGTCCATAGTAGCTATGATCTTTGAATGGTAATGGAGAATGGCTTTGCCACCAACCCAAAGATATGCAACACATCACCTCCAGTGAACATCCATGCTATTTATACCAAAATTGATTGCTAAAGAATGGTCTTCCCGATAAAGACCAAGGTGAAGAAGGCATTGACTCTTCATCACCAGGTCCCCCACTTCAGCCAAAACAGACTTGCATATACCCTGTTCTTCCTTTTGTTGCTGAAGTACTTGTAGGAGACCTTCTTGTTAGCCTTCAAATCCCTTGCTAGATTCAGCTTTGGCTTTGACTTTCCTAACCCCGTCCCTCCACGACTGAATTCCTTCTGGGTCACTTGCCCCAGTCTCCACCTTTTGTATGCTTCCTTCTTACGTCTGAAATGTTTCAAAAGCATCTTGATCACCCATGCAGTAATCTGCTCTGAAAGTTGTGGGACTGCCACAGACAGATTCTCACTCTCTTTCACTCTATCTTTCTGTTAGTTCTAAGAGTGAAATTCTTCGTAGCAAAACACACCTTTTTCTATTTTTCTTATAATTCTTTACAAATGTTATTGAGTTATCCATGCACCATTTCAACCAATCAAGAATTATACACAACTCCAGCAGTCTAGACAATGTCTGGAGTTCAAATTGGCATCAAAACTCCCAGTTTCAGTTACTATAGTTTATATAATGTGGAGTTATTAAATTTAGTGTGTAAGTATTTTATAGTTTGGTGTATTTTGGAGGAAAATAAAGAACAGTCTGTGATGGAATACAGAATAAGTGCCAGATAGATCTGAAGTTTACTGTCTGGACAATGACAATCCTCTGTATCCTCTGGTAGGCTGCTTATTTGTTGCCCCTTGTCTCTAAATATGCAGAATGGAATATTTTTTTCACGTCAAAGAGGAGCTATGTTGACACACTCACTTGTTTGCATTTGTGCAGCTACATCTAACAATTATACGTGTACTTACTGAATGTGTATTTAGGGAAGAGATTATTAATGCAGGAGTACTGGTCAAGTCATCAGAACAGCAAAGGACGAGGTCTGAAATGGTTCTAGCTTTTTCTAGCATTTCCCATGGTAAAATTGTAGTTTACTCAGCAGCCCTTAGCAGAAGCCACAGTGGAAGCAGAACTCTCACATTACAACCAAAGGAGGAAACTCTCACTCGAGCCCATGGGACTGGAAAGCAGAAGAATAACATACATTGGATCCTCCCTTCCCCTCTGTTTACCAATGGGAAATACAGGCCTGTAATCACTTGTGAATCCACACTCCCTCAGTGCCGAGGCTCATTCATGTACGTGCTATTTTCTCTCATTCAGAAAAACACAATAAGGCAGCTTCTCCCAAAGCACACATCTCTGGAAAGGGGCAAATCAGTACTTTGCAGAGCTATGTACAGCACAGCCCTGCTCACCTGTCCAACAAAGAACACAAGCTCATGCTCTTACTCTGTGTCAAACCCTTGAGTTGTGAAACACAACGCAATGCCTCCTTCAGTCACATCAGAAATGTTTCCTCTTGAAACATTTTCTTGGGCACACAATACAGTGGGTAGTGACTCTGAATCGCTGGTATGGGCTTATCAAAGGCAAATCATGCCTAAACATAAGGGAATCTTTTCTAACATCCTTGCATCAGAAAATCACACAGCACCCCCTGCTTGGTATTTAACGGCTCTTGTGGCTAAAATATAGCAACAGCACTCACTTTTTTTTTCTTTCAATGAGTTAAGCAGTTAAGTATGGATTTTGCCTTTTCAGCTTTAAACAGCTCAGTGGTCATTTTTTCCACTTAATTCAAACTGCTATTAAAAATAGCCCTAGCATAAAAGCAAATGAAACTACAAACATGGAAATAGATGCACTAGAATAAAACAAGATTAAACTTCAACTTGAATACATGCGTTCCTTTCGGTTTTGGTTTTTCATTCTGTTATTATTAGTATTGAGGAAAGTGCTTCCAGATAAGTAAGTCCTCAGTTTTATAAAACCTGTCACTTTGCATATCCGTTGTGTAAGAGGACTTGGAGCTTTCAAGGTAAGAGCACAGATGTACTTCACATTGTGCTTGCTTGCAGATTGTTATGCAAAAGCTGCTTTTCAGGGAAGCTATAAAAAGGTAAATTCTGTTTCAGCTTTAATAAAACCTCAAATATACTCTTATATCTTCATTTAACAGCATATCCACTAACAAAATCAGAGGTTCATTAAAGACCTGGCAGAGGCATAATAAAGATCTTTTAGTCCCTATTCTTCTCAAAGTCAAGACAGACCGTGTAGAGATTTGCAAAAACAGGCTACCTGTCATTTTATTCAGGGGCCCCATTTTCTCACTTGGCTCAAAAGCAATTCCTTATTCATAATACCTCACAAGAAAAAGAACAGGGAAAACAACAATCCCTTGATGATTGCTATTACACTTCATTTGGCATGTCCTGATTATCTTTTGTTCAAATCACAAAGTTTTCAACAGGAGAAAATATTACATGAGACACAAGGTTGCTTTGCTTTCCTGACCAAATTAATGAATTTACCTAGGTGTATTTTTAAACAGGAAAAAAAAAAAAAATTACGTTCAGCAAAAACGTAGAAGAGAATTGCAGATGGTTTTCCACTGAGGATGTAGGTTATGAAAGTCTTACATCCTGCCATGCACCAGGCTTAGCATGCTGCCCATGCAGTATGAAACCTTTCAATGAAGAGCCATCTTCAAGAGCTTTACGTGTGAGAAGCTCTGATCTCCTCTGGGATGTGAAATGAGTGTGTCCCCCATTTTTTTCACTGGCCTTTCACACAGAAGTGGAAAGCATGGAAAATGTTTGCTTTTAAAATAGATGTGGTTAGTCAGATTTCTTCTTGTGTTTCCTCATCACGTTTTTCTGCTATTGACTTTCTTCTGCTTTAATATACTTGTCTTCTCATTATTGCTTACTTGTGTTTAATGCAGGCACTATAAACTTTTGAGAGTCGTCCAATTTCTAAGTAATTAAGTACTTGAGGAATGTCTGAGGTCTATCTTTTCCCTGTGAAGTTTGACAGATAAAACCTAGAAAATCATGCCTGCGCTGCCTGCCTTTCCCCTTTGCTATGACACTCACAGAAGAAACTGGCAGCCACTCTTTGGGCCACTGTGCATCATTTGGCCTTGCACATTTCAGGGCCAGTACTCCGGAGCAGAAAATCAGAGCAGTTGCTCCTTGGCACTGAAATCACCAAGTCCACCAAAATGCCTGAGATAGAGCAACTCATTGTCTTTGCACACTTGTGCTGGAAGCTGAGGTATGTTTGAAGTTTGTCGACACACAGAGAAATTCAAAGAGAACGAGCCAAAAATTGTTAAAAATCTGTTAATCAGATTTAAGCTGCATGATGAAAATTTAAAATGTCTAGGATGATCTCCCAACTCCTTTCAAACTCATGAGGCTTTGAAGAAATGCTATGTAAGTGTGATGTTAGGATATCTTAATGCCAAGTAATTCTATCTATCCCAAATACTGGAATATTTTAACAAAAAATGATTAATACAAAATCTCATTTGCATAAAGACTCTGTCTGTTCATTTAATGGTTCAGGACTGTAGTTAGTTAGAGGTGCTGATCAGAAGGGACTTGGATAAGGAAACAAAACAAAGAGTATCCTTCTTTATATGTATGATATTCATAGAATCACAGAATGGCCTGGGTTGAAAAGGACCACAATGACCACCTAGTTTCAACCCCCCTGCTATGTGCAGGGTCACCAACCACCAGACCAGGCTGCCCAGAGCCACATCCAGCCTGGCCTTGAATGCCTCCAGGGATGGGGCATCCACAACCTCCTTGGGCAACCTGCTCCAGTGTGTCACCACCCTCTGGTATTATATTGCTTAATCTGGGCTGAAATTACCATCATTAGCCATTCTAGAGACACAGCAGTTAGTACCCCCAAAAAAAGAATGTCTCCTACAAGCTAAAACAAGCTTAAAATTAGTTGTAATGATTTTATAGCAACTCCGTTGATTTATTCCAGCAGCTGCAGAGGCTGTAACTGCTCTCCTCTAAGCTACCAACAGATTTCTCAGGTTGCTAACTGAAAGGTGAGCAATCAGTCAAACTCGTTAATGGCAGCTAGATCAGGCTCTGTTGAGCAGCAAACTCTGAGCTGACTGATTATTTTCATGAAAGTTGCCCAAAGTGGAGGAGGATTTTTACTCTAATTATGTTGTACTTCTTGTTTCTACGAACTCATATTGGTTTTCCATACATAATACGAGCATACAGCAAAAGCATTGGGTGTTTTAATTACAAATCAGAAACTACGACTCACCAGGCTTTCCTCTCTAATCTATGAATCAGAATTGCTGAACCCTCAGAAAGGCTTTTGCTCGTGCATCAACACACAGCTCCCCTACTCTCAGAAGGACTGAGCCTACGCTTCCTTTCATTAGCTGACATGGTAAATGGCCAATGAACACATGTGCTGTCAGCACAATGCATGAGGTGCAGACACAGCATCCTTAAGCCCATTTATTCTTCACGGGAAGTCACAGTTTAATTTATATACCTGTTAGTTAATGTAGGTCTTTAACTCACAAGAGAAGCCTGCAGGGGAGAAAGCATAGACTGCCCCTGACAAGCTAATTCACAACAATAGCAGGGAGCCCTGAATGGATTGGTGATGGAGGCCTAAGAGGCTCCTCCATCCTCCCTACGACCACGCCATCCATCTGCACAGCAGCACCAAGCCACAGAAGTCCACTTGATTAATGGGTCTTGCTAGGCAGCAGGCTTTTTGCTTCTCGTCTGCATTAGGGACTGGCTGGGTTATCATTCTGAATGAGAAGGCAGGTCGTCTCTTCATTCTTGAATTTAACTTTAAGACTGATGGAATCACAATATTTATTTTCTATACGTAAAAAAAAAATCTGTCCAAGCTTGAGACAAAGTCAGGGATGCCTTTCTTACATTCCCAGGGCAGACAGTCTTTTTATTCTATACTATTCCATTTTAATACTTGGCTTCAGTAGTAGAAGATCAATGAAAAGCATAACAAAAATAAATATTCTGACACATACAGCACAACAAATGGAGGAGGGAAAGTGCTTTATTTGTAGGTTTTGAAATTTTTCTGAAGAAGTTTTAGGGTAATTTTACTTTCTGCTTTCTCAGTCACATGTTGAACCTGTTGTGCCTTGGAGAATCCCTTTGGTGCTATTTTTATTTGGTCCAAACGTGGGCTGAATATGGCCCAAGGTACAAAACAAGAAGTTACTGCCCCAAGGAGCCTGCAGCTATAAACACTGAAATGCAAAAAGGATGCACTATGACCCCAATGGAAGAAATGAATCAGTTTTTAACTAAGCAAAATTATATTGCTATTTGAATATCAGAAGGAGATGAGAGAATTTCAATGAATAGAGATAAATGGCACGCATGAAATGAGAAGGAAGGTCATTATAGCAGCACTGGCACAGAAGAAAGGACAAGACAAAAAAAAAAGAGACAGGATTATAAATTCTAACATGCTGGGAAAAGCCACAGGCAAATCAGCAAGGCTTTCCTATAGTGTGAGCATACAGCTTCTGATTTATAGTAACCATTCACATTTTATGAATAATCAAGTACTGAGAACAATGACACTTTGGAGTTTCAGCTTACGTTTGTTAATAACATTTACTGCCATTTCATATGCTGTGCCATTGATAACATAGAATTGAGTTTAGCTGCTTAATTCACCTATCTGGAAACCAGTTTAATGAGCAAACAGAATTAATACTGAAGCATAACCTAGGTGGAAAGAATATGCATCAATATTGCTATCAAGAGAGTTGAAATCTTTCTGGATAAGAAAGCCCCAGCAGTATTCTGGGTCTTGAAGGCTGGGAAAGGCTGCCATTAAACAACTCTGGAAACGGTGTGCTATTGTTGCACCCAGGGTGAGGAGGAAGATGTTATGGCAACTATCCATATGCAGGAATCATGTACATGAAAACCCCAAGGGTATAAAACTCAGGATCCAAGTGAGTTAGTTTGCAAGGCAAGATGCAAAGACTGCTCTACTACCAACCTGACACTAATTATAAGGAATTGTGATGAAATTGATCAATGGTAGTGATAATTTTGACTTTAAAGGTATATCATTAACCAGTATTAAAGAAGTTTAATCCTCTGTAAATTTTAAGAGAGAGAATTATGAAGCAATAAATCATTATGAGTCAAAAGTTTCTTGCACTGTTTCAAATAATACATCATAATTATTCCTACAAATGAATTACATATAGAAATGATTTAAAAAATAGGTAAAAGTAAAAATGACTTTTTAATCTAGTGTGAGCATTTTATACTCATATACTCAGTATCATTAAAACCAACCTATTACGTCCCAGGAAGAGATAATAAACTTGTTTGTAACTACTAATTCTGCTTTCTACAGTGAACAGACAATTCACACAAACAAACAGCATCTGCACACCTTTTTAGAGGTTATCCTTTCTTCTGAAAAACCAAATTATTTTATTCGCGTCTCTTCTATATTCTTCTGAGCACATTTGTTCTTTGCGTTGCTCTTTTACACTGCAGGACATCATGGACATTTCTAATGGCTTCTGGGTGTAACAACTACTTTGGAGGTAAACACTGCACCTAATGTTTTAGTGCAATAAAATAGCTGTTGCCAGCGAAATCTCATGTTAAACTTCTTCATTTCATTTAATTTTCTTGTCGTTTATTAAGATGCTTTTATAAATTCTGTATCTGAAATTTGTAGATGTATTTCTCTAATCAATCCCTAAAAGTTGTTGGAAAAGCCAACTCTTACACCAACTTCAAAGGTAACACTGACTCTGCGGCAACATGATGTGAAACTAAGGGAATCACCGAATCATAGAATGGCCTGGGTTAAAAAGGACCACAATGATCATCCAGTTTCAACCCCCCTGCTATGTGCAGGGTCACCAACCACCAGACCAGGCTGCCCAGAGCCACATCCAGCCTGAGTGTGCCTATGTGAGCCCATGCTGATTTTGATCACCTTCCATTAATCTCGAACGAATAGTAAAAATGAATAGTAAAGTAAAAAACAAAACAAAACAAGCAGCATCCTTCGAAAAACATTAACTCCTAAATGAAAAGAATCCACAGCTTAAGGTTTTATTCCGTTCCATGCAATGGAATGCCCACTCCTGGCCACAGGGGGGTAGCAGCGTGATGGCAACGTTCATGCACAGTGAGCGAGCTCTTGTTTGGGAACGCTTTTCTGCTACAGGTTTTGGACATCTTGGGTTCTTTATAGCACATGTACTTTACCTGCAGGACATACCTGCATGTGGCTGACTGCATTATCAAAACACAAAATCTGGGAGAATCAGGGAAAAAATGGTGCACGTTATCCCTTCCTTTTATGGGAGAAGTTACTATGGAAAAATAAAACAGTCATAAATTTACACTGAGTGAGGAAATATGTAAAGCAGTACTTGGCCATGATGGCACTCACATTTCCAATCACTAAGTAACAAAAGGGTAAACATCTTTAGCTAAGACAAATTGGTAAGTTAGCAGTGGTAAACTATTTATGGGCCTAAATATTGATTTAAATCTTCTGTATATAATAGAGAGTGCTTGTGTTTTACTCTCATTAAAATAAAGGTTAATTACAATTCTCTTTCAATGTAAATAGGGTCCATCTATTTTTCTGTTAGATATATTAGCTTTTATTATGTATAACATACATAAAAGAGTCAGTCTTGTGAAAGTCACTTACCTTTTTAAGATACGTGTATAAATATTTATTAGATTTGTATTGCAAGCAAACAAAATAGAGGAAAAAAGGCAAAAGTTGTTACCTCCTATTTAAATAGCTGTAAGTACATAAAAGATCATACAAGTGTAGCTAAGCACTGTAACAAATTGGTTGTGCATTATGAATTGTCCTTACCCAGCTATGCTGATTCAACTTTTTATTATTTAACTCTATGATTCCGTATTGTAATATATATTGTTACACATATATATACATATTATTTTTACTAGCATTATAGCCCAAAATTCATTTGGTAGTGTTGCCATACATGCTTAGATTGTCTACATAGGCAAGAAAATAAAGAAGTCTTTCACTTGGCAAACCAGGCTGAGCCACCCTGTGCTGATTTGTTCCTCTCCAATCTTTCTTTCCGTTGCAAAGTCAACGAACACCAGGCTATAAGCTACGTACAGCCTGTGTCTGTACTAAAATCTAAATAGGTATTGTTAGGGGCTTGCCCAGGCTTGAAAGTGAATGCAGGTTATGGGAGTGTTTGACACTAATGCGCAATAGCTGCTTCATAACCCAACGTGCAGTCATTGCTACCCACAAGCAAAGGCATCACATTCCTGTTTTGCCTAATCCCCAGCTCAAGAAAGTCTTCTTTCCTGACAGGATGATTCAGTAAATCAACAGCTACATCTGAAATATTTCCTCCTCAAAAGAAATTCAGCTCTGACAAACCATGAAAAAACGGTCAGAATGGGGCAAGGCATTTTGTGGTAAAAACAAAAAAAAAAAAAAACATGATGGACAAGTGAGGGCTGTATCATTGCCAGCACTTACTGTGAAACCTGACACAGCTCAAGAGCACACAGCTTCCTTCACCATGCCACTGCTCTCTAGAGAAGATGAAGTTGCTTTTGAATAGGAATTTCAACCGCCTGGTTCAGCACGGTGTCATCCCTGCTTGATCTGAATGATTTTACTTTTCACTGCAATACTTACAGGCATCATTTGGTAGCTTTCCCTTTTCCCTGACCCAGACAAGGCTGAACAGTTTGTGCCGGCAAAACTATGTTGGCAACTGAAATGCCTGCTTTAGTTGGGCTTAAAATGACCGTAATCAAAGGAGATTAGAAAAGTTATTCTTGTTTTTACTTTTCAGGCTTGCTAAATCATTTATAAAACTGTCACTTGAATTCAATTCTTCCCCTTGGTAAAGCTTTCCACAGACAAGCAGCGAAAGACATTGCAAAACAGCAACAAAAATGGGAAAAAAGCCACTTCAAAAGAAAAGGAACGTGTTAAGAATATTACAAGTATAGAAAATTGGTTAAATTTGTATTTCTGCCCTTTGATTTGCGACAATCAAAGCCATCAGGCAGAAAAGAAGGTAAGAAGAGTAGCGTACTTTTAGGCTGAGCTGCTGATCTGTAGAAAACCAAAATGACTTGCATAAGGTTGTGGTGAGTCAGCGCCAACAGAAAGGCAAACCTAAATCCTAATCCCATTCTCAAACTACTGGATTGACTCATTTCCCACATCCAAGTTGCTCTGCTTTTACTTTATGCAATAGATCACTCAGACCATGAAGTTGCTTTTGTAAATGGAATTTTTCATGTTGCAGTCCCCCCACGTAAATCAAAGAAATGTTTCATTACTTTTCAATGAACTTTTGTGATCTCACTTCCCATGTCATACTGTAAATCCTTGCTTTAATGCTAGATAAATGAGTCAAGTTCAGCATTCCAGATGACTGATTTTAAAGACTTTTGAGGCATTTTCTTAAGAATGTGTACAGGAATATGTTTCTGCAAAACCCCCTATGACGAACTGAATGAGCTACAACTAAGATGTCATAATATCTACAAATCAACACAGAATAGTCTTCAGAAATCAACTGTTCTGGGCTAGAGAAAGAATTAACACGAGATGACTAAATCATCTCCAAATGCCAAAAACATCCCCAAGAAAGTCTGCTCTCCCAATTCTCATGTCAGGTCCCCTAAGGAAAAAAAAAAGAAAAAAAAAAAAGAAGAAGAAGACGATGAAAAGCAGCTTAGCCTGCAGCTGATCACTGAATTTCTAGCACTATCTGCTGAAAAGAGAGCAGTGTGTAACTCTCATGCTGTCTCCAACTGTTACGGACAATGTGGATAAAATTCTGTGTAAATATTAAGGGCTTCTTCTCTGCACTTCATCCACACTTGTAAACCTGCAATTTTCAGACTTCACTGACAAGAGTAAAAGCTGCTTTCCTTGTCAAAAGCTTTGATGGAGTCAAAGAGCATGTCGTAACTGCATTTAATCCATTCCTATGCAGCAGAAATCCCACAGGTCTCAGGACTAAGCGAACACAGCTCGACCTGGTTGTTGGGTACCCACAGTATTTCACCAGCCACATTAAAGAACCCAAAACCTCACCCTGAAGTGTTAAGTGGAATCAGAATCACTTTTAATGTTGGCATTTTCCAGCTATATTCCAACTTCAAAATTCTCTTTCATTTCTTCATTTGATAGCAAACCAAAAGGAACTTGGTTGTTATATTAAACTATTGCACATAGGAAATAGTTGAATTTCTTATCATTCTGTTGCAATTTCCCCATACCTTTCAAATTTGCAGCAGCACAGACTATCAGTCACATAATGAGAAGTGGGAAAGATGTGACATCCTGCCCAGAGACGGTCATCAAGCAAAAATTCCTTAGGCCATGTGTTCTATTTCTAAAGCAAAATTCAGTTGCATGATACACCTGGTTTGAGAAGCTGTCTATACACTATCAGGTAGTTCACTGACCCAATTTAAAGAGTATCCTTGTCATTGTACTAAAGTACATAAAGTACCTGAGAGACCACAATAAAATGTTTGTTACGTGTTTTTTTAAACACCCTGCAAAAAATTTAAAGCAAAGGTAACTGAGAAAATTCTAAAACAGAAATACAGAAAGGTAAAGAATGCAAAATTTCAAAGAGAAAAGAGTAGACTGGTTATGGAACCACTACAGCATGCATTTCTTGCTCATCATCTTTCAACTGAAATGTTCTGTTACCAGTTGTTCAAGTGAAAAATGATGCATTAGTCGCACACAAGGTATTATGGACTACTCAGACTCACAAGGCTGTAAACACATGGTACTACTTTAGAAAACATAAAATTATAGAATCATTAAGGTTGGAAAAGACCTCTAACATCATCCAGTCCAATGTCAGCCTATCACCACCACGCCCACTGACCATGTCCCTAAATGCTACATCCACACATTTCCCGATCACCTTTAGGAACGGTGACTCCACCACCTCCCTGGGCAGCTTATTCCAATACCTCACCACTCTTTCTGAGAGGAACTTTTTTCCCTAATATCCAAACTGAGCCTCCCTGACGTGACTTACGGCCATTCCTTCTCATCCTATCACTAGTTACTTGGGAGTAATGGCCATCCCCCACACTGCTACAACCTCTTTTCAGGTTATTGTAGAGAGCAGTATGGTCTCCTGTGATCCTCCTCTTCTCCAGACTGAACGATCCCACTTCCCTCAGCCATTCCCATAAGATCTGTGCTCCACACCCCCCACAGCTTCATTGCCCTTCTCTGCACACGCTCCAGGGCATCAATGTCTTTCTTGTAGAAAGGGACCCAAAACTGAATACAGTATTCAAGGTGATGTGTACATTCAGTGCTGAGAATAAAAAAGTAGAAGTTAAAAAAAAAAAAAAAAAAAAAATCTACTGACAGCAAGGTTTTTAAGATGGGTCTCTGCAAAACACTGTGTTTTAACTACGTGAGAAATACCACTTCTATAAAGCTGTAATGGCCCAGAACTCAGAATGATCAGAATGCACGCTCCAATAGCCTCACCATTTTAAAGCTGGACAGAACAAAGAGTTTGAATTAGCTGGAGCTAGGGTCCACATCCAAGACCTTTACATTCAATTTCCAGGAGAACAGTTTAAGTATCATCCAGCCCCAAAGCTTTACCAAACTCCAAACTCCATGTACGTAAGACGAAAACATGAAAATAACAAACTCAGTAGAATTCCAGCACAGACTGCACTCTCCCATGCTGCAGGCTGACACACAGACAGAAAATATTTCTGAATTAAACAGGAAAACTTGAAAAAGTCAAGAGCAGAACAGCAAATAAAGAAAGCTCCTCTGGTCAGTATCACACTTTTGGAAATAAAGTCAAGTTCATGAAGACTATCATTATTTAATATACTGCTAAGAGCACTTCCATCCATCAGAAAATATGCAACTGTTTTAAAAAATGAAGTGGCTCAGAGCATAAAATATTATAATAGATCAGTAAAAAGGACAGTGATTGGTTCTGATTGATACATTATTTATTGGTTGGACAGGTGTGATTTTGAAACAAAGCTAAAAAAACCACCTTATTTCCAAATATTTATCTTGGAGTAAAGAAATAGTATTTTTAGACAAACAAGAGTGTGATTAAGTTTTCCAGATTCAAAACCCCTCCCTTCTGACTCATTTAATAACCTTGGGAAGCCTTTACTGTTTTCTAGCACTCCAGATTCCCAGGATATGAAGTTCGTGCCTCTGACATCAGAGAAGACAAAGAATTATTTTGTCTTTGGACGCATTTTGATCTCCAAGCATCTTACAGATCCACAATTTAACAAAATATGAGCATCATCCATTCTGGTTAGAACTATTTATGATAAAATGTTTTAAAAATGGACCTATTCTTTACTGTGAGGGTGGTGAGACACTGGAACAGGTTGCCCAGAGAGGCTGTGGATGCCCCCTCCCTGGAAGCATTCAAGGCCAGGCTGGATGGGGCTTTGAGCAACCTGGTCTGAGGGGAGGTGTCCCTGCCTATAGCAGGGGGTTGGAACTGGGTGATTGTAAAGGTCCCTTCCAACCCAAACCATTCTGTGATTTTACGATGATATGAATCTTACCACAAGACTGTTTCACAAACGTCAATGGAAAATCAGTTTCATATGTAGAAAAGATCTGAAAACATTATGAGAAGCGTGTTTGTTTTTCTTTTAATCTGAGAAGTAATAATTTGCAGAGTGCAGAGGTACAACACAGTCAACACTGGATAATTTCAGTATGTCCCTTGTACAAAATCTGTATGTTCTGGCATATCTGAAGAAGCAGGCTTTTGCACTTTTTTTTTTTTTTTCCACTACTACCTAATAAATAGGGGTTGGTCAAAGCTTTCAAGCATGTAGAGGACAGGTGTTTTTCCACTGATGTGTCAGATTTCTAATAGTGGAATATATAAATCAGCCTATTCTAGTTACTGCCATCAGAAATTTGCATCTCCAGAGCCACAGCAAATATAGGGGTGCAGCAGCTTTATCCTGATTTTCTGCAGTGCTGCTTGATCCAGAGCAGAGCTGAGTCTACTGAAAGAACATACTTACAGTTTATCCATCCTCCCCTTCTGCAAGTAAAAGCAATGCTGGTTGCAAGGGAAGGACAGAGGACAGCTCTAAGTAAGTCACTCCTTGTGAGGCACTTTTTGAATGATTTGCTGAGAGCATTTTTTAGCAAAGAAAATCCAAGAAAGGAAAGAAGAGGATGAAGTCCATTTGAAGCAGTACCATTTTCTCATATTGCTACATTACTCATATCATATATGTACTCCAATAATTTGGAAGAACTGTTCTCTAAAGCTGCTTTTTGAGGTGTATACAACTGAGGAGAGCCAGTAAGATGATCAGAGGGCTGGAGCACCTCTCCTATGGAGAAAGGTTGAGGGAACTGGGCTTGTTTAGCTTGGAGAAGAGAAGGCTCCAGGGAGACCTCATGTGGCCTTCCAGTACTTGAAGGGAGCATATAAAGAGGGGGGAAGGGGAATGACTGTTTATGAAAGTGATAGTGATAGGACAATGGGGAATGATTTTAAACTGAGACAGAGGAGGTTTCAGTTAGATATTAGGAGGAAGTTTTTCACACAGAGGCTGGTGACACATTGGAACAGGTTGCCCAAGGAGGTTGTGCGGGGTGACCTCATTGCAGCCTTTCAGTACCTAAAGGGAGCCTACAAAGAGGAGGGGAACCAACTCTTTGAAAGGGTGAGTGACAGCAGGACAAGGGGAAATGGTTTTAAGCTGAGGGAAGGGAGATATAGGTTGGATGTCAGGGGGAAATTCTTTACGGAGAGAGTGGTGAGGTGCTGGAACAGGCTGCCCAGGGAGGCTGTGGATGCCCCGTCCCTGGAGGTGTTCAAAGCCAGATTGGATGGGGCCCTGGGCAGCCTGGTCTAGCATTAGGTGGGATGGTTGGTGGCCCTGCACGTGGCAGGGGGGTTGGAGATTCATGATCCTTGAGGTCCCTTCCAACCCTGGCAATTCTGTGATTCTGTGATTCTGTGATTCTGTTGTGGATGCTCCATCCCTGGAGGCATTCAAGGCCAGGCTGGATGTGGCTCTGGGCAGCCTGGTCTGGTGGTTGGTGACCCTGCACATAGCAGGGGGTTGAAACTAGATGATCATTGTGGTCCTTTTCAACCCAGGCCATTCTATGATTCTATGAACTGTATACATACGATATTTGCCCACCTCCCTGCCTATAGCACAGGAGGAATCTGAAGAAAGGTGCCTACATGTGCCTACAAATTACAATCACTGTGATGCAAAATCCACTCAGCCATCACATCCACTGAGCCTTCTTTCACTGCCTAAAAGAAAAAAAGAAAAAAAAAAAAAAAGCAAGCAGTCCCTTTGCTCACAGAAAATGTCACAGAGAACCCCTCCTTGTTTTACAAACACTTTTTTTCTGCTTAGTTCAGACAGAGCACACCCGGAGCAGCCGCTCTCCCCGCACCATGACCTCCCACAACCTTCCTGCCAGGCTTATGCAATTAGGAAACCAAAAGCAGTTCTCTGCAACTTGGCTAATTGCGACCAATCAGGCCCTCTTAAATTAAGAAAAAAACTCACCCAATTCACCCAAAATTCGCTGGTAAAAGACAAAGATGCCAGGTGGGTGTTTCTGTGACAATTTCAAATGTACCTTCCACCCTGAACCCACATTAGTCAAATGATTAATGGCAAAGTTTTACTGTAATAAAAGCTCCATACATTGCATTTCATTAGTTTTATTTCAGCTTTATACCCTTCTCTAGAAGACCAGTTAAAAATAAATGATACAGTGGCTTTCTAGGGAAATAATAGAGTCTCTTTGAACATTTACACTCATTCTAAAAGGCTAATATAAAATTTATACATGTGCATGAACAGTGTCCACTGTTACCAAACCACGGGAGAAATAGGTGACACCTACTGTAGGTGACACCAAGTTACTGGATTTTTTCTGTTGTGCCAAGAGAGTATTGTCTGGTGAAAGAAGATATTGCTCCTGGTCTTCGGGATCAGCACATTCAAACCAATGAACAATAAAGATAACTTTGTGGGAAGTTGATGGAACTACAAACATGGACACCCCACTTCTCAAAGAGATTCTTAAGGAAGGGATAAAGGCAAAAAAGTCCTCATTGCATCCCACACACTGATCCCTCTTCCAAAAATGTGGCTGAAGTAGCAGGCAAGGACAGTAAGTTTTCTACCCTTCTACTCAGACAGAGAGGATGAGCACAGACCATCATCTAATTGATTCTAAGTGATCTCATCACAGCAAAAGATCAAATCCCTAGCAAACAGCTACATTTTGCTGCAGCTTGAAAAACAGCTGCTCCTCTGAACCAACAGCCAGCTAGAAATGAGAATGTACTGGGGTTTTTTTAAGGGTAGGTGACCCCAGATGTAAGAAACTTAGCTTCCACATTGTGTGTCTCCACCTGCTGGTACATCACATTGCCAGAGTAGAGAATTATTGATTTTAAAAATCATTTTGAAGACATGATAAGATTGTACAGCTTCTGTTATCAGTGAAATTACAGTGAAATTACCAGCTGGAAGCTGGTGAGAAACCAAACCTATCAAAAGGTTCACCTCTCCAACCGCATCCAACTTCACCTTGAGTAGGACAGACAACAAGGGATGGACTGGAGGTGAAACAAATACAGTGCCCAAGTAACTCATCACATTTAAATAATGATTTGCTTTAAAAAGGGTAATGAATACTATTTCCTTTGGCCTTAAGAAAAGCCTTCCATTTCGCCATCATTAGTAGGCTACACTCTTTTTCTCAAATAACTAAAAATGATCTCAAGAAAATCCTCAAGTTTATACATAGAATTTTCAAATAATAACAAACTTTTATACACACATGTAAAGTGATCGTTTGAAGAGTGATTATAAAGTGCTGCTGCTCACCTCTTTCCCATCACTTTAGTATCCAAGGACAAATAGAAATGACTGGCTGATCCTCAAATTGGTCTGTACTCCAACTTAGACATTTTAAGATAAAACCTAGGTCATAAACCTGCTCATAAGCTCCTGATTATGTTAAATCAACCCTAGGCTCATTGCATCTAAGTTTACTGAGTACCTATTTTTGTCACAACCACGCTTGTAATAATACTAGGTTATGGGAGGACAATACAGCAGGATTAAAAAAAAAGGAAAAAGGAAAAAAAAATCAATATGCTCAATAGATACATAGTAATATATCCAAGGTAGCCACTGGAAGAGATCCCAGCTTGCCATAACCTTTCAGTTGAAGCTGCAACCACAAAGTTACTAAAAATAATTTTTTCCTTCAGAAAAATTGATTTTCATTTGCAAGACAGACATTGCACTTTTGCATTAATCCAATCATTTCAGTCCAAATTACTGCAAGTCAACACAGGAGGATAACAGTTGGGAAACAGATAGGAAGCTAGGCAATTTGTGCTTAATATAGTGAAATAATTGCAAATTAAAAAAAAAAAACTTATCAAAATTTGCTTTATCTATATTCTGCTTCTTGCTGGGGTGTAAGACTCGGTTCAGTACTCTTCATGTTAAAAAAGAACTGCTGAGAGGGAAAAAATTTTAAAAGCCTCCATCCTTTTAAAGTAAGAAGAAACATCTGGTAAAGACAATTACACATAATCATTTCTAGCAACACTAAGTAACAAAGAAATTAACAAATACTGACTCTGTGATCCTGACAGAACAAGCAAAGCATCCCTTCTCATATTTTAAAACGTAATGCTTCATTTTAGCTTCTCTTCAAATATCCAGCAAAGGTGAAGCCTTTGGAAAGCTCAAATACATTTGCTTGAGTGCATTCTTCTCAAAGAATTCAGGGCCAAAGAGAGAAGGATGTGAAAAAATGGTTTCTTCTGTCATTTAATAGCATTTTTAAAGAAAATACATTTCTTAGCTGTCTGGGTGTCCTCAACTTTTAAGACTGAACACCGTGAGAAAGCAATGGGTTGTGGCTACCTCTGCCCAACATCAGAGAATCACAGACTCATAGAATGGTTTGGGTTGGAAGGGACATTAAAGCCAGTTCCACCCCCTTGCCATGAGCAGGGCAGCCACCCACCAGGCCAGGCTATCCAAAATCCCATCCAACCTGGCCTTGAATGCCTCAAGGGATGTGGCACCCCCAGCTTCTCTGAGCTGTGCCAGTGCTTCACCATCCTCTGAGCAAAGAATTTCCTCCTCACATCTAATCTAATTTCCCCTCTTTCAGTTTAAAACCATTCCCCCTCATCCTATTATCACACTGTGTAAAACGTTGGTCTCCCTCCTGTTTATATGCTCCCTTTAAATACTGGAAGGCCATAACATACGATGACCCTGTCCCCAGAGCCTTCTGTTTTCCAAGCTAAACAAATTCAGCTCCCTCAAACTTTCTTCATAGGATTGATGCTCCAGCCCTCCGATCATCTTCACTGCCTTCTTTGGACCCACTCCAGCAGCTGCACACCCTTCCTGTGCTGGGACCCCAGACCTCCAGATGGGGCATCATAAGAGCAGCACAGAGGGGGACAGTCCCTCTCACCCTGCTGGCCACCCCTTTTTGAGCAGTTCAGGATACAGTTGACTTTCCGGGCTGCAAGAGCATACTGCTGGCATAATGGTGACATATTTCTGACTTGGGTGTCAGAGAGAAGGAGGCTTCTGAAGACTACGTGTGTTGACAACTGGACAAGATAATCTCAGTGGTCTTTTCCAACCTTACTGATTCCACAATTCTAAACGCCCTCCTCGTTCAACACTGCCAGAACTGGAAGCTGGGCTAAAGCACTTTTCCTATCACAAGTAAAAACAATTTTACTGAATTTTTGCAATGTGTGTTTTTTTTATACCCAGGCAAAATAAACCCTAAGGAAATGATGGCGGTACCACATTTATAACGCCTTCAGCATTCACATCAGATGGTCAGCAGCCTTCCACCCTTCTGCATGTGACTGGAAATGTGTCACCTGCTTCTCACTACCTATATCTGAATTCAGAGGTCTTTGCTTAGTGTGAGCTAGAAAAAAATGTGGTGTAGAAAAAAATAACATAGAAAGGAGTAACGTTACATCAGTTCCTACCCACCTCAAATGTGTTTCCCTTGGTAGTTTTACATTAAAAATGAGTGATGCTAAGGACACACATTGAACCTATATAATTCTTCAAACCCAAACTTTTTCTTTTGCAGATGTATCTGAGAACACAGAAAATTCACATTTTTCATGACTGCAGCATTACAGAGACAAAAATATCAGGCTTATTCTCTGTCTAAAAGCAGAGAATTAAAGCATCAGACACTGAGAAGCTTGGGGGAAAATGCAAACATTTTCAAGTAATTTCTGAAGAGATTCTCAAAAGCAATAACATTGGAAAATAAAGCACTATCCCTGAGTAAGCATAATGACTTGGTAAAATTACTTTCCCTTTTAACCCGTTAATCATCTGGCTTTCATTCTGGAGGAAGCACGGAGTTTCATCTGCTTTTGTACTGCAACATTAAGCCAACAAAATTGCCAGTGGCAAAACAAACATCATAATGCTTCGTGTAAGGTTTCCAAGATTCTGGTGGGAGCTCTGCACAGAAATATTTCTGTACTCTGGGTTACGACATTCTGTTATTTCAATATTAATAAAACAGTGATGTAAACCACATTAGAAAAGAAAACAAATCTTTTCAATTAAGCTTATTTTTAGAACAGGTCCCAGGATTCCGAATGCAGCAGCGTTTTCTGAACACTGTGTTTTTCCCTTAAGATTTCTAACTGGCAAGGTTCCATAATCTGCTCAGTGGTGGGAGGTGAACTTTTGTAGGCAGAACAGAGGCAGTTGAAAGGGCACCTCCAAACACTTCCAAGTAGATGGGCAGCACACGGAATAGCTGCCACAAGTGTTAAACACTCTGTTCAGGTGAGGACTTAAAGCAATGAGAATGCTTTTCCAAGAGAAGTCAGCAAACTGAACCCTGAGGGATTCAACAGAGAATATGAACTCACTGCATAAGAGAAACAGGGCTAAGCAGTGCTACAACCAACCTAATTTATTCACCAGATTGACGCAATCTGGCCTCGACCAGATTGTATTGTCACATCTATACATGGAAAAAAATACATATATTTGAAAAGCTGTTATTTTTAGGGGAAAAAATATTTCTTTAATGTTGCTGGACAAGAGCCAGCAGCACAGGGCCATGTCAAGATGATGGAATAACTCAGCCGTACATCTCTAAGCATCATGGTCACAGGAAACAGAGGCCAAGGCTAAAATGTGACCTGTGGTGGGAGGATTTAGTTAATCTCAGGCTTTAAGAAGAGTTATTTCTTAGGGGAAAAAAAAAAAGACCCAAGTAGTTAAGTACCCAGGTCATGCTACATTTGTTTAGCAAGCATAAAATACCCACTTGCACTCTCCAAGCCACAATTCCATGAGGGAGACAATGTGCAACTCTAAGTTCTCTCAAAGGATCAGCCAGAAACAAGACCAAGCTTTGAATCTTGATACTCACCCATAGCAAACACTACCATAAACCACTGCTCATCCCATGACCAAGCATATGTAGATACAAACAATCAGTAACTCTATTATTTTGGTAAATCCCCAATGCATATTGTTCCATACAAACGTATCTGGAAGCATCACATCAGTAAATAGCCAAGGTATTTCACCAGAAGCACGGCAGTGACAGTAGGATTTACTGAAGATCAAAGACTGGAATAAGTGTCAAAAATAATCATAATAAAGGCTTAGCTTTTACTCACAGGAACTGTAATAGAAGCACCAGGATACACGCTATGTACTTTACATCTGTAAATTCATGCACCTCCCAAAGGGAAAGCAAGATAGTAGCAGATGCAATACCAAACTTCATTATAGGACTGGAAGATAACTATAACCCTACTGTTAGGAGGAAGTTTTTCACCCAGAAGGTGGTGACACACTGGAACAGGTTGCCCAAGGAGGCTGTGGATGCCCCATCCCTGCAGGCATTCAAGGCCAGGCTGGATGTGGCTCTGGGCAGCCTGGTCTGGTGGTTGGTGACCCTGCACATAGCAGGGGGGTTGAAACTAGATGGTCACTGTGGTCCTTTTCAACCCAGGCCATTCTATGATTGTATGATAAGCGAACAATTAACAGTCATGTACACATGCATGAAGGAAGGAAAAGCAATTAAATAAGTAAATAAATAAATGGCCCAAAAGCAAGAGCACACTAAGAGAAAACTCATGTGCACGTGCCTCCTAACCATGAAAAACTTCAGTAAAATCACTGACTTTCAGCCATGAGCCAACTTCAGGACATCCCCACAGTAACTTTCTGCATAATAATACCTCTGAAATTAACATATCAAAGCTGCCAGTGTAGATCTGTCCCTGTGTCAGCTGAGCAAGCCTGTGAAATGTGAAAAGCTTCCAGAGGAGTGGAGAAAAGAGTAGAGAAGGATTTAAGTGCATTGTAAGGACTTTACTGCTGCCCAATACGATGATGCCTTATTGCTCACTACAGTCTGAGAGCACTTAATGGGGTCACGAAAACCCAGCAGCTTCATAACAAACTTGGGAATCATTCTGTAAGGCAAAGAGGTTATGTTCCAAAAATTTTATCTATGCATGGTTCTTTCTAGATTTTTACTGTTCATGAAAGTGTACCCACCACCTTATTCTTAAGTACCAGAGGTGATGCAGTTTCTGCTTGATTCTTTTCAAAGTACCCTGACTAATTTCAGTTCACCCATTCCATCAGCCCTGAAGATAACTAACTACAGATTTTTAATATTTGCATCCTGTGTACCATGCATTTCTAAATTTTATATTCATTAAAATATGTTATCCAACATGTTTTAATGCCAGCCATGGAGAGGGCCATAAAAAAGCAAACTTTTCTCAACAGAATCTATGCTACACCCCCTCTTACAATGTAACACAGTTGAGATTCTCAGCATATCCTAGAGGTATCTGATCTAGCAGGTGTTGTCAACATAACCGTGCACAGAACCCGCACAGAGAAAGAGGTTTGCACAAAAGAGCAATCACAATCACTTCTATTCAGGGGTGTACAAAAGGACTGATGGTCCAGTAGCTTCCAATTTAGCCTACGGCTCCACGAAATCTGATTGCACTCCATTCTTCAGCTGAGTGGGCTCAAAACCCTGCGTCCCTCTTGAAGACGATAGCTCCACTAGAAGCTGTCTAGCTCTGAAGCAGTATCATACTCATCCTGCTGAAACTGTGCCACTTTGTGAAGAATAATTAGCAACGTTCAAAGGGCTTCCAAAAAGCAGCACAAATCCGTGTGCTGACAGATACTTCCTCAAAAAGCAGAAAAGCTAGCTTTTGACCCCTGCTCCAACAACTGTTCATGCGGTACATCTTAACACAGTCACTGGAAACTCAGTTGTAATTGTGGAGTTTTTCACTCGGATCCATCACCGTGGGGTTTTGGTACTATGATTTTTCATCCCTAAAGTCACAATGACATCTTTGCAACTCAACTCTTGAGAGAAGTGTGCATAACATCTAAACCAAAATGAGAGTGATCTTTTATCCAAAATCTACATCTCTGAAGGATGCCAACACTTTCTGCTTGCTTTGCCTTTTTTTCCCTCTATTTCTGCAAAAATATGGTTTCTACCTTGGACTGTATTTCACACCCAGAAGTGGTAGGTATAGGACATCCAGAAATGGTGAATGACTCCTATAGAGTCCACAAACTTTGACTGAATCTACAAAAAAAGAAATAAAATAAAAAATAAAGAGAACAGCTTTATTTTCAGAGTGAAACAATAAACATCTGGTTTCATGGGTGTATTTAGACCACAGAAATTTGTAAATGTTTAGACTACCATCTCAGTTTTACGTCTGTTCCTTTTCAAGTCCCCGACAATAAGGTTTTTCTCTATCAGCAAGTCAATCACCTTAATCACCTGTACCTCAAAATAGCTCCTTTTGAATGTGATCTGCTATATTTGACATTCCTCTGCCGATTAATATTCTGGTTTAGCAAGTGAGTTTACAACTTGCCACGTCTATTTTAATCTCTAAGACTACTTTTGTTGCTGAAATTTTCATTTGTTTAAAACGAACATCACAGGAAAAAAACCAACACCCTTCTACCACATTAACACCTTAATGTCTAAGCCTGTGGATAATCACCAAATGGATGTTTGCAAGAGTTACTGAGCCATTTCGAGTGAAGGCAAGTGAGAGGATTAAATTTAAGGCACAAGAAAAAGACACGATTTCCTGTTCTATGCATACTGATAGCACTGCTGCGAGTGACGTGTGTAGGGAAGTACTTCTAAATACTGGCTGCTAAATTGCTTTTCTTCCAGCATGCTCTCTCAACAGGCAGCACAGTTTCCTTCTTTTTGCATTGATTCAGGCAGTCCCAGGGGCAGACTTGGCAACCTGAAAGGCCTGATTCAAGGTCCCCTCAAAGTCAATAGCAAAATTTGTTTTGTTTTCTATAAGAGGAGGATTATCTTCTCCAAGAACTCACAGTTCAGAAACTCTTGCAAGTAACTTCACACCCTGGGCCCTATGTGGATTTTCACTGCATCTTCCCTATTCTCAGCTCAGCTGTACAAACAGAAAATCTCCACGCATGCTTGTAATCAAATAAGATGCATATTTCATTTAGATGCAAATTTCAGAGCACTCCAGAACTTAATGCTAACTCAGACACGCGTCTGTGCCGTCCCATCTGTTCCTACTGTACTTCAGATCAGTCTACAACATAGTTTGGCACGTTTCATTTTCTTGCCACCTGAAGTCAGAAGGATTTTTTGTTATGAAAAAGAACGCATTAGACTAAAATCATACATCTTTGGGAC
Source organism: Phasianus colchicus (assembly GCF_987193195.1). Taxonomy (NCBI): domain Eukaryota; kingdom Metazoa; phylum Chordata; class Aves; order Galliformes; family Phasianidae; genus Phasianus; species Phasianus colchicus. Next base: position 167,463,528 of record NC_143436.1, on the reverse strand, counting down.
TGCTGTTTCAGACAACGTAACAAACGTTTTCTTTGGCAACTTACTGGTTTGCTATTTGTGTTCATTAAAGTATATGTAGCAACCAAGACTGCAATGCCAATTGTAAATCACTAGTATACACATTATGTTATTTCATTAACATTTCTGCCAGAGAAAATAAATAAGCACTGAAATGTAGTGATACCAAGTCCTGGCTTACACTTATACTGCAGATAATGAAATACTGATGCATTTACAGAAAATTTATCCTCAACAGAATCAGATCTGCTCCAAGAACTCATGTGAATTTCAAGTGTTGATTTTCTATGACATTTAGTCTTAAAGAACAAAAATTTCAGAACCAGCCTGTGCAATCTTCATCAAGATTTAAAACTTTGCACCAAAAACCAACTGCACGTACAAGAACATACCTTCTGCATTCCACATCTTTTTTTTTCCCCCAGCTTACATTTACCACAGTGATTCTAAAAATCAACACCTCTTACGAACACTCACATGGGCAAATGTGTTACAGTCAGCTTATAGGTCTGATGGTGCCTCTTATGTCAGCTCAGAAGAGGAGCCTCAGAGACACAGGGGATGGAAATATACTTTGTATCCCGTCCAGTTTCACGTCACACCTAAAAGTAAATTTTCAAGTACAGATTTCTCATGGAATACAGACAGTACTGAGAATTTAGTTATACCAAACACTATAAGAAACCCTGGAAAAACAGTGTGGCAAAGGCATTACTTGTGAATCAGGGATGGAGACTCAATTTCCACCTGTCTCGGGCTTCCTTATTACTGCATTAGGCTTTTCTTTTTCACCTTCATTTCACAGTTGGAAATAGCAAAAATACTTTCTTATTCATGGAAGAGGGAAAAGATAAATTTAGTTATTTTTATGATTCATTCAGACACAATAGCAATGGGAGTCATTCTAATATCCAGAATAAGAAAGGCAGGCATTACTGACTGAAGTTTCAAATAATCCTTATGCAGTGTGATATTACACTGCAGTCTGTCGAACATTCAAAGTGAACCTTCTATTATTCTAAAAACCATTCATACAAGATTTCCAGAGAAGTGAAAAGACTGTACAGCGTGATTAACACAGTATTAAAGCAGTGTTAAATAGTAGTTTGTCCTATTAAGTATTTTTAATATCCATAGGTCCTTCCAAAAGTAATGCCTCCTATTTATTTCCATGGAAACTACAACAGATACAAACAACACAATTACACTATTTTATAGAGCAAATTCTCAACTACAAAACGCTGTTTTCTCAACACAGTCACCACTACAGCTAGGCATCTTTGCCAGTGATGAACAAGAGCCTGCATGCTGTGCTCGTAAAAATCTGCACCAGCAGAGGTGATCCACTGTTTCACAGCTGCTATGATGGCATCACTCCTAGGAAAATGTTGTCCACGCAACCCATCTTTCATCGGAACAGATGGAAGTCAGAAGGTGCCAAATTTGGACTATATAGTGGGTGTGGTAGCAGAGTCCTGCCAAGATTGGCACTGTGCTCCCCAGTCTTCAAATCGGTACGGGGCCTGGCATCACTGCGTTGCAAGAGCAAGGTTGTCTTCTTCTCTGGCCTCACTCTGGAAATTGAGCCTTCAGCTCAGTCATCGTCGTGATGTGCTGGTCCACTAACAGAGTTAATGGTTTGTACAGATTCCAGAAAATCCAGAAGGATCACCCACTTCCTACTCCCAAAAGACAGTGCACATCATTTTACCCACTGCAGGCTGTGTCTTGAACTTGTTCTTTGATGAGGAATTCATATACTGCCACTCCATGGTTGACTCTGGCTCTTAGTGGTGATGACATCACATCTTGTCACAATAATGATGTAATTCAGGAAACTGTCACCTTCAGTCTTGCATTGGTTCAATAGGTCCTGATAAACTTGCATACAGTGGTTCTTTCTGTTCCTCTGTGTGCACTCATGGGACTTACCTTTGCAATATTCCACAACTGCCACCACCACTTCCATTGAAGTGATGATGATATTAAGCTCCGTACACAGTTCCCTGGTTGTAATCTGCCAATTTGTACAAATGAGCTGATAGAGATACTCTTCATTTCATGGTGTGACAGCTGTGCATGACTATCCAGAACATGGCCTGTCTTTCACGTTGCTGTTGCCACTGCTGAAACGCACCACCCACCACCTCACTGTGCTCACATCCACTGCTTGGTTTCCATAAACATTCAGTGAGAGTCTGTGAATGTCAATGGGCACCATTTTTTCTGCATGGAGGAATTCAGTGACACAGTGTCTCTGCTTCATACGCACTTCCACATCAAGTGTCATTCTGTCAGTCTGCCCTTCTACTGCCATCTCTTACATGGCAACAAAATTTAACAGAATATTGGCAGGAAAGTTCAACTTCTACTGCCATGCTATCAAGATACATCAATAATGCCATGTGTCAACGTAATAAAATAGGAGGCATTACTTTCAGAGCAGCCCTTGTACATCTTCTCAGGCAGTGGCTTTGTAACTGTATTTTCCAGAAGCATCCACAGTCAGTTCAGTCCCTGCATAAACTGTACAAGCTTCTTAATTTACTTCAGAAGCCTATTTGGAAGCATTGCTTACCTTTACACAAGGAAGAAAGTTCGACTCTAACTGGGGACACAGAATACACAGCTTATTTCTAAATATAAAACTTTTCTCTCTGCGTGTTTAAAAATCTTTACACAAAGCAGACAATTTTTATCTGAAGTGTTTAGACGAAGAGGATGATTTTAGCTGCAGGAATCCTAGGAAGAATGTTTTGAGAGCATTCAGATTAATATCTGCAAAGTTGTTAAAATCTAGTCAGAAATTAAAAACAATTACAAGGTCAGATATGTTAACCTAAACACTAGACAGAATGAATTTCAGACACAGAATATCAAAATTGATTTTTTATTCAGATCAATGCATCAAGTACCCAACTTAGAGATATTTCCAGCACTTAGTGTCTTAAGTTATAGCTGTCTTCAGTTTAAGAAGTAGAATAACTCAAGTTAAGCTGAAAAACAGAAATACGAATGTATTATTATTATTATTATTTTACTAGTATCTGATGTTTTAGATTCGTCACTGTACCAATTCTAGAAATGCTTGTATTTTGACACAGGAATGGAATATTGGTTGGAAGGTTCAGCTTCTACTGCCATACAACTAACATCCATCTCTGATGTCATGGGCCAACATAATTAAATAGGAGGCATTACTTTCGGCACAACCCTCATAATATATTGAGTAGAATTTCAGGCAAACATTCCAGCTTTGCACAATGCACACCAGCACAGGCAGCACTGCCAGTAAGGCTTCACACACAAGCAAAGCAAGGCGTTTCCTGACAAATGATCCTTAGAGAGAGTCCCTCCAGCTGTTTAAAAGGTTCATGAAACAGCTCATCACGGTACCCATCTCTCCCCATATCCACAGGCTTGGATTCCTTGTTCTCAGCAGAATCTTACCAAATAAAACAAACAGCAACAAAAACCCAGAAGGCATCCAGAGAGGGCCAACATTTTTCCTCTCCTCAGAGCACGGCCATCAGATACTTACATTCACCTTTTGTTTTACCAAATGCACATTCCATTCTAATTCTGTAACTACCCAGAAAATAGCTGCTGCAGCTTTCTTTCACCCATGCATCCTTCCAAAAATGCCACAGAAACAGAATTTTCTTTGTCACTACAGAAGCAGATTCAATTATTAAAGAAGTTTCATATTGAGATTCAAGGAAAAGACATGCCAATGGTGCCAATATAACTGGAAAGCTAAGCTTTCCAGTCAAACTGCCTGTGTGGTACTTCACCTTGTGACTAGGAAAGAACAGCGCTCTTTGAGCAGCACAAACTTCTCCAATACAGTAGTTCTGAAATTCCACCCACCCACATTGACCTGGTCAGCTACTCATCAAATGGACACAAGAAGCAAACTAGACATTCAAAGGAGAAAAGCCTTATGGATTATGGATTTGTTTGATGTGTTGTAACTTTGATCAGAGTATTCATACGAATATAAAAACACAACATTCTGGATGCCCATGGTGAGCTGTAAGAGTGAGTGCTCTCCCTGAACAACTCAAGGCCTTCTGAGTCAAAGCGAATTGAGTACTGTCCCACAGAGAGAAAAAGTAGTAATCAAGAAGGAAACAGCATTAGTTATATCTAAAGTCTATAGAATGGAATCATAGAATCACAGAATGGCTTGGGTTGGAAGGGACCTCAAGGACCTCAAGCCACAACCTCCCTGCTGCAGGCAGATCCGCCAACCTCCATATTTAATACTAGACCAGGCTGCCCAGGGCCCCATCCAACCCGGCCTTGAACACGTCCAGGGACAGAGCCTTCTATTCTCCAGGCTTCTCCTGGCCTACAGCCATTCCACCCTGGTGATGCCCGATCTTGTCTGATCGAAGCCTAGTACAGAACAATATCTGAAATTAGCTGTGCTTCTTTGTATGTGTAATTTATCACAATTTCAAAATGTCAGAACACTGTCAGCATCCTACAGTAATCATGATACATAAATCTTTCCTCCCCAAACCCAAATCTAGCAAGTGAACTGTGGAAATGCGTGTCAGATTTACACTACCAACAACTCTTTCTTGCTACTCAGAGCCAGACAATTTCAAAGCTCTATTTGGAGTCTACACAGTGACATAATCGAGAACTTCATATAAAAAAAGTGTGATAATTTCAGAGTTCAGCATCATCAACACAAAATCAATTACAAGAGAGGCATTCCATATATATTGAAGTCATTTGTTCCAAACTCAATTAAGCTACCAGTATCTCCATTTTCAAATATTTGCCTGTCATTACCCTTTTTTTTATATGTACTTCTGAGGACAATCTATTTTAGTGATATTTATCCTAGCTAAAAATAAGTGAGCACTTATTTCTCGGCTATCTCAACCTCTAATTAAAACCAGTTCTACAGCCAGACGCAGACACTATGCTAAAAAGAAACACCCTTAAGTAATGCAATTTTCATTGTTAAAGAAAGTGGCTCATAAGCAATTACATCTTGTCAGCTCTAACGGTTAACCTAACCTCTTCAGTGACACCCAGTTATTTTCACACTCAACATCCTGCCACAAACCAGTAATTATAGCCCATACTTGCTAGCTCTGCTGACACTGATTTCCAGACTACAGAGACATAGGCAAATGAGCTTATAACCTTAAGATAACCAAAGGACACTGAAGAGGTTATTTTTTGCAACATGACATTTATTCCTGAAATTGTTTGACCATTAAACAACAATCGTCTCATCGTTTAATCTGATTCTAACAGACTGCTACAAATGGAAAGCTTTTCCACTCTATCATCTTTTACAGTTGCAGCAAGTCATTAAAACAAAATTAATACATGACGAATATAGCGTAATAAAGGAAAAGAAAAAAAAATCTGTAGGTCTTATTTTGCTTCCAGGAGACTGAGATTTCTTTGCTGGAGAAGGGTAAGGAGTGAGAATGAATGCTGTCAAGCAGCAGTTGCACAAGCAGAGACACTAACCTCCTTCTCACACCTTCCCAGAAATGGCAAAATACATAAATTCTCAGTGCTTGTAGCTCTCATCTGACAGAAGTGATGTCAGAACATCAGCAATAACCTTTGAGAAGTTACAAAGCTGGGGAAGTTCTGTTCAAGAAGACCAAAAAGAAAAATGCTGTGCTTTTCTGTAAAAAAAGAGAAGAACCAAAAAATAATTGCTGAAGTATTTTCCTAGGAAAGTGATGAAAAATATGTGAAATCAAATTAATTTCCTCATATGACAATAAACCTGTGGATATAGCAAAAACAACATTTTCTATACCTTTACATTCACAAGGATTTTGACAATCCCTGACATTCTCAATAAAAGATAAGAAGTCAGTCTTGGGTGGTTGTAAAAGTGCCTTGGGCAGCTTCATTTGTGGAAAACAAATATAGAAACAAAACATTTGAAAAGGTAAGGTGGGTTATTTTCAAACTTCACGAGCTTCAAGGCCATACAGGAAAGACATGCACTCATAATTGCAGGTATAAACATATATTTGAATACTTTTTACAGTTACACACTGCAGTGTTAATAGTAAGCATAAGCACACAAAAAGAATATAATAATAGTAAGCAAAATAGAATATAGGCTATCGTTCTACATATTGGCCTGAGAACACAAAGCATAAGCTGGTCCTGTAGAGTTTGCAAACAAATTTAAGGGTACTAAGCACTAAAAGAAGGAACTGAAGAGATGACAAGATCTTATTCCCTCTTATTCTCCTGCTATGAACAGCTGATTGTTAAAATGCAGAGACACTGTGTTACACCAACAAAATGTGATGAATCGTCTGTGATTTATGCTGTTTTCTTCAATGTCTTCTCTTATTTACAGCTGATAACCAAAGCGATAATACAACTAATTTTAAAACAAACTATCCTTTCAATTGTGGAACAGACCTTCCAGATCTGATTGGAAATAAGGCTACAGTTAGTTTAATTTTGTGATATAGACTACACAAGGGGTCAGGTTTTTAAGGAAAGAATGAAAACATAGAATATTACTGAATAAAAGGACATCAGTGTTACCCAAGACATATTAATGTACTTCGTTTTCTCATATCATCAAAAGTTCCATCTCAAAGAACCAGCTCTTTTGGTTACCCCACTGAAAGAAAGTTCTAACTCCGTCAAGAAAATCAAAAGAGTTTGGAGGCTGCACAGATGGAAAATCATTAGAAGAAAACCATTAAAGGCAAAGACATTAAATGCTTTCTCACTTCTTACAGTGATTAACTCTTCAAATGTTCATTTAAGGTGCCACAGATAAGGGCATATCTAAAGAATCAAATCAGATTTTAAAACAGATCAAAATTCATTTATCCTTTTAATACTACTTGTTTTATAAAATAAAAATCAATTCAAGAGACCTAAGGAAAATATCCTTTTTCCATGGCATCTTCAGGCTTTAGGAACATTCTTCTTGTATAACAGGTTACCAAATTGTTGATATATAAATTTGGTCTCATCAAACAATAGATGGTGATTGAACTGCCAAATGGGTTTGGACATCCATATAGAGCTTCACAGACTGGGGGAACACTCCTTCACATTGCAACATCCCACACACGGAGACTTCACTGTAAGAGCAGATACTACCTGAAACTGGAGCATTATTTTAACATCTCTTCCATATAATTATTTTATCTTGTCCAGCGTAAGACTTATTTTCTAAGATTGAACTAAGTATTGAGAAAAAGAGATGGCAGCACAACCCCCTGGTGAGTCATCTACTCCCCCTATTTTCATGTCATCCATGAATCTCCTGATGGTGAACTCCATCATTAATGAAGATGTTAAACAAGACTAGATCCAGTTATACTCCACTCCTTAGTGGCCTCCAACCCGATGCTGAACCACTGACACCCTGAATCCAGCCATTCAGCCAGTTTTCAATCAGCCTCACTGCCTCCTCATCCAACCCATATTTCAACAGCTTCTCTATAAGGATCTTATGGAGGATACTGTCAAAAGTCTTACTGAAGTCCAGGAAGACAATATTCACTGCTCTTCACTCATCCAGGCTGGGAATTTTCTTACAGATGATTACTGGGTTAGGTCAGGAATGACTTTCCCATGACAAATCCATGCTGACTGCTCCTGATGGTTTTCTTCTCCTTAATATGCCTCGATATCGTTTCCAGAATTAGCTGCTCCATCATCTTACCAGAAACAGAGACAAGGCTGACTGGCCTTAGTTCCTCTGGTCCTCTTTCTTTCACTTTCTGAAGACAGGAGCAACATTTGTTTTCCTGTAGTCTGTAGGCACCTCCCTCAGCTGTCAGTGCTCATGGTTGCATTCCATCACAGTCCATGGATTGAGAATTCCACTTTGCACAAGCATTCCCTGACTTGGTCCTCTTCCACAAAAAGGTATTTCTTCCTTGTTCCAGACTTTCAGCCTGGCCTCTGGGACCTGAGATTTCTGAAGGGCAGTTTTGCTGGTAAAGACTGCAGCAAAGAGAGATTCAGTGCCTTGTCCTTTTCACTGTCCCATGTAACCTGGTCTTCTTTTTCCTTATGGGGAGGCCATCATCTTCCCCAGTCTTCCTTTTGTCACTGAGGTACTTTAGAAGTCCCTCTCACTGTCCTTGTCCAGATTCAATTCTATCAGGGCTTCAGCTTTCCTAGCTTGATTCCTGGCTGCTCAGACAATGTGTGTTTATTCTAATATTAAATACCAATATTAATTAATAAATAATGCTAATCTAACTATTCTAATACTAAATACTAATATTAAACTTATGACGCTAGTCACATTCTCCACAAAAACAAGAGGAGCTAACTCATGAATTCATAACTGGAAACTAGCAACAAATAGAGCTTTTTTTCTACTGCATTCTTGATTCAGAACAGGTAATGTCAAGTTCTCAAAACATAGGAGACAAGAAATCTGTTTAAACATTCCCCATATTGTATGTAGTACATTAATAAGCTTGTATAAGGAATACTTTAGTAAATGTTCTTTCTTTTGTTCCTACAGCACTCTAGGAACATAACAACAAAAACCACAGGAGTACAAACAGAGAGCTGAGCTATAAATAGATTTTTTTTCCTACTAAAATTATTATTAGAATTTCTTGGTAAACAGTTTTAGTCTAAAGAAGCCTGAGAGAAAGTCTCATAAGATCCCCTTGCAACCTGCAAAATTTCCACTTCTAGCTAGAATTTATACAAAACCAAACAGTGAAGATACAGCCTGGAATAAGACAGGCCATCAGAGACATCTAATTACACTCCATAACACTTTGCTATTTACATAAAACAGCAACAAGCAAAATAAAAACCACTCCCATTTTTCTACAGGAAATTAAAAACCCTAATTATACAATCATCATTATCAATTCAAATGTTACTATTTGGAGCCACAGAAGCATTTTACAATCAGTGGAAAGAAGAGAAACAAAAGAAACAAATATTTATACAGGCTCTATCTTTATTGCAAAAGTATGATCACATTACGCTTATTAAAACCTTTTTACATGACAATGATAAACACTCAGAAGCTGACTAAATTCGGATTAATTTGGCTCAGCAGTCATAATTTAGATCTGTGAAGAACATATGTATATATTTAGGGTCCTGTAATTACAAAGTGACATGCTATTTCTTCCCACTGGAGCCTCACTCAAGTCACTGAGTGTGACTAAGGTATTCAGAAAGCAAGAAAATGCTGTATTAACTTTTGTCCTCACCCTCTGGAGATGACATGTTACCCAGTCTTTATGTTGAATTCAGAGTTGTTAATTTCTTTTCAGTAAGACACTTCTCACCATCGTGCTATTCAAGCATCAGTGTACGTTATCTTCTTATCTGCTCTATGGATCAAGAATATGCTACTCTTCTCCTTTTATAAATACAGAGAGTAAATCACTGATAAAGCTGAGGGCAGAACTTCAAAACTTGTCTCCATTCACTTCAGATTGCTCATTCCTGTTGATTAGAGATGTATTTAACATTTAACATTTCCATGGACCTCAGGAGAAGTGGTAAGGACCCAGTTCTTCCATTACAGCATCTAAAACCGGATGATTTGCAGTTTTAGAGGCCATCCATCTCAAAATAACCTTAAGTCATCCTTTAAAGTCAAGGAGGAAATAAGACTTGCATACGGAGCCAGTTGTATGTCAGTTGTCCGTCAAGAACAGCCCACCTTCCTTGTAATCTCCAGCTTCATTCCCCACACTCATAAAACCACACAACCACAGAATCATTAAAGTTGGAAAAGATCATCCAGTTTAACCATTTAATCCACGTGATGATCTATCAGATGTTACAGGACCTACAGACTTCAGTCCCAAAAGCTAGCTCCCACACTTGCTGAGCATCTTGAGCACTGTACATCTTCAGTTAGCCATTTCTTATTGTATGAAGACCTATTCCTCTTGCAGTTTCTTCTTTCCAGTGTTACCATTCCCTCCCTCCCTCCCTGTAGTGTACCGTGTGCTGCTGACAGCAGTGTGGGACTAGATTTTGATAAGAATATTTGTGCTCAGGCATTATTTTGACAAGCTGCCAAAATTCTGCAGGCAACAAAAGCAACAAGAGAAAAAAGAATCTGTTTTCAGTCTTTTGTAACTGAGCTAAAATAACACTATAGGATTTCAGGCAACAAAGAAAAAGTACTTTTCTGGCTTCGTGGTTATCTCTGCTGAATTCCAAAGACCTACAATAAATAACACATTTAATAGAACACTCTTCTAAAAAATAACAAAGTACATAAAGCTTTTATAATGAAAAGTGTGAGACAACCTAACCTGAAATAAAAGGACGTCGACTGCAGAATACTGGTGTCCTTGAAAAATAATTAGAAGTGTAGTTCATCAGACAGCAGCAGTAGCCAAAGGCCAGACAAATGTGCAAATCTCAAATTTACCTCAGTGAGATGATAATTCTGCATCTGTGCAATACTGACCTCATTTCTTCCTTTTCAGTCCCACACACTTCCTGGTCTAACATCTATGTGCAATCAAAACAATGTTGCCCGAGGCTGTATCACTCCTTTCATAGGTTCTTTTTTCCAAGTATATAGAAGGGAAACCAGAGGGATCCAGCAAGGAGCTGGAGAGAAGAGAGAAAAGCTCTGAATCGGTAGCTACCAAAAGCACAGCCCCTGTTACAGAAAACCACCCCAATTTCAATCTTAAGTACTGAACTATAAAGTAAGCTGTACAAAGAAATCTTTATGGTGGTTTCTACAGAAAACATCCTACAATGCAGCTTTAAACAGCCATAGGGGTAAAATGTCCCCAAACGATCTAACTTACAACAATGAAATCTTGTTCTATCACAGAATTACAGAATGGTCAGAGTTGGAAGGGACATCAAGGATCATGAATCTCCAACCCCCTGCCACAGGCAGGGCCACCAACCTCCCCATTTAATGCTAGACCAGGCTGCCCAGGGCCCCATCCAACCTGGCCTTGAACACCTCCAGGGACAGGGCATCCACAACCTCTCTGGGCAGCCTGTTGCAGCACCTCACCACTCTCTGTAAAGAACTTCCCCCTGACATCCAACCTAAATCTTCCCTCCTTCAACTTAAAACCATTTCCCCTTGTTCTGCTGTTATCTACTCTTTCAAAGAGTTGACTTCCCTCCTTCGAGCACTAAAAATATTGAACTCAGTCAAAAAGCAGCCCTCCTTTTTACACAGAATAACATCCAGAGTGTTTTGAAAGTTTAAAATACAGGCTGCACAGGATTATGAGTAATTTTTTCAAAGCTGTGTGACTGATTTCGTTTTCACTGATCTTGCCAAATCATTTAGCATTCATAAAACGTCCACACAGAGGCGTATTTCTTGAAAACATTCATTGTTTAAATGCATTCAACAGGTCCGATTTGGGTCTTAATTGTAGCAGATTAATTGCTCTGAAACATCAATACGCCATTAGATTGCCCTAAAACACCCAGTGCTCTACTGTTAATGACTCAACAAGGAATGTGCATCCGTCTTCTCTTTGAACCAGGACAAAATGCACATCATAAGCCTAGAAAGTCCTGCTTGAAATTCAAACACTTTTCCCCAGTATCCCATCAGCTACAGGAATGAAATTGTTTTTCTAAGGACAGACAGAAGGCAGTCTCTGATACAGCTATGTCTTGGTCCACTTATGCCTTTGAAGACAGCAATTATGCTCTTAGTTGACACTAAAAAGCAATCTGGGATATAATAGAAAGTGCACGTGACACATCTGGATGCAGATTCAGTGTGGAGATACAGCAGTGATACACGGCTGATCCCCTGTATGTGCTAACAAGGGCAAAATAGAGAACTTGGATGTTCATTGCACTCCTCATAAACCTCCCCCAGCACAGCTGAATGCAGTGCAAGAGTAAACCACCTCCTGGCTTTCAAATCCAGAATGATTTAATCATGGGAAAAGTGTGGGATCTTTCTCCAGTGTAACACACAAAAAAAAAACTGCCTAAAGTTGAACTATGTTTTCAGCACAGGCTTGGTAAACACATGGAAGAGTACAGCTGGATCCTCTTCTGGACAGATGGAATGAACTCTATGAACAAGATGAAGTTGGAAAATGTTATTTCACTCTCTGTCATCACTTCATTAGGTTTCTCCCTATTGTTGTAGGCTAGAAGACTTTTTCCTCTAATGAGTTTCGTTTTGTGAGTCATTAGGCTGCTTCCTTCGTAATTCAGAGTCCTATCTGCAATTATACTACAAGCTCGACTTTAGTAACACAGTAAAAATCTTCCATGAGCAAAGCATCTTTCCTAACACCCTTCTGTTATCCTTGTAGGCTGATGCAGGTAGCAGAAACCACTGGGGGTTTCATCTCACCAGTTCCTTGCCCACCTGAGCAGACAGTGGAGAAAAGGCTCTTTTTACCAGTCAGTGTACTTTATTTTCGTGGTCTTTATCATTGTGGTTGAACTTGATGATCTTCAAGGCCTTTTCCAACCTGAGTGATTCTATGATTCTATGATCTTCAGCAGGCACCGAACACAGGTCAGACATCATACTACAAGTGTCTGCTTCTCTCCATTTTAAAGTGCAAAAGACCAGCTCAATATTAGGTAAGATGAATATTACCTCTCCAAAATATATTCTCCACTAGTGCAGGCTCACTTTTAACCAAATTCCAAGTTAATTTTCTGCATGCAAAACACTATCTTAGTTGGGAAAAGAAAAAGAAATAAATCCACTTATGAACACAAAAGCTAAATATAAAAGTAACATTTCAATCCAGAGTTCTGGTTACAGGCAAACTTAGGGCTTTAGTTTGATCAAAGCAGATTAAAGTCAACCCTGACAGCTCAAATACCCATGCAGGTGCTTTGTTTTTACAGAATTATGCCTGCATGCAAACTGCAGGAGACTTGGCTGCATCAGTGAAGAGATGAGATACACTGAAGAAGGGGCTGAATACAAAGTTAGGCTACATCTATTACTATTTACTATCATTTTTCATAATTATTTTTCATACTCCTGGGATTTTTGCATATGTACATTTGTATATCAATATAGCCATTTCTCCTTTGCTTCTAACTTTCCCAGCTGGTTTCTCCCCATGGACAAGTATAAGGAGCATACTCCATAGTCTAAATAAGGAACAGCAGGCTCAAATCATTTAATTTCTCACATTCTGCTACTTTAATAAAGTGCTTTAAGATAGGATTCAAGCTGCTGAAAAAGTACTCAAATATATCTCAGCAAAAAGGTCTAAGCAGATGGCCAACAACATCTATAAGTTGCTTTTTCTGTGCTTCAGTGCTTAAATCAATTAATTCTGAATTATATTTAAGGAAAAAAGCATTGTTAAACATTTATCTAGAATATATAAAAATGTCAACATCGATTAACTCTGAAGAGCTGGAAATCTCAAATCAACTCAGTCAGCAGCAACAAAAACAGATCTACAATTTCATAGAATCATAGAATGGCCTTGGTTTAATAGGACCTCAAAGACCATCTCGTTTCAACCCCCTGCTATGTGCAGGGTCGCCAACCACCAGACCAGGCTGCCCAGAGCCACATCCAGCCTGGCCTTGAATGCCTCCAGGGATGGGGCATCCACAGCCTCCTTGGGCAACCTGTTCCAGTGCGTCACCACCCTCTGAGTGAAAAACTTCCTCCTAATATCTAACCTAAACTTCCCCTGTCTCAGTTTAAAACCATCCCCCCTTGTCCAATCACTATCCACCCTTGTAAACAGTCATTCCCCCTCCTGTTTCTACACTCCCTTGAAGTACTGGAAGGCCGCAATGAGATCTCCCTGGAGCCTTCTCTTCTCCAAGCTAAACAAGCCCAGTTTCCTCAACATTTCTTCAGAGGGGAGGTGCTCCAGTCCTCTGATGATCTTAGTGGCTTGTGCTTTTTCACCACCAGAAATATGACACGGGCAGAACAAGTAAGCTGATGGATCGACTATTTAAAGCAGCACAATTTCAAACTCTTTTCAAAATGCAAAATCTTCAGTCATACATGTAATGAAGCCAAGAAAGTCAAATGCTACTCCAGTCAGAGACACTCAGCCTTTAATCTCATGCTCCGGATCACTTCAGGCAGGTTTATGAAATACATCAGCCTTCACACATCCTCACAGCCTAGAAATACGGCTGTGTGCTGTACAGAGAAGGTATGCAGACAGTCAGATGCACAAGCAATGAGCAGATGCACAAAAAGGGTCACAGTGCAGCTCACTTAGAAAAGCTGCATTGAGCAGGATGTCTAAAAATGATGTGTTTGTTCCTGAAAGTCAGTCACTGAAACGTTAAAGAAATGCTTTAAAAATAGCTCTTCTATCATTCTATAACTTACATCTTTATGTCTTTCTGTATCTACACACAGCTCCTCTACCCAAAATTCAATTTTACGTTTAGGAAAAACACACGTATCAGAAGAATAACATGCAAAATGATCACTGACCATCAGTGAGCAGCAATGAATTTTTAAGAATAAGCCCATTTAAACAGATTATTTCAGCATTTGAAACATGTACTTTTTCTAAGGAAAAAAAAGTGACATTAATATCATACGGGCGACTTTCCAGCAGATGCTACCATTTGTTAGGCTGAAGTATTTGGTGCTGATACAAATGTAGACCAGATGAAAATTCGTACATGAAGAAATTTACAGCAAACATTTTAGGTGTCCCTAATTATTCGATTTTTTTAATAGTAAATTCAGGTAACAGAACTCAAACTTCCAGTGCTGTTAAATATCTACAGATCCCATGAATTAGAGCTGAGATTGTGGCTCCCAGTGGTTCTGGGGAGAATGTGAGATACACACCATTATGTATTAATAACATGTTAACCACAGCTCAAGTAATCACTGTACTTATTAACAAATAGCTGTACTGCTGTCAACTCATTTCCACTGCAAACAATGAAGACAACTAACAGTACAGCCCTACTTTTAAAACAGTCACAGAGACAGAAGGCTGAACAGGAACAAAACTCACTTTAACTAAGATCTGCTAATTAATAACAAGAAGAAATTTTATGTTTTATTCATCTGTTTTTGATGAGCTGGTTTTCCTTCTACACAAAATGTTAAAGGAGATATTAATGCACAGTTTTTAGTTCATTTTCTACAGGCTTTGGCATATGTCCTGTGATGAAGAAGCAGAAGTAATGGATTGATGCCTGAACTTTTGTATTAAGATGTTCTAAAGCCTGGCTCAGGTAGTGTCACCACCTGATAATGAAACACTTCAATTACTAGATATAGGAAATCAAAGTTACATTCCAGCAACACATTTCAATTTAAATAAAGGAGTAAACTGGAAAACAAACAGTAGGACAATACATCATTTCAAGAGTTATGGTTATTAAAGATACTACTCTTTTTTACTTGACTAATATGCCTTAATTGCAGTCTCAGTTTATCAAGATGTTCCAACAAGCTAAACAAAGAATTATATAACTCCATTTGCTTTCCAGCAGAAACTTAAATCAAACATGGGTCAGATATACATTGCAAAAGCAAAGTGAACCACCTCTGGCTACTGCTAAAGCCTTAGAATTCCTAACACGGCACCACCAAAATCAAACATAAACATGAACATATGAAACAGTGATTTTAATTTTTTCTCTCTGGAAATTATCAGTGCAGCAGTTCAGTAAATTATGAGCAAAACACAATTAAATTAGATGATGGGAAATGTACAACAGAAATTATCAGCAATTTTTAAACTAAAAAAAAAAAAAAGAAATCCCCAAAGCAAATGATTGCAGCAATCAGATCATATTTTGCATGTTTTTTAACTATGCACACAACCAGTGTTGGAAAGGACTGAGGGCTGGAGGTGAAGGCACTTTAGATGGAAAGCAAGCACAATGCAAAACTATGAAGAATAGCCAAGTTGGATGGATTACTGTGGAACACTGCACTAACAATCAGTCAAATATACTATATTAAAGGCTTCTAAAATCATATGCCATTAAATGGTTTGAGATACCTAATCAAGTAGCTATATGAAAAGGAAATATCCTCTTAACAGTCTGATTATTCCACTGACTCCTTCACTGGGTCTTGTATAGGCATTTATCAGCAGTTTGTTTAAGAACAGGTATTTGCTCTCAGAACCTCTTCAGTGGTTTTAATACGGCCTTACGTTGAATTGATAACATCACGTTTCTCACAATAGCACCACTTAGATCCATGATTCTGTTAACACTTTCCCTACCAGACTCAAGGGAAGAGTTATCCCCATGCTCTCATACTATCATAAGTAACTAGATATATCCCTACACACAAATAAGATAAATAAAATAAAATAAAAATAGAATGGGAGGTATGTGTGGTTACTAAGTAGAAGAATAATGACCAAAACTAAGAAACTTAGGGGACAGCCATATCGCTAATAATTCAGTCCTAACCACACACACAAAAAGACAAATTAAATTAAATGAGAAGATGCTGGAAATGGATAATTAGAAAACAACTATGATGCAGAAGATACTGCCAGCTAGCAGCTGGAGTGACTAACAGAGTATTGACAGAAAGCAGCCAGCCCCATCCACCAATTACACGGCTGTTTACAACCTTCAGTGAACACGTGGTCTTTAAAACCAACATTAATGTCCAAACAATTTTCTCCTCTTTGAAATAAAACAGGGTTTCCACTGCATATTGATTCATTCAGTGGCTTTGGGGGTGAAAAGGAGGAATGAGAAGACCACAGTGAAAACTCCAGCTGTATACGCTCCCCTGAAGAGGAAAATGTGTCCAAAATCACTAAAAATTTCCATATGAGATACATACATGTAGCATTTATAGCTATATATGCATTCATATATGTCCAAAAAAGGGCCACAAACGAGGGCTACAAAGGAAAGTCTGAAAGGGAAAACGTATGAGGAGCGGTTGAGGCCCTTTGGTTTGTTCAGCCCAGAGCAGAGGAGGCTGAGAGGAGGCCACATGGCAGCCTACACGTAGATTTGTATACATATTTTGTATATATGAACATGCATACACGTATATATACACATATATCAGTACTCAAAATCTCAGCCATGTATTTTTCGCCAAATCTGGTCAAAGAAAATGCACCTCTCAGATGATCCCCCTGCATCACGCTACCCAACTTATCCTTTGAAATCACCTGGTTTTTGAAAATGTGTATTTTTACTCTGAATGCCATGGGCTTTCAACAGTGAACTCCTACTGTTCATCATGGACAGACAGCAGCCTATAGTACAAAGGGTGTTCCAAAAGTAACACCTTCTATTTTATTAAGTTGGCCCACGATGTCAGAAGCAGATGATGGCGGCACGGCAGTAGAGGTTGAACCTTCCCAACAATACCCTGTTACATTTTGTTGCCATGTGACAGATGGCATGGAAATACATATGAAGCACAGGTGTGACAGTGAACTCCTCCATGTGGAAAACATGGCACCCGCTGACTTTCACTGATGCTTGCTAAAAATTAATGGAGATCAAACAGTGGATATGAGCACAACGAGGTGGTGTGTGGTGTATTTCAGTAGTGACTTGAAAGACAAGCCAAGTTCCAGAGAGCCATGCACATTCTTACAAGCACAGCATGCAGTCTTTTGTTCATCACTGGCAAAAACCCATAGCTAATGGTGGTGACTATGTAGAAAAAGTGTTTTGTAGCTGAGAATTTGATCTCATAGTCTTATTGTGCTCTTTGTATCTGTTGTAGTTTGGCTGCACTGGGACTTAAAAATGCTGAGCAAAAATACTGCAAGAGAACCAGCAAAATATAACAATGGGTTTTTTCTCCCATCTTAACGTCTGTTGTCTGAATTAACATGGAAACAGTCAATTATTAAACCAGAGTAATCACAACAAATAGCAGGAGCTCCCTGTGTCTGACTTGACTTCCTACAAGTTACTGTTTCATGCTAGCATCCACTTAGCTCATTTATTACAAACAGTAAACACTCTCAATTCTGTCCCAAGTAGTTTCTCTCCTGTTTTTTGTAATTTATTTATTATTGATCAGTACTATCAATGACTTGAGTTCTGCCTATCAGGATTTGATAAAATGGAAAATGCCACGACACAAAGCAAATTTTAACGTACAGCTATGATATATAAGGTGCTGTGCAGGTGTTCTCCTTCTGGATGAATAAGCAAACAGTTCTTGGTAATTTGGTTAGCACTGATTTCAAATTTAATAAATACAAAAAAAAAAAAAACACAAAAACATTAAAAGTAAAACATCCCTGTGCCCAAACGTCTTCTGTTCAATGTGTAACAGTCTTCTAATCTGCAGGGTTTTTTCCTCAATTTACAAAATACATTTCCCCGTATGCTTTATGTCACATAATATGCTTTATGTTCCATACAAACTGAAAATGTTGCACTGAAAGTATGTAAATATACTATGGAAAATGGAGAAAGGAAAACTCAAAAATAGGTTTCTGTTAGAATCAGATACGGAAGCTGTCAGCAAAAATTGTCATCCCTTGTATTTCCAAAACTGCCTTGTTAGTACTTGTACAAAAGGAACCAAACCTAGTGATGAAAACTGCTTATACAGTCAAGAGACTCAAAATAAGGATGCATGCTTATTAAATCACATATTCACTTAACAACAAAATTCAAGATATTGGAATCTATACCATTGCCTAGACACTGTACCATTCTGATAGAAATTTTAATCTCATCCTTGCTCAAGTGATAGAATAGTTAAACCAGGCCTTTGTAGAGATCCCAGTGCATGGAATAAATGAAGCAGAAAGATTGGACTTTATTCCTCTTCCCACACAATTCATGCTCTCCAAATAATAGTTTGTAACTTCCTGGTGCACCGTGTTTCTGTCAGCACTCGCTCAGCTGCAATAACCAACGGTGCTAAGTCAGCTCATGCCTTCCCCTCTTCCTTCTTACTCACTCTAAGCAAGCCCCTGTCTTTTTAACACCGTTTGTCTGCTTTCACCCACTCTGTTCCACAACCTCATTTCAAAACAGATCATTTCCTGATCTGGCCATATCTAATTAGACTTAACAACCCAAAAATTTCTCCTTCACATGAGCAGGCCCCCCCAAAAAAATACTGTATGTAGATGAAAATATGTAGACTTGAAAAATAAAAGAATCAAAAAAAAGTGTGAAAAAAAGCTTAAGAAGGGGAATTAAAGTATTTGTTTTGATGACAGAGTTGTACAGGCATCGTAAAATCTCCAAGTTCTTTCCCGTGTGCCAATATCCCAAATTGTCACTCAACTAGACACGAGCTACGCACTTTAGGCTAAGACATCAAGAAAAGGAGAGTTCATCACAGAGTCATAGAATGGCTCGGGTTGGAAGGGACCAAGGATCATCAAGCTCCAACCCCCCCTGCACAGGCAGGGCCAACAACCTCCACTTTCCGCACTAGACCAGGAGATATAGAGGGTTACACACAAACAGCCAACGGGGCTTATAGAATCTGCCAGTGGAACATCATGCACTTCATTTGCTCACTTCTTTCTGTTTTCCCAAACTTTCTCAGATCAGTTCTGAGCCAGATCAAGCTCACCATGCGGGCTGCACAAACCTCCCTTTTCCTTTCCCGATTTCCTTTCTAGTTTTAGGACGAACAGGCTGACGTCGCTCCCCTCCTCAGTTAAAAGGCTGTGTTTATCCCCAGTTTAACTTCTTCTTCTATTTTTTTTTTATTTTTTTTTAAATAAAATTAATCTCCAGCATGCTCAACGGATGTTTTCCACATGTTCTATTTGGATGAGCGCGTATTAGTTAGTGGTTCCTATTTTTAGCTCTTTTGCCTTACTTTACAGTTTATTTCCTTAAATAGCAATCTGGATATCGACACAGAGCTGCGCAGATAAAAAATAAAACATATTCCCTGTTTTGCATACATTTAGGGACATGGAATTTGGAGTTTATAAATAGGAATATCTAAGTTTGAGAAGTGGTGAAATATAGCATCATACTGTTGAACTAGATATTTAATTTTTAGGACTTGGTACCTTCTACCAATTTTTCATCGGAAATTGATTCACTTAATTTTAGACACTTCTTTTTTTTTAAATGATAAATGATGCTAGAAAATTCAATGGCATCCCTGCTTGCATTACAAACTTTATTCTGAATTCCCTTTAAAGTTGAGTTACCCAAACTTAGGTGGGTAGTATCTCCCTCTGGAGGCCTTCAGAGGCATCTTCCTCTTTCTTCCTGCCAAGGCAGGAAACTTTCCTCTCTCAGCAGGTTGGCTTCGGCATGCCAACTCAGCATAAGATGCTAATCTCTCCCAGCCCTTCCCAACCAATCACTGCTTGTATTGTGCCCTCCTGTAGCGTGCTGATGTGTTATAGCTTGTATCAATGAATTTATTCAGGTCAGATTATTCTTATTTTATTTTGTAAGTAGTTGTTTTCAGCTAAGATGTCTTTAAAAATCTCACAGCAGCATAACCAAGAGGAGCAAATAGCAATACAAAACCAAGGAGCCACTGAAAAGGACCTTGATGGGAGACGTACATTTGTTAATGGAATTTCATCCATGAATGGTGATATGAATGGTGAACAGCAACAGTATGGTTTCACCATAGTGGCAGCTTGGGTGCAAAAAACTACAATAAAAACACAGAAAAAAAAATAGCTTGCAAAATCTCACTACAAATCATAGGAAGGTACAATTCCTAACAGCTGTACAACGCTCTGTCCACTTTAGAGAAAAATGAAAGCACTGTGATTAAAGCATTCTGTTCAACAAAGCCGAGAAGAAGGAAAACCAGATGTATTTTCAAACATGGTAACGAGTCTCGTAATCAGGTTAGTTAGCAACAGTGGACAACAGACATATCAAACACAGGAGCAGGAGGGGAAAAAAGAGCTCCCTTTTCATACAATTTGTTTGCTGTTTTTCAGAACTTTGATCTGAATTTCAGTTAACCCAAATCCCCTCCTGCAAGTAATGCGTTGTGTTTACCAATGACCTTTTTTGGCTGATTCCTTTCAGGTTTTTCCCCTTCTTTTATCTGCACGTTCACTGAACACCCCAGGAAAGCAATTGTTCCTAACCACCTAGGCAGCTTAGTGACAAGCCTTGCATTTTACCTACCTCAGACTTGGAGAAATCAGTCACACCATTTGTATAACATAGAACATTATATGCTAATATATAATAACCTCTTTCTCCTGTGGGGATACTTCTGGGCTGCCAGCAACTTGAGAACATACTTACTGTCTCCAAATTTTCATACTACTTTTTATAATACCAAAGTTGGAAACTCATTTAGTCATGACTAAGATTGGAATTTTTTCATACTTATTTTTAGCATTTTACAGCTTTTCATTAAAACAATGCAATGAAAGGAACAGTTTAAAGAAGATACTTTTGTGACGATGATCTTACCACAGCACACCTCTGTTCCATAGCAACGCAGACAGTGCAATACAGATGATAACAGAAACATCAATAAAACAAGTAAATGAAATTGTTTAATACTACGCAACGATAAAAGTTGCCATTTTGCAAATAACTGAAGTAAAAGAAGAAAGCAGCCGTGTTCAGCAGGCAAACGTTTCTGTGTGCTTTGGAAATAAAGTAGTATAAAATATCATTTTATCTACTAGTACACATTGGTAAGCATGCAGCAGCACAATATAATGCTCTCCTTGATAGGTTCTAAACACCTGTGTTCCTGCAGTGCCAAGTATGTACTTACTTCAGTAAAGTAAGAAGACAAATACTTTGGAATCTGAGTAAAAAGCTTCATGAGGAAGCTGATCAGTCAGCTCTGACAAGATGTGCCTTTCAAAATTGACGTTATTATTAAGAAAATTAGTATGAAGGCAGTCACAAACTGCTGAGCGTTTCTATTGTAGTGATTCATTCATTATGCAGTGTTTTACACCGAGTGTTCATAACTAATCATTTTCGTCTTCACAGCAATGGGGATCAAAACAAACCCAGGACAATATTTTTGTACCACCAGCAGCAATACAAAGCCACCGTTTCAATTCCTGCACAACAATGCTTCAGTTCCTTGTTACTGTCAGTGAACATGAAAATCTTGAGGAGAAAACATTGTGAGAGATACAGTTTCATGTAAGTGAAATTTACACACCCCAAATTAAAGGAAATTTAAAAAGACAAATGCTGCACAGAAGAACTGTGTATCCAGTGCATATTACTAAATTAAACCAGTCGTAGGTAACCACATATATTGCAAAGAGAAAGGAAAGTAGCTGCAGATGAATAAAATTATCATTGAAATGGAAATGAAACAGCAGAGAAAGCACACACAGATGCAGGACCAGGAAGATCTAACAAATACTGCGACCAACCTGATTTCCTCCAGTATACTGATGACTATATCACAAATCTATTTTAGAAGAAACAGTGCTCAGTCCACAAGTTTACTGAAGATAACTACTACCACTGAAACAAGCTCAGTTAAAATATGTTATCCTTAGTCTGCTTTTCCACATACAGCCTTGCAATTTCAGTCTCAATTTCCTTTCAATACTTACTGCTTCACTGATTCCCTAGAACCAGGTCGTCTACAACACCAAGGTTCTAGCCCAAGCCTGCTTGCCAGGAGTATCCTCACAAACCTGCTAAGCACAAGATCTCCAGTACGTGCTGTGGATCCTAAGTCTCTCAAGGTTTTTATATGCCACTACCCTCAGTTATATTTATTACTCCCAACATAATCTAATATAGAAAGAATTCATCCGATTGGCTAAAGCGCACAGCTGGGCTGGGAGTGGAATGCTTCTATATAAAGCAATATTTTCAGCTTCCAGTTTTGGACGTTCCATGAGCACAAAACTTTGAAGGAAAAGAAAATTCCCATCTACAAGTAAATAAGGAGCTGCAATCAAAACATTTCAAGCTATTTAAGATATTTTTAAACATCTGCATTTCTTATCAGCACCCGTTGCTTTCAATCTGGAGAGCAATGGGAGGCTGCAGCAGTGCACGGCTCGAAGCACAGTGCAGGCACTCCTTCCAGCCCTCCATGCCACACTGCCTCCTAAGATGCAGGGAAGGCACAGGGGCTAGAAGATAGGAGGCACAAAGAGAGAAATGCTCATCTTCCAGCGTAATTTGTGTTCCCACAAAAGCTTCCTTGCATGGAATGGCCTCACTCCTATGGGTAGATAAAGGACTGAAATACGAAAAGCACAAGCAAGCAGGAGCTCAGAATATAGGGATGGAGGCAGAAATAAAGGGAGGTGGACACAGTGGCACAGGAGGTCCAAGTGTGAAAGAAGTGTAATGATATTTGGGGGAGAGTAAGCATGAAAAACACACCAAGAAGTGCCAGTACTGCAACTTTCGCTAAACCAAAGCCTCCTGCCTCCAAGGTCGCCTCATCAGTTGACACCGTGATTAGTCTATACACTCTAAAAACTTTTATTAACATCTTTCAACTCTTTTTTAAAATCCTTTTGAGGTTACCAGCTGGTTAAAGCAGCATTCTAATAAAGTAGAAGCTGTTATTTATATATATTTATATATACATATATTTATATGCAGAGTTGCATTTGCTTTGTTCTCATGAAACGTGCCTGACCTACACGTATCATCTACTTACTTATCTATAAAGTAAGTTAAAACGTTTAGATGCTCATTGCAAGGATCATTTCTCCTGTTTTGCAAGCATCCTTTTGAAATGCTCGTTGTACAGCATTTGCAGTACTGTACAAGTTAGCTGAGCTCCTAAGCCCTGTGCAAATTCAATCCACCAACATATCAGTGAATTAAAATACAATTCTATTTCCCATGCTATTTTGATTCATACTTTCCATAAAGATATTAACACAATCAATCACAAAACACTTGACACTTTGCACTTCTAACAGAGCAGTCTTAAACTGGTAGGACTGCCCTACCAAAAGTCATTTTCATGCAGTGGGAAAGGGCACGGGAAAGATTAGATCTGCGCAGCCTAGATTTGCCTTGAACAGCAACTGAAATCACCAGCGGGAGCACTGAGAAAGTTATTTGTGAGTGAATTGTTCCTGTTACCCAAACACTGCTACCTTGTTCAAGTTTCTCATTTAACCTACTCTTTGAGGGTAATTAGTACAGCTTCTCACAGATGACCTAAATGCTAGCTGTGACTTGTAACTCCCTCCCTGCCAAGCCCCAACACAATTGCCTGGATGGGATTGAGCAGCAGCTCACCTCAACCTATCCAGATGAATTACATACGTTACAGAAGAAGAGAATTAGCATACCAAGAATGGCTAATGCACAGATGAAAACTGAATTTCTTGGGAAGATGGAGGCAAAGGAAATCATAACACTCTACAGAAATTTCTGGCATCAATACCAAACTGTTCCATTGTTGCCCAAGGAGGTTGTGGATGCCCCATCCCTGGAGGCATTCTGGATGTGGCCCTGGGCAGCCTGGTCTGCTGGTTGGCAACCCTGCACATAGCAGGAGAGTTGAAACTAGATGATCATTGTGGTCCTTTTCAACCCAGGCCATTCTATGATTCTATGATTAGACTCTATGTTAGAAAATTCCACTTTATGGACATCACAGGAGCAAAGTAAAATCTGACTGCATAACAGTGATGAGAAAAAGGGACACACAAAAGACAAGGGGAAATGGATAAATGATTTTTTAGAGGCACCCTTTCTTTCTGTTAATCAACAGATAAAACAGATGGTATTACTGAAACTAAGTGAAGTTAATCCTATCTTACTCGCTCCCCTTAGAGTTCATAAAGAAAAGGTTCTATATTTGCTATCTGAAGGCTGAATTTACCTCTGTCTCCATTAATAGCTACGTTTATTTCCTATTTTTTCAGTAAAACAGTTTAGTTCAGCAAAGTGGTTTTTTAATCAATTTTTCATACCACTTTTCCTACTTAATCTATTTTCACTTGGAAGAGCACTATGGTCACATTCAAACAGATGGTTGAATGTATTTCTGATGACAGATATCATCTATATTTATTTGCATCATGAAGAGGTTTCTTGAAGGCAAGGTACAACTAAAGGGGTATGAATCCTCTAATCAGAGAGATACTAGTATTTGAATTTATGAAATTGTGAGTATTTAAGAGTACACAGAGACTTCTTGAGAAATGTTATATGAACATTCTATGTGGATGACATTAACCTGAATGGAAAGATACAGCTAAAAGATTACACGGATGCTAAAAAAGATGCCTTCTCCTCAAAAAATAAATTGGTTTAGACTCTTCCAATGTTGTCTGTAACACAACAGATGAAGATCGGCCCATTATAACCAGACACTATTCCAGATACATCTGCTGTACCTCAGCTTTGAAGTTTATTAGTTCATGACTTTATTAGAAAGGCCTAAGAGTAAGCAGGTAAATGGAACGTAGTTCATTAGCAGCTATGAACAGAATACACTCTAATTCAGTGTTGCAACATGCAAAGTGAATGGAATTAGGAAAAGCAATTTTAGATAATGAAATTTCAAATACTTTATATTCTATTAAGTTGCTTCCAGACTCCGTCAGACGAAAGACAGACAGACAGAATCAGTAAGAGAGTTAATTATCCCTCTTTCAGATCTTTCTAGCGCAATAGCCTGTTCTATTGATAAACTGATTCGCCAAACTAATACTGAGGTTTAAAACAAAAGTTTATTGAGCTGCTAACTTACGGCTGCATACAGGTTTCGTTTTCAGACAAAACTTACTGTATTGGCTTTGATAAAACCGCTGCACTTAACAGCTGCAATGTGTGACAAACAAATGTGGTGCAACTGTTAAAAACACGCATCGTGTTTTGAGATCATACATGAGGTTTTTATTTCCATCCACCCTCCGCAACTATTGACATGTTCACTGGAAAAAAGTGCTCAGCGCTGCCAAGGTATATTGTTTATTGGCAGAGACACCAAGCACTCAAATGAGCAGTTACATCAGGTATGCATTCAGCATAAACCAAACATCACTCGCGGAGATGATGCAACAAATTTATAACTAAAAAAAAAAAAAAAAAGCAAAAGAAAAAATGCTGTGAAAGAGAAGCGAGTGATGTTCCCAGCAACCCTGCAATGGGAGCAGGGCACTAAGGCAGGACACAGCAATAAAATACCAATTGTGAGCAGGCTGCTGCTCCTGGAGTCATTATTTTTTGACCCTGTTGAAGGTTGGCTGACAGATGCCATTAACAGGTGCAGGGCCGCCACAACAGATGCCAGCCAAGCCCTGCTGACACACTGTGGCAGGTGCTGCCCATCAATTCACCCGGGGGGAGGGCTGGAGGGCAAGGGAAGGTGACCCCTCCAGTTGTGCCACCTAGAACCAGCAAACACAGCGAAACAGTGAGAGCAAACACAGACAATAGGCTGTATCCAAATGCTCTTCTCTGGGCTTACCTTCCTTACCTTCCATGGCTTTCCTCTTCTTCTAGTTAAGCACACGTGTGCCAGGCAGTAGTAGGAGGAGGCACCTGTGAATGCATAACTGGGACTGCCAGCACTTGACAAGCCCCACGGTAAAGCACTGCTTCAGAAACTGAAAATAAGCTTGGAAACAGGATGGCAAGTTCCTACTCTGGTTCAATAAAATGTCTAATTCTACCAGTTTTGCTTGTAAAATCAAAGTTCTCTCACATGTAGTTGTACTCATATAATAGATGTGATCTTTTTTTATTGGTTGCTAAGGCTTTCCTCATTTCCTGCTTGTATAAAAGGGCCATATTCTCTAAGTCTGCATTAACTCCCCAGATTTTGCAAACTTTGAAATCTTTGCTTGCATTTTGCTCAGAACAAGCGCTCCTATTTACTACATTCACCATCCCCAAGAGAAGCTGTTTCCGAGCCAGGATGAAAGTTTCAGAGTTGGAATCACAGAGGTAGATCCCCTGAGGTCTCTCACTGAGAGCTTGGGAGCTCAAAACAGAACAGAAATCACCCTGACACCTTTCTCAGCAAGAAGCCATTTCATCTCCCTTTGGTGGAGCAGCTCAGGGCAGAGGGGACTTCTGCTTACTCCACTCCAAAACATACAAACATTTGGCTACTTCTCATCATCCCAAGGGCTTCTAGCCTGCCTCTAGCATCCGTCACAAGCCATCAGACAAGCTAGTCATGTCCGTGCACTTCTTCTGTGTAATGACTTCGTAAAAGCCTCTCCAGACACACCACTCTTGTTTTGGAGAATGCATTTCTCTCTAGAAGGAGATCCAAGTGGTCCTTAGGAGCTCCCAAATCTGTCACAGCTGCTTCCTTTTTCTGGAAACGGTGAAGCCTTTCATCTCAGCCTTCACAGCTATAAACTGAGGTTAGCCTCCACCCTCCTTCCTTCCCTTGATGTACACACAGCAAAAGACAACAAACAGTTCCAACCCCGCAGCTAACATTTTATGACAACAAATAATTAATAATCTATACCACTTCTATCAATAGCAAAAATTCAGAACTGCAAAGTGAATCATGGAATGGCCTACGTTGGAAAGGACTTCAAAGATCATCAAAGATAGTTTCAACCCCTGCTATGTGCAGGGTCACCAACCACTAGACCAGGCTGCCCAGAGCCACATCCAGCCTGGTCTTGAATCCTTCCAGGGATGTAAAACATCAACAACCTCATGCAAACTCTCCCTGACTACCCATGGGACTACCAAGTCCCTTCTTCAAACTCCTCCTTTGCAGACTGGCAATTCTCAGGGCTTTCTTCAATTCAGCCTGCTCTGGGCTTCTAAAAACTGTCTGCTTCAATCTCCTTGCATCACTTCTGTGGCTCCCCTCTTTTCCTGCAAATTCCCAAAAGTAAAGGTGCAAAGACCCCTCTCTCCTCCTTTCAAAACAGCATAGGGCAGAAAATAGTAAGAAAGCTATCTTTTATCCCACTTCCCACACTTGCGTTTCTCTGAACAAAATCTACACAACTTGTAGAGTTAACTGTGAATAAATCAGTTTTAATACTTCTATCATCTGTTAGGGTCAGTGTTCTTTTTCCTACACTGAAATCTAGTAAGAAGTAAAGCTGGGTGTACTGGGAAGTCCAGAAATTACTCATGAGGTCTGAAGAGAGAGCATGCAGAAGAGGTGTTAACGTGAATATTAACCCTCTCAAAGCAATAAGCCCCATAGTTTTATTTTCACAGCCATCAAAACCCCAGCTTCTAAGAAACTGCTGGGTTTTGGCAGCCTATATATTAGCAGGATGAGTACAGTGGCTTCATCCTTGAATTCAGATTTCTGTGAAAAAAAAAAAAAAAATCAAGTTACCTTGGCCCTTTTTTTCATGTTCTTACTGCAGCTACATTCCTAACAGAGCACCTTAAGTATCATCTGGTTTTCAAGAACATTCAGTATTAATGACTCTAGCTTAGACACGTAAGTCACACTGGATTTTCTGAGTGCTGAGTGATCCAAAAGAGCTGCCCCATCTATTGCTTCAGTACCACTGTACCACTCCATGCACCAATCTGCTATGTTTGAAAACGGACAGCAAGCTACTCAGGAGTAACTTCATTCTTTCTGCTCACAAGGAAAACGTTTTTTATGTGTTACAGAATTGAATTTCATAACAATACGCTACCCCTTACATCTCTGAACTTAAACACTTTAAGTTACATACTTGGTACAGATGTTAACACTGCAAATAAAAGGAATTTCCCAAGCGTTTCACTTGTCAAACACTTGCACAACTCACACTAGGTTGTAGCAGTTGACCATGAAACAAAGGCTCGCTCACTCTTCTCTCAGTACACGTAGATACATACATTTTAGTTTTTTTCTATTGCTACTTTGATACTAAAGCACTTGGGAGAGCCCATTATTTACTGGCTGATGGGAAAACAGCTCGATTAAAAACTGGGTTTTCATCAGGAAGGTAAGAATTCATATCCTTCTGAAAACTAAAAGGAAGCATGGACATTCCCAGTTGTTGTCATGGATACAGCTGCTGAGAAAAATGTCATTGTACCCCTGCAGATAAATGCATGTGCCAACTGCTTTGAATATGTGGTGGTAAAACCATTGCAGATGTTAAACATTCTCACATGGTGATCGGCTTCCTCTCAAAACATGCACTAAACACAAAGAAAAATAAGTTATTTTTAAGCCTAAAGGTTATGGCACGAAGGAAGAAAAGGCTAGGCAGCTTGAAAAAAAAAAAAAAAAAATGTTGGCACTTTCATAGTTCATGATGTCATGGAGGAAAAAATATTATGGAACAATAGTATGAGTAAAGGATCAAGTGTCAGCCCAACTTTGAGTTATCTGGATTTTGTCAGCGCGTGTTATAACAGTATTGTTAACTACAATAACTATATTTCTTAGGTCAATGAACGATTTAAAAACCCAAACAAATAAAGAAAACAACAAACACACACTGGAAAATTCTGAAACGGGGAAGCTCTGATCCTGATTAGACCAACTCACCACGTAGGCATTTTTATTTGGACTAGGGCAGGTCCAATCTCTTTCTGCTACAGCTTTACATAACTTTTCAATGGGAAAAAAAATGAAGGTGTTGAAAACATGAGACAGTTCTTCCTCACGCCATTTTCTATATCCCCTAACCTAGGTCCTTATGTGAAGGCAGCAGATTTCTCCTGGAGGGTGCAGGTACAACACTGCTAGCCATATTTCACTTCACCATTCAGGTGAGAAAAAGCAAACAACCTCTATACAGAGACCAGAAGGAAGGTTTTGGATTCTCCTCTCCTTTACCAGAGGAAGCATACAACTTCCCCTCTCCTCTTACACAGTCCTTCAAATATCATGCTATTAAATAAGCTCACAGAACCTAGCAGGCTGCTCCTAAGGCCACTGTTACCTTGAGCAGGTGAAGCACTAAGGGCTGCTCCAGGTGCAGAGTGGTGAGTTTAGGGATGAGCCACACAAAGACAAAAAGGAAAAGAGAGAGAAGAATTGCTCCCTCTGTGCAAAAAGAGATCTTCAGCAGAATGGAACTGAGGAGCTAATTCACCACAGTACAAAGAACGAAGAAATAAGGAAGTAGGATTGAGCTCCCTGCCATAAATCTCTCCTCATATTTTGGGACAGGCCTGAACAATACAATGCAGTGTTTTGCAGAGATATGTGAGCTATCGCTAAATGAAGTACATTGGAACTGGAAGCAAGATAACCACTGTAGCATGATGTAACACCCCAGCTAATTAGCTCCTTTGGGAACAAAGCACAACATGGCTATGCAGGAACCAGAAGGCAAGCAAGTTCATTTGGGGCTGGTGAGGGCATCTCTATGCAGCACCACCATCTTCCAGTCAGACATGTCATCAGTATGACAACTGAAAATAAAGCTGATACAGAGGGGAAAAAAAAACAAAGAAAGAAAAAAAAAGAAAGAAAACATCTCACAGGAAGAGGCATGTTGCATGTATTTTTCTGATAAAGTACTTCTGAAGAGCGCACTGTGAAAAAGAAAGCTCAGAACATATAATTACACCCCAACATTTTGATTGTTTTTCCAAAGTTCAAGAGGTCTCCTATGTTTGACATATGGACAAGCAGTGCACGGACCCCACTTCAGCACAAATTCAGAGAATTATAGAATCCTTAGAGTTGGAAGGGATCTTCAGAGGTCATCTAGTTGAACTCCCCTACAATGCACAGAGACAACTACATCTCAATCAGGTGCTCAGAGCCTGGTCCGGCCTGGCCTTGAATGTCTCCAGGGATGGAGAATCAACCACCTCTCTGGGCAACCTGTGCCTCACCACTCTTACTGTAAAAAATTTCTTCCCTACATTCAGTCCAAATCTCACCCCTTTTTAGTTTTAAAACATTTCCCCTGGTCCTATCACAATGGATCCTGCTAAAGAGTCCATCCCCTTCCTTCTTACAGTGCCCCAATGAAAGGCTGCTCTTGGATCTCCTCAGAGCATTCTCTTCTCCAGGCAGAACAGCCCCAGCTCTCTCAGCCTGTCCTTATAGGAGGGATTTTCCATCTCTCGAATCATTTTGAGGCCCTCCTCTGGATGTACTCCAACAGGTCCATGTCCCTCCTGTACTGAGGACTCCACACATGGATGCAGTACTACAGGTGAGATCTCACAACACAGAGCAGGGGGGCAGGATCATCCCCCTTGCCCTGCTGGCCACACTGTTTTTAATGTGGCCCAGGATTCCTATAATAGCTGCTTTCACCATAGGTAATCATGTGTAACCCAGCCAAGAATATAGCTGTTGACCGTTGTTCTGCCGTATCAGATTGACACTATGGCCCAATACCCTGCCCCAAGGTCCACTGATACACTTAAGTCCTTTGAACCCATTCAGTCATTTTAGAAAAGAAGAACAGAAAATGACTTAAACTGAAAGAGTTCATTTGTGGTCATTCCCCCCTTCTCTCCAGAGCAACCAATAGACTTCATGGATGTGCCATGACAGCTCAGAAGTACACAGTTCAACTGAAGAGAAAATTAAAAGGCTTGGTAAACAAATGTTCAATAAATTCTATAATATCTGCCTCAGTTTAGGAGTTGTAGTTTTTTCCTCATAAATTAAAATGCTTTCTGAAGAATCCCCAAGATCACGCTGGGGAGTGGTGCTGAGAGAGAGCAGAATATGGCCTGCCACAGGTACATTCATCAACCTCACAGGTAACTACAGCAGGAGAATACCCATTTCAGAAGACACACATGCCTGTGAAATTAAAAGTTTATACATACAGAAGGATTTCCAATACTGGCAACCACATCCCAGTCCTTTGATCCCACTAGCCTACACCACCTTCACATCTGTCTAGCACCAACCAAGGAAAAAAAACTGTCCTCAAATTAGAACAAGTTCTTATCCTTAGAAGACATAAAAGGCTTCGGAAATCATAATTTCGCTCCATAAAAAGGGAACAGGTTGGCTGCATTTCTAAGAAGACAGCCAGTCATGTTTTTACTATTTGGGCTCAGATAACAGCAATTAAAAACACACTCTTAACTGAAATAACATCACCAATTCATGGGTAGGGACCCACCTGAGGAGAGTAAGGCAAAAAAAAAAAAAAAAATTGAATGCCTCAGGAGCTACAGATTGTAGAAAAATAATGAGCACTTTCATAGGCTGAATATGCCCTCCAGGCAACATCTTCCCTTTTAAGATCCACCCACAGAATTAAACTTATCCCATAAGCACCAAGTAGTCACGTACAAAAATTTGTGGGAGAAAAGCTGTTAAAAGCCACTACTACATGCAATGTCAGATGTGGTGCAACAGATCTAAGGCCCTCAGATTACTTTACCGACCAAGTTGCCCAATTTTAGGGGCACGTGTGCAGCAGCAAGCACGATCTACACGCATTTAAATCCTGTTTCTTGTTTGCTACAGACTTCCTCAGTGTGAATTGAGAAGGTAAGGTGTGGAGGAAGCACAGTGCACAAAGTAGTAAGTCACACACACTCACACCTGCTCCAGTGTTACTCCGTATTTCTTTCTATCTGGTTCAAGTAGATGGAATACTACACCCTCCTGACTGTTGCACTGCACTCACTCTCCTCTACTTAACTTCCATTCAAGCTTCTGTTGGCCATGATGACAGGGGAAGGCACCCTAAAAGCTAAAAGAAAATAAATGAATAATCCATTCATCAGCAACATTATGCCCATGTTTAGGCCAAAAAAAAAAAAAAAAAAGAGAGAGAGAGAGACTATCAGGTCACTGAAAGGGACAGCCAAGTTCAGCATTTGCTATGATGTGATAGTTCCAGGTGTCTAAGACACCACCCAAAATGCAGTTCCCAAATTTGCATGCAAACAGCAAAGTATCTTCTACCTATGCTTTCATCTTGTTTCAGAAGGAAGCCATCCCACACATCACACTGCATTTAAATCACACTGAGGAACCACGCTGGTTGCCCTCTCCATTCTCTTCCACAGAAGCTTTTATAGGAATGCCAAGCATATCCAACCTCATTGTCCAAATCCCAGGATGCTGACATTTCAAATTGTACTCTTCTCTATGCAACTTGTGAAAATAACAACAAAGACAAAAACCTCCCACCAACACTCCGGCAGCCACTTGCCTGTGTGCAATGAACCCAGCCTAGGTTGCCAGGAGAGATTGCAATCAGGAGCAGCACTTATTCTTGAATGCTCTCAGATGGCCTTGCACCATATATTAACTCTAAGTAATAAAACATCAAGACTACATTCTTGTTTCACTTTAGAATTAGTTTTTATAGCCAACATATAAAAGGCAAAAGTTGTAATAGACATGCTATGATGTTCTTAACTGGAGCATTATAAACAGTGTTTCTATAATGGGCACAACTCTGAACTTTGTCAGGGAACTGCCTGAACTTCAGACTTCACCCTGGCACTGCTTTTCTCAAATGTTAAACCTGAAAGAAACATCTGTAAAGAGAAGGACAGTCAAGCTATACACAGTGCTTAACTACGTATACAATATATACACAGAGACACACGTAGCTTGCTTGGAAAGTAATGCTTCCTATTTCTTTCCATGGAAAATACAACAGGTACAAAGAGCACAGTAACACTATTCAATATAGCGAATTCTCAGCCACAAAACATTATTTTTCAATACAATCACCACTGTTAGCCATACATTTTCACCAGCAAAGAACAAGAGCCTGCATGTCATCCTCATAAAAACCTTCAGTGATGGATGTTAATGGATGCAACTGTTTTCGGCATGGAGGAATTCAGTGTCACACCTTTGTTTCATCCACACTTCCACGTCAGACACCATCCTGCCAGACTGCTCCTCTGCTGCCATCTGTCACACGCAACAAAATGTAACAGGATACTGGTGGGAAGGTTCAACCTCTACTGCTGTACCATCAACACCTACCTCTGATGTCATGGGCCAACATAGTAAAGTAAGAGGCATTACTTTTGGAGTAGTTCTCATATATGTTGTAAACATCTTCACATAGAATGCATCGAAATTCTCACTTTAAGGCCCCATTTGCTAGGGTAAAAATTAAGTGCAGATTCAGTCACATTTCCAGTGTAACCTACTCTAGGGAACCTGGTTTAGCAGAGGGTTGGACTAGATTGTCCCATACAACCTCTACAGTTCTGCCATTCTGTGATAAAGCAAAGAAAACCTCAGGCTATTATACACTTTAACAAGATACTGCTCAGGATTTCCACTAAAAAGGTAATTTTGCAATTAAAACAAAGGCCATCATTAAACTCAGCATGATGAACAACTGTTTTTTTTTTCTGTGGATATTATGTATTAATTTTGCCATAGAGGTTACTATAGTTCATTTTTCTATAAACTACATTGCAAACCTCTCCAATGAAAGAAAACATAAATGCTTTTTTGAATACTACAAAATTGTGCACAGAAAGAATCAGAAGTTGAGTCCTGCTTAACACCTTGGGGAGAAAAGCTGACATTGCTATTCTTCCATAACCATATGTCTTAGCATAACTGATTAGTGGTATTAACAACAACTCAAGACCCACAAAGTTTAAGTGGTTCAAGGTCAAGTAGAAGGGAAGATGGAGTTAAGGCTCAAAGAGTAAACAGACAGCCTTGCTGCTAAACTACACTCTTAGAAATGCTTTATAATTGCAAAATGTTTAGCAGAGAGAAAACACTGCATATACCCAGGACACAAAAAGGGTCAGAAAGCCTACTGTCACCAAGGCTCCACACCAAGCATCTCTTTGCTGGGTCCTATTCTGTGCCACACTCGTGATTTCTGAGTCACCCTTCAGCACCTCCAAGAAGTGCACAGTCACCTCAGTTGGTAGATCTGCATGAAATCAGCCATCCTCAGTGGCACTGTTCTGCATCTTGGTCAAAACCTGGGTCATCCAAAGTGATGCAGAACAACAGTGTAGAAATAATTTCAGTTTTTGTTATTTCCTTTTGTCACAGAGCAGTTTAATTCCCAGCTCCCAGGAGTGTCCATTCAAATTTTAATTTGAATCAGTCTTATGGCAAATCAGCCAGTGCTAAAATAGTACTAAAATAGACAGAAATCTGTCTAGAGAGGTTTAGAGAGAGGAGGAAGGTTTTAGAACTTGACAGGACATGACATGATTCCATACCACTGATCTGCATTCACACACTTATCTGTAATGCAAACAGAAAGCTATTTAAAGCACTCCAAATTAGGTACGCTAAGTGTACTCTGGCACCTTACACAACAGACAGAACATCACTCCTGTTTCATGCTATAAGACAGTGGAGAGAGGGAAGTAAAGCTGCTTTTTACCTTCTACAGTCTTTCCCAAACTCATACCATTGAAAATAAGTTTGTTTTTTTTTTTTTTCTTTTTTTTTTGCTTCTGAAGGTATATAAACAAGCCTTTACCTGCTGACAAATCTTCCTTAGCAGACACAGGTTATCCTTAGCATCGTGGATGAAGAAAACAGAATGCCTAATATAAAATGTATCAGGAGCCAGACTTATTCTGGTGGTGTGTAAAACATTATTTGCAAAGGAATGGCTCTGAGCAACCTTATGTTGCTTTAAAAGCCTCCCTTCTCTAAGCATGGAGGTGGCACTCCACAAGTCCTTTCCAACCCAAATAATTATTTTGCTTCTGTACCAAACCCCATAAATACTTTTTACCTACAAAAAGCCCCTTTCTGTATTCTCTCACACCTACTCATGGTAATTTCAACTGCAGATGAGCTATAAATAACCCTGGTGTGTATTTCAAAGAAAAGGTATAATCATCCTTAGCATAAAACCCAGCAGAAGCTCATTTACCTGCATGTCATTTTTTTTTTTTTAGCTCAAATAGAAAAACATAAAATTTCCCACTTGTTTCCAACTGCTCACTGTGAAGCAGCCTCCCAGGGACACAGGTTTATCACAGGCTCAAAGGGTAATCTGAAATAGCAGCCCTTTGTAAAACTGCTGAGGAAGGGTGGGGAAGGAGCAGAACCTGCGATGTTAACGTCACCTCCCCTCCCCGACCAAGTGCAAAACTGACTTGGTGCATTGGGTTTTTTTCTGCCCTAAATAATGCAAGCAAAAAGGATTAAAAAAAAATTTAACATCACTACTTATTCATACACACACACAGACTGAAGTGCTGATCGCTTTATGCAAGAATTAAGATTGTCTGAAGTGTACGTGTAATCAGAACCACACAAAGGTTAAAGAAACTGGAACAGAGATTATGTATTCTTTTCAAAGCCACAGCTATGCACTGCTATCACGTTCACCTGGGAACGTCAGGTAACATGAGATAATATGCAAAAGTACCGACGGGATTTAACCATGCAGCTTGATGTCAACCTGCACATTTAATAGCTTGCTTTTGACAAGAGCTCATCAGAAGTTCTGCATTTCTTGTTATCTTCTTTTCCTTTGAAATGCTGAGGAAGCAGCAGAACACGGTTTTTCAATGAAGGCTCAGGGACATGGGTACAAAATTGACAACCTTCTGAAGCCCACAGCACTTTTATTTAGGGATTTTGTAACACTTGCAGCTGGGGCAAGGGAGAAAGGATGCAAGCACAGGCCCTAACATGCTAACCAATACAGGTAAAGTCCCTTTTTTTCCCAGAAGCAGACAAAAAATAGCACACAGGTATTCACATTAGCCCAGGATTCATGCATAGTCCATTCATTATAAAAAAAATTATATAACCCAAGCTGCAGTTAATTGAGCTACATAAGAAACCTATCTCAAGTTCTTTTTTTCCTCCACAGAAGTATTATAATGCAAACTTCCAGACTACACGTACAGTTTGCTTAGGCAAGTTAACTAGTTAACTCATTTGAGAGAGAGAAAAGAAAAAAAAAAAAGGAGGTTAATAACATCGGATAGGAGCTCAGGCTTCACAGCTCTTCTTGTTTGTTTTGCCTTTAATGAGAAGCTGTGTAAACAATAAAAACATTTTGTATCTCTTTCTTTAAAAGCTGTGGTTTAATCAGAACCATTTGCTCTCCACCTCAGACCCAAGTAATTCAGTTATACCAGATCCCCACTGCAGACCTATACCCTCTCAGCATTCCTCACAGGAAGGATTTGTGTGTTACAAATACAGCAAATTAACATGAAGGAATCAGTGCATGCACCATGAACAACACCACACAAGAGCTGCACTCCATCATCATCATGAGTCCCTTCCAAGTCAGGGTATTCTATGCTATTCTTTCAGTGATGGGATGCTTGACTCATCACAACCACTTTTTGGACTCTCTTTTACACTTTTACTCAACTAGAAAGCTGAGACAAAGACAA
The DNA here is from genome assembly GCF_987193195.1 of Phasianus colchicus. Taxonomy (NCBI): domain Eukaryota; kingdom Metazoa; phylum Chordata; class Aves; order Galliformes; family Phasianidae; genus Phasianus; species Phasianus colchicus. The sequence continues at coordinate 167,426,436 of NC_143436.1, read as the reverse complement.
ACAATGTTTGTCAATCCAATAATTCACATGAAGCTTTCCAAGATATCAGGCAAAAAATGACAATAACAGATGAAAATTCATCAAAAAAGGTACACTGACTTTCAAGCCAACAGTTCCTCAGTGAATGTCTGTTCCCACAACAGATGAGAGCCCTCAAAACAAGCAGCATGGAGCGAAGCTATCCAGAGGAGCAATCTCACAGATCTGCACCTTCTCTGAGACACGCAGCCAAAGTTTGGGGTTTGGAAACTCCTCTCTTCGTTGGCGTTACTGGGAGGGAGAAACCTTGCGGAGTCGCAGGCTGAAGGGGAAAAGGGATGCTGCCCTTTCTCAGCTGCAGCTCTGAAGAAACAGGGACAGCAGCAGGAAGGAAAGGAGGAGATGATCAGCAAGATGTCTCTATGGGAGCATTAAAACAAACACAGAAGAGTGTGCCTGTTCTCACGACCAACACGAAGCGCGCACTGTGCGGGAAGAAGTCTGCCTGTTGGCTTCTGGTGAGCTTCATGGATGTCCTGAGCCTCTTATGGCACTGGGAGCCCGCTGACCTCCCTCCTCCTCCCCAGCGCTACAGCAGCTCGCAGGACTACCAGCTGTCAGACCGAAGACAGCCAAACGGAGTTGCTAAATTTAAGCAGCCACACAACAGGACATAACTGACCAGAACAGCATGACAGCCCTTTAGATCCACTTAATTCTCCACAGGCACGAAAGAACCGAGGCAGATCTTCCCAGCACGAAGCTGTGCCAGAAGCGCAAAGCAACTCCAGCGGCACGGCCGGCTTCCTTCAGCACGAACATCTCTAAAAGCCCTGCAGTCGGCTGCAAGCATCCTCTGGCAGCTACCACTGAGGGGTTCATCCTCATTCCCAACCAGCAAAAGCACGGGGAGGCTCACCGGCAACGTGCTGCTCCTCAGCTCCAAAACCCTATTAAGGTTGCTTAGTGACAACAACGCAGAGCTCTCTCACACCATTTACAAGACCCAAACATTTAAAGGCAAGGAAATGAATGGTTCAGATCATCATAAATCTCACACCGCTCCCGTAATAAACAAATCGATTCTCATCAATTAGGAAGCCTTGCCGATTTCATTACAATAATCTTAAGTGTCCCAGGAGCACAGACCAGTTATCGTGCCTTTAGTATCTAAGCACTGAAATATTTCCGAGCAAGAACATTAGTCAAATGGAAAAAATAATAATAATAATAGCTGAAGAAAAATTATTCGCTATTTCTTCATAATTGTGCAATATATCAGGATAATTCCTACATGGTAAAACTTTTAAGTCAACCATGTTCTGACTTTGCGTACAAAATTTCTATGGCCCACATCCAACAAGCACTTAAGCGCCGGCTTAATTTTAAGAAGTAATTAATCATGTAAAAGTGTACAGGACAACTGAAGTGTTTCAGCATCTGCTTAACTGTTTTACTAGAATAAATCTCTTATTGCATTTTAAATACCCTCTAATTCAGTGTTCTTACTTTTAGCACATCAGTGAAACAGTATTCCTTTTGGGTCAGTGTCAAGCTTGTTTGTAAATGCTGTGTTTATCACAACACTAAGAAAGAATGGCACTTCTTTTTATTGTAACAGGGGGAATATAAGTTATGGATGCCACCCAGCTTGGCTACTACACCATTGCTAGCAAACAGCTTGAACTCACTTCAACAGTGCTATGGCTACTGCACTGTTATTCAGTAGCCTGGCCCTTGGTTTTTAAAAGACTTTGGACAATGCAAATTATGCTTTGAAGACAAGATGAGAAAGGATAAAATGGTAAGGTAAAAAGGTGGCAGATGCAAAGTTTAAAGGAAGAATGTTTTGTTTTTTCTTTTGAGACAAGATCCAAGCATCAGCATAAAACTAAAAGAAGTGACCAAAGCTAGCCATGTTGTCAGCAGCTTTCTACCATCACATTCACCTGTACTAGAAAGAACAATAGAGAACACCACATGGGGAAAACAAAAACAAAAACAATCTCAAAAAGAAATAATAATAGCCAACCAGAACAAAATGCATTTTCTGTGGTTCCTCCGCTAGCATCACTCATGGTAAGCTCCTGAACTACCTTCACAAGACACAGGGTCCTGCATTAATCACCCCTATCAGAAGAGAAAAGAAATCCAGAATGTCAAAACTACCACAGAAGCATGATCTTACACCCACAACTCTGTATTCCAAACTTCAATGAATCCACACATAAATACACAATACAATATTACCTTCTTGCTGAGCTTAGGTTTTGAAGCCTGCAGACTTCTGTTTGTAGAACCCTTACCAGAAGAACAAGTTGGTCAGAGTTCAAAGAAATTGAAAGTAACATAATTAAAAAGAAAACCCTTGGCCCTTTGTAATGTTCCAGAGCAAGAGCACTGGTCTAAGCTGCCTTTTATCATCTTCAGCTAGTCAAGAGGATTTGATACTTCCCTTCAGATGAAGGCTCTGTGATAGCCAGACAAACTATTCTTTTGATCATTACTTCAATTGCAAAATCACTGTCATTCTGTGTGTTCTGTTACACATACAAAGCTAAGCTGGATAGCTCAGCTAGTCATACAGCAGTCATACAGCAAGCACTGTGGCATCTTGGATTCTGATGTAGCTGCTGGAAACAAATCAAAACGTCCACAAATTATCCATATAGCCTCACATGGATAAAGATCCAGGTATAGAACAGTCCTTTCTTGAGCTCTGGAATGCCTGTTACATGTCTTCAGGACTGTGCACATGAAGCTCACCAGATAAGACACCTCAGAAGAGATTCCCAGTTGTCATTTGTTCTTGAAATAGTCTCTTCTTGTGCTTCTTAAAACCAGAAATTTTCCCTAAACTGCAGAACAAGCTCAATGTGTTCCACCTGATCTTTGCAGCAGAAAGACATTCCCTTGGAACAGAACACAAAACAAAATCAGAGCCTCTTATATTAAAGATGGGAGTGTGATTATTTTGTCTTTCTTTTCCACACATTCACAGTTCACTGTCTGAGGGGAAAAAAAAAAGTGTAATTCGTGCTATTTTTCAACACAAAATTGCATTAATCCTTTTAAGAAAAACAAAGCAAACAAAAGACAAAAGCAGCAACATTCTCTTTGAAGACCTGCTTGCAAATATCCACCAAAAAAAATGTCACGAACTTCTCCTATCTGGCACTTCACTAGTAATTTACACTTTGCCAATACATGCATCACTAAAACGCCTTAGCAGATTTCATTTCAGTTTTATGCAAACACATGTCAGAATTTGGAGTGGTAATGACCACTCTGCCAGGCTAACCCTGCTGCCTACTATACAGAGCACATTCAGTCATTTTTAACTTCCCAGAACTACTGTGTCTTTGACTGAAACTTCCCACTAATGGACCCTTTTTTGAAAGAGTAGGAAAAGCATCAGGTAGGAAAAGCAAGGAATTACATACCATGACATGCTAAAAATGATTTTGCTTCTCTCAGATGTGCTCTCCAACCCTCGCCTAGAGAAGCTGTGGGTGCCCCATCCCTGGAGGTGCTCAAGGCCAGGTTGGATGGGGCTCTGGGCAGCCTGAGCTGGTGGGTGGCACTGCCCATGGCAGGGAGTTGGGACTGACTGGGTGGGCTTTAAGGTCCCTTCCAGCCCAACCATTCTGTGCTTATATGAATATACACATCCATATATAAAACTGACAACTGATTCTGAACATAGAAATGACGTTAAAGCCACCACATAACATGAGGAAGGAATCAAATCTGCCAGGGATTTTACAACAGTTGTAAAAAAAAAACTGCTGGTGGGACACCTCGCTGTAATGGATGCACAGAGCATACAGCAGGCAACTGATTCAATTACAGAATGAAAAATATGGAAAACATAATAGTGCAGACAAATACCCCGCAGCACTCTTAAATCTTTGGAGCAGGTGCTGTCAGGTGCCAAGAAGTCAAGGATGATTGCTACGCACTGGGTCACTTCAGTTCCGCCCCATGCTGTTCAAACACAATGATATAGTTTAGCAACACTACTTCTGTTAATGCAGTTGCAAAATAAACTGCAAATTACAACGCATTTTGAAGCCATGCAGATTCAGACAATTCTAATGCACATACAGAATCCAGATTAGGGTTACATTTGCTACCGTGGCATTCTCGTGACAACTTCTAGCACATCAGTCATGTTTCCTTAATCAGAAAGAAATCGACCACGACTTAGCTGAGTAAATCAGCACCTACCAGATAATAAAAGCTAAATAAAGCAGATGACATTGCAGAGAATGACGTTCATGAGGTCTAGCACCAACACCAACAATAGCGCATTATATTTAGGGGAATTAAGAAGCTATAGTAATCGAAGAGAAACATATACCAGAAACAAACAGGAAGTGACTACTGGGATTTGGCACTGTGAAATGTCACCATATGGAAGAGTTTAGAAACTTTCTGAAGGCTCAGTCCCTAAATGGCTGGTGTTATCCACTAAGAGCAATAAAAACACACTGGGAATTTAATTAATTCACTTTTATTACTCCATAATGATTTAAGGTATCTAAAAAATAATATATTAAGACCTAAGATAAGATAGTTCTAGTAATAACTCTTGCAATTTAGCTAAATAATACTATCAGCTCCCCTAATTACAACATAGCCATAACTCAGAAATTTCCCCTTGTTATAGTAATTCCATTATTTAAAAAGTAAACAAACAGCACAAAACATTTTAGGTGAAGGGAGTGAAGACAGCATTCTCTTTGATGTGTTACAGGTGATTTTCTCCCAGTAACCAAACCTTATTTTCTCACATTTCCAAATGCATACTCCCTGCTCCAGAATGTCTGCTTTATCTGAAAAACAAGCACAGGTGAGATACCCAACAGCAGACTGGAGAGCAAAACACACATCCAACAGAGCTTTCCCATTAACAGCACATGGAGCCATTACAGTGGGAAGCCAGGTCAGCAATGAAAATGCTCTTTTCCATACCCACTTCCTAGCACAGAGTACTCAAGACATGAGAGGAACTACCACCAGGCTCATCTAACTATTCTGCTTCCAAGCATCCAGGCACCACTTCATCTATTTTTTCATGCTTGCCCCCAAGCTGAATAAAAAAAATAAACAACACTGTCAGTTCTAATCTGAACCTTCCTTTCTCAACAGGTTCCAGCTATAAAGGACTAAAACAAGACCATCTTTGTGAGGAATGTACTTTGCACTACAGCAATTAACTTTAAAGAAAGTAGGACCCAGCTGATGACAGGCAGAGTTTTCATACTGCAGCCCCGAAAAAATGAAATCATCTGCTTTGTTTAAGAAAGGCACGAGCACTGATTGTTTTAACCAGCGTCTTTGAAAGTGAAGAAGCTGAATTTGATGCAGATGCAAGAACTTTGCATGATTTAATTCCCCAGTACAACACTGCTGGTACATCATCATACGCACTGCTTCAAAACTGAATACAGATTTCAAATATCTTCACCAAAAATAAATAACTAAAACACGTATATCATAGAATCACAGAAGAGCTTGGGTTGAAAAGGACCACAATGATCATCTAGTTTCAACCCACCTGCCACAAGGCAGGGTCACCAACCACCAGACCAGGCTGCCCAGAGCCACATCCAGCCTGGCCTTGTCTTTTTCCAAAAAACAATTTTACCAGGATGCTTTTTACATATTGGATAAAGTCTCAGAGATAGGGAGAAACTGCCAGTGAACATCGTGAAGTCAAGAACGGTTTCAACACTCTCCATTTGGGATTTCAGCCCTGAACTACTCAGACTTCACAGGGTATTTGCCACCTGTTTGTTCTGCTGTGTTTCCTCCGGGAACACATATGTGCTCCATAATTCAACAGCTTCCAGGATAAGGATGAAAGATGCTGTCTTTAGTCTCGTAGAAGCGCTAAATAATTTCAGTCCTGGCTCCTCTACTGCCATGGCATCACTCTATAAACAAGTGTGCAGCCTGAGTGAACAGCTCCTAGATACGTGTTTATTCCTCATTTTGCAGAAACTAGAGCGTGCTGATCTTCAGGTTTTCTGTACCAAGGAAATAAACAGTGGCCATATTTCAGCACAAGACATGCCTTCTGCATACTCTAAGAACATGAGAAATAAGTATGTGTAATTTACAAGTAGATCAAGAATAAAAGTTACGGAGATGTTCAGCCCTACCACCCATCCTCTTCAAGTATCAAAGTGCTGTAAAAGCAGTTCCACTGAACTCAGCCAAGCCATTCACAGAGGAAGTTACTACTCAATGTGAGTAAGCAAAACTGGACTACAGATTTCTAAGCAGAGCAGTGAGCATGTGACCAGCATATCATAAAGAAGCAACGAACTTCAGTGCAATTACATCTTCCAGTATAGTATTCTTTCCTTTCACTTTCCCATTCTGATTTTCACCCGCGGTCAATTGTTTATACACAGGAGGAAGAGGACAAGGCTTAAAAACACACTCTGAGCGCTACAGGTGTTCGAAATCAGCAAAACTATGTTTATGCCATGGAAAAGGTTTTGCTATTATACGTATGTTTGCTAAATCTTACAATATAGACGCTAGAAAAATCCACCACTGAAGGGTTCTGTCTGCAAAGAATCGCCATATGGGAGCTTTCACAAATGATCAACTGTACCAAAACATCTAAAAATAACATCTTCCTTAAGTAAAATAAAAACAATTGCCAGCAGAGACTTTTGGGTGCAGCTGCATGCTAAGGCATCAACACCACGCTGCTGAAATGTCTCGAGTTAAGTATATAAGCAACCTCCAGAGAAAAACAGCACAGTGTTAAATGGCCCATGAACATCAATGATAAATGTAACGTACATGTTTCGGGTTCTTTCAAAAGTCTATTCTTAGCTGTAAGACAAACCCCATCCACTTAATTAAAACCTTAGCTTACAAACACATTCACGGAGTAAGTGAAGCTTAACAAATCTAATTTGAATGAAAGGGACTGGCTGGGTGAAAGAGCAGCTCCCTGACGTTCCTTGCTCTTGTGGTTTCGTGTAACCACTGATCACCAACTACTACAACAGCAAACATGCAACACCCTCAAACTAAATGGGAGTTGTCAGTCTAAATACAGCTACTTTTAAATAATGCATCCTGAGTTATAAAATAAAGTGCATCTGAATTATTGAACACAGGTCTCATCTTTAACACAGATATATCACTTTTAATTAAACGGAAAGTTATTTATATTCTCAGCTGCATGTTACTGTAAATTGTAGCAAGTAAAGCAGAGTTTTATTGTAGAATCATAGAATGGCCTGGGTTGAAAAGGACCACAATGATCATGTAGTTTCAAGCCCCCTGCTATGTGCAGGGTCGCCAACCACCAGACCAGGCTGCCCAGAGCCACATCCAGCCTGGCCTTGAATGCCTCCAGGGATGGGGCATCCACAACCTCCTTGGGCAACCTGTTCCAGTGTGTCACCACCCTCTGTGTCAAAAACTTCCTCCTAATATCTAACCTAAACCTCCCTGTAAAACCATTCCCCCTTGTAGTAAGCATTTCCCATATAAACCCAATTCACAGAAATACAACTGGGATGCAAACCAAGATAAACGAAAGCATCACTTTCAGAGTTCCCTTAAAAGAAGACCATCTTGCCATTCATTTGCAGCCCTCAGTATCCCACCAATCCACAACGCATCAAGATCCCATGCCCACAGAACTGTTCCAAGAGAACAGAATCCCCACATTTTCTTCACGCGAGCATCAGCCGCTAAGGACAGCAAAGCCTTGCACACACCCAGCACCAGCAGAGATGACACAGCACCCGTTCTGCCTTTTTGAAGATCACCACAGAAGAGCGATGTTAAAGCTGGAAGTTTGTATGCGACTTACAGCGCAGCCTAACAACAGTTAGGCCTGGCTGAAGGGTTATTCTAGCAGGTAACATAAATCACAAGTGCAAAGTTACATTTAGCAACAAAAGGCAATGACACCAAGAAGGTTTTTGGAAAAAAATGGCTTAACACCTTACACGTAAGCGGGATAATGCCAACACTAAGCAACGACCGCTTCTTGCTGAGAGGCACTTTGGCTGTAGTGTGTGGAGCTGAAGGGATGAAGAGCACAAACCCACACAAACACAAGAGCAGATCCTCACTAACTTGGCTGGGCAAAGGGAGAAACACACGAGCCGTGGTGCAGAACCCAAGCCCTACGTGCCATGTGCCTGAGGATGACCTCAGCCAGGCTTTGTGCATCCATGGAACTTGGACCGTGTTTTGCAAGAGATTACACGATCCTTCTGCTTGGCTTACGTCTCGGTAGAAAAGCAACCTTAAACACGTGCTCGCCGAAGTTAATTTTACAGGACAAACCGCGATGCAAACGCACCATCCATCACCAAGTTAAGCCAGCAATCCCACCGGGGCGACTTCGCAGCCCGAGCCGGCCGAAAAAAACGCGCTGCCCCGAAACTTTGACAGCCGCTTTACAGACCCGCAGCCACCGGCGGGGCTCCTCGGGGCCGGGGCAGGAGAAGCGAGCGGGGCCGGGAGGGATGCGGCTGAGGAAGAGGAGCAGAGGGAGGCTGCTTCCCCCACACCCAGGACGCGGGCAGGGCAGGGCGGCCGCCGGCTACGGGCAGGCGGCTTCCCCTCCGGCCCCGCCGCCCCGGGGGGCTTCCTGCCAGCGGGGACAGATGTGGACGCAGCAGCTGGCCGGGAGGAGGGGACGGGAGGAAGGAAGAGGCACGGCTGCCTCCCCTCAGCCGGGGGGCAGCGGGATGCGGCCGCGGGCCGCGCCGTCGGGTGCCGGGGCGAAGGCGGCGGGCTCCCGTCCCCTCGCCCCTTACCTTGCTGCGGATCTGGCCCGAGGTGGACACTTTCCGGATGAGTTTCTGGGGGCCCTCGTGTTCCCCTTCGCTGTCCGACGACTCGTCCGCCGCCGCCGCCGCTGCCGGGTGCTGGGGCTGCTGCTGGGGCTGCTGCTGGATCCCGGCGCCGCTCATCCCCGCCTCGGCCCCGGCCATCTTCCCGGACTCCTGCCGAGAGAGAGCACACGAGCCCGGCTCAGCCCGGGCAGCCGCTGCCGCTCCCCTCCCCGGGGAGGAGGGAGGAGGCGGCCGCGGGAGGGTGGGGAAAGGGGCGGCGCGGGGGGGAGGGACGGAGCCGAGGAAGAGCCGGGCGCTGGTGGGGCCGACCGCTCGGCGGCCATCTTCCGCCGCCCCCTCCGACGGCCCGGCCCGCCGGCAGCCGTTCCCGGCTCGGAACGGGCCGTGGCGGGCAGGTCCGGCCCCCGAGCCCTCATCGCCGCGGGGAGCGCCGAGCGCGGCTAAGGACGCAGCGGGCGGGCGGCGAGAGATGAGGGGCAGAGCGGGCGGCGCCCCCGGGGACGCGGAGCGGAGCGGGTCCCAGCCCGCAGCCACGCGTGGGCACCGTGCGGGGGGCTCAGCCCAGCGGCCTGGCACGGGGATGGGGCACCTGTGCGGCTGCAGCGGGGAGCTGTGCGGCTGTGCTCCGCGCGTCCGGCATCGAAAAGCAAGAAGGCGGCGTGCCTAACGGGATGCGTCGACTCGAAACGGGACGTGGTTGTTCTCCCACATCCGTTTAGTTTTTGTATTGCTTTACTCGAAGTTCTTGTCTTCGCTTAAGAGCGGTCCTCTGGAGCGGGGGAGAAAAAGGGTCGCTTTTCCCTTCTCGTCGCAGATCTGGCAGCTCCCAGGATCTCGAAATGTCAGCACATGTTCTGAATTGTGGGGCTCAGAAATGACTGTGGCTTTGCGTGTAGTCAGTGTTCCAAATAAGCTTTCAGTCTCAGCAATACCAAATAAAACACACGGCTCCCAACTGCACGGAGTGGATTAAAGAAAGCGACCAATACTTGCGGCTTCTCTGTTCCCGCAATTCTATTTATATTTCTCAAAAGGGAACTTCTATCTCTCAATGAGCTAATATGAGTGCCGCAGTACCGAAATACAGAGCAACAAATGAGAAACAAAAGTGAAACCGTAACACAGAGCCCATCCTATGCTGTGAACATGGTGCCGTGAGCTGGGTTTCGTACATTGGAATATCCCATTTCCTTCAATGGGACTTTCATTTGTAGTAGGTGGAATGAAAGAAGCGTGAAGCCACACAAGTGTTGTATCCCACGTAGGTGTCACCAAATCCGGCGCTTCCATGAGGTTCTACTGCCCTTCTCTATGTTAGGATCACTTCTTTGAGGGTACGTTTTAAAGGAATTGTGAGTACCTGTGTTTCTTAGTACAGTAATAACTGGGCCTAAGTCCTACCACCAATACCACATCTGAAACTAGATACAGTTCTTGCATAGCTCCTTTTCCTCACTCGTCTCATTCTTCTCCTGAAGGAGTTCTTTCTCAAAAATGTAAGATAAAACTTGGGCAAGAGCAAGTGTGCACTAAATTCTCTTAGGACACAGATAAGAAGAAAGGCCAAGAGAGAAGCTTACACTTAGTCACCCCAGCTGCCTTCCTTCCTCTTCCTCCTCCCCCAGCACCTCCAGAACAGCAAATTACCCCAGAACACAACTCACTCACTGCAGCTAGCAGAGCCTTCTGAAGGTAAACAACAACTGAACACTGCATCTAGGTGACAAGACAGTGTGCTAATTAATGCTAATGCAGTTTGCATAGGGCTGGGGCTGCGATTTGAGGAACACTGGGTGCTAACAGAATACAACGCTCACTGACTCCATTTAATTCAACTGAATTAAGCAGCGCTTAGATGAACAACACTATTACTGTTAAATTTGTTCCCATGCTAAAAAAGCATTCAAAATATCGGTACATGTGACAGCTGTGTCTCCACCACATGACCGGGATCCTGTGCAAAGCTGAGTGCAAAATTGTTTACAAGCAGGCATTTCACCCACCTTCCAGAATTAAGGTGAAAAGGAGAAACATTATCCACAATTCGGGATGAAAGCCTTTAAATTTAGGGAGGTCACAAAGTTGGCTCAATTGGTGACCTGAGGTTTGCATGTTGGGAGATTTTTTTTTTACTAAAGCATAAAATGTAACTTGTCTGCTGCAGATCTCCTTAGGTATCTGCATAGACAGCTCAGGTTTCTTTCACTACACTTCATTTCAAATGCATAAAAGCTGTTAAGTGAAGTGTCTGTAGGTGAAATGGGGAACGCAAATGGGCAATAAATATGGCTCCCCAGCTTCTGTTCACATTCAGAGCTTAACTATGAGCCCTAGCTCCTGCACAGTGCATCATGCAAAGGGTGTCATCCATCCCCACATGGACGTCCCCATTGCCATCCTCCTCTTCGCTGGCTGCCCAAACCCAAAAAAACACTGAATCATGGAATGGCTTAGGTTAGAAGGGACCTTAAAGGCCATCTAGTTCCAGTGACAAGGGAGAGGACACCAGGTGCCTGTCACTTCAACTCGAGTCTCTTCCACTTTGTCTCAATGAACTTCAGAACTGAAGCACTGGAAATGTTTTCTCACTTAAGGTGGAGAGTTCAGTGGGAGCAACCGAACTCAGCAAATAATAGAAATGCCCCACAAGCACAGTCTGAGGTGAATACGGGATCTACAAAGTACGCATTTGTAAAATCCTAGGTGCTAAAATCCGCCACCAACTCAAGTTTCCAGTGTTCCTCAAAACAGAGAAAACCAAGCGAGTTTGGTGTTAACACCAGCCAAACGCTGTGCTGTATAAAGTATAACAGACTTATTCATTTGCATTCATGTATGAAGTTCTTATACATATTTTCCATGCATAAGGAAAGTTTTAAAGCTCTCCGTGCTCCCACTTGTTCTGTTTTTCAAAGGAGTTAATACATGCTTATGATCCAGCTCTGGTCTTTACCCAGATAATGCTGCCTGAGGTGTCCCTGGGACTTTCCTTGGATGAGGACTGCCAGCTGACTCTCACTACATCCAAGTGGCTGAAGCCAGACTCAATATGAGAAGCACCATATAGCAGATTGCATCTTGGGGAACACAGGTATGGATGCTGTGGTACGAGTGGCACCACTGAAATCCTCCAAACTAATCCTCCAGTCAGGCTCCTGAAGAGCACATGTGATACGCGTGTGAATTCTGTCTTTCACATGCTCAATTTCTCACTTCTCAATAATTCCCTTACATTTCTTTACTAAAGGAAACTGGTGAAAAGAGCAAAGAAAGGTTGGCACTGAAAGAGAGATTCTCAACTGACACGAAACAGCCCCACTGACATCATTTGTGTCATGGCAATTGATATCAGCTGATGATCTGCCCTTTATATTCAAAGAATTCCAAAGTGCCGGGTAAATATGTGCACTGTAAGAATCTTTCCACCAAACAGCTTCAGTGCTGATAACAGAATACACATCACTAAAAAGCATATGCGATGTACCAAAAACCCAAATACACACTCCAGCTGCTCTGCAGATTATGGCTTATAATGCAGATTAACGCATCATTTGATTCCAGGAACAGAAATGCTTCCAGTTCTAATATTGATTCCCACCATAATAGGCGTATTTACCTCTTTTTCTCTAGGTCACTTTGGCATCTGTAAGCTGGAGGATAAGAAGTTTTTTTCCTCCACCTCAAAAGGTGAAGCTAAGGCTGAGGTCCCTTATGAGATGTGGAAGCAGGGTATAGGACTTCGTAGCCTAGATTGCGTGGGTCTGGAGTGCAGTGCCCCTGAATGTCCCTTTGAAGAGCAGAGGATGAGCCTGATGCTATCTGTTACTTCTTTTTGGCTCTTACAGAAGTGGGAAGATGTTCTCCATTCAACAGTGAGCTGGGAATTAAGGTCAGGATTTTACAGATATCCTAAATTTCACATGGACGAGCTCAACCCTGACATTTTCAAGGAGAAGCTCTGGCTCCATGTGATGTCAGCCAGTTGCTCCCCAGAACAGCCATAGGAACAGCACTCCTAACCAACACCTGACAACTTGCAGAGGTAATCACTGTGCACAAATTCCAAACCTGCAATGGTTTCTCTCACCCTGTTGCTCCTTTTCTATGTTAAGAGAAAGAAGGAGAGTTCTGGGCACATTTTTCCTACCCCATGCAGTTCCTCACCTAAATCTCCCTTCGTCCTTATTTCAAGACAAAGCCTGCATTGAAGAAGGTGATCGATATGATTTATATGAAGAAAAACGATGCAGTTTTGCCTCAAAGATGCTGTGTTTTACCAGCAGGTTACCAGGTAGAGGACTGAGTGCTTGGACTGAAATTGGAGGCTTGTAAAAGGAAACGAATGCAGTGGTTAACCTTAAAACTGCATTCATGTGTGTACCCTGAACAAATGCAGACACGGAACGATAAACATGACCCAAATCCTCTCCTTTATCGGGGGAGGGGGAGACTGAGGGAGGGGGGGGAAAAGAAAGGAAGTGCTCTGTCTGTGTTTATCTGCACCCAGAAGGGAGCAGGCTGGGCTGCTCCAGCCATACGGAGGGGCTGCTATCTGTCTGCCTCCTGACTTTCGGCTGAGTTCGGCAGCCAATGTAAATGTCACTGTTCAGTAGGACAACACGTTCAGGGGAACGGGATTCGCTGTTTTCCTCCCACGGCATTTTCATCTCTCCAGGCAAAATCTAGGATCTGCCTTTGCGCGCTGCTTGTGGATGTCAGCTCCATGTTGCTGGAACGTATCGCATCCAGCTGCGCTCCCTATCACAGCTGCATCTCCGGCCGCAGCTTCAGCAGCTGAGGACCGCAGAGGGCAGCAAAAGGGGTTGTTCAACTTCACTAGGAAACGAGGCCAGTCAAAATGTATTTGGGAAGGCACAGGGTTGCAAATCCCGGTAGGGTGGCAGTGGGTCACAGGAGGTATCTCCTGGGAGTGTGCAGACTGGGACAGGCGAAGTGTGGTTCTCCCACTCCGCTGTTATAAAGTGCCTTTAGAAATAGAACCAGGGGCTGGACCCGTGCAGGCTGTCAAAAAAAAAAAAAAAAAAAAAAAGAAAAAAGCACAGCCACCTGAAAAGAAGCGTGGCCGTGTTACGGGTGCATGCTTCCATCGCCCCACAGAGTTCACGGCCAGGGACAACCCAGCCCTGACCTCTCGGGCAGCCCGAGACATCAAGAGCGGCGACCCAGGGGCTATTAATAGCCCTCCCCGTCCGCCGTGCGTGTGCGTGTGTTTGCACAATGGAGAAAAGCCCAACGGCGGGACGCCGACAGGGGAAATCTGATGTTATCGCCGGCGGAGGATGCCGGTGACACGATTTCCTTCGCTGGGAGGAGGGTCTCCGAGCGGCTTCAGCATACCGAAGCGGCAGCCTTCTCGGGGAACCCCCTCTGGAGGCACCCGTGCCCCCCGCTCCCTGCGGGCACCCCAACCCCGGCTCGGCTCCGCCGTAGGGAGAGCTGGAGGCGATTCCCAGCCCGGCTGCGGAAATTAAATAAGAACAAATAACAATAGGAAGAGTCTATCTCCCTGAAAGAGTATCTCTCTGGTTCTCCGGACGCTACGGCGGCTTTCCGTACCCCCATCCCGTTCCGCTCCTCCCGGCAAAGTTGGCGGCGGGGCACCGGGTACCGCTCAGGTCGGGACGCCCAACTCCGGCCCCGGGGATGACAGCCCGAACCGCACAGCAGGGAGCAGGAAGGAAAGGAGGAAATGCCCGCGCGGCGAGGCACGCATGTACCTACCAGCTCCTCCCAGGCGGGGCTGCGGCCGCTGTAAGACGGCTCCCCGTGCTCCTCCATCGCCCGACCTTCGGCCCGCGGAGCCGAGCGCATTCCACCGCCGCCTCCTTCTCTCCCTCCCTCCCTCCGCCGCTCGGGCGCGTAGCGCTTCCCCACGCCGCTCTTCCTTCCCTCCACCCCCTGCCGCTCCTCCCTTTTCTCCCCCCGGCCCCCTCCGGGTCCCCTCCTCCCTCCCCGCCCGGCTCCGCTCCCTCCCCCGGCTCCCGGGGGTCTAACCGAGCTGCCCCCCCCCTCCACCCCCCCTACCCGGCACCGCGCCCCTTTCCCCGGGCTGTGCCGGGGATTACGCGCAAATCGCCTCGGCCTTAAGCCTGTTTGCGGCCGCTCGGGCTGTCGGGGAGCTCCCGGGGTGTGCGGACGGCCCTTCACGCTGCCTCTCCGCTGCACCGGACCGGACCGGCCCGGCGACCCCCGGCCCTCATCGAGCGAGCTTCGAGCTCGGCGCCCCCTACCCTCGCAGGAGTGGCCCGAGGGGGTGAGAGCATAAAGGGCAGCCCTTCTGAGCAGCCCCTTGCCCCCGCTGGGGGATCTGGGCTCAGCAGCTGGTCCCCGCGTATAGGGCGAGCACTGCGATGTGGTCCTTCCAGGCATGGGTCGGGACGCGATCCGTGGCTGGGACGTGGGCTGGGACATGGGCCCTGCGTTAAAGGCAGAGCAGAGATGGACACCGTGTGCATCCGTTCACGGGGGCACCACGCCTTAAGGAGCAGCACATTTCTCTGCCCTCCACCAAGCCTTTTACTGACACACTGAGTGTTTACTTGGAGGCTCCTCAGTTTACGAGTTACCAGCATACCCTTGAACACCAGCCAACGTCTCATGGCTCTTCAAGTGGGGCTCCTGTCTCCTACAAACTCAACACTTTCACTGATTGTTTTTTTCCACTTGCTTGCAGGGTATGTGAAAGAGCAGAATTTCAGAGGAGTTAGGAAACGAAGCTCCATCACCACGTGAAGCCACACTGCTCTTTTCTCCAGCTTTTCTGTGTTGCTTTCATTCCAGCCTGCCCTTTTGAGTTCACAGCTGCCAGGTTTGATCACAGAAAGTAATCACTGGGTTGTCTACTTGGTAAGTGTAAACATCAGGAAAGCAGTTGGAATTCACAAGAATAGAAGAAAGGAAATTGCATTGCTAATATTTAAAGATATAGTCATTTTCTTTGTGGTTTTAGGCTTTCATACAGAGCATTGGGATACTGCAAACTGAGGGTAGTTTGCAAAAAGTAGCGTGTGTACTATTGCCTCTCCTGCCCTCCCTCTCAATAAAAAGGTGAAGTACCTTCTGTATTTTACTAAGCCTACAGAAAGAATATCTTACTAAGTTAAAGTGGTGCCCCACTAACTCAAGCCCAGAGAAGTGCTGCAGTGGTGTAGCTCATCGGGAGACTGAAACTGCTGCAGCTCTTCCAGCAATAGAAAAAAGAACTATTTTTGTTGACTGTGAGTTTATGAGTGGTCTGTTTTTGAATTGCTTTTGTTGTAGGGTTGTAACCTCAGAAGGGAGCAAGCCAGATGACTGACAACAGGTTACTTTTTTGATGATGGTGAGGAATTGCATGTGGTTGTCCGAGGATGTTTGGTCTCCTTCCCTTTAACCCCAGGTGAGAGATACTGCTAAGGAATGCCATCCTACAAAGGGCTGTAGACTAAGAATTGGTGTCAGAGTCATATTAGCTCCTCTACTTACCACGTGATGCACTGGATAATCACACGACTGCTGTTCTGTACCCTTTGACATCATCCAGCCTCTTTAGCCATGGCTATGCTTTGTGGCAGAAGTGGTCTGCTATTAAATATTTGTCATCTTTGCACCTTGATGAACCACAAAAGCCAAAAACAAGAAACAAGACTCTCATTTAAGCTACTTCTTCAGCTCCAGCCCTATACATATTCTACTACCTTGAAGTTCAAACAGGTTCTTGGTGTCCCTTTTGCCCCATTTTTTACTTCATATGCCCTAAATCTTACAGCTGTGACTAGATAGATAGACAATTTTGTTCACCTCATTTCATCCCCTGGAGTTCAAAACTTGGTTTCCATTAGTGGAAAGCTAGTATAGGCCCCCGAAGACTACAACAACCTACTTAAGCTTAAGGTATGTTTCAAGGTCGTGTTGGATAAGGAGGAAAGAAATCAGCTCCTACTAGCTAATGAAAACTGCAATGTCATTTCAGATCAGGTCTGCCAGTTTGGGCTCCAAGATGCCAAATTTGTTTTTTCACTTCTTTTTGTTCAGGGGATGGATTCAAACCTGCTGACAAGCCTGCCTTTAGTGATTTCCCCTCGTGTGAGCTTTGCTCACCCTATCTGAGAGCCCCATTTTACAGACAGCAAGGTCTGTGCACTGTTTGACAGAACTAACTGAAAATCACAGGCCAAGTACTCCTCTAAAAAATGTAATTCTGTCAAAGCAGACATGGAATTTGAGGACAGGTGTCAAAACCACAGGATTTTTTAATCTTATTTTGATTTTTTTTTTTAGGGGCATGCTGCTGTGTTAGCAGAGGGGCAAGAGAACCGAAGGCAAGGGAACGTAAGTTGAGGAGGTGCTGCCCACTAAAATAAACCATGGCACCTCTCCCCTGGAGGAAGAGGGTGGTGGTTTGGGAGGAAACCTTCCAGAGGTCTACGGTTGAACCAGATGATATTAATGGCCTTTTCCTACCTTAACGATTCTGTGAGTCCATAATTCAGAGAGCGATCTTCACAGCTGGCCTGGGAGCAGGAAGTGAGCATATAGCTGGTCTGCCAAACTGCATCAAAACATCTCCAACACAGCCTGAGGGGTTTGTTTCATTTCATCCTGGTTTTTTGACTCTGTTCCAAGTTGAGTTTTTGTGTGTTGTTTTTATTTTCTTTTCCTTCAAGTTTTTCCACTTAGTCTAGACGTTTGGGTTAGAATTTCTCAGTAGTCCGCTGTATACGCTGCGTTCAAAGATGTCTCATATCCTTCTGTCTCTTCTGTTCCCTGCCCTTAATGACTCAGTGAGAACTGGATCAACAGAGTGAACGCTTCATTATTGACTTTTTTTTTTTTTTTTACATGAAACGCATTGAAAATAGTAACACATGCCTGCCTTCTCTAAGCAAAATATTTTGGCTGTGTTGGACACGCTGAAACATACAGATTTTGAATTCAATGCAAATGTTTTGTTTAGACATTCACAAGAAAACCCCCATCTCTTGAAGTATTTCCATTCTTCATGGAAAACAAACAAACAAACAAACAAACAAAACAATAACAAAAAAGCCTTTCCATTGAAGAACTTGCCATTTTCTTTCCCTAAATTGAGGCAGGAAGACCTTAAAACAATGATTTTTTTCATTTTTTTTTTTCCTAGCATTGCCTTCAGCATGTACCATATAAAGAATACATGCTAATGTTCATCAACTGATGCTAGCATCAAATTTCCTTCTTTTCTTGGCACATAATACACACGCCTACTTTGAGTAAATTCTTCAAGGAAATGTTGCTCATTCTCCTCATAGTAGATATGCCAGTTGGATTCTTTTCTGTTAAGTAATTTTGGATGACATCCAAAGGTAAGGCTTGATCAACGTGGTAACTGGGTAGTTCCTGCCAGACAGATAGGTGGTAACAACCCACAGGAAATGGATTACAAGCAGAGAAAAAAGCACTTAGTTTTCAACCCTTCAGATAGAGCCAAAGTAACACAATGGGTTAAGGAACACATTTAAAACTAAAGGTATGTTTTATTATTGGCAAAATCCTGATACCTGTCTTGAAGCCCACTCCTTTGTCTTTGCGAGGGCGTTCAGACAAAATGTTGTAGAAGTTGTGGATTTCTCCCACTTCACAGTGTCTGTTGCTTGGGAATATTTCGTGCAAGGAACCTGAAAAAATGCTTTCGCCCACACTTTCTTCACAGACTTTTTCCACCTTGTGCTTTTTCTTGTCATTATTATTCCTCTTGTTACTGTAATTGCTGCTTCTGTATGTATCTGTACAAGACAGGACGCTTTTAAACAGTTCCCCAGTGTTTTCGGTGTCACAAGGTGGAAGTTATTAATGCAGCTGGCAGGAATGTGTCTATTGCCTTAGGGAAGGGCTGCAGGAAGCAAGAAATTGCAGTGAGAAGAAAGCCCTGCCTTCAGAAAAACGTTTTAGTGAAGAACCAGCAGAGGTATGGAGGGACAATCCACCTGCCACTTCATTGCCTTCTTCTTGTTTTATTTCCCCTGCTCAGTATTTTTTCTCAGATGTTAGCATCTCCTACTTTCTTTGTTGTTCTATTGACTTTATTCAGAGATATCTAGCAGGAGGTTGATGTGTTTCTCATTCAGTATTGTCAGGACATTAGGAAAAGTATTAACAGCAGGTTGCATGTTTATGGCCTCAAGTTGTGCCAGGAAGATTCAGAGTGGACATAGGAAAAATTGCTTCTTCAGAGGTGTGGTTTGATGCTAAAATGGGCTGCCCAAAGAGGTGGTGGAGTCACCTTCCCAGGAGGTGTTCAGAAAACATTTAGATGTCGTACAGAGGGACATGGTTTAGTGGGGAAATATTGGTGGTAGGTGGATGGTTGGACTGGATGATCTTGAAGGTCTTTTTCAACTTTGGTGATTTGATGATTCTGTGATTCAAGAGAGACAATCCTTCCCCTCTAGTCAACACTGGTGAGGATGCACTTGGAGTTCTGGGCCCCTCAGTACAAGAAATACATGGACATACTGAAGAGTGTCCAAGAGAGGGACACCAAAATGGCAACTACCAGGAGTACTTCTGCTATGAGGAAGGACTGAGAGAGCTAGGGCCGATTGGCCAGAGAAGAGGAGGTTCAGGGGGGTCTCATCAGTGCCCATAAATGTCTGAAGGGAAGGCGCCAAGAGGCTGCAGCCAGGCTCTGTCAGTGGTGCCCGGTGCCAGGACCAGAAGCCATGGGCACAAACTGGAGCACAGGAGGTTCCCTCTGAACACCAGGAGCCCTTCTGTGCTGTGCAGTGACGGAGCACTGGCACAGGCTGCACAGAGGCTGTGGGGTCTCCTCCTTGGGGATCTCCCATAGCTGCCTGGACATGGCCCTGGGCACCCTGCTCTGGGTGTCCCTGCTGGGGCAGTGGCTGGAGCAGAGGGACCCAGAGGGCCCTGCCAGCCTCAGCTGTGCTGCGGTTCTGTGACCCTGTAATCCCACCCCTTTGACTCCCTGAAAATCAGCAGATAAATAACACATTAAAGTGTGGACCTGGATGGCATGCATCCCAGGGTTCTGAAGGAGCTGGCTGAGGTGGTTGCTGAGCCACTCTTCATCATATTTGAGAAGTCGTGGCTGTCAGGTGAGGTCCCAGATGACTGGAGGAAGGGTCACGTCACTCCCATTTACAAGAAAGGGAGCAAGGAGGACCCCAGGAACTACAGGCCAGTGAGTCTCACCTCTGTGTCTGGAAAGATCATGGAACAGATCATCCTGGATGACATGCTTGATCACATGAGGAATGAGTGTATGATCCAAGACAGCCAGCATGGCTCACCAGAGGAAGGTCATGCTTGACCAATCTGGTGGCCTTCTATGATGGAGTGACGGCATCGGTGGACAAGGGAGAGGCGACTGATGTCATTTACCTGGACTTGAGCAAGGCCTTTGACATGGTCCCCCACCACATCCTTATCTCCAAACTGGAGGGATGTGGATTTGATGGGTGGACCATTCAATGGATAAGAAACTGGTTGAAAGGCCACAGACAGAGGGTGGTCATCAATGGCTCTATGTCCAGGTGGAGGCCAGTAATGAGTGGCGTCCCCCAGGGATCTGTCTTGGGACCTGTGCTCTTTAACATCTTTATCAATGACATCAATGACAGAATCGAGTGCACCCTCAGCAAGTTTGCTGACGACACCAAGCTGAGTGGTGCGGTTGACATGGTAGAAGGAAGGGATGCCATTCAGAGGGACCTCGAGAGGCTAGAAAGGTGGGCCCGGGTGAACCTGATGAGGTTCAACACAAAGTGCAAAGTGCAGAGTTTTGCACTTGGGCCAGAGGAATCCCAGGCAGATCCATACAGACTGGAAGGAGTGGTCCTTGAGATCAACCCTGTGGAGAAGGACCTGGGGGTCTTGATGGATGAAAAACTTAATATGAGCCAGCAGTGTGCCCTTGTGGCTTGGAAGGCAAATGGTATCCTGGGGTGGCCAGCAGGGACAGGGAGGTGATTGTCCATCTCTACTCTGCTCTTGTGAGGCCCCATCTGGAAAACTGCGTCCAGGTCTAAAGCCCCCAGTACAAGAAAGATAGAGAGTTGTTGGAGAGGGTCCAGAGGAGAGCCACAAAGATGATCAGAGGGCTGGAGCACCTCCCCTGTGAAGACAGACTGAGGGAGCGGGGCTTGTTCAGCCTGGAGAAATGAAGGCTGTGGGGTGACCTCATGGCAGCCTTTCAGTACCTAAAGGGAGCCTACAAACAGGAGGGGAATCAACTCTTTACAAGGTAGATAACAGCAGGACAAGGGAAAATGGTTTTAAGTTGAAGGAGGGAAGATTTAGGTTGGATGTCAGGGGGAAGTTCTTCACAGAGAGAGTGGTGAGGTATTGGAACAGGCTGCCCAGAGAGGTTGTGGATGCCCCGTCCCTGGACGTGTTCAAGGCCAGGTTGGATGGGGCCCTGGGCAGCCTGGTCTAGTATTAAATGGGGAGGTTGTTGGCCCTGCATGTGGCAGGGGGGTTGGAGATTCATGATCCTTGAGGTCCCTTCCAACCCTGGCCATTCTGTGTGATTCTGTGGACAGCTGCAGGTGGTGATTTCTTCAGCTGCCACTGACATTCACTAATACTCTACTGGTGCCTCTGTTTTTGGACATGGATAACTTAACTGAAGTGAGTAGAATCACTCGTGTTCATATTAATATATCCACTTAAAGACACTTTTGAACCTCATTCAAGGTTTTCCACAAATTATTTCACAAAAATTCAACAGAAAAGAGTAATGAGAAGTCATTCACTCCATCCTTGTAGCCAAGGCAGCTCCAACTGCATCTGTACCATCCTGAAGTGGCATTGCCTGTTCAAACCCTCACAGCTGAGACTTTCTGTCCTTCTGGAGAATGTAATCAGTGAACGACTTAAATCTGCAGGGCTGAAATTTTCATCTCATTCCTTTGAATAGAGAAAAGGGTCCATTCCTTGCCTCTTTACTAATAATCCTGTGGACCTCTTGAGGCTACTATGACACATTTCTTCCCTGGAGTAAACCACCCCATTCCCCTCTTGTCACTGACCTGCCAATGTACGCTTCCAAAGCTGACACCTGTGTCTCACTTGACTTGAGATTCTCATGGGATCATTATACAGCTCAGTCCTCCCATTTAATCACTTAAATCTGGGTGGGCCTGCAGGTGTAATGACCATCAATTATGGCTGGTCGTCCTTACTGCTGATAGGGATGTTGAACCATTCCTCCAGTTTGCACATGAGCCAGGACTAACCCTAATCAGTTGTCATCTGTTCTGTGAGTTCTTGGGAATACTTCAGGTGAAACATGGATTCCTATGAAAATGGCACATCAGTATCAAAAGCTTTTGTAAATTGATGTACATGGTGAGTAGCCTATCTACTGGTCTGTTCCATCATCACAGAAAGAAGTTGGGTTAGTTTGACTTTATTTGTCCTTCAAGAAGCCATGTTTGCTGTTTCTCTCCATGTTATAAGTACACGCAAACATTTTATTTCATTTCAAAGAGTGCTTTGAATGGATCAGTTCTTCCTTTCGCTCCTATTTTTTAAGTTTCACTTCACAATACAAGAACAACAAGCTGAAAGGAGGTAGTAGTGAGGTGGAAGTAGGCCTCTTCTCCCAGGTAACAACAATACGATGAGAGATAATGTCCTTGGGTTGCACCCGAGGGGAAGTTCAGGTTTGGTATTAGGAAGAATTTCTTTTCAGAAATAGTGGTGAGGCCTTGGAACAGGCTGCACAGGGATGTGGTGGAGTCACTGTCTGTGGAGGTGTTCTAGAGCTGTGTAAATGTGGCACTGAGGGACGTGGTCAGGGGGCATGGTGCAGATTGACTGTTGGTTGGACTAGATGATATTAGTGATCTTCTCCAGCCTTAATGGTTCTAGGGTTCTATTCTGTTCCATTCTTAGAACTGATTAAACACATGCGGTATCTTCTCCTCATCTCTACCAATGAGCCCATCACCACAAACAAGGTTTTGCATTTGTGGTTACAGAGTTTGGGAAGGCTGGCTCAAATGTCAGCATTTCCTTCTGTCAGTTCATTCAGATTCTGCAGATGCAACTTTCTGATCAACATTTATTCTAAAAGAAAGAGAAAACAGAAACAAATAGCAAATCATACAAGTTGACAAAGGTGATACTTTAAAGTCACATCTAAATAGAGAATTTTGTTCCTTCTGAAACATTCAGAAGAAAAATAAACATTTTATTTAAACAACCTATAAAATACGAACAGTTTTTAGAGAAAAACTGGGGAGAAGGAAAAGAGCTTTGCCTCCCTCATAACACTTGAAAAGGAGAGAACAGGTGGCAAATTGATTTGTTTTGAAAATGGAAAGAATTTAGCCCACCCAACAACTTGGCACCAAGCAGAGCAATTCCTTTTATCTTTTTATGTGTTCTACTAAACATAACATTTAGGAGCTTTCCAATTACAGCAAATCAATATGTAAAATTCCTATTTTGGTCAGTTAGCTTTTTGCAATCTATCATGGTATATGTTCAAACAAAAAATTAAAGCAGGTGGTTTTTTTTTTCTTTTTTTTTTTTTTTTCCAAAAGCAAACAAACTATAAACCTTCTCTGGCTATTGAGCAGAGGAAACATATGGAGAATTATCCCAGTGGAGTTTTCTTTGCTAGCAGAAATGAGAGGAAGAAGCCACAAGATGAGTGGTGTATAAAAACAGCCATAGGGTCATCTAGAACAAGTATGAGGAACTTGTAGCTGGGGTTCTGATTTCTTTTAAGGCAAGATAGATCATACTGAATCAAATACTATTGCCATAGAAAACAGTAAGTTTTCACAGAGTTCATGGTCATAGCTCTGTATACTGTGAGGTGTATTCTTACTTCTAAGCACACCGTTTGTCCCATTTATTTCACTTCCAGCACATGCTGAAAGCATATACTCTCAGTGGGGAACCCTGCAAAATGACAGATTTGAGAAAAGAAATGTTTGATGTATAGAGAAAGCATGGAAGGAAGGAAGAGGGACAGCTATGTGAAACAGAAAAGAATGAAGGATGTGTCTGTTTGCTTTTCTAAGATACATTTTTTCTGACACCAGCAACTGACATGTCATAACCCCAGAAATACCAACGTTAAGTAAAAACCATGTTCTGAGTGACTGAAAGAAGTATAACAAGATTAAGTTCAACTGATAATATAATTCCTGTGGTTTCATTCAGTTATTTCAGGGACAGAGTGGCCTGCAAAGTTTTTTTGATAGATTCTTTTAACTTAATGAGGAGTTGAAATTGTCATTGCTTTAATAGTGTCACCGCATTACTTTCAAGGGACTCCATCGGATGGCTCGTACAGCTATTTTTACTTTTTAATAAAGAGAGGATGTCACATGATTTGCCAGAAAAGCAAATATATTCTTGATGCTTTAACCTTGTTTAAGTTACTTAATTTGCATTCAGAACTTAAAGAAACAGCCTCAATCCATGGAATAATCCATGGAGTGTATGTGAGAGTGCCCCATTTAAATTGGCTAGACACAGGCAAACCTGGTTCAGATGAACAAAAAAGCACGTAGAATTGTCATCGCTTCTGTATATTTCAGATCAATAAAGCAGAAGAATGCAGAGGTGAACTTTAGAAACACTTCTATGAAGTACCCATTGAACATGCACAAATAATGTTTTCATCTTTGCTTGCAGAAAATTTGCAGAGTTAAACTTTTCATACTATTAGTATTTCAGTAAGGTGTGATGAATGTGAATGGGTTTTGTAGATATAAGTAGTTTATGATCTGAATTTATCAATCTGCACTATTGCTGCCAAATAAAAACATAACTGGGCGTGCAAACCTCTCATGTTTTCCTTGCTATTTTCTCCTCCATCCCAAGTTTTGCACTTCCACGAGATTTGTCCTTTGAAAAGTGACACCAGCACTTCATGGGAAGATTTGTAGTGCTTCATATACACTTTCTGAACAAAAGCCAGTGGCACAGGTTCATTTCTGAGAAACACAGTCCCCTCTATGCTTATTATTGATGCTGACAGTCTTGTTTCGAGTACCTGGGAGAAGGTGTAACAGTGAAAGAGGTGGTCAGTTTGCCAACATGGTAACCTGGCACTGATCTCCAATGGAGGTAAGGTAAGACACATGACACTTCCCCAACAGTAGTGGAAATCCATTGGAGGGTGGAATAGGAAGCGTTGCCTGTTAGATGAGATCTGCCTGGCCATGGATGTCATGGGATGGTGTGGAAGGTGCCTAGGGTGTCTGGAAATGTTGTGTAACTGGGATCCTGTTTTGGGTGGGAGATAGGCCTGTTTGCCCATGTCACATGTGGATCTGCCAGTCTGTAAAATATCTCAAAGGTTAATTCTTCCCTTGACAGGAAGTGTAGAACGAGGCACTTCAGGACTATGTGTTTGACCAGATGAATACAATAAAATAAGTTTAGGACAAAGCTTGGAGATACTTTTTGCTTTATGTATTTCTACAGTCACACAGAGTAGGAACAGGGATATGAGTTGCAACCAACCTTTTTTTTTCACATGAGTTTTAGGAAACTTAGAGGGTATTTTCATTTTGTGATTTGTGGATAAAGATATACCAGAAGGAAAACACTGTAATTTGAATGGAAACATATCAACCTGATGCACCTAAAAGCTATTGAGCAGTCCCTGGTCAGCCAGATTTGTTAGCTACCAGATTCTAAGATAAGTGTGCTCTTGCAGCTCAGAAAGCAAATGGTATCCTGGGCTCCATCAGAAGAGGGGTGGCCAGGAGGGACAAGGAGGTGATTGTCCTTCTCTACTCTGTTCTTGTAAGGCCCCATCTGGAGAACTGTGTCCAGGTCTAAAGCCCCCAGTACAAGAAGGATAGAGAGTTGTTGGAGAGGGTCCAGAGGAGAGCCACGAAGATGATCGGGGTTCTGGAACACGTCTCCTAAAAGACAGGCTGAGGGAGCTGGGCTTGTTCAGCCTGGAGAAAAGAAGGCTGCGGGGTGACCTCATTGCAGCCTTTCAGTACCTAAAGGGAGCCTACAAACAGGAGGGGAATCAACTCTTTGAAAGGGTAGATAACTGCAGGACAAGGG
The DNA here is from genome assembly GCF_987193195.1 of Phasianus colchicus. Lineage (NCBI taxonomy): Eukaryota > Metazoa > Chordata > Aves > Galliformes > Phasianidae > Phasianus > Phasianus colchicus. The sequence continues at coordinate 167,400,562 of NC_143436.1, read as the reverse complement.
GAAATGGTTTTAAGGAGAAATGGTTTTAAGGGAAATGCTTTTAAGTTGAAGGAAGGAAAATTTAGGTTGGATGTTCTTTACAGAGAGAGTGGTGAGATGCTGGAACAGGCTGCCCAGAGAGGTTGTGGATGCCCCATCCCTGGAGGTGTTCAAGGCCAGATTGGATGGGGCCCTGGGCAGCCTGGTCTAGCATTAAATGGGGAGGTTGTTGGCCCTGCATGTGGCAGGGGTGTTGGGGATCCATGATCCTTGAGGTCCCTTCCAACCCTGGCTGTTCTGTGATTCTATGATGAAAGCAGCTGAATCCCATGGAAACAAGCAGAGGAGAAATCAGAGATACAGTCTTTAAATGACAATATTTACAGGTGTCAGGAAGACTGAGGGAATCATAAATCATGAAAAGGGCAAACCGTTGAAATCATTTGGATTGTTGAGAGGAACATAAGCAAATATGTAACTTAACTGCCAAATGCAAAGCTATGTGCTTGAAGTCTTAGGAAGCATGCTTTGATTTTTAGAAGGTCTTTAGGGTCATGGTGATTAATCATCTGTCTAAGTGCTGCAACAAGAATTAAAATGGTAAATTAGATTTCCAAATAGAATTGGATTCATAAGCGGAAGAATTTCTGGAAGTAGTAAGAGAGTTATGTTGCCTCTGTGTGTGGTACCAGGGTAAATGCTGTGGTATGGCCTCCAGTGCTGTTGTCCACAGTTCAAGACAGATTATAATTATTTAGGAAAGGTGCAAGTAAGCACCTGCAAAGTGCTGGTCTGAAAGACCAGAGAAGATTAAGCTAAACATTGAGTTAACACTGAATTGATGACTCAAGAAGTTTGTTTTGATTTACAAGAGAAGTTAGGAGCTGAGTTCAAGCTTCTAAGTCCCAACATAGGAAAGAGGGGAATGTTGTTCTTCATGCTACATACAAGCTGTCAGGTCTATCTTCTATAAGTTTAGAATTAGAAAAGAACCATTGGAACAGCATACTAAAGTTTGTGGTATTCACCAAATACTTCAGTAGTTCAACATTTTTATTCTAAAGACTCGGTGATCTTTTAAGAAAAGTTTGAATTCAAACTCTCTCTGCTTGGATTTTATCTTATGGCTTGCTCTATTCAGGATTAAATAATCAACTACCAATATTCTGTGCATGTAAAATTATATATGGTATATATATGCCACATAGTTTCTACTGACTAGATAATCTCTAGGGAATCTTATGAGTTTATAATTACAGAACTGTAGTACATCTGTAAACGGGAGAAAATACTGATTTGATTAGAACACATAGAGGCATACCAATACACTCACCCTGCCCCAAAAGCAATATTTTTTTGTGACTTGAGAAGGTCTGGGTCACTATAAAAATAGCATTAAGAATCGTGCAGCTGAAGCACATCATCTTCATCTTCCATCTTGTGCTCCTGATGACACCCTAGATGGTAATGATTGAAACTATCTATTTATTAGATATGACAGCTTCCACAGATGGGGGTGTTTCTAATTCTAAGAGCAGAGCAGATGCTATGATGAAATGTCTTTAATCTTCTAACCACAGAGTTGTTGCTTTGGTAGACTACCAAGACAGTGGCTCTGTAATCATTTAATACAAGCTCTATGTGGTTATACATCATGTTGTGGTACAAATTTGATCAAAATCAGGCAAGAGCACGTGGACTCATTTCTGTTTTTTTTTTAGCTAGAGCACACCAGTATGGTATTTATGTTCACTTTCCAGTTTTGTGCTGGCTTTGTGCTGACTTCAGGAAGACTGCATGGAGTTAGAGGTGCCTAGACAAAGAATTCTTGCTCTATATTAAATCTACTAGGACAAAATCTCTTCAAAACTATGTTAAAAATTTTGAATCATTGGAGGGGCTCTCTACCACTGTACATTCTTATGATTACAGAACCTTTGACATCTTGACATTATGTGGACTGAAAAACAGACTCTGTCTTGTCAAACCACGGCTTGAGAGTCAGGCTGAACTTAGAACAGAAGCAGTGACACCAAAGAATAATCTCATTGTGCCTGCTCTCCAATCACAGCTTGCGGTACTGTCAAGCTCTGTGATACCTTTGAAAAGAAAAAGCAACCAAAGTCTCCAGCCAAAATAGGAACGCTTTCAGTAAAATAGCTGGAGGAAAGGGTGGTTTACTTTGAAACTCCTATTTCAAAATCAAGTTTTGTCTCTTTAGATGTAGGCCATTACAAATATGAGGTTAAATTCCCTCATATTTGACCTACATTGAGTTCTGGAATTTGGGAAGGTGCTGTATGAGCTGGACATGCCAATTACTTTTAAGCATGGTAGTAGTAGTAGTAAAGGAATGATCTGCAAGAGTAAATTGCTTCTTTGACATCAGAATGATTCATTTTGGAAACCATAAAGGTGAGTTGGCCATAAAGGAGGTTAGGTCACAGTGGTTACATTTTTCAAATCTGCAAGGAGGCATAGTGACAAAGAACTTTGACATTAGCTGAGATGCAAATATTCCATTTAAAAAATGCACAATAATACAGGCATGTGTTTGGTCAGTATAGGAAGGGGCTGTGGTGGACCAAATTTTAAGGATTAATGCCTTTCACTGTCTGAAATCACAATAGCAAAATTTGCAATGTATGTAACAGAAGGAACAAGGACTTTAAGAAATCTGGACCGACAGCAGGCTCAGTCTTTGCAGTAGAAATCTGGAATTGCTCCACTGATCTTTATGCTGGTAGATGAACTTGCGTTGAGAAAGCATGATCAGGATCTATTTCATTACTCTATGCTTTAGGGCGTGGAGCAGCCAATCTTCCCAGGCAAGACAGGGTCACCTTCTGATCTGCTGAATTTCGCATGACTTTTTCTTAGGTGAATCCACAAAGGTTCAAGCCTTTATGTAGCTAGGTTGGTTGTGTGCCAACCCCTCCAAGAAGAAAAAAAGACATTATCACTGAGTAGTATTTAGAAAATCATTTTTAGACAACATGAAAGTATGGCTCAAAAATATGCTATAAGTCTGGTGGTCTTTTTCTTCTTTTAGAATGAGGTCTCATTCTTGAGTAGTTTTAGAACCAAGTCTCTCATACAGGCATACATAGTATACATAGTACATGGGATATATGCAGCCTGATTTTTTTGCTTCTTTTCATCACAGATAGAGAAAATACATAGCTAAAAATACTTCAGGATGTTTTCCATGACATAACACCCATGGTTCCCTCAAGATGTTCCTCTTTAACATTCTTTAACCCACATGGCATTCAGTGTTTCCAATGACAGACTATCCCTTCATAAAAAAGCTGCATGAATTCCTGGTATGTGCTGTGCATTGCATACAGTGGAATAATTGGCTTCAAACAACGTTGAGGCTACAGAAGCAAGCAATCATAGAGGTAAGAAATGCCAAAATTAAGGTAGTCTATGGGAACTTAGGATGACTGTGCAAATGCCCAGACTAAGCTAGTCTCATTACGTGACAGTCTATTTTTTTTCCCTCCTGATTCACTCCAGTGAGCATACCTGGTGTATATACAAGATGGGAAGCTACTCAATATTTCTTCATATTCTTCATTTGTTGAAAGCATTCTTTGTGGCTTGACATATTACTCTTTACTTTTCATTTATGGGCACTAAAAGTATACCAGTCATTCAGCCTCAATGTTGCTTAGTTGAACAATCACAATGACTCCAGTCCTCTGATCTTCTCTGCATACCTTCCCTCCCTGGCATGGCATACCTGTGTTCAGAACTTCAAGGGACAAGTCATACTCATGCACGTGAATTAACTCGTCTCTATTTTAGGGCATTTCCCTCTTGAGTTTCCAAACACCCTCTTTCAAACAACAAGGGCCCAATATCTCTAAGAATGGCAAGTGTTATGCAAGCCAAGCCTTAAGATTGCTGTCAGCTCTTTTTTCAACTCCAAACTGCTAGAGAAAGGGATAATTTGTCTGTACCTCAGCAGTATCTGTTCAAGAGCCTTATACCATTGAACTACTGCATGGAGTTATTTTCTCAAGGGAATTATGAAATCAAGCTTCCCTATGCACAGAAGCACTTTGGTAAGAATCCCTCCTTCCATTGTCCTTGGTTTCATAAGACTGAATCCCATAGCGTTGTACCCAGGGAGAGGCAGACTTTCAGCCAACTGGAAGATGTGCATTTTCTCTATGAGCAGCCACCTATCCATACCAGGCTGCAGGTAAAATTCCCAGCACCTGGAGCCTTTGAGCATGGAAGACAACTCTTTCTGCCTAGTATTGCTGTAGCTAATTATGATGCAGTGATTAAGGATGTCAAGTATTTGACATACAGTTAATCACTTTCATAAGGTGATCTCTAGATATGTAAGTAGAACCTGTAATTCACAAAGTCTGACCTCTTCCTAAGAGCTACACAAATAACCTATTATGCATTGAGTTACAACAACAGATTCAGGGATAAATAGGATGCTGACATGCAGAACTTTGCAGAACTTCCCTTACCTCCTGGTAAAAAAACAAAACAAAGCAAAACAAAACCACCACACCTTGCTAAGCTAATGGGAACAAACAAAGCACCATACCTCAGAGCAGCCCTCAGGCGCTCTGCTTGTGCAGGAATCTTTCTGACAAGCCTGTTTGGCCTCTAGGGATGACTGTTTGAGCACTTACACCTTCCAGGAAGGAATGAAGGAAACAAGCCCTTGCAGGTTTCTCCAAATCCAGTCCCTGCAAGAGTGGGAGGGCAGGGAAGGAGAACGGCCATCTTTGCCCTGAGCCAGTGTTTTCTACGTCAGGATATCAACAGAGCCTTGGTAATCCTTGTCTCCAGGGATAAGATCGATTCTCTCCTAGATCATGGAATGAAAGCATGCAGAGACTGCCTAGTGCTGATAGCAATTTTACACATTGATTTGTTGAAGGTGAGGAAACTGCAGCTGCCAGAAAAATGGGAACATCTTTAAATTAAGGCACCACATGGGCCAGGGAAAATTCTTGCTTAGGAAATGAACTGAGGACAAACAGCAATAGAGGTACTTCATTACGAATTTTGACAGCTAACTTTTCCTCAAGGGTACATTAAAACTTCAGTCCTCCTTTCAAAGCTGATTCACATTACAGGTGTGCATGGAGGGATCAGCCCCAGCACAGCAAAAACTGTGGTGACTCTCCCCCTCCCCCCGCCCCAGTCCCTATTTTGCTGTGGGAAAGAAGATTTTGGCAGCTCTTCACCTGCTGTACTTGAGCAGAGTGGCATCTCCTTTCACACCTCCCATTGCTTACATGTAGCCAGTGGTTCCCAAGAGCAAAGTTTATGTCCAAGACAGTGAGACTTCTCACAGGGGGTGGAACTACAGTGTTACTCAGCTATATTTATCTGTTATGGGGAAGGAAGTGGAAGTAATAAAATGGTGGAGCAGAGCAGCAGAACAAGATGACATTTCAAAGGAGTGAAAATGCAAATAGGAGTCTAACGAAGGCTAGTTATAGGGTTGAAGAGAGGAGGAGTGCATTTTCAGTAGTCATCACGCTGTCTATTCACATTAGAGTTGTAGCTATTTTCTATATGCCTGCATATAGCCTTCCCATCAGCAAAGAAATGAAAAAAGTGTATTGGTTTCTTTTGCACATATACCTTTCAAATTCCCTCAGCCCCACCAATTACATATTCTTTTCCACCTCATATAAGTGAGGGGATACAAGAAGACAGAAATAAATGAGAATGTAAGACACACTCTTTCATACTCTTCAAATCATCAGACTAAAATGTATAATCTCTGCAGCTCCACAGAAGGCAGTGAAGCTGAAATTAGTTCTTCATGCATGGATTATGGTATTGCATAGTGATTTTTAGGCATCCAGAAAACTCAGTATGAATAGTTTATGTTCATCCTTAAGGGTGAGGTGTTCCATTTGTTTACTTCTGTTCAATCAAGATATACCAAAAGCTGAAGGACATATTTCAGTTTCAGTATAAATGAGAGAATTATTTTGAAAAAAGTGTGGAAAAGAGTCAAAAGGTACCAACCTTTGAAGAAAGCAGAAGTCTGGAAAATACAGTAGGGGTGAGGAAGAAACTGCAGTAAAAGAAACAAACAAAAAACAGTAGAACACACAAACAAAACAAAAACACATGCACAAAAAAAAAACATCAGCAACCCATGAGCAAATTAATTACATCTATTTTTATTTGTCAAATCAAGAGGAAATAAGATATGAAAGGCAGTAGGGGCACCATGAGAGACAACTTTCTGATGGACAGTGACCAATCCAAACTTGCTAATTTGTGTTCTTTGTTCATGTTCAAGCATTCATCCACTTGTCTTTGCTGTACTTCACATCCATATCTTAAACACAAAATCAGGTGGGCTGAATTCTTAACTCTCTTCCTGAAGGAATAGAAAGTTCAGTGAGGTAGAGGAGAATTGGAAGTCAGTAACCTTTAATTTAAAACAGATTCCAAATTCAGGTGGTTTCATTAAAAAGAAAACAAAGCGAACAGATCTGAAAAATCGGATTAGCGGGATAGAAACAAAAACAATGAAACACAATAATAACTTATTTAAATTAAACAGAGGTACCTAACTGGGCTAAGCTTTTCAGCCACAATCTGTTGTATTACTGTGCAGATCTGCAGACCAGAGAATTCTGCTGGTTCCGGTTCTTAAGGAATAAATGTCACTTTGTGTCTGCTGACTGCATCTGATGTCAATAAATCCATCTGCTGCCTTTCATGCATGTAGAATGCATTTACATCCCCTCCAAGCCATGCTCATTGGCTAGCTTGATATAATTAAATGGCTGCATGACACATTCAGATCCCGTTGAATCCAAGCTATCAATTTAAGTATTTATATTGCAGTCTCTCTCTGTTAAAGGAGGAAAGCATAAACAGCAGTAGTTCTGAGATGTGTCCCTTGCCATTCTAGATTGTCAAATGTGATGGTAAGATATTTGACAAATAATAAATGAAGATAACAGCTAATTGCAACAAATCCAAACTATTTTAACTTGTTTTAAGAAAATCCCTTATTGATGTTCTTGGTAGTATCTCTGTGGACTGAGAGGACTGCGGAGAGTAACTTCTATCTTTCCATTAAATGAATGTAACATCTTTATTAAATGGTAACATGTTAGCTTGTCAAAAGTCTTCATTCTCAAGCTTCACAAAAAAACATTCCTTAATGTAATGCAGCACTGTGTTGTTATATAGATCACCTAGAAGGAAGACTCCATATATACTGTTTGGTGCCGTTTATTGCTTTGCCTCAGCAAGTTTTCCCTTTATAAAAAAAAGAATGCCTTATGGGATGTTTAACATCATCTTTGGAAAAATTCACTGGAAAAGACCACCAAGATTATCTAGTCCAACCTTCAGCCCATTCCCACCATGCCCACTGACCACATTCCTCAGTGCTACATCTACACAGTTCTTGAACATCTCCAGGGATGGTGACTGCACCACCTCCCAGGGCAGCCTGTGCCACTGCCTCACTGCTCTTTCCGAGAGGAAATTTTTCCTCATGTCCAACCTGAACCTCTCCTGGCACAGCCTGAGGCCATTCCCACTTGTCCTGTCACTGTTACGTGGGAGAAGAGGCCGACCCCCACTTCACCACAATGTCCTTTCAGGCAGTTGTAGAGAGTGATAAGGTCACTCCTGAGCCTCCTCTTCCTCAGATTGAAAAATGCTGATTCCCTCAGCTGCTCCCCATAAGACTTGTGCTCAGATCCCTCACAGCTTCGTTGCCCTTCTCTGGATAATCTGCAAGGCCTCAGTGTCTTTCTCGTAGTGACAGGCCCAAAAGTGAACACAGTACTCAAGGTGCGGCTTCACCAGAGTTGAGTACAGAAGGAAAAGTCTGAACAAACCTCTTGCACTGAACTATTCTTAACATACTAAAGTACTTTTATCTTTCCTCATCTACACACTTCTTAACCCAAAGCATGTTCTCTCTCTCTCTCTCTCTCTCTTTTTTTTATTAAGCAAAACTTGAATTTCCTTGTGATTTTGGGAGGAATGCAGTAAACCATCTATCGATAATGACTGTCTCATCTTCATAGAGATCAAAACTAAACAGAATTAGCAGTCTTTGATTGTGCTCCAGCAAATACTGTGGTTTCTTTTCATCGCCGAGTGTGGACATGAATCCTTTTTCTGAGTAACTCCACTGCAGAAGTATGTGCTCAACCACACTTCTAACATGCTGATCCATAACTTATGTCAGGTTGTTTGGCGTAGAAATAGGATGAAAAGTCTTTGGAAGAGGGAATTTTTTTTAGAGAAAATGAATAGAAAAGCAGCATAGATACATTTCTACTACATGACTGAAGTTTCGTCTCATGGTTCACTTTTTTTTTTTGCTAGATTTGGCATGACCCTCACAAGAAACTGTATTTTGAGAGAAAAAGGGAAGATATTGCAACCTACTGCTCACCCGGATATTACAAAATTATCCTTCATGTGTCACACGGTAGAATGTGGATTGTATAATTTAGTATTATCTTCCATTGCTATTGATCTACTGCCACACTTCTTAAAAACTCTTTCTGCCATTAGTATGGTGTCTAGACACAAAGTGAATGCCCTTTTTACCTTGCTGTAAAACCAGATTTCTAAGTACTAGTAGCTTATTGATATTTATAAACCATTATATATATTCTCATTTAAAAAGGGATTTCAAAGTTTTGGTTTTCTACAAGTTATAGAAAGAGACATTTCTATTTTACAGGGTTTCTTTTGTTACTCAAAATAATGAGATTGCAACTCTTTGGAACAAGGATTTAAAGCAAAGCCATGCACTAACACATAGCTGAATTCTGAAGTTCAAATTAGATTATCAACACAATTATTTTACAATGCACTTGGGAAAGTAGTAGGCAAAAAGCTTTCATGGCATTTCACCTTTACATGACTGATGTGGCAATCTGGGTTCTGATTACTCGGGCAACTGATCAACAACCTCATGTTGGCCATAAAAGCAATCTGGAAAGAGATTACAAAAAAAGGAAACACAAAGGAAAGTGGCAATTTGAATAGAAGAAGAATAACATCCAGAACCACGAGCAGGAAAGTAGTTTTAGGACTTTATTCCTAAGTACAAGAAAAAGAAAAGCTCAGTGTTGGCTAGCCATTAATTCTTACATTGTGACAAAGTTGGCACTTAGACGAGAAATGCAACAAACTGATGCTGAGGGAATTTCAGAGCCCTTACCACTGAGTCTTATAAAAAGTGCCAGATTCTAGTTGTAGGGAGTTTGAAGAACAAGGCAAAAACATGCAAATATTATTCTCTTCTCACAGTGGGGACACCTTGAGCTTTAGAAGTTCTGCATGTCTTACCTGAGGCACACCCTACTACTGTGAAAATACAGAGTAGTATACACAGTATTTATACTAAAGCTACTTGATAGTGCTGGCCTAAGACCTGGATTTTTTCAATCTTGTAACAGCAATATGATTCAAAGACACTAAATACACATCTATTTCATATTTAAGTTGAATGTAATCAAAATTATGTATACTAAGAATATAATTTTCCCTATTTGAAATTCTGCTTTATATACAGTGTACATAATCTGGGTCCCTCCCTCCCTCCCTCCCTCCCTGTCTTCCTTCCTTCCTTCCTTCCTTCCTCCCTCCCTCCCTCCTTCCCTCCCTCCCTCCCTGTCTTCCTTCCCTCCTTCCTTCCTTCCTTCCTTCCTTCCTTCCTTCCTTCCTTCCTTCCTTCCTTCCTTCCTTCCTTCCTTCCTTCCTTCCTTCCTTCCTTCCTTCCTTCCTTCCTTCCTTCCTTCCTTCCTCCCTTCCTTCCTTCCTCCCTTTCTCCCTTTCTCCCTTTCTCCCTTTCTCTTCTTTTTTTCTTTTCTTTTCTTTTCTTTTCTTTTCTTTTCTTTTCTTTTCTTTTCTTTTCTTTTCTTTTCTTTTCTTTTCTTTTCTTTTCTTTTCTTTTCTTTTCTTTTCTTTTCTTTTCTTTTCTTTTCTTTTCTTTTCTTTTCTTTTCTTTTCTTTTCTTTTCTTTTCTTTTCTTCAGGTAAAAATGACTGTAATCTGAAGAACTGAACTAAAATCAGTTTTAGGAAATACTACTTCTCTGAAAGAGTGGTCAGGCACTGGAATGGGCTGCCCAGGGAGGTGGTGGAGTCACCGACCCTGGAGGTGTCCAAGGAATGTTTGGATTTTGTATTGAAGGATATGGTTTAGTGAGAACTATTGGTGATAGGTGGATGGTTGGACCGGATAACCTTGTAGGTCTTTTCCAACCTTGGTGATTCTGTGATTCCTTCCTCCCTTCCTTTTATTCTTTTTTGGGTGGGCGGGGTGGGGGAAGGAGGATGGCATTGCTTTTCAGCAAAATCTGTGGGAAACTGCATTTCACCTTGCACCTTTGAGTATCTTTGACTAGAAGGCACAGAGCTCTAATTCTAGGAAGTGCATCAGGTCAGTATGAAACCAAGTTTCCATCCCTCTCATGTACTTCCAGTCAGATTGTGATAGAAAACAAGGTAATGGATAGAATTGCATTAGATGCAGTTTTCAAACAGAAAGCTCATGTGTAAAGTGTGGATACTCCTTAGGGCATCTGATGTGATACCTCTTGGCAATGTGGCTGAGAATTTAGAGCAATCAGAAATTAAGACACTAATCAGAGAATTAAAAATCCACTGAGAGATCACAGATCACAGAATCACAGAATGGCCAGGGTTGGAAGGGACCTCAAGGATCATGAATCTCCAACCCCCCTGCCACATGCAGGGCCACCAACCTTCTCATTTAATGCTAGACCAGGGTGCCCAGGGCCCCATCCAATCTGGCCTTGAACACCTCCAGGGATGGGGCATCCACAACCTCTCTGGGCAGCCTGTTCCAGCACCTCACCACTCTCTCTGTAAAGAACTTCCCCCTGACGTCCAACCTAAATCTCCCCTCCCTCAACTTAAAACCATTTCCCCTCGTCCTGCAACAGATGCCTTACTGCCATTAAAATGTTGCTTTTTTTTTTTTATCCTAAAGGAATTTTCTCTTTTTCTACAGTATATTATCATCAGTAATTCCAAAGAAAACTTACACCATATTACAACTGTTTCCAGATGAACGTGTTTTGTGGAGAGGCAAATAATGAAGAACACAGATGACCAGGCCCTTTCCATCATTTGATAAGCTAACTCTGAAACTTTTAGGGCACCTACAGACAAAAGAATTTGATTAAGAACAAAGAGTGGTCAGGCGCTGGAATACGCTGTTCAGGGAAGTAGTGGGGTCACCAAGCTTGGAGGTGTTCAGGAGCTGTTTAAATGTTGTACTAAGAGACATGGCTTAGTAGGGAATTGTTGCTGATAGGTGAATGGTTGCACTGGATGATCTTGGAGGTCTTTTCCAACCTTGGTGATTCTGTGATTCTAAAGCAAATCAACTGAGGTCATGGAAGCTGGAGAGCTGAACATATGCTCTCAGCTGGTTAGTAAGGGTGAACACAATTTTTATTGTATAGTAGGAAACACAGTGAGAAATTATATCTTTTTTTTTTTTTTTTTTAACTGCAACGTTTATTTCTCAATCTTTAGATTAATTCTGGTTCCTGCTATATGCTTGGGGTCTGAAAGAGTTGAGTTGAAGGTTCCTTTCTAGTATTTGTGGTATTTGTGCTTTGTCTATAGTTATTCCGCTCAGAACTCAGAAGCTACACTTAACTCCTCCAGTTCTGAGTGAGAAGGAACACAGACAGTTCCTAATATCCGGGACAAAAACGTTGAGGCCTATTACAGAAAATACCATTTCTCTCCATTGAAAATACTGACATTAACATTTAAAAGCGTTCAGTATCTCAATTTTATCCCTTCTGTGAAGACCAGTTAGGAAGATTTTCTTCATATTGCCTATTTGTTTTGTTTAATTTGCAGCTAATTTGCACCTAAGCAGTGAAGACAAACCTCACTCCTTTGAAGAGCCCAAAGCATGGAATTTGTTTCTGTTGATAGCAGTTACGAAGCTGAAGAAACTTCATTGTATGGACAGAAAGCATTTTCATCTTCAAGCTCATCTGGAGGATTCTCTCTCCTTTGTATCTTTGCTTAATACTATGATTGAAATAAGGACAACAGTGTTGTAGTTTTTTTTTTTTTAATATGGAATTTATAATCATTGGAGTTCAGTAACTGAGTTTTTGTGAGATACATCAATATAGAATTACAACTTTACTTAAAGTCTGTCTTACAAATCAGTGTCATGTTGCTGCTTTTTAAAAGTCTGTGCTGTTGAACATTAACAAAACACAGGAAATATATCCTTTTTCAGGAAATGCTTGCAGTATTGAGTCGATAAAACTATTTCTGTTTAAGAGAATCAGATTTAAATACTACGCACGAACACGTGTAACATAACAGCAATAAATGTGATGGGTATATTAAATGACCACTTAAATTCAGAAGGTAGCAGATGAACTAACTATGCTATTTTTCCTCTTCCTGTACATAGCGTAATATAACAGCTTGATAAGCACTTGCTATTACAAAAATTTCTGAGAAGATTTTCAAGAAATGCACTTTCTGTACAATATACCAATTGTGAGCCTTGTGCCATATTGCACAGAATATTGCTATTTTCTTTGTATATTAAATATACCAACTGTTAGTCAAAAGAAGGGAAATGGAGATAACTGGGCTTCTTTATGGGGCATAATAGGCATAAATGATGCTTTTACTCATTCACCAACAGAATTGCTGCTATACAATTTTGAATCCTAAAACACTTCATTTTAAATTTAAATTTAAGTCAAAGGTATTGTCATTAAACTGATGAAACTTTCAATCATAATGTTATATTTCCTCTTTTTTCCTCATTTCCTCTCTTCTCTTGTCATATAATTGAGTACAATGCTGGCTGGATTCCTCATTACGGCTCAGCCTTGATGAAGGGAAGAAGATAAAGGGAATGTCACACTTCTAGCTCCTGTTGTTAAGCCTGTGTGTTATTTACTGTGGCCACTCTTCTTACTTCATCTTTCTTGTCTTGTTCTGAAGGATGGTTCTGGTCTCGCTTACCACTGCCTGCGCTCAGTCCATTTATGCATAGCAAGCTATAAGAAAAAGAAATAAAGAGAAAGGCATCAGATCTGTGGCAGCCAGGGAGCTTTCCTTTTGCTCCAGCTACTCTTTAGTGATCAGTGCAATCACATGTACTGCCCCTGCAGGGCTTTTCCAGAGTTAACCCGAAGCATCCTTCTCTTGCTTTGGAGAACTTGAACTTCCAAGCAATATGTTCTGCTCGCATCTGTCTTCTGTTTTGCTTCTCTCTCTTTCACTCTGTTTTACGTATTCTGACACAATCCAAGAAAACAACAGATGGCAACTTCATCCAAGTGGGTGTTATCCACTAGGGACTGCGAAACAAGAGTTCATTTTCAGTTAACTTCCTGCCTTTCAGGTTAAAAGTTCCAGATGAACCTACTACAGTCCTCTGACCAACACAAGTCTCAAAAATAAGTTAGAACAGAGTGGCTGGTTTTGTCATGGGAAGATCTGCCTTTCACTTCATTAAATTGGGACTGATGTCTGCCCTTAAACAAAATTTCAGTTCTAACCTTTATTGACTAGATTTGGATTTGGGATTTCTAACGTACAATGTATGAGTAGTAGTGGTGATAATATGCTCCAACACGAGAAACAGAGATGATGTAAAAGAAAAGCAGCTGAAGGAGAAGGTAGGAAACATCTGGTAAAAAAAACAGTTCATGGATTCAAAGTCTTGGGAAAGAGGAAGGGAAGAATTAAGGAGAGAAGGATCAGAAAGTAAGGGTAAAGAGGAAGAAAGGAGAGTGAAGAGAAGGAAGGAAGGAGTGTAGGAGGGAGGCACATGCTGGTTTTGGTGAGTTTCTATTCCTAATAGCATTTGCACTCCTTAAAAACGTCAGGGCTTCCAATTCTATAGGAGGAAAAAAAAAGAAGTGCTGTAGAAGAGTTATAAACAATAACACAGACTTTTACTAAACTTCTTTGAGCAGAAGTGGGACAATATCAGTACACTGTCTTTACAAGAATGTAGGGAAAACTTTTCCTTTCATTACTTGGCAAAAAAAAATAACGTTTAAATGAGTGAAGTAAGAGTAAGTATAAATGTGGTAATTAGAAATAATATCAGAACACAGTAAAAATGCTGACATAAAAGCAAAAGTAAATGATAATGCAGGGATAAAGAGGAAATTCAACTGAACTGCAACACAGAACGTTTATGTTGACTCCATTGAAAAGGCATCAAAAGCCATACAAACAATTCAAATCAGATAAAGAAGAAAGTAGATGTCTGGGTCTGAAAGGACTGTGTTGGGTTGACCCCAGCCAACAGCCAAACATGTGTTGGTCAACCTTGCTGAAGCAGAACATTGCTAAACAATTGTTTGCAAAACCCTGGAGATACAAAAGCAAGCTGAAATACTTCTGTAATTAAACTTGTTTTACACTGCACATTCTTTCTGTCAAGAAACAGTAGGAATCTAAACGATGGCTCTTTCACATGAGCTTGTTAATAATGAGAAATGCTTCCAGAACCAAGAAATAGGCTTCGTGAATTACAGATGTCACACTTTCAGTAGAATCACTTTGCTTAACTAATATAATTAGCAAGAAATCTAAAAATTAAAAGAGATATCTGGATTTCCTGATACTGGCAAGAAAGAAAGATAAGTAAGAAAGCTGAGTAAATTAATGATAAAAAATGTATAAATTACTGTGTTTAATTTTACACAATTCTTCTTTCTTCCACTTAATCAATTAATGTGACTTCAGTGCAATGGTTTCTTCAGTTTGTCTCCCTCTGGTGGATTACCTTTTCTGTGTGTCAACAGAACCTTTAATCTTGATTCTTTCTTTTTCTTCCTCATTTTTATCATTACTACATTGTTATCATTATAATTCAATAATCCATATATAGTAACATCCCTATTCCACCCCTAATTACTTCACTACTCAACCTTTGTTTGTTCCTATTCCCCTATGTATCAGCTGTCTGGGCTATAAGTCATGCAGTGTTCTCAGTCCTCCTCACTTGAAATAAATATAATTATACCATATTGTTTTACACTGATTCTTCTGTCTCCCAGATAAGCTCAAAGAGTGCTTAGCATGGGGTCAGTGTACAGCAGATTTTTCGGTGTTCTGATTCGGGATCTGGTTGAAAAAATTAGGCTAAGTAGACTTAAAGTCAGGCACAGTAAAATCATGTCACAAATTTGGAACACCTTTTCTGAACGAGTATAATCTTTCAGTGGCATAGATATATTCTAGGAGTTGATGGAGAAAAGGTAATGTGGCCTATTCTATTTGACTCCTCTGTAATTTAGGTAAAAATAAATGCATATTGAACTGTAAGAATGGAATCTCTCCTGGACCTTATGGTACTGACAGTGGCCGCTGAATATTATTAGTATTAATGCCAAGCATATTTGTGACTGCATTTTATAGGCAAGGGAAAGTTTTCAGGTTCACAGATGAAGATCTGAAGGAGAAAAACCCATCACTGAAGTGGTGCTTTGGCACTTTCACAGAACAAGTTTTTTTTCCTTGGAATACATGCAAATACTGTTGATTTTCCTTACTTTTGTGCTATTGAAGTAGGACATTAAATAGATTCTGTTGTAATTAAGCAATTAGCTACATAGTTAAGTCTTTAAGTTAGATAAATGCTGTAAGCTGCACTCAATAACTGCTGTTGAAGTGACACTCAGGTCGCTCATTTCCTGTTCACTAGGACCCCACCTTCTCTTCTTCAAATTCCCTCTATTACAAATGGGAATAATAATTAAGAGTAACAACTAAAACTCACTGTTGAGTTCCTGCGTACCGAGTGACTGAGCCAAAATCCTTTTAGTTGGGCATTTTGGTTTCCAAGACAGTGAGCTGCTTCATATCTCACCAGTTCAGAATAGACAGAGGAGCTCACCTGTGTTGACATAGGAAGGGATTTCAGATGCTGATTTACTGTGAGGAATGGTGTAAGGGGGCACTACCACTACCTACCATACCATCTTCTCTCCTACAACACAAATTAACTGGCTAGGCTGTCAAACACACCTTGTGCAATATGTATCAAGGCCAAGCACTCTCAGTTCTTACAAAACAAATCCTTCTTTCCATCAGTTGATTTATTGTGCTGCATGGACCAGTTCTGCTA
Organism: Phasianus colchicus; assembly: GCF_987193195.1. Lineage (NCBI taxonomy): Eukaryota > Metazoa > Chordata > Aves > Galliformes > Phasianidae > Phasianus > Phasianus colchicus. The sequence continues at coordinate 167,384,428 of NC_143436.1, read as the reverse complement.
ACACCTACTCACATGAGTAATTGTATTTATCCTTTGAAATCAAAGTTTGACTAGTTGTGTGCAAACTGGGTTAAGCTCTTGAGTTCTGAGTTTTTGAAGTCGCAACTGCATTTGATATGCTTTCCAATGCTCCTGAACTACTTTGATGTACTGTGAAGTGAGAAAATAAACAAAGGTAAGGCTTTAGAGAAGTCCTTAAATTGACCTTTGGGCAAAACTAGTGCTGAACACTGAGAAAGGAATGGTGACTGAAGAATATGTCCCCAGTGTGAATGAAAGCTCCACAATCCCATGTAAGCGCCCTTAGAACATTAAGCCATTTAAGATATTAGGACAGGAAAACACCATTGTTCAGAAGACCAAGTGAAATCTGAGATGGGCTGGGTTACTCCTTCCAACATAGAGAGATGCTTTATTTCAATTTTAAAGATTTATTTACAGATATTTGAGATCTTCCATTATTTAGGAGGCTCCATCGGGGACTTTAAAAGTGTTTGTTTTAAAAAGAAAATAATCCTACAGCCACTTAGAAAAGAAAGAAAAAATCCAGCTCTGAATGAGCTGAACTTGTACTGCATTACTTTAATCTCCTCATAATTACCATTTTCACGTTTCTTTTACTTTTCATAAAACAGAATATTTGCAGACTGATAAAATTACGTAGTTAGCTACAGTACATCAAAAGACAGCAGCTGAAAGCAAGTTGCATATTCACTGAGTGTATCTGTGGTTGACCTAAAAAGAAAGAGATCTTTGTACTTCCTGTATTTTTTTTTGGAAGCTCTCCTCACTTCACAGAATCACAGAACCGTGGAAGGTTGGAAGGGACCTCAAGAGATCCTTGAGTCCAAGTCCCTGCTAAAGCAGGTACCCTACAATAGGTCACACAGCTTGGTGTGCAGACAGGTCTTGAATATCTCCAGAGAAGGAGACTCCACCACCTCTCTGGCCAGCATGTTCCAGTGCTCTGTCACCCTTACTGTAAAGATAACCACAGTTAGCATGGTTAATATTTCTAGTTTTAATTTAAAAGGTTGCATTTGAACATAACTGAGAAGCACCACAAATCGGTGAAACAATCAGTTCCTGTAAGGTTTGTAAGTGGTATTCCCATATTTCTGCAAGCACAAAGAGAATTCCTATCAACTCCCCTGGAGGATCTGTGTTAAATAGTCTTGTCTAGAGAAAGTAAAGATTGGACTTCTCTTCAGATATGTACTTTATTAGTATAACAAATGGAGGCTGGTGGCCCTGCCTGCAGCAGGGGGGTTGGAGCTTGATGATCCTTGAGTTCCCTTCCAAGTCAAGCCATTCTATGATTTTATGATTCTTTATGAGAGATGAATATCAAACTTGTTTATGATCTTTTCATTTAGAAGGAAAACCACATCACAGCCTCATGACAGCTGGTTTTATATTCTTTTGTTTGTTTGTTTGTTTTCTTGAAGTTGATTCTTTAAATACAGATTTAATCAATTTTCTGTTTAAAATTCCTGGAAAAAATAATCATCTTATTCATCTTAAATTACATTAAAAACAAGAGATTATATCAGTGCAGCTCTGTGGAGCATTTCAAATCTCAGACCAGGTCACGGAGCCATTTTAAATCTGTACTTCTGTGCATGCACAGTCTGAAGATTTTCATTCAGTGTTTATGCAGTGTTAATGCAATGGTGATGTGCAGGCTTTTCCCAGATGATGCCAGCACAGCAGGCATAATTTTGTACATTTTTTTCACTTTCACAAGGTCAAGAGGTCGGGCAGATGATTACAAGCTCTCCTGTCGGATGGACCCAGAACATATGCCAGCAGGGAATTTGCTGGCAGCTCCTTCCAGCAAAGATTTAGGATATTTGTGTGGAAATGGAATAGTTGGGTGCTCACCTCAGCCTTTGCTCAGGGCTAAATCTGTCATTGTGTGTCACCCACAGCTCTACTGTGTGACCAGCCAGGCAGGTTGACTTATTTTGTGAAAATAATGCCTGCAGAGAGTTCAAAGGTTTGGGAATAAGGCAGTAAGTACTTATATCTTTTGGGAATGTGTAACCCCCACAAATGGCCTCAGTTCCTTCTGAAGTCACGTTGCAAGTTCCGCAGCCAGAGTAAAGCTAATTTTTGTTCATTAAGGGCAAACGTGAGCCTGTGAGATTGCCTCATAATTCTGGTTAATTTAAACAACCTTTGTGATGCACAGAATTAGCCCAAGCAGAACAAGGACAATGCTCAATTATAGGGGGTAAGATTAATCCTGCCATCAGGAGCTTTGGCATTTATCTTAGTGATGTTATCTCAGCAGCTCATGCTGTCTGTGACCCTTCCCAGATTATTCTGTGCAATATCTCATAGATAGCAAAATGCAATTTATCAAGACATAAATATTTGGAAAAAAACAAGGTGTTTATAACTTAATAAAAAAAGGCAAACATCATTTCAATATGAAAATGGAACAAGACTTATTTCAGGTAATCTGGGATCAAATATTTTGCTTAGCTCTTAAGGTGCCAAAAATTTGGGTCTACTCTTGAGCTGTGGACTTAGGAATTTTTTAGGATATGGATAGGTGGCACTCTGAGGGAACTACTACATTTTACCAAGCTACTCCCCATCCACCAGACTAACCCTCTTTCTGTAAAGTTGGAGCTTCTCCAAGATACAAATTGAAATACTAAGAACAAACCAGTGGACTTTATTTAGCTGATATTTTTTACCAATGTTTGAAGCCAGCTGTCACAAAAGTTGGTTTATGTTAAGAAGGCAACATGAAGGACATGAGGAAGGACATTGGAAATGTTTGCCAACAAGCATATGTTTGATGCAAGTGCAGCTAAACAGGGTATCAGATCATTTGTGGCTTAATCTATGTTGGTGATTAACACACACATCAGTGAGTTCCCTGAGGTGTAGTAGTCAGCGCTTAGGTTGCTCTTCAACAGGAGAGACAGGATCTTGATGAGTGGCTCTTCCAGCTCTCTCTTTCTGAAGTGGTCATTACCTTTTCCCATGTTAGCCCTGTGCCACATACTCATTCACTCCATCAGCTCACACACACACACACACACTGGTAATGCTTGCTAGACTTTCCCAGGGTACGTATATCTGTGAAGACAATGAAAACAAGATTTCTGATCATCTCACTAATTTTGTATGAAAGCTTTCATATCAACAGTAGCTTAATTTCAGTAACCAATAATATACTTCAATACTACGTGTCAGCAAAATATCTGCACCTAGCTGCAACTGCCAACAAAGAGAAAGCTTTAAGTAACAGATAAATATTGAGGAGTGTGTGCAATATCTATCAGCAGCAGTATACTGAAGGCTGCAGTACCTGCAGAGTGTGTGCTTTCAGCCTGTTTTAACCTCATCCTTCATGACTTTAGATCATGCCCTTTTTTGCTCTCACCCTACCTAGTACATAACATTTTCTAGTGCTTTCACATGATCCCTTTCCCTTTAGAGTTCCTTGTGCTCAACTCACCACTCTTTAACAGTCCCTTCAGGCCTGGCTCCTCATCCTTCTGCTTCCCCAACCTAGGGAGAGAAGGAGGAAGATCACTGAAAGCATATGAATCTCTCTATCTGCAGCGTTCTCTGGCTTTGAAGGAGAAGTAAGAGGGGTAAGTCTGGCTCAACCCATGCAGTCAAACCCTACATATGACTTCTTATAAACAGAATAAGACAAGTTAATTGCTGAACTGTAATGAAGTGTGTTTCTCTGATTTTCAGCAGCTTATGATTCAGCAAAAACTAGGGTCATCAAAAGCAGCTTTCTGAAACCAGAATGGCTCTCTTAGCAAAACTCTAATCTCTTTTCTAAAGCACAGAAATAGTGAAGCTTTTAGTATAAGAGGTATTTTCACATAGGTAAAACCAGATGCAGATTTATCAGCTAGGATAGAGATTTTATTCCTTCCTAGTCTGTTCCTTGCCCTTTAATAGGATCAGGAAAGGTTGTATGCATTTCCCTCAAGTGATGGGGCTGCTGAGTCGTATAGCCTTCCCAGTAATATAGGGGTTACAGCTGCTATTGAGAAAAATGTTTTTTTTTTTCTTTTCTGAAAAGTGGCTAAGCTATTTTTGTTCAAATTTTCAAAAGAAGTCTTCAGCCTGAGGCAGAAATTCAGTATGAGAAATTTCTGTGCAAATTATTAAAGAATGGTGGAGTTACAAACTACTGAAAACAGATGGAGTTTGGCATAAGAAATTACAGATGCCTTCACTTACGGCCTTCATCCTCTGAGCATTTGTACAGTACACATATATGGATGTATATGCAGTACCATTCAACATGGTACTTGCTTTTCTTACCTTCTTTGTTGCTTTTAAAAATATGAACAGGTTTTATGACTGCAGTAATGTTCTTTGAGGAATGTACTTCTAAGTATCTTGAGGCCGCTAGGTCAACCTCAGGTGTTCTAGTGAGCAATCAGATGGCAAGAAGCTCCTCACCTCAATGTCTTACAAAACAAAAAGAAAAAGAAATTAATAATGCCCTTCTCCTTACTGATTGTAGTTCAGTAGCAGTACAAACTGCATAGCATAACACACAAAGAGATGGCTCTGAACAGATACTGAGAAAGCCAGTGGAGTGAATGTTAATTTCTTGAAAGATGTTGTCATACAAACAGAGAGCAAAAATCTTTCAACACTTAACTGAAGAGGTGGTAATTATGCATTCTTCGTCAGTGGAAAATCTGTTATAAACACTATTTGTAGTAGTACATAACCTAGCTTTCCTAGCTTTCACTCATGCCTATTTTATAATAGTGCAGAAGAAAAAGGTTAATGTACTAATAATCAAGAAATGCAGGAGAGAAATTGCCAGTGAAAGCCAGTTTAGCAAGAATCAGGAGATAAGAAGAGAGTTTACAATAGTGTCTTACTATCTCAATGTTGATCCATTCTTAAAACCAACTAAGGTTAAAACAGAGGACAAATTTAGGGTTGAAGTCAACACAGTGCACAGGAACAGCTGTGCACTACAGCTTTGATTTGATTTATATTGTTCCAAATTGATTCCATACAAGAGAAGCACCTTCTGGTATTAGAAATACTCTCGCTATTGTAAATTAAAGTGGCTCCACGGAAATCGGTACTTAAATTTGTTCAAAACTCATATAAGCCAAAAGAAAACAAGCCAGCCTCTCTATCTGTTATCTAACACAAGCCAGCAATGACTGAACACAGCTTGGAAAAACAACTACAAGTTTTAAACTAAGGAAACAAATTCTGCCTGACTAAAAAGAGATACAAGGTAATTTCTTGAGCTAGGGAATAAGAATTATTGGTGAGCAAGGCCTGTCTCTATGGTTTGCCTCTCTCTTAGCATTACCAGATGGAACCCACAGCACTAGAGAATGGTGTGGACTCTAATAGACTTCTTTCTTTGCCTCTTTCTGGCCATAGTTTTCAAGGAGTTTAATGACAGACCTACATTCTAGACAAAGAGGTAACAATAAATGAAAACTGATTGACTTACTCATGTTCTTTTGGTTCATCCATATCACTTAGGTAAAAATCAGGCCTCACTACCTTCAAAAGATTTCCTACAAACTTCAGAGAAAACCAGGATTTCATCTCACTTGTCTTCTATCCCACTGTGTAGGAGAAGTGACTATAAGTAGGAAAAGATGATGCATTGTTCTTTATAGTCTGCACCTGTGTCTAATTTTGTCTTGCAGCTAGAGATCTGCACCAAAGTAGATGACAGCTACTACAGAGAAGAGTCTGGAAGCTGTCAACTCGTAGAGATACTTTCTGAGCTCTCACTCCTTGGAATAAGTTCTTTTCTGTTTAATCAAAGGAAAAGTATTTTTGTTCAGAAACTTCACGTTCCAAATAAGAATGCTGTTAAGCCAGGGAATGAAAATATGAACTAGCTGTTTGTTACCAGTGTTGTAAATCATCTGGGAAAGCCTTGCCAGCACACCAGATGCAGACTGCTAAATCCTTCCACTTCATGACAGGACTCAACTACTTATGGAATCATGCCTACAATAAAAAGGAGGGAGCAAGTACCATGTATGTAAAGCATATACACTTGCACAGAACTTTCAGTTGTGGTTTGCAAGTGAAGCAGATGCTATGTACAAGCAATAATGCAACATTGTGGAGCTAGATAAAATTTCACATGTGGACATACACATACATATAAAAGAAAAGGCAGGTTTTGTAGTCTCATTTTATTAAATTGTACTAATTTTTTAGTGGTTAATAACTGACAATATAAAAACAATGCAACATTCAAGTTACACATCTGATTGCTTGCGTGTATATGTGTATATATATATACATACATACACACATATATTCAATAAAATGTCTGCTCATAATTATGCAGAGAGATGGCAATGTTCCCATTATAACTTTTTCAGCAATAGCTTGACAATCAGTAAAAATACTTTTCTTATGCTAGAAATGGAAATTTGAAGCTGTACTTAAAGCTGAATTTAAAGTTTTGGAAAAGCTGACTAATTTAGAATTTTAAGATAATGTTTTAAAAGGCAAAACATTCTATAGATATATGACTCAGAAAGAGCTGAAATTTAAAGCATTTAGCTTGACAGGTGTATATATGTACAAATACGGTGAGGATTTTAAAAAAGGCTGAAAGTACCTGAAAAAAATCTGGAGAAATCTTATTGTTTCATAGAATCGAGTTGGAAAGGACCCTTAAGGGTCACCTAGTTGAATTCTCCTGCAATGAACAGAGACACCTACAGCCAGTCAGGTTGCTCAGAGTCCTGTCCGGCCTGGCCTTGAGTGTCTTCAGGGATGGGGCATCCACCACCTCTCTGGGCAACCTATGCCAGTGCCTCATCACTCTTAGTGTAAAAAAAACAAAACACAAAACAAAGGGCATTGATGAGATCCCCCTGAGACTCCTCCAGCTGAGCAGGCTGGGCTCTACCAGCCTCTCCCCTCAGAAGAGGTGCTCCAGGCCCTTCATCATCTTTGTGGCCTTCTACTGGACTCCTTCCCATATGTGTTCATCTCTCTTGTCCTGGTGGGCCCAGAGCTGAACACAGTACTTCAGATGCTATCTCTGGCCTTCAGCATTCAAGATTTCAGTTTGCAAGAAATTAGGGCAATGTCTATAAAAGGAGGCTTCAATTTAGTTTAGCATGTCTTAGACCCAGAAAGGAGGTTCAAAAACCTACATTAGGTACTAAGAAAAGAATTAATACACAGACAACATGCTAGCCAATGGGAAACACTGAAGATCATTACATCTCATCATTCATCACACTCATCAAGTGTTTAGAGCATAATGTTGAGCTGCAGAAATGTGTATAGGACTAAGTACTGGTAACCCAGAACATCATTTTTCAGGGCTTAGAAGTCTAACTTGTCTATGTTTAAACAGATTATCAAGTTATTCTTCAGCAGTCGTCTTTGGGATAACTGTTAAATGCTTAAAACAGGCAAGAAATGGAAATTTATTGGAGAAATAAATCCAAGATATCTAAAAATTGAGATACAGATAAAAAAGCTGGTGATTTGACTCCGGATTCAACCTTTGGTTGGCTTCCCTCACTATCTATCTTCTTTCTTATTAGCGCCAAGATCTAAGACCCAAGTGGATTTCCTTGAAAGTAGTCATATTTTTTGTTGACACTGGAGCCTAATGAAAGTTTCAGGCTTTAATGAATTACTCTATTTTACTCTCAATCTTTTAAATATATTCAACTCGTAACTTCAGTTAAAATAAGAATAATTTGATCTATATTTTCATAACACGTTATGAAAATCTGAAACCTAAGCTGTGTGTAAAATATCACTTTCTAGGAATTTGTCTTGGTTTAAACTCTTAAATGATAAAATTAAGAATAATATGATTTTTTTTTTCTACTAATATATCAAATATGTGGTTCTGGGACAACAGAGCATATTAATATAGCATGCTGTGACAGAATTTAAGAAATTAAAATTAGAAAATATTTGTTACATGTAAATTTACATCAGCAGCTGCAGCCCATACTTTGTTTTCTGTGATGTTTTAAGCTTCTCCAGTCGCAGGGTTCAGTCACTTTCATATAAAAATTGTCTTTCTTACAGACAGCACTCCAACCATTCTTACTGAACTTAAACCTGCCAGCTGATATGGCAATACGTTTGGAGGGTTGTTTTTTTGTTTTTTTTTTTTTTACCCCTTTTATCACATAAATTCCCACTTTTCCTGCTTAAAAGCTTCAAACTTTAAACTGTTCTTCTGTGAAACAGTAAGACATGGTCAGAAGCAGAAACATAGATTACGTCCTAAGACTGGCCACTTCCAGTGTTTTATGGACTGTAGTTCTGTGTTCTGAGTTTTTACACACGGGCAGATTTAGGCCTCTTAAAAGAAGTTCCTTTCCAATGGGAAACGGAGAAGTGAATACACCTCAAATATGAGGAGAGGCTGAGTGAGCCAGGGCCGATTGGCCGGAGAAGAGGAGGTTCAGGGGGGTCTCATCAGTGCCCATAAATGTCTGAAGGGAAGGCGCCTAGAGGCTGCAGCCAGGCTCTGTCAGTGATGCCCGGTGCCAGGACCTGAAGCCATGGGCACAAACTGGAGCACAGGAGGTTCCCTCCGAACACCAGGAGCCCTTCTGTGCTGTGCAGTGACGGAGCACTGGCACAGGCTGCACAGAGGCTGTGGAGTCTCCTCCTTGAGGATCTCCCAGAGCTGCCTGGACGTGGCCCTGGGCACCCTGCTCTGGGTGTCCTTGCTGGGGCAGAGGGACCCAGAGGTCCTGCCAGCCTCAGCCGTGCTGAGAGGAGAGGAAGGACGACGATCGCGGAGCTCCCATCCGCTCAGCTCCCGCAGGCTCTGCCCGCCCCGGCCGCCGCCCGGCCCGGCTGCAGTTTCCGGTGGGACTTTGTACGGCGGCGCTTCCCTTCCCCGCCTCGGCCCGGCGCTGCCCGCGGCCATGCAGTCGCGGGTTCTGTGCCTGGGCGGCGGGGCCGGGGCTCCGGCTGCGCGCAGGGTCCGCCTGCTCCTGCGGCAGGTGCTGGCCGGCGGAGCGGCCGCGGCTCGGCCCGGCCGCCTGGAGGTGCGGGCGCTGCACGGCTCAGGTAACCACCCCGCCGACACACGTCCCCGGCTCCCCTCGGCCTTCTCCCCGTGCCGGGCGCGGTGCCGCGGGGCTCCTCCCCGCAGTGCTCGGCCCCGCAGTGCTCGGCCCCGAGCAGCACGGAGGCTGCCGGTAGCCGCTTGGGCCCACGGCTGTCCCGGCTGTGGTATGGGCCCTGCTTGCTCTTACGTTACTGGGTGCCGTGTGAGATGAAGGGCAGAGTCTTGGCTCGGTGTTCCCTTCCAAAACGTCTCACGCACAGAGACTCAACCCCTGCCAGTGGGCATCGCTCTGCTCAGCCAAGTTAGTTCTTACACAGCCGCCGTTTCTGTGCTGTGTGCCTGGCGTCGGGGCTGCCGAGGCAGGTGGTTCAATAAGGGATTCCCATCAGCGGCGGCAGTGAGCGTGGAGCTGACCTTGAGCAGTGTGTGTGTGCTGGGAAGATGACCCGGGCTGCCCCAGAGTGTCCTCTGATGCCCCTTGGGCCTGAACGGAGCAGAAGTGCTGCTCAGAAGTGGTGACATGTGCCCGTGGTAGCTGGCACTTCTCGGGATGAAAGCCAGAAGCATCAAACTGCTAAATATAGTCTACAACGAGCGGCTGTGAATTAAGGAAACAGAATACTGCCAAAGGATTCTGGTGAGGGGTGCTTTCCTAACGCCCCTTTAGTGCCATTTACCTCCATTTCTCTTGTTCGACTTTGTGACTGCACGTCTGATACATGCATTTGCTTCCTTCACGAGGAGCCTTTGAAGAATAGGTAACCGTGAAATCCTTGAAAGAATCCTTGTAAGAATCCTTGTATATGAAGTATTTAACTTTAAAAAAATCCTGGAAGAAAGCTGTGGTTATTTATTTTTAAAAACAGGAGTAAAAAGGAACAGTGTAGCAGTTTGTGAAACAAGTGCCTGATGATGATAGGTCAGTTAGGATGACTGACTTCATGAACAAGGAGAAGTTCGGTGAAATGGAAGGGCATCAAAAGCAGAATTACTGAAAGTACTTCCTAAAATTCAGTGTTTTGGGATGTAACTGGATGTGAGCTTGCTGTATATGTGTATGAATAATAAAAGTATTCCCAGTCACATTTAATAGTGGTAGTAGTTCTGGTAGGAAGATTTAAATCTCTTGCTTCGAAACTGCAGACAATCTCATAGCTGTTAGAGACAGGAAAATGGATGATATCAGGGTTATTTGCTCTCTCAGGTGCTGATGCTATTTATTCTTCATTTTCTGTTTTTGTTTTGTTTTGTTTTTAAATCTTATTTTAAATATGCTTGCCTGTCATCTTGCAGGCCCTGCTGCTCCTCTGGGGCTACTGAGATCTGAAGAGGTGATCTGAACTTATGTATGCAGTATGGATTTCTGTTATTTCTGTGGGGCTGCACTAATAGAAAGCCTTGATGTTGCATGTCTCTTTGCTACTGAAAAGGAAAGTATTTCTGTAAGGGCTGGAAGCTGTTAACAGTCAGGCAAAGAGCAAATTGTAGAATACACAGTAATTTGGATCTGACATCCCTGCCAGATCTGATTTACTCTCTGTGATGGTAGTTTTTAAGCATAAGGGAGGAACTGTTGTCTGTTTTGTCCTTTTTTTATGTGAAAGAGTAATGCTCAGCAATTTTAACTCTGTCTTTATAAAGCAGATTAGTCTTGCTAGTGCACAGAAGGCCACAGAAGAACTGCTGGAACTATTCAGTGGTAAAGTTTGAGAGAAATCTGGAAGACAATGTTCTTGCTGTTGTTGGTTGCATCCTTAATTGTATTTATGGACTTTGTGATGGCTGCAGTTATTCCAGTGATCTAATTTACTGCAAGGCCTTATGCTTGTTGCATCAGCACAGCTGAGAAGGCAGAAAAAGTAGATGGGAACTTTTAAAGCCAATTATCTCTGGAAGTGTATGGAGTTATACCCGAGTTATGTAAAACTATTCTAGCATTTAAGAAAAGAAGGTGACAAAAAACCCGATGCCTTTTATTAGACTCACTGATACAGCTGGAAGAAGGGGATGAGCTGCCAGGCAGATAAGCTTCTGAGTATTTGTGGTCTTCAGTAGGGTTTCACAGTTGCTCCCATGGGTAAATGTCAGTAAATAGCTTCCAAGTTTTTATGTTTGGCAGTTGTTCAAAATTTAAGTTTTCCTGTTTAGCAACTGTTATAGTCAAGGCACCTGTTGATGAGTTTTGCAAGCCTTGAACATTGTAATTGATAAGGCTGAAGTCAAACCTGCTCAACAAGCTCAGAATGGTTGCATGGAAAATATCACAGTGAATTTTGAAGGCTGTTTCATCTGTTTTATTATCTTCTCAGTATCTAAGAACTCTTCAAAACAACTCAGTATTTATTTTAAGTCATAGTTTCTTTTTAATTGAAACACATTATTGACATTTTACTAACGCACTTGATATCTGAGCTCAGTTTAGATTAGTTTGATAGCCTGGCTTTTCTGAACTGAGCAAATTGTACTTTAAGAATCTTCATACAGTTTTAAAATACTGTGAGCTGGTGTTCAGAGAGCTAGTAGAAGCTTCTCACTCCTGGGCCCTCACACTAGTGGGGGATTTCAAGCATCCAGACATCTGCTGGGAGGGCAGTCTGGTATTTGCATGAGTTCTTAGTAATTTCTAGACAGTGCTGGTAACAGTTTTGCAGTATAAATGCCAGAGAGCCTGGCCAAGGGTAACGTTTTGTCTGCTGCTCACAAGTAGAGAAGAACTGACTGATTTGCTTTTAGATGGTAGCCTGTATCTCTATGGCCATAAAATGATTGAGCTCAGAAGCTGGAGGAAGGCTGGGAAGGTGAGCAGCAGAATTCAGATTCTAGGCTTGGAGAGCGCAGACTTCTGCTTTTTCAGGAGACTGGCTGAAATCCCTTGGATAACAGCCAAATGCCCAGGAGAAGGGGACCATTTTTAAAGAAAACTTAAAGGCAGCTCATGATCCCGTGGTGTAGGATATATCCCAAATAGGAAACACTTATTTGGTGTTTCAGTAAGAGGCCTGTTTGGTCAAGCGGAAAACCTCACAATGAACTAAAACACGAAAAAGGAGCATACAGAAATGAAATAAGGACAGGCAACAGAAAAGAACTGTAGGAAGTACTATTTGCTATGTAGGGATGAAATCACTGTGCTCTGTAAACTGCAGGTCTTAAGTCCAGAAAGGCCTTAAACTTGAATTTTGGGTCCAGAGAAACCTCCAAAAGTTCAAGGAGTAGTGTGAAGTTCTGCCAGTTCTACTTCAGTTTTACTGTGTTATAGCACTACAGGCTGGGAAGGGATTGGCTGAGGAGCAGCTTTGCTGAAAAGATTGAAGGGTTGTGGTGGATGTGCGGTTGAATGTGAGCCAACATTGCCCTCATAGCAGAAAGCAAACTACAGGCTTGGCTAGATCAGGAGGAGCAAGGGAAGGTTCATCTCTAGAATGCTCTACTGGGGTTCCACCTGTGTCCAGTTGTGGCTTCCCTTTCTGGGGCAATGCTAAGAAACTGAAGTCTGCTTGAGGGCTATCAAAATTGTGAGGGATCTAGATGGTGAGTAGAAGTTGAGTGAGCTAGGTTTGGTAATCTTGCAAGGAAGGGAGAGGAGAAGAGAGGAGGAATCTACATGCAACTTGCAGTTATAGTTACAAAGATGAAGTCTAACTACCTAATTGTGGCAAATAATACAGCAAGAGGCAGTGCTCACAAATTGAGGCTTGTAAGGTTCAAGCTGAGCAACAGAACAAACCTTTTCACTAGTAGAGTAGTGCAGCAGGGCAAGAGGCTAAGTGGAGAGATTGTGGAATCTCCATCCTTGGGGGTTTCTGAGACAGAGACAGGGCCTTGGATGATGTGATTTAGCCTCGGTTATAAGCTGAAGTTGACCAGGAAGCTGGAGAAGATTATATTCAGAATGCCTTCCAGCCAGTATTTCAGAGATTGGTAATTGATTTTAGCATTTGGTTTAGCATTTTTTTGAGCAAGTTACTAAGATACATTCTGAAATTTGTTTTTTAGGTGTATGCGAGAGCATTATAGCATTAGGCATTTTAAAAACAGGATAATGTATTCACAGAAATTGAGGAAAAAGAATTTGAAAGCTTAATTTCTGTTTCATAAAGAAAAAAGTTGGCCCTTCGAGGATGAGGGCCAGCACCATTCAGCGCACCCGCGTGCTCAGGTGCTGGATAAATATCAGTTGAAAGCTTTTCCCTTTTCCTTTTCTTTTTCCTTTTCTCCTTCATAATGTGTTGAAATTAAAACCTGGAAATACGCAGTTGAATATAATTTAGAAATCAAACTGTTTTATTCTAACAGATGTGATCTAATCCCACAAAAATTAATGTTAGTGGAGCTTAGCACCTTCACGGTTTTAATGTGCTTTTGCTGTTTTTGGCTTTTGAGTCCAGATGGATGGTCTGCATACAAGTGAATGTGTAATACGTTAAGACTGCTGTTGGACTGTGGTAATCTCACATATGTTCAGGACTAACGAGGCCAAAAGGCAATCGTCTTAGCTGCCTAAAAACTCAGCATTCCTCAAGCTTCGTTGTAACATCTTGTAAAAACCTTGATAACAGAAAGGTTTTCCCAAGAGGTTGGAACTGTTGTGTGCAGAATTCTTATCCAAAGTCTAAATACATGTATACAACTATGTAGGGTGTTCTCATTTGCTGTGAGTTTCTTTATTTAATATATTAATACATTTCCCCTGTACTCAGCTCTGGTGAGAATGCACCTGAAGTACTGTGTCCAGTTTTAGGCCCCTCACTGCAAGAAAGACATTGAGGCCCTGGAGTGGGTTCAGAGAAGGGTGACAAACCTGGTGAGGGGTCTGGAGCACAGGCCTTATGAGGAGTGGCTGAAGGAGCTGGGATTGTTCAGTCTGGAGAACAGGAGACTCAGAGGAGACCTTATTGCTCTCTACAACTACCTGAAGTGAGCTGGGGATCAGCCTCTTCTCTCATGTAACTGGTGATAGAACTAGAGGGAATGGCTTCAAACTGTGCCAGGGGAGATTTAGGCTGGACATTAGGGAATACTACTTCTCTGAAAGAGTGGTCAGGCACTGGAATGGGCTGCCCAGGGAGGTGGTGGAGTCACTGACCCTGGAGTGTTCAAGGAATGTTTGGATTTTGTGTTGAGGGACATGGTTTAGTGATGGGTGGATGGTTGGACTGGATGATCTTGTAGGTCTTTTCCAACCTTCTGTGATTCTGTGATTTGAAAGGACTATTTATTATTTTCCTTCTTATTATTACATAGTAATTGAGATGTAGTCGGTCTCTCTTCAAATATGGCCAGTGTTGCTGTAAATAATTTCAATTAAACAGCAATATCTTTTTCTTCTCACCATATAGAAAAAGACAGTATGAGTAGAGAATGTTCTTTGTCTTGGGAGGAGAGGAGAAGAGGGATAGTTGATACTAATTGAAGCTAGTGTTATCATTTAAGTGTTTTTTTGATGAGAACAGTGGCCTTGGAAGCCAAAAGGGCCAACCGTTCCCTGAAGTGCAGCAGGTCCAGCGTTGCCATAGTGTGAGGGTAGGGATTGTCTGTTCTGCTCTGTGCTGTGCGGCATCACCAGCAGCACTGGGTGCAGGTCTGGGTGCCAAAACATAAGAAGGACATAAAACCGTTAGTGTCCGAAGGAGGGCAACAAGTGTAATGAAGGATCTACAACGCAGGACATATGAAGAGATGTGGATGTTCTTGGTTTATTCAGTCTGGAGGAGGCTGAAGGGAGGCCTGATGACAGCTGCAGCTCCTCACAGGGAGCAGAGGGGCAGAGCTGAGCTTTGCTCTCTGTGACTGCAACAGGGCCTGGGGGAACGGCATGGAGCTGTGTCAGGGGAGGGTCAGGTTGGGCTTTAAGGAAAGGTTCTTTACTAGAGGGTGGTGGGCATGGAACAGCCTGCCCAGGGCAGTGGGCACAGCACCAAGCTGTTGGCGTTCAAGGAGCATCTGGGCAATGCTCTCAGATAAAGAATTTTGGGTGAAGCCAAGAGTTGGACTCAATGATCTTTTTGTATCCTTTCCAATATGGGATGTTCAGTGATTTTGTGATTCTGCTTTTCTGTGCCTGGCTGCAGTCAGTAGGAGGAGCCAGGGAGGGTAAAAAGCACAGGGCATTCATCAGTGGTGCTCTACCAAAGTGCTTGGCCAGCCTCCAGCTGCATGGCAGGGCTTGGAGCAAGAGCTGCTACCCTTCCCTTCAGAAGTCCTCAGTAGACTGTGGAAGACATAGGCCTGCTCACCTGAAGAAGTCTTTTTTATGGGAAAAAGCAGATGTGTATATTATTATCTACAGTGTGGCTCTGAATAAGAGAATACATTGTATTCATAGCATTGTAGTTACTGACTAGCTGGATATGCATTTTAACTCCTGTCTCACAGCAAGTCAGATCTGTCCAAGCACTATGTTCTAGGAAGAGTTCACTGCATGTATTGAGGCTGTTTTCATAACTCTTTTTCAGAGAGTCTCTTGCAGTTCCTATTATTGGGTCACTGTATTTATATGCCCTGAATTTCTGACCCATATCGCATAGGGCTTTACTTGTTGCCTCTGTATATTGACCAGTCCTTGAATGGGATGTCCCACTTACCTTTAGATTCTGGCTTATTTGGCAACTGCTTTATGTTAGCAGGCATAGCTCTTTGTACATCAGATTGTATCCCACTGTTTTCCCTGAAGACCATGATAGCTAAGATTGCTATTTTCCTTGTGAGAGATAAGAAACCAGGGCACATCTCCACCTCTTCACCTCTGTAGCTTTTGTGCATGGTAGTACAGCAGTAGCTTGTGAACTGAAGTATTTATAGGGTATTCTATAATTTGCAATGGAGAAAAATTTTTTGGGATGCATGTTCTCAAATGACAAGCCCAGCTGATTTAACACCACATTTCTACCAGGCAGGCTGTTGTCAGTTCCTTGCCAGCTGGTGTAATGTTGGAGAGAGCCTATCTGGGCTGACAACTCTGCTCAAAGAGTTTGGAAATGCAGTGGAAATGGCATAACCAAACATGAGATTTTAAATGAATGTAGGAGAAACAAATTATACAAGAAAATATAGCCCAGGTGGAAGTGTGTGATAAGATTAGTGTACTAATCCCTCTTGTGCTCGTTTAGCTAGGAAAACAGACAGTGCTGTTTTGGTTTGATATTGCTTGTACTTCTATTAAACATGGCTAATATTTTTGCTTTGTGGACAGATGGGAGGTTGAGGCAGTGTTTGTCTCCAGGCAGCAACAAAACCTAAAAGACAAATGCATTTAGCTTGTGTTAGGGATTTGGTGTGCTTAGCTCTCTCCACTGCTTTCATATAGTTCCCTCCTACCTTACTTTGCAGGGCCCATTTATGGCTGGAATACTTGTTGAATTTTTGGAAATGGTAAGATCAGGTGTTAGCATCTTAGGGTTTGAAGTAAATTCTGCCAGAAGAGATGCATTCTCTGTTTTTTACCTAGAGCAAATTAACTTACTTTTTAGGTATTTATTTATTTATTAATTCTTAATTTTAGATTCTCGAAAATCAACTGAGGTTTTCAGTGCCAACAAAACAGGTAATTAAAGCATTCTTATGTAGGTGATATCATCATTCCAACGTGCTAAAGAAGTCTGACACCTTGTTGTTTCAGCATCTGGCATCTTGTCCCTACTGTGTTTTGGAAGACTGTATATGCATGGAAGAATATTTGCAACTTGAACTGAGGTGATTTCAGCTAGAAGCTAATTAGTCATGTACTCCTGTCTCTTTGCATGTTGGCTGAGGAACGGTGAGAAAAAAAAAAACACCCTGGCAGTGGTTTCCTAAGGATATATCAGGCAACCTGCTCTTTTTAGAATGTTCAAATTCTTCCTAGCTGAGCTAATGAGAGAGGTGTCAATTTTTGCAGGAAGCAGTGGGCCTGCAGGATGTTTTCATAAACTCGGAGGCATTTTGGTAAACCCTTTAGCTGTTTCCCAGTGAGAAGGAGTGGTTGGAGCTACTGCAGAGGAAAGGGAACAGCAGACAACAGCTGTGCAGTAAAATAGTTTTTCTAGTTTTAATCTTAGAGAAGAGGGCAAAATCCTGGGAGTGTCAAAGCTTGTAGTGTCTTACTTCTGTAAGTGGATTTGTTTTTTATTTGGCAGCTCTTTAAAAATACGTAACTGTTCTCAGAACAGGTACAATACCCCTGTACTGTTGCTGGACTTTTGGAGTGACTGAACACGTCACACTGAAGAGGGCATGTACTCTGATCTGCAGACTGCAAATACCATTTGTCCTGCAGTTCAAGGAGGGCCAGGAAATGTTCTGAAGCCTTGGACTGCTGCTTAATAGTTAGCTTAGCCCCTGCTGTTTTAGACCATTGCACTTCCTGGTTCCTGCATGAGTCTGGAAGAGAAGGATGCTCAGCTCTAGGCAGGGAGAGCTGCTTGGTGACTCTTGGCCTCAGGACCAGGAATGAACCCTTGGCCACCTTCTAAATAGCAGTATTGCTGTTGCCTCTCACTTTCTGGAAAGCCATTTAAGCGCTGTATTGTTGCATAAGAGCAACAATCATCATATGTCATCTGCCAGTATTTTAAGGAAAAATGTTTTGGGGTGATTATTTGTGCTTCAGGAGCAACATGAAGGCCCAAGAGTGGGCATATATATGTGAGGCTGGGAACCCCAGACTCAGGGCATTGTTAAGCATTTCATTTTGAAAGGAAATCATCTGTAATCCTTTCATCATTGCCTCCTGCTTGTTGCTGTAGGTGATTCCTCACTGGCTGCTGTGAATCCAGTTCTAAATGTGTAGCATTTCCTATGGTTCATTTGAATAACGTCGGAATTTGTGAATTCTCAGTGCTATGAGATCTGCAGTTACATCTGGGTGTGCCAGTAACATTGGGGTGCCACACTGGAGTGCAAAATACAAAAGGAGAGCTGCTGTATGTGTGGGAGCCATTTTGATTGCCTTTGTCAATTTGGACAAACTTCCTCTTCAGCATCCCCCTTTCCAATTCCAACATCAACCTTCTGAACTCATTTACTCCTTACGCATCTCCCTGGATGCTGTCAGGCAAACCAATAAAACAGTGTTTGGAGTTGGATCTCGTTCGTGAGCTGCGTCTTTTCTGTGTCTCATTTCTCAAACAAACACAAAATGGTTCTAAAACGTGGCGTCAGTTCATGGAAAGGTGGTGTAATCAGAGTGCTGCACCATGGGGCAGTCATTGTAGTCCTCTCCATCTACGTGCTGTTAGGCAGCGAATGTGATGTGATCTTCAGCAACTATAATGGCAAAAACATCATTTTACTTAGCTTTTAATACTTCTGAACTTCTGTTTGCATGGCCCAGACAGTCATGAGAAAAATTCCCCTTTGAGTTTGTTAGCAGTCTGCAGCTTGTTCTCCTGGCCTCACAGGTTTTGGCTTACCCATTTCCTGGCTCAAGCTAGATTTCAGTTCTGATTTCAGTGAGAAAGTACACAGGGCATGCCCTGCAATTTAACTCAAGCCTGCCAGTGCAGAAGGACAGACAAGACAGGTCCTAGGAATTAACTAGTAAATTACATGGCAGGTGCTTTAGTTTTACTGAAATCCAGAGCAAGAAATGTGCAAGACTTCTCCAACCTTGAAAAGGTGCCAAGTTCTTCAGCTGCAAGCTGGGGAGTGCAGGTAGAGAGCATTGGCATGAGTATAATGTTTTGTATCTCCAAGAGACTCCATTTCATGCTACCTGAAAATGAGAAAGTTGTCATCCCTATAATTGGGAGTGAAGTGGCCCTTCCTCCATGGTCTACCTACAAGTATTTCTTACTGCTGTTTCTGCAGACAAACAAGCTAAGGATTTCATTTGAAGGAACAAGCAATGGTATCTGGAACAGGGTTCCATAGTGAGCTTGACTTCCATAGCTTCCAACAAAGTAAGCTGTGATTATAAAAATAAAAGGAAGAAGTTGAGGAATATTTATTGGATATAAATTCTGCTGATACCTGACCTATTGAAAAGCAGCAGAGCCTGACTGGTAAACTAATAGCTCTCAATTGCCACAGCAGGCCTGTGATGTAAACTTAATATAAATGTATTGTACACGTCAAAAGTATATAGGAACTAAAAGACTTCTTTTCTCTTTTTTTCAGGTGATACCGTCACTATTGGAGATGTGTCTTTTAAACTCAAAACACCGAAGAACCCAGAACTTGTTCCACAGAACTACAGTAAGAATCTGCTTTCCTTGTGAATTGACCTTGAGGTTTTGTTCTAAAAACTTTACTCACTCTAGTTGCTCCACTGATTTTACTGAAATTATTTCAGAAATATGGTTTGAAAAATTATATACACTGGGGAAGGCTGTTTTTATTGAGCTCTTTAAGATACCTCAGGTTCAGCAGATTATATTGGAATCTCCTAACTTTGACAGTAGCTTGTCACTATAATATATGGGAAGGTAAAGGGATTCATGTTTACATATTTTGACTGCTCCATTAATTACTTCTCATAAAGCTTAAATTTTTTGATTGTAGAGCTGTAGCTGTTTATCATTCAATTGCTGTATGTCCTAGGAGTTTTCTACTATGTGGTGGATGTATGAGGTTTTTCTACTGTGCTATTTACTATTTCTAGGTTATCGTATTATTGTTGTAAGCAGACTTTCAAAATTCATCAAGTTAATGAGAGATCAATTGCACAGTGATTAGAAATACTATCAAATACTTAACAAAGTCACTGGCAACTCTGCAGATTAACAGTGTACATATGTATATATGTAATTAATTCACATTACATTTTGGTACCTTATTAAAAATGCCACACATTCATAGCCACCTGTATTTCCTGTATTTCCTCCTTTTTATTGAGGCTACGTGCTTCCCAACTTTTCCTTTTGGATCAGCAAGGAAATCACACTTTGGTTGTGGCATTTCCTAGGGCAGTTCAGGCCAGTTCTTTCCTGTGGATCCAGAATGGTCACTTGCTACTTGTTCAGTGCTTCCACATAGCCATAAAGGCTACTGGATATCCAAAACTTAAAAACAAATAAACAAACAAAGAAAAACAACAACAACAACAAACAAACAAAAATCTGATTTTTCCACACAGATAAAATTTGAGATTAAAACCATGCTGTTCTAAAAGGGTATGTAGTCCTTAGACTATGCTTAGAGGTGGCCATGCATTGAGAACTCCCAGTCACTGTCCTCCCTAGACTTGCAAGGTTCTACAGCTGGAATATGAGTGTAGCCATTCACTTCCAGTGAATTTGCTTTCCATGGCATTTTTGAAGAAGACACCAAGAAAACTGACGATTTATTTGAGTGGGATGAGAGGTTATTTTGAGACTGAAGAGGTCAGAAAGAGAATTGGAGGAACTACAGACCTGCCACCCTGATCTCGGTGGGGACAATCATGGAGCAGATCATCTTGAGTGCAATCACATGGCATGTGCAGTACAGCCAGGAGATCAGGCCCAGCCAGCATGAGTTCATGAAAGGCAGATCCTGCTTAGCCAACCTGATCTCCTTCTACAAGTATCTATTTAGACTTTAGTAAAGCCTTTGACTCTGTCTCCCATACTATTCTCCTGGAGATGCTGGCAGCTCATGGCTTGGACAACTGTCCTCTTACCTGGGTAGAAAACTGTCTGTAGGCTCAGGCCCAGAGAGTGCTGATGAGTGGCTGCTCAGGAAGGTGATGAAGTCACCATCCCTGGAAGCATGTAGATACAGCACAGAGGGACATGGTTTAGTGGGAATGGTGGTCATGGTCTGATGGTTGAACTAGGTGATCTTGGAGGTCTTTTCCAGCCTTAATCTTTCTATGGTTCTTTGGTTCTTTTTGGTTTTCAGAGGTGGTGTCGATAATACGAAGAGTAGACTTGCCACTGTATAGCTGGCAGAATGGTAGATAACTGCTGTGAGAAATGCTCACTAAGTGTGTTACAGGCATACAGTATTGGAAAAGGCAGAAACTGCTGTGTGAAGGTTTATATTGTTGCATTCTTAGGCAATAGTACTTTGGTTTGTCAGGCCTTCCTTATTTTTAGTAACTGTGGGATAGTAGACCTCTGTTACAGTTGCCATATTTAGCTAAGTTTCTTAATCCTCCTCTTTTTTGAAATTCAGCCTTTCTTCTGTGATATAAAACATTTCTGCAACTTCTTTGCATTTAATATAAACGTTAGAGGCACAAAAAACTAACATGTGTTGACCTGTTTGTCCTTCAAGAAACGCAGCAGGAACAGAGAAAGGGAGATTTTGTTTGCTTTCAGCCAGCGATTAGTTTTGAGGTCTGCCAGCAGGTTGGTATGCCAGGCTGATGCTCAGTGTCTGGATTACGGACTGCTTAATTCCCATGCCCCATTAAGCATGACACCTTTCTTCAAGGTGATGGAAGTTACCAAAGCTATCCTATGCCACATGTCAATCCTTGCTGTTACGGGGTAGCCCACTGAGAAAGGATTCCCGTTTCCGAGTGTAACAGCACTTCCCACACCTTGTGAGCTCTCTGGGAATGCAGCCAAACCGTTGAGAAATGCTGCTCTGTGTTATTTCTTTATATAGCTTCTGAAAGGATAGATTTTTGTGTTTCACTATTTCCTATGCTTTCTCATTGGATCATGAGATATGTTAGTTGTCTGTATCCATGACTAACGCAATCGGTTTCACTTATTTAAGTTTCTTGTAGATGGATTTATTTTCTTGTTTTCTGTGCTGTACCAAAAGCATTAGTTTTAACAATGCTTCCATATCTTCCACTTCTCCTTACTGTGGCAGACACTATTACAAGTTTTGGTACATATGCACTTTTCAGCAACATTTATGTTAATTCTGTTGCGACAATAGAATGTCTTTCAGTTCTTTGGATTGAGAAGGAAAGAGAGTATGAAAATGCTCGATAAAATCAAAGAAGAATGTTGTTTTAGTTAGTGATTTTAAAGGAAGAAGAAACTGAAAACTAGTGAAAACAGGTATTAAAGTGGAACTGTACAGAGCTGTGGGGTCTTAGCTAGAATCTTATTCTACAACCAAAAGTAAAATTTATTAGCAATTATTGCATTGCTAATAATTACATATTATTACATCTTATTAGTTGCTTCTCTTTTTGAATGATCATAACTGGCATGCTTGAGATACTGCTGTTCATTAGTATTCATTTATTGAACAGGAGGGTTATTTAGAGTACATGATTTTGCTTGAGAACCTAAATACTAAATTAGTTATAATTAAATAAGGTAGAATATTAATGTGCTTAATAGCAGAAAATCTATCTTTAATACTTGAATACATATTTTTTTGTATAGTCCTAATGTAGGAAAATTTGTTTTAAGTTCTATAGTTATATCACCACGGAGAAAAGGTTATGTTCCCTTATTGAAATTAAGTTGATTATATTGGCTCCACGTCAATTATATCTTTGTTGTGAGGCATTTGTAGAGTACAGACATCACTTACTGAGTGTATTCATTCTTAAGAGAGTTTTTGTTTTGCAGTATGAAAGACTGTGCTGTAAATATTTGGTGTAAAATATATGAACGTAATTGCATGCTTACACTCATCTGTAAACTTAGATGACATATCTTTTAAAATTTTATTATAGGGACAGATAGTGCATTTGAATTGTTCGAGGCTCTCACCTCATTTCTTTTAAGCTAAGACTAGAAATAGTTTGATCTCCCAGTTTAGTAGGAAGTGCTTTTGAAAAGGTCTGGAGTCACTTAGCCATTGTGATGTTTGCAGTGGAGTAAGAGCTAAGAGGAGGGAATTAAAGCAGTGACAGTTCATTTACTAGTACTGCAAATAACAGTTTTCTAGCTTACCATCTGCGTAGGATAGAATGCTTCTATTCTTGTTATTCTGCCAGATAACAACTATGGTAAAATGCACTAATGTTGAAAGTGCATATCTATAATGTACAGAAAATTTTAGGGAAGTTACAACTTATTCTAAATTCTACATTATTATTCTAGGCTTAAAAATAGCCTTAGGAACCGAGAGGAAAAATTGTAACACAATAAAGAATGTAAACGTATTAAGTACCTACAAAATCTTGGCTTTGTCATTTTATATGTAATTAATACCAGGTAACTACATTCTTTCTATTACTACATTAAACTGATCAAATTTGAAGTCTTTCTTTGAATGTCGTTAGGTTTTGCTGAAACACACAGGATATGTGCTGTGGTTTGATTTGATGTTTTGCTTTTTGGCTTATTGCTAGGTACGTTGCAACCTCGCTATGTAGCACTCCATTTTGTGTGCTAACATAACATACTGTTTTGCTGTTGTTGGCAAATGGCTTTTTCTTGGAAGATGATAATTAAAGGTACATGAAATTTGAATTGTTTCAAATTTTTCTAAGTGACAAGTAAAAATGAGTCATACAGAAGGGAATTTTGTTAATGGTGTCTGACACGTTCTAGAAGGCAGGCACTTAGTTTTGCACTGTTTGTTCTTTTATCAGTAAAAACAAAACCTACGTTTTTAAAATCCCACCATGCCTGAAAAGTATGATCTTATCTGTAATTATTCTTTGGAGAAACTTTGTGTGGCTTTTTGTGTTACTTTGTGTTTACTAATCTTGACCAAAAAATTCCTAATGTAGCTCTTCCAGAAGGCTTTGTATAAGGACAGAGATTAAGGCAGGAAATGTGATGTTCAGTGGTAATGCCACGTAGGTGCTGCTGTGTGAGTGTGCAAATGCATTTGGGAATTTGCCTCTATTCCTATTACAGGTAACTGTTGCATTTGGAAAAGTTAGTTTCAAACAGTTTGTGGTTTTATGCCACCCTCCCCTCAGTAGTGAAATGCATATATACCTTCTGGGGTTCAGTGTGTCCCTTTTAAGTCATAAACGTTGTTATATCAATTGAGACATCTGGGAATGAAATAGAAAAGGAAAACAGCAGTAAATGGAATTATGTGGTTGAAGGGAAATTATTTTAATGTTGGGGAAATCAGAGCTATTTTTGTATAGTGGGATCAGTGGTGTCAGCAGGTTTTTTTTTTTCTCATTAATCAGTATTGCCTTAACAGTAAGATGCCTCTGTGTTCTTGTCCTGGAATGGTATGAACCATTTGCAGAAGAGGAGAACAAGTGTGTGCATTCAGTTCTTCCTCAAAGTGGGTTTCAGGTTTGTGCTGGAACGTGTGTTAACCAAATGCAAGATATTACTGAGCCAGGTTGGATTGCGAGATGACTGTAATTTCATGTTAACAAAGCTTTTTGTCATTACATTTCTTTTTCTCCTAGCATAAAGAAAGATGTCTCTTGTCAGAGTTTGTGATTATTTCAGCACTTAGTTTTCTTGTAGCCTTGCAGCTGTAATGTTGCTTGGCTGTTATCTCCTAACCAAGAATTTTCAGTGGTGTGTCTGTAAGCCTTTGTCTGTAAGGCTCTCAGCATTTTACATTATTATCCCCATTATTTTGTTTATACCAAGGCTGGAGCAGAGAGTGGCACGTTGTCATAGAAATCTTCAGGAGAAGTCTGAGTGCTGAAGACTGTCCCTAGTGCCTCATAGCAGAGTCAGCTGAATCCTAACTATAAAGGTAGATATTTACCCTCTGTGTTCTTAAAATGTGTCAGTGATGTAGATTCCAGACCCAATCTGCTCTATTTGTTCCAACAATTAATTATTATTTTGTGGGGGGGGGGAAAAAGCTTTGCCACATTTAGATCTTTCTCGACATACTTCTAATTCATAATAACCATGATGTACAAATTGCTTTGGTTTTCTTTTTTAACTGTAATTATGTCTTGCATATTGGAATACAGTTTTTAAGATTGTAACAAGATTTTAAGGCTCAGGGATGACCTTATCGCTCTCTACAGCTATCTGAAAGGAGGCTGTGGTGAGGTGGGGATTGGCCTCTTTTCGCATGTAATTAGAAATAGGATTAGAGAGAATGGCCTCAAGTTGTGCCAGGGGAATTTCAGGTTGGATGTTAGGAAATATTTTTCCTCTGAGAGAGTGGTTAGATGCTGGAGCAAGCTGCCCAGGGTGGTGGTGGAGTGACTGTTCCTGGAGGTGTTCAAGACATGTTTAGATGGTGTACTGAGGGACATGGTTGAGTAGGAAATATTGGTGGTAGGTGGATGGTTGGACTGGATGATCTTACAAGTCTTTTCCAACCTTGGTGATTCTGTGATTTTATGATTCTGTAATTCATTTTTTCTCTAGTCTGAATTCCAATATCTTTTTCCACGTCGTCTAGATTTTCGATCATTCTTCTTGGATCATTTCGTGAATCTCATGAATGCGTTTGTACTGGATGGAGCTCTTGTGCTCAAAAGCAGGAACAATATGGCCCTCCAGTTGGACGCTGATCTGACTGCTCTGGCTATGTATTTTCTTATGAGTTACACATCCAGCTAATAACAGTTTCATGTATTCCATATTTGTAGGCTAATAAGAGAATCTTAGTCTCTTGAATCCCACTCCTTCTAGAAAGCTGCTTGGTTTGAGATGATTCCTTTATGTTCCTCTTTTCATTTATATTCAAATACAGACAGTGATCTATCTGTGTAGATCTTATCCCTTCCTGTGAAGCAGTCAGCTTGGAGAATTAATGATAAATAGATTTACAGTCTAATCCAAGGAGGTAACTTCCCCCTTTGTAAGCCCCTGCAAAGATTCACTAATTGTTGCCCTACCGCTGCAAGAACAAAAATTGTTGGAATGAAGACTGTTTCCATGAAAAGTTTATGAGGAAAAATAGTGTTCCAATGAAAACTGACTGTGATGCAACCACATTGTGAGTCTTTGAAAACTCCTCGGGTTCCATGCATCAGTGTAAAATTGAAAGAGCAAGAGATTTTTCCTTGTAAAATGCTGAGTGAAAGCAGCTGAAAGCATGCTGCACATAAGGGCCTTCCTCTTCAACTTAGATGCCCTGCCTTCACCCTAACACACAAAAGCTGTGAAATGTATCTTGGTGAGCTCAGTTGTTCTGAACATTTTCCTTTTTGAAGATATGTTTGTGTCTATAGACAAAGGCCTCTCTTCTTGTCCCCTCCTTCCTCTTATAGAGTTGCCACCCCTACACTGGCTGTGCAGCAAATGGTATGTAAAGCTGAAGGAGCCCTTGCTAGCTATGCAAAAGGGAGATCATTTTTCCCTCACAGATTTTCACCTCACCTGAAAAAAAAGGAGCCTTTCTCAAACTCTAAACAAGTGCTGTAGCAAAGGTGTGAGTATGCAGTAGTCTTTTTCATTTTATTTGAATGACACACAGTGGTATCTTCTAAGTGGTAAGTGGTTTAGTGGGCATGGAGGTGGTGGGTTGGCAGTTGGGCTAGATGACCTTAGAGGTCTTTTCCAACCTTACAGATTCTAAGTGCCTGCTGGTTTTTGTTTGATTGACCAAACCAGAGTTATCCAGGGACTTGAGCTGTGATATATTTTATACCACATCTGGATTAGATATTTTTGGGAATTGGTTTATTTGTCTGTTTGCATCTGAACAGTGGGAAGAGGTATCTCTGTTGTTTATAGGATTTCTTCTGTAGATGGGCTACTACAACTTGCCAGCAGCAAGTCTGCTATCTCCACTGAATGTTACTGCTTCAGTGAGTGCAGCATATGCCATAAATTCAAGTATGAGTGAACTGGAAAATTTCAGAGGCTAACATATCCATTTCAGTCTTGGTTTTATCAAAAGCTGATTTGTGGCTCAAACAACAGTGGCTGCTGCATTTGCTTCAAAATCCATCTACAGTGTTTCCTTCTTTTCTTATTTGAGGATTTCTCCATTCTGCTTTAACTGCTCACTTTACAAAACGTTTGCAAAGATTCTGCTAGGTGTTTTCCCACTTACAACATATTAAAAAGCAATTTAAGGCAATTTCTTTCTCTGGCTGTCGTCAATAAACAGGAACAGCAAACTGTAGCACTGACTACTCTTCTGCATGTGCCAGATGGTGTCTTTGAGAATACACTGCAGAGGCTTCCAACGCACCACCCTGCAGATTAAGAATATTGGGCCAGCTATTCAGCTAGTGCAAATCAGCAGAGTGCCACTGAACAGCTTGTGCAAACCCAGTTTGCATTAGGTGTTATCTGACTCATGGGATAATTAATAAAAACTGCTGCATTATACATGCTGATGCTTTTGCAGCTAATTTGCCTTGTCTTCTAAATGTCACAGAAAATGATTATGTGCCTCTTGGAGTCAAGTTAATATATAATACTTGAATAATGAGAATTTTTTTCAAGTTGTGATAGACACAAGAAGTTTGCTGTGCAGATACCACAGTAAAAGTAGTCTTAATATATAAAAATAATATACAAGATACTGCATATCCACATCTGAAGTTTCTTTTGAAAAGTATAATGTGCTGTGGGAGCAGTTTATTCAATGTAGACTTCGTATGCATAGAAAATTTTATATTTTTCTGATTTTAGAAGGAAACTGAAATAGGGTTAATATATAGAGAGATGTATAAGTAGTACACGTTAAAATAGAAGGAACTGAAAAGTGGAAGCTGTTGTCATGACAGTTCACCTTAGGGAACGCTTTCTTTGAATTCTCAGCATTATTTATAACGGGCTTCCTTTGAGTGAGTTTGCAGATGGTCAGTGTAGTGACTGTGTATTTAAAAATGCATTACAATTGATCCAGCTGTAACCTGTATGTGGGAAGAATTATTTGAATGATGAAGCAATGAAACCACTTTCTAGTAACTTTAAATCAATAAGAAACGGTGTCTTTTTGTGACCCTTTCTCCAAAAGCAAAGTTAGGAAATTATAGGAACATAAGCATCCTGAAATGCCTTAAGGTTTGCAGGGGAGAGGGAGGAGGTCATGTTCCAAAGATTGTTAGATTTCAAATGCTTATGTTCCCATTTAAATGACAGTTTGTCTTACAGATGCTGCTGAACATTCTAAAATTCTGTTTCTATTTATGGTGCTGCTTTTAAGTCTGACCTGACTTGTTGGTTTTTTTTTTTCTTAAGGCCATCCTAAAAATAAAAAAGATAGCTACACATGTTAAGTGAAATACACCAGAGGCGCCTGTAGTCATGCTGTGTCGATGCTTCAAATGTGTGATTTTTGATGTGAAAAGAATTCAGTGTTCCAGCAAGATTTGCAATGTTATTTGTCCAATTTAGGGAATGTACCTTTTTTTTTTTTTTTTTTTTTTTTTTGTAGCAGCTGCTAAAAAAATGCACTAATGATGCACACAGTGCATTCATACAACAGGTGGAAGTTATAATGAATGTGTCTCAATCTTGGAATGTTAGTGGTACCTTTCATAGAAACACTATTCGTGTGATGCTTTTCAAATTAGCATACCTTTAAAGCAGCAGAATTTGGGTAGAGCAGGTCTGGTGCGCTTCATTCACCCTTATTTCATGAGAATTATATGTACTATGAATTTTGTTTTCTCTTGAAAGTCTCATAGAAATGAATACGTTCTCTGCGAAGGACTAATTTGCATTTGCCTGAGGTGTGTGGTACATGTGATGTGTATTGCTTTTGAATAAAAACAGCGTTGCAGTAAAGAAGAATGTATGCCTTCATTTATACAATCTTACCACACCAACATTTGAGAGAGCAGTATATGCAGTAAGCCCAGGCACGTTAATGACCGTCGTTTAAAAACAGAACCAAACCCTGAAATGTTTGTTTACAGTTCATCTGATGATCCTAACACATAGGTTACTCGTTTAGTTCACAGCCACACCACTCTGGGAATGCCCAAGCTCATTTGATCTCAGAAACTAAAACTAAGCAGGGTTGGGCCTGGTTAGCACTTGGATACTTGGATGAGAGACCTCCTGGGAATACTGGGTGCTGTAGGCTTCTTGCTTTAGGAGGAAGCTTTTCACACAGAGGGTGGTGACGCACTGGAACAGGTTGCCCAAGGAGGTTGTGGATGCCCCATCCCTGGAGGCATTCAAGGCCAGGCTGAATATGGCTCTGGGCAGCCTGGGGGTGTTGAACCCTGGGGGGGTTTTCAACCCAGGCCATTCTATGATTATTTATGTGTGTATGTTACTCCTGCTCTTATTGGTGGTGAGGTTATAGCAGATTTCACTGGAAATGGGAGATTTCTGATTGTTTTCCTTAGTGATAGATCTAAGTCTTCACTTAAAATTTTAATTAAGTTTTCCTTAGTCACCCTTATACCATCTTACTAGGTCTCACAGGATCATTTTCTGCTGTTTCTATTGTTTTACAAAAAGGAATTGTATGTCTGATACACAAAGATAAAAAGGCAAATTGGAAGCCCTGAGAATTGAGGGATATTACTGCTTGCTTTCCTTGAACTCTCCTTTTCTCAGCCTCAGGAGAGCTAAAGTAGAAACAAGGCTTGTTTCTTAAAACGTTGGTTTCTAATTGAAACCAGTAAGCATGCTAAAAAAAGGTAAATAAACAACTAATAATGTGAGGATTTCATCTTCTCCCACTCCTTTCTTAGTGCACTTTAGATGGATCTCCAGCGTTGCAGGCACCTCCCTCGAGGCCCTCGCTTCAAACCCTATCATTGGTCTTGTCACATTATTCTGAAAGCAACCATATACACACATGCATAAATAAACCTCCCTCCTGGCTTGCTTGTGTTTTTGCTCTCCTCACGTGCTAGTTAATGCTTTTTGCCCATTTCTGAGGAAGGGCTGTGCTGTGCTGAGGGCTAAATGAAGGTATGGGAAGAGGATGATGTATGGCAGCAGGAACAGTGCCCCCTCTCAGAGCACATGATGCTCTCTAGTACTGCCAGCAATTGAATGAATGTGGTAAATATTAAACACAATCAATGATATTCTTTACAGAGATACGTGGATCTGCTTTGATTTGGTTTTCATTATGATTTTGGAAGCTACGTGGTATCGATAAGTCATGTAGTGTTACTATGAGTCTTGCTTTTCTGTGATAGTTGGTGTGTGCTGCTGTGTGAAAATGTAAGCAGGAATGGAGTTGGCTTTTAAGAAAGTACCAAATAAAATACATTCTGAAAATGAATCTACTTACGGTGATGCAAGCATAGTGTTTATTTATTTAAAGTTCATGATTCACTGAAGAATTGGGATGTAGGCTGGATGAGTCTTTTACAAATGATAATCAACTTGTCTTTCCTATATCCAACTGATGCTGAGAAGTCTTTTCATTAATGAGCTCAGTGTGAAATTAAGATCAACTTTTTTCTGGTTTTGTTTTGTTTTACTTCTTTTAAAAGATCAAGTTTCAAAGAGGGAAAGGCAGTGGGTAAGATATATAAACTATTATGTAAAGTAAGTAGCCTAAGAGAAATTGTGTGGAATTCTCTGCTTTTCTGTTATCTGGCTTTAGGATAACACATCTTTATGTCTTTGTTTTAGTTTTTGAGAAAAGAACAAAAAAAAAATGCATGGATGACCAGCTATCTTTAACGCTTTTCAGACTTAATGTGTTCTTGTCTTTATTTTTCTTTCAAAGTGACAGATTCTTTGGCCCAGTCTGTAGTACAGCATTTAAGATGGATAATGCAGAAGGATCTTCTCGGCCAGGACGTCTTTCTTATTGGACCTCCTGGGCCCTTGCGACGGTCCATTGCCATGCAGTATCTGGTATGTATGTTGATTTAAGTTCTTGGAGAAAGAGCCATTAGTGTCAGTTAGATATTCTACAAACCAAACTGAGGAAAGTATTACTGTAAAATTTCACAGCAAGCAACCTGAGGAGGTAAATAAGTTTTTCCATAAACGCTCTTTCCAGAGTTCATTTTGTTTTACATGAATAAAAAGTGCAGACATTTTAATACGTTCTTCTGCTTAAACTCCAGGGAAAAAGAAAGTTGGAAGACTGTGTTACCATATGCTATCACAAATGGAGAAACAGTTTGTTCTAGGCATTATGTATGTTGGAAGATTAAGATATCTGCCTACTGTTACAGACAACAAATCGTTTTTGCTTCTTTTTATAGAAAAAGCCATGAAATACAGGATTTGGGAAAGAAGTTTCTAAATAACATTTGAGAACAGTTATCATGAGTGATCAGAAAGTTGGAATGTGCGTTTGATCCACACTTGGAATGTGGGAAGAAGAACTTGCCTACATCCATCTGCATGAACCATGGCAGCACTGTGTGCAAGATTTTACATTAAAGTCATTTGTGGTTTTAAATGATTGGGATGTGGGGTGGGTGGCTGCTCCAAAAGAAAATGTGCATAGGGCTTTGTCTGCCATGAATTCTACCCAAGATCAGGTTGTGCAGAAGGATCACAAATGGTGGTGTATAACAATTGTCATGAAGATCAGCCATTTCTTTTCAAATCAAAAGACAGGAATTCAAAGACTGGCTCTCAGAGGTAAAGCAAGCAGGAGAAAGCTGTATGATTTTGAATTTTGGAAAGGAGAAAAAAGATTTCTTGCTCTAATAGACCAGATATGCTACTTGGTAGCTCAATGCATTCCTTAGAAGAGATGAGTTTGGTATAACCTAAAAAGAGGAGACACCTGATAGGCATGGGACATAGGCTGTATCCTTGTTTATACCACAGTGTGTCTACACCTGAGCTTTATTAAGATTGCTGCTTACTGTTTCAGTGCTGTATAGGATAATTGCGTGAGGACTGATCTTTGCATGTGAGGTACTACCTGCTGTGGTCCCTTTATTGAAACAGTGTGGCCTGGAGAACTTCTATCTGCTGTTGCTACTACACAAGGCTAATTATTACAGAAAACTCTCCTGTGTTCTTCCCTTTGTTCTTTTTTCTACTAGTCATACTAAAACAAGATTATACCTACATATATCATAGAGAAACTGGTGGCTTTTTAAGCCAGCTAGATACAGAAAAGACGAAGAGGAAGTACTTCTCATGTTTTGTTTTGTTTTGTTTTGTTTTTTAATAACTTTGTTTCATTTATTAATTTTTTATTTTGCCAAACATCTAAAATCTCTAAAGAGAGACCTCATAATTTTCCATGAGTGATAAGGGCTAGGAGTAGCTTGTTCAGCATCAATCTGTTTCCTAGCAGAATGTGTAATATCTCAGATAAAGAAGTAGCAGGAGCATCAGGTATAGGTACTTTTTTTTTTTCTTTACGATGGAAATTTCTAAGTAGAACTCCTACTTAATTAAAAAAAAAAAAACAAACCCTAAAGATTTTTCTTTTTGAAATAGTCTATAATTTAGAAGTAAACTGCAACTTCTGTTATTAAGGGCAGAGGTGGTGAGAAAAATATAGTTCATCAGTATATTTACAAAGTATGTGCAGGTAATAATCACAGCTGTGTCACAGTGTGTTACTCAGCAGTGACAGAATTGAAGCTTTCAAATAATTTATGGAAAACTTGGATTTCTATCTGTGATTTGTGGATGTTGATTGTTTCTTGGTGTCCAGAGCCAGAAAATTAGCCATAAAGAAGACTTTATGGATGCTCAGTTGAACATCTGTGTAGCTGGTTATGTTTTTAGAATAGATTTGGGGAAAATAAAACTTTATTGAGCAGAATTTCAAACCATTTTGTTTGAGGCAGAACACAGTGTAAACGTTTTAAAAATAAGATATATTAGATCTGAAAGTTATTTCAGATCACTGTGCTGTTGTCTGGAGCTCTTTTGTACAATTACACCATCGGACTTAATGTTAAAAGTTCACTTACTGGAGTTGTGGTTTTATTTTTGTAATAACCTCAGTTTGTTGTCCACAGGAACTGACAAAGAGAGAGGTTGAATATATTGCTCTATCAAGGGACACCACTGAGACAGACCTCAAACAGCGACGAGAGATCCGAGATGGCAGTGCTTTTTATCTTGATCAGGCAAGTTACAGTCACACATCTGTTTACAACTGCTTTGAAGAAAATCATTGTTTAAATGATGAAAACTTGATATGTGGCATACAGAATGACTGGTATGTTTCCAATGGTTAGAAAATTTCATAAAACACTCCTGATTTTGGTATTACTGAAAATACTAGCTTTTCCCAAATCCAAGATTGCTCCCTCTATTACAAGTACCATAGGGTTTTACCCTTTTATTTAGACTCAATTAGGGAGACAATTTATTATGTTTATTATAATGATGAGAAGTGAAATTCATTCAGTGCAGGTAGATTGTAGTTTCACAAGCACTTCTCTAGATATTGCTCTTGCCTAACCACTGTAGCACTTTAGATGTATTTTTGAAATGAGTCCTTTGATCTAATGTCATTGAAAAAGAGTCTAGTTCATTTATGTTAGTACTGCTCTCTGTATTTAAACCCAAGCCCAGTAAATGGAGACAACTGGGAGATTTTGTTCAGAAGATCACTTCTGATCAGAATTAAAATGATCTAAACACTCCTGTCATCAGTACTTTCCCAACACATTAGTCCTTTAAGTAAAACTGTAGAGTGACTTAAGTTAGGAAAAATTTCTTTATAAGGTATCAAAGACATGTTCACAGGTAAAATATACACTTCGTTTAGAATGTCTGTTTTAATTTGTATACAAGTTAGATGCCTAAATAAATAGAGTGGGTCAGTTTCTCTGCTGTAGTATGAATTTAAATGTGTTATCTAAAGCAGTTTTCAGTTGTTAGTATGATATAGGTTAATGATAGCACCATCCTATGAGTAATTTGTGGGTGGAAAATAGAATGGGAACAGGAGAGGAAAGAAAGCCTAAAAGTTTTGTTCTGTACATTAAAGAAATAATTTACTATTTTTAAAATAAGAAAAAAAAAATACAATTAATCTCTTTTTCAGCACTACCAACCTTCAAAATATATTTTCTTGAAATCATGGTAAACGATTCTGAGTGATAGATGATCCAAGTAACCTTTTTTAAGTTACTTCTCAGACTTGAAATTATTTACTGGTTATCCATAAATATGAGAGTTGCACAATATGAGATAATTTAAAGGATAAATCCTATGTGTATTATGACTTCTCATTTACCAGAGGATGAAAGCATCTGTGCAGGCTATAGAGCTGACTTATTAACTCATGAGCTCCATTGCTGACTGTTGTTATAGACAGTCTTATCCTTGCGCTTACTGCAGAGTAGTTAAATTCTCTCTCAGTGTAGAAGCATTAGTTAATTAACATTTACAAAACTGAAGTATTAGGGACTGTATGAATCTCAGCAAGATGTGAGAATAATCTGTTAATTGTATTTGTGTGAAGACTGTGATCCCAGTAGAAATACGAAGCAGTTTGCTTCACTTTGCACAAGCTATTTTGAATGATCACGCTTCAGTAAGAACATTCTGTGAAGATTACCTTTCTAAGGTAAAGGTTTAAGGTTACCTATCTTCTTCCATCTGTTGGAAATTTTCAGTTGAAAGGCTTTTACCAGAGTCCAACATAGCAGTATTTCAGACCAGCGTTTTCCTTTAGCAAGATATTCGGGTGAATCATATTCAAGTTGACTGGGAATGATGATATTCAAGTTTGTGGGAATGATGATAAAACAAATAACTGCTATTTAGATGTGTACTGAAAACATGAAAGATGAACCTGTTAGATAGTAATGTTCTACCCAAAGTTTTCTTGCCCTGTGTTTTAATTATAGACACTTAAAGTATGATAGATAGCTACATTTAGAACCATCTGAGATCTAGTTGTATTTGGTAATAAAAGAAATGAAGTTTTACAGGTTACACAGAAGTTTGAATTAGGTTGCTCAGTAATTCTAATGTTTTCAGAAGGGCACATCAGTGCAAAACGTTGCAAAAGCTAGATTCTTCTTTAAACTACAGACTATGAACTGCTTCAAGACAGAGAAGGCAACAGTAGGTAGCCTTAAGAAAATATTTCTGGAAAAGCTTGGGTTGCTTCCATTGCCATTGGTGAGCTAAGAAAAGATGGACTTATATGAGAAACTGAAGATATAAGCTATACTTTTCAGATTTATACACTATTTCCTGTTCATGAACTATACAGAAGACAGCAAAGCTCACAAGTCTTGTGACAGAACATCCACTGCGTGAATTTTGTGGGTCAAATAAAGCTTACCTGTCAGTTGTCTAGGAGGCTCTTTGCAAGT
This sequence comes from Phasianus colchicus, assembly GCF_987193195.1. NCBI lineage: Eukaryota > Metazoa > Chordata > Aves > Galliformes > Phasianidae > Phasianus > Phasianus colchicus. Next base: position 167,349,461 of record NC_143436.1, on the reverse strand, counting down.
CACAATATAATAATGTAGTTCTCTAACACCTTGAATGATAGTATACTGTGATGACAACTGGCATCTTGTTAGCAGAAATAAATTTCATGTAATCGATCATCAGGTTTGCAAAGTTGTCTCTCAGTGATTGTTAATGTGTTATAGCTGCTTATAGCTCTATATTTAATAATGAGAAAATAAATACTGTAAGTGGGTATCTCAGTATCTCAAATATTTCAAAACGTCTGATTTATTTTAAGAAGTTGCTGAGTATGATGGCAGATAGTTATTTTACAGACATGGGAGAAGGTAACTGGTAAGCATTGACTGAAGTTCTGCGTTGTCATGTAAATTGAAAGGTCAGCATATGTCTCAACAAATTCTCATTTCTCAATGCTAGGGTGAATCAAATGCGAGGAGACGTAGAGTTATAAAGTAAGAAGAGAGACCTGATGAGGAAAAAAATTGAAACATTTTAAAATCAGGAATAGGGAAAACAAAATAGGAACCATTAATATAAAGGTAAACCTTGAATTATCAAATAAATTCCCAGTTACAATTGTGTAAAACAAAGGACTTATAATGACCCTGTGGTGAATTATTTGTTTTCATTCAAGTACTGGCAGCAGAAACTTGTTTTCTTGTCTTTACCTTGGGCCATTAACTTTGGTTTTCAGCTGTTAATTGACAGAAGTTTCAGAAGTGTCATCATTGAAATTACTGAAACAATCAAGTAACCTCTTGGATCTTTTTCTGTAACTTATTGCATGGGTTAATTATGTTATGCATTAAGTGGCTAGTTAGATTTACTTTTTATTACATAGATATTTAAATGGAAAATTCAGCTATTATTGATTGAAGAGCCAATCTTGCAGCATCTTTCTGTTTCTTTAAATCTTTGTACCTGAGCCACTTAACTGAACCAATATTGAGATTCTTATTTCGGCCTATATCCTGTTTTCAAAAATTATGTAGTTAGATGTAATTTTTTTGATCCTTTTGCCATTTCTGATGCAATTTTTCTTTAAATCATGTGCATGCCTCTGATCCAAATTTTTATTACTAAAGCCTCCTATGCTTTTTAATTGTTACAGCTAAGGAAATCCTACATTAAAGTTATGTAGTGTGTACAATTGGGAGAGCACCTAAGCTGATTTCTGGTTAAGAGGTGTATCACTCCTGTGTTGCATGGAGCGCCTGGTTTTGTTACCATTGCATCTTCCAGGTTTAGTATTAAATTGAAACACTCTTCCCAAACACAGAACTCTTGATTATGCAAACAATCTTTTTCCTTTAGCATAGTCAAACTAACTGAGGATGGAATAAATAGAGCAATATTATATGGGCATATGCTGAGAAACTACAACTAAAAGTTTTGAATATTTGCTAATTAAGCTGTGGGTGGATGAGTATGTAAATCATAGCTATATCTGTGTATGCAAGAAGTTAGTATTAGTGTATCTTTGAATTGTGTGAATCATAGAATCATAGAATGGCTTGAGTTGGAAGGGACCTCAAGGATCATCAAGTTCCAACCACCCCACTGCAGGCAGGGTTGCCAACCTCCACATTTAATACTAGACCAGGCTGCCCAGAGTCCCATCCAACCTGGCCTATTGTTCAACCTCTAGGAATGGGGCATCCACAACCTCTCTGGACAGCCTGTTCCAGCACCTCACCATTCTCATAGTAAAGAACTTCCCCTTGATATCCAGCCTAAAACTTCCCTCCTTCAATTTAAAACCATTTCCCCTTGTCCTGCTGTTATCTACCCTTGTAAAGAGTTGGCTCCCCTCCTGTTTATAGGCTCCCCTTAGGTAATGGAAGGCTGCAAAGAGGTCTCTTCTCCAACCTGAATAAACCCAGCTTCCTCAGCCTGTCTTGTAGGGGAGGTACTCCATTCCTCTAATATCTTTGTGGCCCTCCTCTGGACCCTCTCTAACAGTTTCAATACTCCATGTGAGCATGCTTGTTTTAACAGAATGTCTTTGATGGTGCAGTTAGGAAGACATAGATTATGCAATGATAAAATTTTAAATTGTTTGTCAAGGTAACAGAAAAATGATCTGCTCTGGTTTGAATGACTTCATGTAGTAACCAGTTGAACTTCAAGAGTGATGAAATGACAGCTTAAACTGTCCTGTCTGTAAAACAAATGTGACACAAAACCCCCAAGCAGCACAGCACTACACAGAATTATGTTTATTTTCTTTTATTCAAAAGAGATCAGGAAGTTGTTTTTTTTTTTAAGTAAAGATGTGAGATTAATTGAATAAAATACTCATTTAAGCCTGTGTATATATATAAATCAGTACATATATACCACAAATACGCTAGCAAAGAGGTGAGCAAGAATAATTCAGCTGTTAAAAAAAATATGCAGTGAATGCAAACTGTGTAGTTCTGTGATTTATTATAACTATGTTGGAGGACACAGTAAGTTTCTGATGATTTGGTAAGTTAGCCACAACAAAGGCATCATCAAGATAGTGTGATGTATTTTAATGACTGTTCCACACTGCAATATCTGTGTATTGGTATAGGCAGCTAGATAGGAAAGTCTGTAGAAAGCAGAGGTATGCTGTGCAGTGCTCCAGAAGTACAAAAGTGAACTATTGATTTTCTGGCTCTGCCTAACATTGCACAGAAAGAAGAGTGCCATGTGGAAATAGGTAAAAAACAGTAGGTAAAAATAGCAGTGAAGTTAATCTTCGCTGACATCAATACAGTATTTCTTGTGTATTAAGAAAAATGTATGATAACCACCTCTGTATAATCTCTCTTAACTCTTTTTATTTTAATCCTTTACAGTACTGCTTTTATGCTCCTAAAATTGTCATTGTCTAACTGGGCTTATTAAGGTCTGGTATCCTGATTTGATGTAGAAGACACATGAGATGAGTGGCTGTGATATAATGAGAGGAATACTAGTACTGCAAATTTATAATTCCTTATAGAATAAAATTAAACTGATTTCAACTGATCCAATGGGTGGCAACCCTGCCTGTGGCAGGGGGATTGGAACCAGATGATCCTTAAGTTCCCTTCCAACCACCATTCTATGAACACTATTTCAGACATCTGAAGTCTTTTTGGTTACTGGATATCCCATCTGACAGTACCATCATATACTGTGAACTGTGTCTCCCTTTCCTTTTGCTTACAGTCTTACTCAAAACAAATGCAATCTGCCTTTTAATTTTCTAGCATCAGTGGAGAAAATTAGCTATAAAACCCATCCAGAAAACATTTGATTGGCTCAGCAAGGGAGGTGGGTATGAAGGTATATTCCCCTCCATTGCAGAGGAATAAAAGGGTTAAACATTTGCTTCCTCTTATGCTTTAAAAAAAATTAAATAACCAAAATAATTACTAATTTATTGCTTTTAATAAAATCTGAATATCAAGCTTACAACAGATATAACTTATTTTGTTGTGGCCTAACTTGTAGAGTTCAAAAAAATAGTTTATCTACAAAAATTGTTGTAAAAAAGTAGAACAGACATTCTCAGATGAATAGTTTTAAACCTCATCTTGAATGGCATTGTGCATTTGAAAGTGTTTCTTTTCATTAAACATTACTGAAAGGAATGAGCAACATCTTACAAATACTGAAAGATAACACTAAGTTTTTTAATAAGTTTGGCATTTTTGCTTTGAAATTGTTTGAACATTATTTTTATTAGCCCTTCAAATTACTACAAAATAGTTGACTATTGTTATTTTAGAGGTAATATGTTACCACTTTGATTCATTAACTAATCATTCACTGCAGTATTCCTCAACTGCTTTCTTCTGCTGAACTGTCAAGGGAAGTCAATAAGGAAGGACTTCAGGATTGTAAAAATTGAACAAATATATTAAATGTTATTATTTGGTAGCTATATACTGTTCAGACATGCTGCCTAACTGGAAGATATTTTTTAATTCTAGTAAAGTAGATCCCGCAGTTGGTGACAGCCTTATGTGCTTCACTGATCTCAGCGTGTCTGTACATCTATCTTTAGACTCCCTCTAAATTTGTAGGTAATTTCTTTCTATTTCCATACAAGTATTACAGAAAATGTGATGATCTGATTAGTTGAGTTGTATCTTCTTAAAAGAATAATCTGAGAAAATTGCAAATTCTGGTAAATATCTTCCACCTTCTCCAGTAAAGTGAGGAGGAAAACCTCACTGCATCCTCCATTCTGCATCTCTGCCATTTATTTTTACGTTGTTTTGGAATCATAGAATGATTTGGGTTGGAACAGATTTTAAAGCCCACCAAGTTGCAGCCCTCTGCAGGACTGCCACCCAGCAGCTCAGGCTGCCCAGGGCCCCATCCAACTTGGCCTTCATTGCTGCCAGGGATGGAGCACCTACAGCTCCTCTGGGCAGGTGTGCCAGTGTCTCACCACCCTCTGAGTGAATAACTTTCCCCTGACATCTAATCTGAATTTCCCTTCTTTTATCTTAAAACATTTTCCCCGTGTCCTATCACTGTCTACCTGTGTGAAAAGCTGCTTTCCTTCCTGTTTAAATATTGGAAGGCCACAATGAGCCTTCTCTGCTCCAGGTTGAACAAGCCAAACTCCCTCAGCCTGTCTTCGTAGGAAAGGTGCTCCAGCCCTTTGATCATCCTCTTAGCCCTCCTCTGGACCTGCTCCTACGAGCTCCGTGTCTTTCTTATGCTGGGAGCTCCAGTCCTGAATGCACTACTCCAGATGGGACCTCACAAGAGCAGAGTAGAGGGGAACAGTCACCTCCCTTGACCTGCTGCCCACTCCTCTACCTGCTGGTTAGTTTAAATGATTTACATTCGAAAAAATTGATTCTACTTGACCCATGGAAATAAGAAAGTAATTCAGAAATTAGCAATTTAATCTGAACTTTGTGACATTTGATGTCTTGGTGGGCTACAGAGACTCAAATCAGTGTCCCCCCCAAGTCGCTGCAGCATGAGTTTATGTTTTTAAGTTCTGTTATCTTCTTGCAGGCACACACGATCGTGTTAACTCATAAACAGCCAAAGTTTTGTTTTATCTTTACCAGATGATTTCTGAAGATCTTTTTAGCATAAGAGATGCCTGCACATGTCATTGCTGGAAAGTTTTTGAGATACAGGAAAGACTACGGTGGATGAGTTTGTGTGGGATATTGTGCGGGTGGAGGGAAGAAGTTACTACTCTGGAAGGGACATCTGAAATGTAGTTTGCAGATGCAGGGAAGACTTACTTCATTAGTTCTCTTGTTCACTGTTTGCTCTGTTATTTTTTTCATGTTATAATTTTTGTTGCTGTGCTTGAGATGTCATGACAGGGATCCAGTTCTCAGGGCAAGGATGCTCATCTTCATGACAAATGCACACAAACAGAAAAAAAGTCTTCAGGTAACTCCTGAAAAAGAAACACTTCAATTAATAATTAATGCTCAGCAATTTTTTGGAGCATTTTTTACCATTTGGAAACATAGCCTGTACAAGATATCACAGTGATGCACAAGTTGAAAAAAATAAAGCTATTTATGGTTTGTAATATAGCTCAAAATCTCAAAATTTCAGAGTGACCAGAATTTTTTGGTTTTATTTTATTCATTCTGCTGAGAAAACCAAATTAGATTCCAGTGGTGGCATCTTGGACAACACTGTTCAAATTCTTATGCTCTTGCAAACAACTTTGCTTAATTTTATAAAAATGTCCTTTCTCTGGTGTTTGCACTTAGGCATGTGCTTACATCGAGCTAATTTCTGTCCCCTCTTTCTGTTGCTATGTAAATTTATTTGTGTGTCTTTTTTCATGAGTGGGTTTTTATTGTTCCTGCAGTTGTTGTGCTTTGCGCTGCTCAAGTGTAGGAGCTCTGTTGTGCAAAAGACTGTGAATACCTTTTATGTGTTGTTTACTTAATAAGGTGTTTATGCCTTTTAAAGAGAGAAATATATTTTTGTAGGTGCGTTATGAAAGCAGAGTAAGCAATCCTCACTACATATTTGTTGCCTAAGTCTATTACTATAAGAGGAATACTTTGTTAAGGGTTTCTGCTCTTGGGGAAGAAACTCAGCCTGTTTTAAGTTCATGTATTCCCTGGATGCAGGTATCCAGGTAACCATTCTTTCAGATCTGTGGGGGCACAGGTGGGAGGCAGTGAGCTTGGTTCTGCGTTCGATGAGCAAAATAGTCCCTAGCTACAGTTAAAATAAACCTGAAGATAAACATTTAACAAATCCCTCTCCGCCTTTTAACAAGAATTAATACCTTTAATCTCAGGTTTACCATCAAGGTTGCATAATATAACACCCTCTGTCAAATTATATTTTATATTAAACACTTCAAACAAATGAGGCTGGTGAGAGAGTGAGACAGCACAGCTATTTTTGGGTTTTCATTATAGAATTATGAAGATGAGTTTCTTGGAAACATCTTTTAAAAAGTGATTTTCAGTGACAGATAGCAAACTTGCTTTCCTTCCTCTTATTTGTTACTCATTTCAGTTTCCAAAACAACCCATCACAGATACGACTGAAATAATGATTCAGAAGATACCTCGTAGTGTGCAAAGCTTATTGCAGAAATTTATTACTCGTTACCAAACAGGTTGCATAAATATCACAGTTCAGCCAGGGATACGCAGCTGTTTAAGAGCAGACTTTATGCTGTCTGATGTTAGTACTTTTCGCAAGCCTTAGAGTCAGATGAATTGTGTGTATATTTCATTATATTTTGGAGAATAGTTTACAGTATTTCAGAAATGCTTTAAAAATATCCAAGGAGCACAATTTGTTTAAAGGAAAAAAAAAAAAAAAAAGAAGCCAATCAGAGTAAATTAGAACCCGGATGATGTTGTTATTATTGTTGTTATGGGGATTCTTTGGTTAAGAACTGAAAAAACATAGTTGAGTGCTCAGACATTCCTGAAGCTGATCATCTTTGGCTACCTATACGTACTTCTTATAATATGTAGCATCCATTTTGAAATATTGTACTTGAGCGACCTTGAATAAAAATTTTGAACAGTTTCCTAGCTCAGAAAAATTGCTTTCTTTTTAAATTGTGATCTTCTGAATTGATCTGTGTGCTTTAAAAGGCACTTCTCAAGATTGTACTGCTAGTAGATAACATCTTTTTGAAGTTCATAGTATACTTCTGGATAGTCTAAACTATACCAGATTGTGCAAGTGCAGGAGAGAGGCTTATTGCTATCAGTGCCAGGACAGAAGCCATGGGCACAAACTGGAGCACAGGAGGTTCCCTCTGAACACCAGGAGCCCTTCTGTGCTGTGCAGTGACAGAGCACTGGCAAAGGCTGCCCAGAGGCTGTGGGGTCTCCTCCTTGGGGATCTCCCAGAGCTGCCTGGACGTGGCCCTGGGCACCCTGCTCTGGGTGTCCTTGCTGGGGCAGGAATGGAGCAGAGGGACCCAGAGGGCCCTGCCAACCTCAGTTATGTTGTGATTCTTGTAATACTGGCAGACTGTTAATTCAGCAAGCCTTCATTCATAGTGTGCATGTCTCAACATGAGTCAACAAGGTTCTATGGATACTGACAATATTTTGACATATGAACAAGATGTGTATTTTCCTCTGGCTAGTAAAATATGGTCATAAAGTCTTCATAGACATATAATATGCAGAATCCAACTAACCTGGCAAATAAAATGTTTGTTGAAATGTATTCTGGCTTTATCTCCAAAGTACATTTGGAGAATATAGCATTTTGTTCATGCCAGGTGTTGGACTGGTTGCTGGAGACTCAGGTTTTCTATTTAAACCTGGTTGAAGCAGATTTTTTACTTGACCAGTGACCTTCCTAGAGAACAGTGTTAGTACAAAATTTGCCCTTCATACAGATTTTTTGGAATGGAGAGAGTGAAATTTTTTATTGCTTGTTAAAGCATAGTATTTTGAATTAGCCTATAAAATCAATTCACTTGCTGATTACTTTTGGAAGGAGTTAGTGATTCAATGGAAGGGAAATAGTCTTAGGGCTATGCTTGGTTAATGGGATTATTATGGGTTCCTCAGATACCGATTTTGAGATTAGATCCTAAAAATGTCAGGGATGGGAAATCAATACACGGATGTGTACCAAGATTTGTGAACTTAGGGAAAGCAGTTATCGCTATTTTAATAAAGATGTTAAAATCTTACATTATGGCTTATTTTCCCGTAATTGTTGTTTATATTTCTACTTACAGGATAGAAGTATAAAAGTATACTTCTATGGTGTGCATAAGAAGCAGCTAAATTAGCCAGGGTGCCATTTAGTGTTATCTTTAGTGTTACCAGATGGATCTCTGATTCTGTCATATGCTTTGTACCATGCATCAGTTTGGTTGCTCTGAACTGTTCTTTGTCTCTAGCTTAGATTTATCCAGCTGTCCTTTGTACATCTTCTTTTTTTTGTTGTTTTAATAATTTTTTTTCCATGTGAAATTCTTATTTTATTCTTTTCTATCTTCATATTTTTTCATTATTCTTTCTCAGTCCCTCATTCTTTCTCTTTGTCTCAGTCTTTGACATCTGTTGTATTCATCAGAGATTTCCATCTAGTATCATATGAAATGTTTGTCTGTAGGAGTTCATAGCAGACATGCTGGGAATAGATTTCAATCATACTCCCTTTGCCACTGTGCTTGTGTCTAAAATTGCTCAAATGCAATCGGAATGGAAAGCAAAACTCTTCGGTGCTTCTTATATTGGGTGCATCTACACATTCTCTGTTATTATCTGGTTAAACTTTTTCAATCTGGAAATAGACAAGAAAGCATTAAATTTCAGAATCTTTCATTGGGCAGTATTGTGAATAATAGTTATGAAGTGAATTTAGTTAATTTCCCTGAGCCCACAGCATTGACTGAGAAGCTGCACAAAATTAGCAACACCAGAGCTTAGTTTTATGTTTTGGATAAACATTAGGCACATATAAACAGTAAGAATTCACAAATAATTAATGAAATGAAATATAGAAAAGAAATAACTTCCTATCCCAAATGCTCCAAAGTATCCACAAGTGAAAGTCTGTGCTTTTATTCTGTTTTTATAGAAGACTGTTTTCAGTCTGGGAATATAATTACAAACATTTCTAATTTTATCACATTGTTAAAATCTGATTATTGATAGCATTGTTTTGTCCTTATCTCCCACACCTGGTTTTAACAGATTGTTGTTCTCTTCAGGTCAGACTAAAACGACGTACTGGTAATGGAATTACACTGGTGCATAACCAGAATAATCTCAAGGAATAGCTGACCTTTGGTTTCTAAGTATTTTAATATGATTGTAAACATGTACAACCACTTCTATACAGTGTCTTCTGTATAAATAGCCATGCCATAATTGTCATACTTGAAAAGTGTTATACAACATCAAAAAGAAAACATGCTGATTATTATCATGTACTGGGTATACACCAAAATGTTGACAAGATTTTACACTTTATTCTGTTGAAACAAGAGACTAGAATAGCTTTTATTATTATTGATATTATTACTTCCTTTTTTAGTCCCTGTAAGTTACAAGATAAAAGTCCAACTTATCAATATGTGAATACAATCAGCTGCCATTCTTTGTAGAATCATATCATGGCCTGGGTTGAAAAGGACAACAACGATCATCTAGTTTCAATCCCCCTGCTAGGACCACCAGACCAGGCTGCCCAGAACCACATCCAGCCTGGCCTTGGATGCCTCCAGGGATGGGGCATCCACAGCCTCCTTGGGCAACCTGTTCCAGTCTTACTGATTATTATTGAAATAAATACTATTTTGGAAAGCATCTGTGGATTCTTTTTCAGCGGGATTTCATGAGATATTTGATGTTTATTTCTCTCCCAATATTGCTTTTTACTTTTGAAAAGTGTGCAGTTCGTGCAGCTACAGAAGGACGAATCCTTGTTTTGGAAGGTTTGGAGAAGGCTGAGCGCAATGTCTTGCCTGTGTTAAACAATTTGTTGGAGAACAGGGAAATGCAACTTGAAGATGGACGTTTTCTCATGTCCGCAGAACGTTACGACAAACTTCTGCAGGTAGGGAAATACCATTTGGATTTTCCATTCTTTTTTTCCTGCTCTTGGTAGTGCTTGAATACTGTTATGAAGAGGATAGTAGTTAGAAGCCAAATGCTTGGAATCGAACGCAGTGTGTATGTGAGATGTTACACAGGTTGAAATTTTAGGGTGGAAGTTAGCTGAGATGCATAACATTCCACTTCTGGTTTCAATTAAAACATTGTTTGAACCTATATCCCCTCTGCCCCCATTAAAAAAAAAACAAAACAGTTGTTCATGCCAGCTTTTTATGCTGTAAAATGTATGTAAAATGTGGAAGCTGTTGAGGTTAAACAAAATATATTTGTGAAAAGAGATTACAGTTGAAAGAGTCCCCGTGAAGTTCAGATAGTGCTTCAGCATTGTTGTAGTCCTGTTGATAAGCTTTTAAAATGTTAGGGTACCAAACAAAGAGGTCAAGATTAGCGACACAGTATTTCTCAGTGCTGTCTCACCTTTAATTTAGTAAAATATGTGTGAGGAGCCAATCCAAATGATAAGAAATTGGTAATGAGTTTAATTTTGGTAGGCAGTGGGATTATATTGTCTGCTACTGTTACTACTTCAGCCATTTTCATGTTCTTCAAGGTTTGAATCCCACTGCTTACATTTGAGTTGGATGCTCTTCCGCCTTTTGGGGACCTTAGTAAATTTAATCAGTTTCCACCAGTACTCTGTTTCATACTTTCGTGTGCTGTAGTGTCCACTCATATACCTGTTGGTCTCTTGTCTGATCTCACTCATGTTTCTATCATACCTAACTGTTGGTAAGTATATGATTTGGACCTATATGAAAGAAGGAAATGTGCAGTGAGCCTTCTAGTTGATCCCAATTAAAGGAGCTCGCCTCCTATGTTGTTAATACCATAGCAGATTTCTGAAAATATATTGATATTTCTTCAGTTTCTTATCTCTGGTTTGAAATCTTCTGATTTGTGCCTTTTCCAAAAACCTTTTTATGGTATTTAATTAGAAGATAAAATTGTTGGGAGAATTATTACCGAATTTGAAAAATAAGCTTTTAAATTGTGATTGTATTTAAAAACTGAAAATGACAATTCAGACTCGGACAAGATTTGGTTGCAAAGTAAAGCATCTTCTCTTTTCTTTTTTCCTTTTTTAAGAATATTCTAATGATAAAATGCTTCAGAATGAGTGCCTCAGGTGCACTGTTAATAGTTGATGAATTAAATAAATCTCTTGTTATAATACTAAATCTAATATTGTAGTTTGGCAGATATTACATTATATAAGCTAATGTTCATTTTCTCTTCTTCAGTGTGAATAATTATATACTATATAACTAGGTCAAGGAAGACAAAACTGTGATGTGTGAAGATTTAACAGTGTATTGCTTTGTATGCATTGAATCTTTTACAGGACAGCAACTGAAATACACGACATAGATGTTCTTGTGAACGAGTCCAGTGATACTTCTGTTTTGGTATTGCTTGTAATAATGCATATTTTATAAATGAAAATTTTAAAGCAATAATGGTCTCCTTTACAGCTACAAGAAGAAGGGAAAAGAAAAAAAAAATGTACTCACAGTACCATACTTCTAGTGCTTCAGGTTAAAATAAATTTTGTCATCTGTTTATTTTCTGTTCTTTTTGAAAGCAAGGTTCTGAACATGTGGTTCTGAACCATGACCGTCTGTGGGGTCTCTAATCAAATTGCCTGACAGCTGTACATAATCAAATGTTCTGTCTCCATTTGTTTTGGAAAACCTTGCTTTTATGATCAGCAAATTAGAATAGTTCAATGCTTTTTAGCATTTCTGAATGAAAGATGGGAACAATACCATATTTATAGCTTGACAAACAAGGATTGTTTGTCTGTCTGCTGCTGCTTAGTCTGGAGGAGTATTTAGTGATGTAATTTTTTTTTTTTTCTGCTTTATTTTGGTTAATTTAGGATCATACAAAATCAGAGTTGGATGCATGGAGGATTGTTCGAGTTAGTGAAGATTTTCGTGTAATAGCATTGGGTTTGCCAGTACCTAAATATTCTGGTAACCCCTTGGATCCTCCCCTTCGCTCTAGATTTCAAGCTAGGGATATTTATCATCTGCCTTTTAAGGTAAGCACTTTAAGAGAAGAGTTGGACTATCTGTACTGAGTAGAAGCTATTATTTTGACATAGTTTTACTTAGCTCACCTCTGAAATCAATACCTAAACAATACATTTATCTTAAATGGCATTTTTTCATACTGCTCCCTAATAAGTTCCTGAAAGGCAGGCTTAGAGTTGTCAAGGAATGCTGCAGCAAAAAAATAACTTCCATTAGACAATATAACCCTAGAAGAAAGATTTGATAATATTTCCTTCCGTTCATAAAATTAAATCTGTGTTCAGGAGTGAGTAGACTCTTCATGTCTAAATTAGCAGAAAAAATAGAAAGTGTCTCTACATCATGTGCCGTGACCTACGGTATGACCCAAAAATGAATTTACTTTATGACTTTATGTTCTATTTTCAGGACCATCTTCAGCTATTATATTCAATTGGATCAAACATTTCTGCAGAGAGGTAATTTTTTATAATTAAAAGAAAAATCAAAATTAATGAAGAAATGTGGTGTCATTTCAGGTTTCCTTGCTATTTTTATAACTTGTGTCACTACATGGAGACCAGAGCTGAAGAAGCTTTTAATATGTGCGGGTGTATGCTCAAACAGCTTTTTATATGAAGCCTTCATAGTGAATCCTTAATGCTTTAGAACTTCAATCATGTTATTTTTTTTTTTTTTTTGCTCAGATAGAGTTTCAGCATCTTATAATGATCTTAAACCGTAATTAACTATTTAGGCTTTATTATTTTAAGTATAGATGGCATATGTAAAACTCTGTACTTATTTTTCCTATGCAGAATTTCTCAGATCCTGTCTTTTGCTACAACTCTCTGCTCTCAAGAATCCTCTACACTGGGAATTCCAGATTTTCCTTTAGACAGCTTATCTGCTGCAGTTCAGATTTTGGTATGTGTATACACATGTGCTGTGAAACTGTACAAGCTTAAAATTTCTTAGAATTAGATCTGTATTTTTCATGTGTCTGGAAGAAGATGAACAAGAATATTTTAAAGAAATAACTAAAAAATCTGAGGATGGTTTGAATAACAATACTTCAACCAAGCATAATATGGAAGGGCAAAGAATGGCACAATACAATATTTTTAAAATAGTTGAATGTATCTGTGTGTTTTCAAAGTAATGTTCCTATTCTGCCTAATCAACTTCTGTGACTTCAGATACAGCGTATGTGATGACAGTGAGGTTGTCATGGGCCTCTTTGTATTAGTCGATGGAGAGAAATAAGCATTTTTGTAGGTTGTGATTTATCTATTTTAATACTGTAGTTGTAAATCAAATTGGCTGCATTACAAAGACACTTACTACTCTCCTTTAACAACAGAAAGTTCAAATGCAGGTACACCTGTGTCAGAGGCTGTTAAGACATATGAGATGAATCCCATATTAGATCTTTGGGAAGGCTGGTGAATTTAGAATAAACTTAGGGGAGTTATCAGGAGATGCAGGCTGAGCATATTTGAAGGTACAGTAGTTCCTGACAGCTACAATCCATAGTGGAGAAGTCTACTAGAATAATTCTCAATTGTATCTTCCGTGCAATCATCTTATCAGTGGTATTGCTCAGTGACAGTATGTTTTATTGGATTGTACATATTAAAAGGTGTCAGTTATTTGTGTCACTGCTGTGCTCAGTTCCTTCAGCTATAAGCTAGAAAGTCATTGTACCTGATACTTAGAAATAGAATTTTGGTCTGAATTAGTGGTATTACATCAGATAGTATGAAGTGATTAAGATTCAGGTTTAGAGAACTGAAAGAGCATATAAAGGGCTTTGGAAAGAAATACATGATGGATTTTAAAATAAATTACAACTTCTTATTCTTTAAGCCCTGTAGTGAAGAATTATTTTTAAATGACTGCCAGATAGCTTTCAGAGAGATGGAAAGAAAATGAGATGTAAGCCATTATCTAAACTATGGAATGAAGGAAGCGTTTTATTTTACATTAGAGAATGTGAAAATGTTACCATTGTATGACAGTGTCTTTTTTGGATAGACCAGAACTGTTTCTTTTAGAATTAGTTTTAATCACTTAGTTTTCTGAGCCAACTGTTCTCACTGATTCTAGCTAGAGCATTTCTCCTTCACACACTGGGTCATTATCCTCTACTTTAATTTAACCATTTTTTGGTTTGGGATTGATTTACAATCATAGAATCATAGCATCCTTAGAGTTAAAAGGGACCTTTAAAGGTCATCTAGTCCAACTCCCCTGCAATGAACGGGGACACCTACAGCTAGATCAGGTTGCCCAGGGCCTAATCCAGCTTTGCCATGAAAGTCTCCAGAAACTTTCAGGCAATCTCTGGGCAACCTCTTCCTGTGCCTCACCATCCTCAATGTAGAAGGTTTGGTGTTTTTTTTATATCTAACCTAGATCTACTTTCTTTGAGCTTGAAGCCACTTCCCCTTGTTTTGTCACCACAGACCCTTCTACAGAGTCTGTCCCCTTCTTTCCTGGAGCTCCCCTTTAGATATTGAAAGGCTGCTATTAGGTCACCTTGCAGCGTTCTCTTCTCCAGACTGAAGAGCCCCAGCTCTCTCAGCCTGTCTTTGTAGGAGGGGTGTTCCATCCCTTGGATAATTTCTGTGGCCCTCCTCTGGACATGTTCCAGCAGCTCCATGTCTCTCCTGTACTGAGGACTCCACATCTGGATGCAGTACCCCAGGTGAGGTTGTACCAGCACAGAGCAGGAGAGCAGGATCACCTCCCTTACCCTGCTGGCCATGCTTCTTTTGGTGCAGACTGAGATATGGTTGGCTTTCTGGGCACATTGCTGGCTCATGTCCAGCTTCCCATTCACCAATACACCCAAACCATATAGCAGTGTAGAATGAATATATCATAAAGACTGTCTCCCTGTCTTCTGCATAGATTAATGTAGTTCCAAAAATGTTTTTCTTAGTTTGAAAACTCCTTTCTCCAGATTTTTTTGTAGGATGCTGTTCTGAAGAGGCTAATTTTGGATATGCCACTGTAATTATTATTAATTTGAGATAACGTGTGCAGATTATATGTTACATCTTTATTTATAGCCAGAGGGCTTTTAAAATGCAATAATGGCCTTTGTGATCCTTTAGGCAGCATATTTACTACAGTGCTCTTAAATTGTTTATTTTTACTGATGTTTTTTTTAATATGGAACATTATAAATAGTACTACTGATTATAAGTATGAATTGAATTATGCATTTCATAAAATATGCATCTCCTGATCTCATTTCTGAGCAACTCTTCTCTTTAGTTCGATCTCTGCGTAATCCAAGTCTGTAATTGAAAACTGATCCATTTTACTTAAATTATATTAGAGCGTGTAAAAGAAGTAGAAGCAGTCCACTAACTGTTGATTCACTAATGTTACTCAGGATCAATCCTTAATAACGTGCATGTCTTTTGTAAAGCAATTGAGCATTACTTTAGGATTTTTTGTAAGACTTTTTCTGCCATGGAGAAAGTTGTGTGCATATCTCTTAACTATTCTCAAAAGTAGTTCTATTTCTTTCTCTTATTGCTGTGGCAAAATAACTGGAATCATTGCTAGTTCAGATAATAGCTGACAGAATAATTATTACTTACAATTAGCAAGGAAGTGCAAAACATCATTTACAATTTTGTTTGGAAAGTGCAAACGTCCTTGGTAACACATTTCAAAGCAAAACAAATTTTGTTCAGCTGTTCCAAATTTTCTAGAAATTTGTTAAGTGAAACCTGTACAATATAATAGAATTAGAAGTAATATTAGGAATTGCTATGAAATAGTAGGCTATTATTGTACAGATTCTTGTCATACTGTGAAACACAGTTACCACTGATGGAATTTGTCTCATCTAACCTCAAGTGATGTTAAGATTCTGAGCCAGTCCCTGTAGCCTCCATTTATGCATGGGAGTTTTGGCATCACTTATCTAACCTACTTGAGATATTTTCATTGTGATGAATTGCATGTTCAAAAGTGCCTGTTTTGACATCTGACAAACTGCTGGATGAGTTGGTCATTTGTTTATTGCCATTAAATTTTTCATTTTAAGTTTAGCACTGTTTTGGATTTAACGCCTGATGAAGAATGAACCAATTTTTTTCTTTCATCTGTATTTTTAATTTGAATTAGGATTCATTTCCTACAATGTCAGTCCAGCATGTTATTGACCGGCTTTACCCCTATAATGTTTTCCTTGGAAAGGAAGGCAGAACTGCAGTCAAAGATGCACTAAAAGTAAGTACTGCATGTTGTAATTCCAGGGAGCAATGAATGTTGATTAATGCTACATCATTATTTCAGTTTTTAAAAAGAATAAAAAAATCTTAAGTGAGTGAAGTGGTTACATTATTGCTGGTACTAAAACAGTCTTTCAAAAACACTGTAGATGTTCATAGATTCCCTTAGAGTGCTCATAGATTCACTTAGAGTGAAAAGAGAAACTTCTGTTTTCTATAGAATGCTTAGACCTTAGCTCAACACTGCACAAAACCCATTTCTATAGAAATGTTTGTTTGAGAGTAGCTTATTCTGTGGCTAAAGTAGTTAAATGCTTAAAAATACCTTTGGGACATGACCTTTTAGAGGAGATACTAAAGTAAAAACAGATCACATGGCACAAGATGCATTTGATAAAGTATACATAAAGAATGTATTAGTTTTCTGGCTTTAGTCTGTATTAGCCTTTTCTTGTTTGTATCAGATCCGTTCTGTTGTTATGATCATGTTTAATAACAGCTTATCAAGCTTGTAATTGTACTGGGTTATTCTATTCATCCTTCTAAAACTTTAGCGCAGTATTTGCTTTCTTTAATCTTTGAATGTGTTGTAGGAGATAATGCAAATTAACATTTGCAGCCTGAACCATCTCACCCAGCTCTTTCAGTCCTGAAAAATGAAAGTCATTTGTACTTGCCTATTTAGGAATACTCAACGTAGTGACTAGGGAGTGGTCTTGAGCCATGTCTATGTGTCAGGGAAATGACTTGTCTGTCCTTGCTGCCACTTCCCAAATACTGTCTTTTGGACAGGAACTTAGTCCTGAATTCCCTAGTTTAGCTAGGCTGATCAGCTTGTTTTCATGAGTTTTTGCTTTTGAAGGAGGTCCTGCTAGTGTTCACAGGCCTTCAGAACTTCCTTCTGTGGAATCCTGTCTGTTACTTCTCTGAATGAGCCACTCTGGTCCCATGAAATGCGAGATCTGTACTCTGTTACTTGGCTTCAGTGCTCCTCCTCAGAATTTTGACCTCCATTATTTCCTGGTTGCTGCAACCAAGGCTGCTGCCTGTTGCTGCATTCCCAACCGATTGTTCCTTGATTGTGAACAGCAGAGCCACTGTGCATCACTCCAGCACAGCACCTGCGTTAAGAATTTATTCCAGACCACCTTCCAAAAAAGGTAGATTGATTATGTCATGCTGTGTTTCCCTTCTAGCACACATCAGGATGATTGAAATTGCCAGTAAGAACCAGGATGTAGATGGAAATAGAAATTTCTCTGTTAACAGAGCAGAAACAGTCACTTCTGTTCTTAAGTGCTTTTATTGTTATCTTTCTTTTTTTTTTTTTTTTTGCTATCAGTTATGCATAGTATGTATTTTTACATTCTGTACCATTAGCTTCCTTCATTTTCCATTTCTTTTAATGAATTTTCTGCTATGTGTGTTTTATCATCTTATTTAAGAGGGTTGATTTAACTTGTACAACTTTCTTTCTTTGTGACTGTCTACTTTTAAATCCTCTTTATCATTTAAACTTTTTTTGTGTTAATTTTTCTTATTTTGATATTCTTTCATAAGCTTGTCTCTCTAGATTAGCAGGTATGTATAATCCTATTAGGAATTTTATTCTGTTTGCACGCAACAAAGCAGACAATCTTATAAAATATATTAAACAATTGGTTGTACTGAGGAACTCCTGTTTATAATTGTACTTTAGTAGTAGCATTGCAAGAACTGAAAGCAAAATGATTTTTGCCATCCCACAAGAAATGTGAAGGAGAGGAGTCTTGCAGAAGCAATGTGATTTATTATTCTGCCCTTCTCCAGCCATTAAGAGAATGTCCAGCTATGTTTGCCACTGAAAACTGTGTAATGTAACAGTTAAGGAATATTAATTTCAACTAGGAAAGATTGAGTTGAAAAAAGTATACCTGACACATATTTGGAGTTGATTAATTAATTTGTGAGGATTGAATCACCATTTAACATCAGCTAATGTTTAAAGAAAACAGAAACAAATTCCTTGTCATAAATGTAAAGTTTAGTGATCAGAGTTGGAGACAGACATGGGCAAGTAGTGCTCTAGCTCTTAATGTATGTTACTTTCCTGAGCTGTTTCAGTCAGCTGTTAGAGGTGAGAAATAAGGTAGATAACTGGCTGTACAGCTGGTTTTGGCATCTGTTAGAACCTGTGTATATTTCTAGAGGCCATCACATTCCCTGGACACTTGTCTTCCCAACCGTAATCCTCAGCTTGGGTATGTCTTTTCCATATGTGCCTTCTTTCTCAATAGGACTCCACTATGTCTTAGGTAGTCCTCTTAATTCTTGCTCTTGATAGTCAATGAAATGAACTACTGACTTACACTTTCCCTGCAAATAAAATTAATTTGTTAGTGTGTTAGTCTTAGATGCGTAAAGATGCTTTGAAATGCAGATCTCATGTTGAGTGAACCTATTAAATCTAACCTGTCTTAGTTTTATCTCTATCTGTCTGAGAACTGTTTTGTAGGGTATAAAATGTGGCTCCTTGTGTCAGCCTGGCCAGCATTGAGTGGAATGTTCTTTGGTTGCACACCTAATCACTGTTGATGCTTTATTAGAGAGCTGGTTATCATACAGGGCACTGGTACAAGGAATGCAGTTTCCAGTATTCATTAGTTCATTACATCATTAGCTTGCAACAGACAGAAGTACCAATGTAAATTTGAGAATGATCTATCTTTGTATACCTATATTTGAAGTTGCTTCATTTGAGAAACTGTCATTTCCTGGTTTGAATCTTAAAGAAGATTTTAAATGTAAGAGATCAAGAGATCTTGCAAAGCCAGGTATGGCTTGGTTTGAATTCTGGCCTTTATACTTTGATTAAGTATTTGCATGAGAAATTATTTTTGAATGGTAGATGAATATTTGAAATATGCTTGTAAAAAATTATTTAACTTGAGCATTTCCTTTAGACAGTTTAGATGCAGACAAATGACTGCTTTCAATGAAAACAGTCTCCAGTGAAACATTTCCAAACAATTAGCTTAAATATGTATGATGTCTTCCACAGTAATGAAGTTTTCTTTCCTACGTACTATTGATAGGCATTTATAAAACTGGCCATTGATATTCGGTTGCGTTTGTGGCTCACAAGAGACTGCAGTTAATTCCTTCATTGTTCCATAAGCTTTCAGTACGTTGTTTCAGATTCATCACAGATTTGGGCTTTGCTTTTTAAATTCTCACACGCGCCATTTGCATGCTTGATTTTTTTTTATGTTATTGGAAACATCCACTGTTTTGTTTTTGTTTGTTGTTTACTTTTTTTTTTTTTTGCATTATTTGCACATCCTCTTTGATGTTGCCTGACCTCCTCCACTGACCTCCTCCTCTATTTCCCTGCTTCTCAGTAGGAAGCCTCTTTGAACCACAGAAGCACTCTCTTACAGAGTGGGCTAATATTACAGAAAATTGGATTCATCTTTCTTGTTTAGACAATTCTATTATTCTGGTTACTTCTGAGATCTTTCTATTGCAAACTGTAGTCTAAGGCAGAATTTGCTTCTTTTTCATCCCTCTCCCACAAAGTCATTTATAAACATTGGGTTTTTTTTTGCATTAATGCCAATTAATGACTCAGTGCTAATTTTCTGTTCTTATTTTGCTTCTTGTAAAAGTTTAATCCTCTTATTCCTTGTAAAATTATCTTTCCCTCCTGTGCAGAGAATCATAGAATCATAGAATGGCCTGTGTTGAAAGGGGCCACAATGATCATCTATTTCCAACCCCCCTGCTATGTGCAGGGTCGCCAGCCACCAGACCAGGCTGCCCAGAGCCACATCCAGCCTGGCGTTGGATGCCTGCAGGGATGGGGCATCCACAACCTCCTTGGGCAACCTGTTCCAGTGTGTCACCACCCTCTGTGTGAAAAACTTCCTCCTAATATCTAACCTAAACCTCCCCTGTCTCAGTTTAAAGCCATTAGCCATTCCCCCTTGTCCTATCACAATCCACCCTCGTAAACAGTCATTCCCCCTCCTGTTCATACGCTCCCTTCAAGTACTGGAAGGCCACAATGAGGTCTCCCCGGAGCCTTCTTTTCTCCAATCTAAACAAGCCCAGTTCCCTCAACCTTTCATTCCTTTTTCTCTTGATTGCTCAGCTTTCAACTTTGATGAATGAGATATTACTGTGGCTTTTCTTATACTTAAGCCCCTTTGATAATGACTTCTCTTTTTACGACAGAACAGTCATTTTCATGCTATCTGTATAAAGCATGAATTAGAATATAATGCTCAAAAGTGGATTGGGAATACAGAAGCCCGTTCCTTTTTGATTTTTCCAAAACATGCTGAAGGCTTGGTAGGTAGAAGTCAGTTTTCATGGTGTGATAAGACTGTGGAGCTACATAAACATAACGTTTGGTGGTTATTTTTACTGGTAGCCAGATATTTAAATCTGCAGTTTTTTATAATTGCCTGCAAAGATAGGTGGTCTATTACTAAACTGCTAAAGGCTGTCATCCATTTGTTTTATTATTTCAGTCTGTCCAAGTAAGGATCTGCAAAGTAAGAATATGACAGCTTAAATTGCATTTGTCATTAGTCGGAGTAAATAGATAGTAGAGCATTTTGGTTTGGTTTTAAATGAGTATGGCCATGAAGAATGTAAACATGGGTGCGTAAAGTGAAGTTTAAATAAATGAAATGTGTTTAAGACTTCACAAGTAATTAATCTGGGATATGCTTCTGGCCCTGTTATCAGAACAAACAGTTCTAAAAAAGAAATCTGTATTTAATAAATAATTCCCCCAACCCTCTCATTCTACAGCGTTTTGAGCTCCAAGACTCAAACAAACAATTGCGCCCAAGAAGGATTACAAAAGTTGAACGTGTACCAGGAAACAAACCCTTCAAGGCTGATGTAACTGTACAGATTGGTGAAAGTGAAGTGACATTCCAGGTAATTACATATTCCTAAAATGATATGTAGTTATTGTTAAGTTACTTTCATGTAACCAAGAATTTGACGCTTGTCTTTGATCCTGAAACACATTTGTGTTGAATATTTGATTTTTGTTATTTTTTCAAAAGCACGTAGATATGGGATCATTGGATTATGGATAAGCAAGATTTTAGACAAATGAATCGTATATAGGAAACTACAAATTCAAGTATATCAAGTGCTGAAAAATGTGTGAAATCTCTAATGCAGTAGAACATCCAGAAATTTAGAATAAAAATGCTTGTGGTGTTCTTGGTGCTGCTTTCCCTTTTTCTTAGAATAAAATAATGGTCTGTATGCATCTGCACTTCAAATAAAATCTGGTGAGTGTTTGGTAATGTTCTGACACGGGGTGTTGGGAAAATGGAACAAAAATAATTGCATTAAATGTGATTGGTCTGAGAAGTTTGTGACCTGCTCAGTGGTGAAAGAAGATTCTATTCAGGAAAGAGGCAGTGATTTGAGTATTTGAAGTTAATTTTGAGTTTGGAGGTTAGATAGTCTCTAAAGATGGAGAGTTAGTGGGAGTCAGAGACAGTTTTAATACAGATGAAGGTTATCCTCAGAGACTCTGTACTGTGACAGTGCAAAAATGGGAACAGCAGCAAACAGGAATTTGCAGAAGAAGGTAAATCTGTATGGACTTGATAGGACTTTTTTCTGAGGAGGTGGATTTTTGCATTCATTTGACTGTGTAGGTAGATGATACCTGCTGAAAATATGCCTGCAGAATGCATTTTTTCAAGCAAGAGAACATGAGAAGTTTGCTGATGAAACAGTTCCAGACTGGAACAGAAAATGGAAATAGTGCAAGCATCTTAATGTGGAGGATGACTGAATATTTTTACTCTCCAAAGTTCTGATCAAAGTGGCCCCTTCAGATCTTTGCAAGACACATTCTTCCTTTTTTTTTTTTTTCTCTGCTAAGGAATAAATACTTTTTATATTTTGATTTCTGCATGAACAGTCTGAAGTTCTTTTCGTACCGCAGTGCCATAATTCACAGAAATCACAGAAACACCAAGGTTGGAAAAGACCTACAAGATCATCCAGTCCAACCATCCACCTATCACCAATAGTTCCCACTAAACCATATCCCTCAACACAACGTCCAGTCGTTCCTTGAGCACCTCCAGGGTCGGTGACTCCACCACCCTCCTGGGCAGCCCATTCCAG
Organism: Phasianus colchicus; assembly: GCF_987193195.1. Classification (NCBI taxonomy): domain Eukaryota; kingdom Metazoa; phylum Chordata; class Aves; order Galliformes; family Phasianidae; genus Phasianus; species Phasianus colchicus. Next base: position 167,327,002 of record NC_143436.1, on the reverse strand, counting down.
TCCCTGACCACTCTTTCAGAGAAGTAGTATTTCCTAACGTCCAGCCTAAATCTCCCCTGGCGCAGCTTGAAGCCATTCCCTCTAGTCCTATCGCTGGTTACACGAGAGAAGATGCCAACCCCCAGCTCACTACAACCTCCCTTCAGGCAGTTGTAGAGAGCAATAAGGTCTCCCCTGAGCCTCCTCTTCTCACACTGAACAATCCCAGCTCCCTCAGCCGCTCCTCATAAGACCTGTGCTCCAGTGCCCGCACCAGCACCAATTGAATTGGTTCACATTTCTTAATTTTTTTTTTTTCCATTAAGAATGGGAGAAGAAAGTGGGAGGAAGCTGTCTATTAAAAAATCAGAATCATAGAATGTCTTGGATTGGAAGGGTCCCTAAGGATCATCAAGTTCCAACCCCCCAGCCACAGGCAGAGCCGCCAACCTCTAGATCTGATGTAGCATCTAGACCAGGTTGCCCAGGGCCCCATCCAACTTGGTCTTGAATTCCTCCAGGGACAGATTATATCGTGTTAATTTTATTCAGTGTATTAAGATTTGGGTTTGATAATTAGAGTCATCCACAAAATATTACAGTATTATTTGGAGAAGTGTAACCCAAAGTCCATACAAAATCTAGAGTTATCACAATATAGATATATTAAGCGTTTTGTTTTCTTTTGTCTTGTTTCCTTTTAGGTTCCAGCTGGGACTGGGCTATTAAAACAGCATTCTCAATCAGATAAATTCATAAGAACTTCCAGTCATGATCAGCTGTTGGCAGAAATGATGCAGTCTCATATGGTTAAAGATATGTGTTTGATTGGAGGAAAGGTAAGAATTTTATTGTCTTGTTTCCCTTCTTCCCCATGTTTCTTACAATGTAATCTAGTTATTATTTTTTTATTTTTTAGGGCTGTGGAAAAACAGTTATTGCTAAGGAGTTTGCTGATATACTAGGATACAGCATAGAACCTATCATGCTATATCAGGTAAGTAAAAGATCTGCTGACGATCATGCTTTAAATATGATCCAAAATGTAACACGCAGGCTGGTTCTCCATGTAAGGCAGTCTTTATATATAGCAGCAGCTTCTATAATGAGTAACAATAATCACCAATGTATAAAGGATACTAAAAATAGCATTATGGTAATTATAGAGTGTTTTTTACTTTCTCTTATAGAATACTCGCCTAAAATGTACTGCAGACCTGAACAGAGGGGGTAGTATACAGCAATATAGATAGTTCAATGTTATTGCTTATAAGTTAGCCCTCATAGTGCTTTACTTTCATTTTATTGGGTTCATTGAGAATGTGAAAGAAAGATAGATAACTTAAATAAGCAAAATGTAAGGAGAAGCATTCACTGCATCTTTCTGTTAGCAAGAAAGAATTGACAGTTTGTTTTGTGATTTGACATAACTGAGTATCATGAAGAAAATGATGTCTTTCATATCTTTTCAGACTTTCTCTCTACTTTTGAAGTATGTTTCCTTTTGGTCAGAGTGGTGACTTCTTGTAATTCATGCATTTTGAAGACCTTTTCTCTTTCCTTTTTTTTGTTTGTCCCTATGCTGTTTAATTTTATAATCAATCAGCAGTATTAATGTTATTTTTCACTGTTATGGAAGACGGTTTCTTAAGTATATTGAGAATAGATAATGTTATTAAAGCTTATTGAGAATGTTTTCAAGTTATTTTTCACTTTCTGTAGGCTTACAATTTATTTTTTTTTCCTTCTGTCAAGATCTTTCATTGTCCTCTTACAGCTTATTTTTTCTGATGCCTATCACATGGGATTTTAAATAATGCTATGATTTCTCTTGATTTACTTTTTTCCCTTTTTTATTTTTGTTTTTATTTTTTACATTTCTCTTTAGTCTGATGGTTACAGTGGTGGTGGGACTGCATTGCAGTAGAGATAAAAAAAAGATAAAGTTCTGTATTAAAAAGTGTTGGATCCTAGAAATAAAGAATGAGGATTGGTATTTATAAGTGATAAATGCGTATTACATTCAATTGATATTAATGCTGCTCATTTTTTTTTAGCTGCCATCACTCTTAGCCTAACTGTTGCTAATTTATTTAAATTTTGCCTGGGATCTTAGTATAGATGTGGCTTTAAAAATAAATTCGTGGAGACCTGTGTGTTTTTTTGTGAGGCTTATAGGTGGCTGACTTAGCTGTCTTAAAATGACATTTAGGGATAAAATGAAAGGAAGAACTAGAGAAGTATAAGGGCTTCTATGGGTTTTGCAGGTAGTGTCAAGGAGCTGTAGGTATCAACAAGGCTGGTGTTTCTAGTGAGGTGGAGGAAAAAATCTACCGTAGTTTAAAGTAGCAGTGGTTCCAGACAGGTTAGATGTACAGAAAAATCAAATTAAGGAGATGTCAGTTGTCTCAGAGTATGATAAATGTGGAGCATGGGCCCTGCTATCTGGTTAGGTTTCTTTCTGTTGATTTCATCCTGACAGTGCATCAGACTGTCTCACAGCACTATAGAGTGTTTGTTTGTTTGTTTGTTTTTTAAACCCTGAGGTCTGTCCTGCTTAACAGTGATCTCCTGTAGGCAGTGTTCATTTGGTACTTGTTTGGAGAATATTGTCAGTCTTAGATCTTGATCAACTGTGACCTCATGTCATAGTCTGAAAAGTATTGATGTTAAAAATAGAGTGACTGAATTTGCTTATTACATGTAAGGTTTTCTCCATAACCTTTAGGAATGAAAACACTCTCAAATGAAATATGAAACTAAGGGTGTTCCATGACCTTGTAAGCCAAAGCATACCAAGTATCACAAATCTTGCAGTCATAAGTGATAATTGACAATGTTGAGGGGAAGATTAGCATCAGATTTAACACAGTATATTCTTAACACAGCATATTCTTTAACACAGTATATTCTTCCCCTTCCTTTGCTTATTTAAATCTTTCTCAGGCAGCAGGGAGACCTTCAAAGGAAGGAAAAGACAGTGGCAGCTGATTTGGATGCATGTGGGGAGAGAAGAGACACAGGCAAAAATGGGTGGTATCATTGAAGGGTTGAAACAGACAAAAGAAAATAAAAAGGAAAACAAATTTATGATGATGAAAGAAAAAGTCCATTTTATGTTTTTCTGCATTGACACAAGCTTCTTCAAGCACAGTCCCACTGTTCTATTCTTCCTTCCCCCAGCATGCCTTTAGCTAAAAGAGGTGCAGACTCTAAAAGTTTATCTGCATAAATGGAGTCAGACAGATATAAGCTCTTCCCCTGTATTTTAACCTTTCTAGTTGTGATCAGGTTTGGTTTTCAAAGTTAGACAGCCCGATCAATGCAATATGATGTTCCTAGTGATACACCTGGCTTTTCCAGAAGTATCTGTTATCCTGTATACAGTCATATAGTAAGATAGGTGCATAGATTCTGGGCCAGAATTATGTCATACTTCTTTCTGCACTTGTCCATATGAACATATTTTTAAATCATCCCAAGAAAATGACTTTTATTCCTTGACAAATGCACATAAAGACAGACGCACTCACACTTCTGTTGCATGAGGTACAGTGATCCTTGTGCCGACTGATCCTTGTGGATCTCTTCCAACTCAGGATAGCCTGTTCTGTACTTTTACTCACCAACAAAATCATTTGATTATGTGATCCAGCAAGCTTAAAAATATAACCACTGTTTTTAAATAGCCTAACTTTAATTAGTATGGCTTCACTGAATAGAGCAGACTTCGAGATGACAGAGCACTGGAGCAGATGACTTCCTTTTTGGAGATGCATGAATGGAGGAGCTGATGAAGAAATCAGCTACTCTCTGGACACTGTTCTTTCAGAAGGATCTGTGATTACTGCTGAAATAAAATCTAGGCTAAGGGTTTGAAGTATTTCACATTAGAGTGAACCATTCTTTTGGTTTCACCAGGATTTGATCAAGTTAAAAGGGCACAGGAAAGAAGGGGACAGAATTTAGCAGGATCTGTGGTGATAGAAATGGTTTCATGCTTAAAGAGGGTAGATTTAGGTTATCTATAAGGAAAAGATCTTTACAGTGAGAGTGTTGTGACACTGGCACAGGTTGTGCACGTCCCTGTTCATTGTAAAGGAGTTGAAGTAGATGACCTTTAAAGGTCCTTTGCAACTCTAAGGGTTCTCTGATTCTGTATTTCACATGTAAAATATCTCAGAAAATCTTAAAAACCTTTACAGGAAGCAAGACATAAAAAATGATTGAATGCAGCTGAGCTATGCATCTTTTGGTATATTTTAAGAATGCATTTGTTTTTTTACACATCAGTAGCTTTGCACAGCAAAATAATAACATAGTTTAATGCCTGGAAAAATGTTAAACATTAATTCATGCAGTAATTGGGCAATGAAGGCTCTGAGAAGTTTGATAATGCATATTTAATAGATTTCTGTATTTTTCTTTAAAAAGTATCTTTTTGGTTTTCTGGGAGAGAGATTATATTGTCCTAAATCATTTCTAAAATGAAAGAGGTTCATATCTGTGCTGTAGTTCATGTTATTTTTCCACTCATTTCTACAGGCACTAAGAAATTAGATGGAGCACTTCTCTTTGGTCTGAACAAACAGCAGTGTTTTCATTCAGGCTCTGTGAAGAATTGTGTTCTTGGATGTGTTTGTATATGATGTTTACTTTTATTTTAAATATTTGCTTCATCCTTCTTTCCATCTGAAGTTGATATAAGGACTTGAATAGTGTGAAGTCCTTAGCTCCCTATATTGTTTTCACAGAAATAAACTCTACAAGCTTTTATGTTGTGAGTTGAGAATCAAACATATCCAAACATATCAATCAACATATCCCAAACCTTTTAAACATATAGATAATTTCTTATGGTAACATTTGTCTCACAGAACAATTACTGTCTAATTTATGGTCTCTGACATTGTACACATTTCTGACTATATTCAGTTCTAAGTAGGCAGATTCTTGACAGAGGAAACTTAGATCCTGATTAGGAAGGATTTGTTTTTCAGGTTTTTTTGTGCATTTAAAGAGCAGCAAATGAGAATCTCTGCATCCTGGGAATGGGAAAGAACCTCTGGAGATCACCTAATCCAGCCCCATATTTAAAGCAGGTTACCTGGAGTAGATCCAGGTGGGTTTTCAATATCTCCAGAGAAGAAGACACCACCATCTCTCTGGGCAGCCTGTTCCAGTGCTCTGTCATCTCAAAGTAGAGGTGTTCTTTCTCATGTTCAGAGAGAACTTCCTGGGTTCCAGTTTATGCCCATTGCCTCTTGTCCTGTGGCTGGGTGCCACAAAAAGGAGCCTGGCTCCATCCTCTTGACACCCATCCTTCAGATATTTCTAAGAGTTGCTGTGGAATTTGGCTACAGTACATTGCTATGTCCACAGTAAGTGGCAGCATGATTTAAATCATTTTAGGTGATATAATAAATGTGAATTTCTTTCCATGCTCTGTGGAGCATGGATTAAGTTCATACAATATTGTGTCTACTTCTTCATGTAAATATTGTATCTGAAACGTCTGCATGCATTCTAATGCAATGTTTATTTTGGTCCTGGTAGGGAAAAAAAAAATCAATATGTAGCATTGTACATGGGAAGGCTGTTCAGCTGGGAAAATAGAACGTGCACATATTTGTCCAAGTTAGGATAAAAAATAGAATGCATCAGAAGGAAGTAGTCAGTTTTAGCAATAAAATAAAAAGATGTAACCATTAGGCATGGTAAAAACTAACTGAAAGAGTCTGGCCCCATATAGTTGACACCAACGCTTTAGATATTTACAAGTGTTGATAAGATCCCCTCTTGGTCTTCTCTTCTGCAGGAAGCAGCAGCCAGCTGGTTTTTGTGTACTGTAGCTAGGGAACTTTTGGTTTTGATTGTTCAAAATAAAATATTTCACTTCTATTTTTATCTTTCCCCATAAATTTTCAGGTGAAAAAAAAAAAATTCAAAGTGACATTACAACAAATTTCCTGCAACTTGTTCCTCCTTCTCCTTATGCACAGCAAAAACAATCTTTTAAGCACATCACTACCGTTTGTGTATTGTGATGTTTTTGTTTCTAGGATTTTTTTTTTTTTTTTTTTTTGCATGACCTCATAGTTTTCCTTCTAAACTCCTCCTGCCAGTTCTTTGAGAATTATTAACAAAATGCAAGTCCAAATTGGCATGAATGCAGGAAGCAAAGATTTTTTCACCTTGTAATTGCCAAGAACACAATTTGTGCGGAGAACCATAAAAATGGCTGAATTGGAGATTTGTATTGCTGCAACTGCGAAGGGGAGGAAAGGAAACAAGTATTTTCTCTGCTCAACTTCATATTTTTTTTCCTACTTACAAGATACTTTAGCTTGTATTGCATTGTTTATTTTCTAAGTTACAATGACTGTGACCAATAGAAATCAAAATGTTTTACAAGGCAATTGCTTTGCCCGAAGTAGTGTCTGTGGGGAGAGGGATTCATTCATACCTTTCTGTTGTCCCCCCTCCAAAAGAAGGAATTTTTAGTGACAGAATATTATCATCATGGAACAGGCTGCCTGGGGAATTGTGGATTCTCCTTCTCTGGAGATATTCAAGAGCCACCTGGATGCCTAGCTGTGCAGCCTGCTGTAGGAGGTCTGCTTTGCAGGGGGGTTGGACTCGATGATCTTCAACTCCTACAATTCTGTGATTCTGTAATCATGCAGCTCGTAACATTATAATTTTAATATTATGTATTAAAAATTGATTTAGTGTAAAGAAATAAAAGCAATAAATCACTAAGCAGGAACTTTGCTGTAACAAATCACGAAATCACAGAATGGCGAGGGTTGGAAGGGACCTCAAGGATCATGAATCTCCAACTCCCCACATGTAGGGCCACCAACCTCCCCATTTAATACCAGACCTGGCTGCCCAGGGCCCAGCAAACCTCTTACTGACTTTGGGTAGATGTTAATGAATGATGCTTCATTTGAATGCACCGCTTAATTAACACAATTCAGTCATTTAAATTATGATATGAAGTTCATTTTATTTCAGAAAATATTTTTCAAGAAAATACACTTCTGATGTGTATTTTTTTTTTTCTTCTTGTGAAAACAAAAGCATATTTCTCAAGTTGCTGGAATTACAGCTGTGTAACATTATATATAGTGTACTGAGCTCCTCATTAATTCCTGTTCTATACTGTTTCACTCCTTTAGGTGTGAAGTGTCAGAAGGTGTGTTAGTTGAATGCATTTGCTAACTACACAGTGCACACTTCTAATGCAAATCCTGAACATACTTGCACTTTTTTTTTATGACCTTGCTTAAAAATTATTTTAGGCTAATTCTTTAATAGAATACTAGCAATGAGCAAACTGCATTAAAAAGCAGAAGGACGGTAATAAAAATAATGGCTGTTTTGGTACATCTGAATGTGAGGTTTTGGGTTATAAAATGGGGAAGCAATGAACGAACCGGACTTCGTCCTGTTATTTTAAGGCTTTTAAGGAAATTTAGAAAGAGGAAATGATTCAGGCCATATGATGTAATGAGTTCTATTTTTATTCTTGAAAGTTCAAAAGGCTTATAGTTGTGAAGAGGACATTTGCAAAAGCTGCAGCTACAGTAAAAAATATTTTTCTCATCTGATCTTAGGTTAAATTCTGTTCACAGCGCAGCCTAAAGAAGGAATTTCATCTTTCAGGTCACAAAATGGCCATTATGTCTTTGTTGCCCCAGTGTGCATCTGTTGGAATGCAGCAAAATACATATACTGGAGACTGTACTAGATTTTGCCTTTAGGTGTGCTTTATTCCCTACGTAGTATTTTGTGATACTCTGTATACTTTTGATATAACCACCAACAACCAAACTTTTTGTTTAGCTTCAGGAAGGTTATGCTGGCAAGTGTGATACTTACACACAGCAGTGACACAGTGCCTGTCCATGTGCGTGTTATTTAAAGGTTGCTCCAAAAGCGATGCTTCCTTTTTCATGGAAACTACAGTAGATACAGAGTGTACAATAACACTATTTGATAAAGCAAACTCTCAACTACAAAACTCTGTTTTTCAAAATAGTCCCCACTGTTAGCAGAAATGCACCACCCAATGCCTCACTGTACTGACATCTACTGTTTGGTCTCTATAAACGTTCTGCAAGCATCAATGAATGTCAGTGGGTGCCATGTTTTCCACATGAAGGAATTCAGTGATACACCTTTGCTTCATATGTACTTCCATGTCACACAGCACTTTGTCAGACCATCTCACAGCTGCTATCTGTCACACAGCAACAAAATCTAACAGAATTTGGGTGGGAATTTTTAATCTCTACTGCTGTACCACAAACATCCACCTCTGATGTCATGGGGCAACATAATAAAATAGGAGGCATTACTTTCAGAGCAGCCCTCATAATAGCCTTTCAAAAAGTAATTGAAAAATTTCTGCTAATCTTCTTTGGGTGTAGTCCAAGGAAAAACAGAATGGAGTTTTCTAAGGAGAAAGCAGATGCTTGTAGATGAATAAAATGCAGCACAACTCAATTCTGATCAATTGGCACTTACAGGACATGACGGCTAGAGACCTGCTGCAGCAGAGGTATACTCTTCCTAATGGGGACACTGCATGGAGACCATCACCACTTGTTACTGCAGCCCTGGAAGGAAAACTTGTTATTCTTGATGGCATTCATCGAATTAACCCTGGCACTCTAGCTGTATTGCAAAGGTCAGCATATGAGCACAGCTGGGTTGCGTGCGTGTGATCTGTTTGCTGAGCACCTACGTACTGATAAATTAAGGTTTTTCTGGTGAATATGACTCTGTAACTTCAACAGTGCTGTAAAGATCAAGCTGAATGTTGAAGCTCTGTGGAACACGTATCATTCGGTCTTTACATACTTGAAAGCAGAAGCAATTCTTTCAAGTTCCTTAGAAGTCTTTAATAGCACAGGAAATTTCAGTTCTTTGTAAGGACAGTGTGTAAACCTGAAGAATGAACTGTAAATTTATGAAATCTATACATTAGTAATAGTTGAACAATGATCTGAAAATGCAAGATGTCAGAAAATGGTTTAAATATTTCTCATTATTTTCTATTAAAAGTAAGTAGCTTGGCTATGCTGAAACTATTTACTTGGGCAAATTGCATAACTTTCATACCTGGATGCATCTTAGAGTGCTATAACTTTTTCCAATGGACTGTGTTGACTGAGATAGCTTTTTAAAAGGAAAGTGTTAGTTGAAATAAGTACTGCAAAAAGAAATCAAGGGCTAGATAAAGTTTATTTATTTTTATTTTCAAACAGGCTGATACATGACAGAGAATTGACCCTCTATGATGGCACCAGATTATTAAGGGAGGATAGGTATCAGAACTTAAAAGAAGAATTGAAGATCCCTGATGAGAAACTACAGGAAAGGTAAAGTGTCCACTATGACTTCAGAATGCAAACACTGTTTCATCCTGTAAAGCACCTAATCTTTATTTTATTGTGAAGATATGCAAAAGTGCTTCCCTCTTAAGCTGATACCTTTTAATCATCAAGAGAATGTATTTTATCACGTTTCCTCATAGTTTTTGTTCAATAAGAAAATTATATCCTGTTCAGAATGTTTAAGCTAAAAGAAAATCATTAAATAACTTTAACAGGAGTTAGAAATTGAAGATAAATGGTGCGTGCATAAAAGCACAGATATGTAAGTGTATCATACTTAATTTTGGAAGAATTTATTAAGAGCATCTTAAATAAAAATAAAGCCATATTGAAATTTAATATGACTTGCTACTTTCTTTTTCTTCAATATCTAGAAAGCTGTTTTTTAATTTCCAACTGATATGGAGCAGGAAATCGTAAGGATGGGTTGGGATCCATTTTGCTTTTTCTTTTTGTTTCTTCACTTCCACTTGTCTGCGAGAAACATTCCACAGCTCATAACATTTTTCTTAGTGGAAAATGTATTGTTGAGTGTGCTCCAAGACAAACACAATCTAATATACAGGTATATATTAAATAAGCAATGTATAAAGAGCTAAACATGCTGTTTATCTCAAATAGATCTAATCTCTCCAAAAACATTTGAACTCATATGTCAAATGTCTCATGTTTGTGCTCAGACTTATTCTGCAGGATGTGTGTTTCTAAACTTTAAAAGAGACCTCAGTTCTGGTAGGGATGCACTTGCAATGTGCCACCTTTTCATATGTACCCTTTCTCTCAAGGGTCCTGCTAAATATGTTTTTGGTTTGTTCGTTTTGTTTTTCCTTTAACCTCCTTCATAGTTTATACTTTCAAAAAGTTGTTCATCTGGTTTTGTTCATTCTGTGTGATTGTTTTGCTTTTTTTTTCTAGTTCCCTTTTCATCTAAAATACTACACCAGTATTTTTGTTGTTGTTAAAGCCTTTTGTGGCATTTACTTATTTAAAAGTAAGGTGTAGTCTAAGACTGCTTGTTTCTAATTGGCTGTTGAGTCAATACAGCCAGCTAGATGGGCATTTCCTGCATTTATATTGTCTGAGTAAAGAACAAAGATGTTTATAAGGATTTTATAAGTCTTTTAAACCCAGAATTTGAGAATAGAAGCAAAAAAGCTCCAAGGATCTATCTTAGATTGTATTCTGACTTCACATTCAGTTTTGTACTTCAGTATAAAATCTAGTTAATCACAGTTATGCTGCTTTTGACTGCTTTGGAAGCACCAAAAGTCTTTTTTGGGTGTTCCTTGGAAGACTGTCCCTTTTGCCCTCAGATCACAATGTATTGCTTTCATCTAGCCACTTTAATATTTTGCAATAGAGAGCTTATTGTGAATTTTAAGCACTGAACATTCTATTTGACTGACGGCTTTTACCCTAAATGAAGGGTATATCTTACAACAATCCTGACCAGTGTTTGATCTTATAAAAAGTAAACAAAAAAATCCCATCCCATTACATGAGTTCTCTCATATCTGGAAGCTCAGTGTGACCATTTAGCACCATCTTGGATAAGCTGAAAATCCTTGCTACTTAATTAGCAAGGGCCCTTTCTGCTGAGACATCCACCTTCTGGGTGACATGTTCAGTCTAGCCCTATTTCAACTTTTTACTGTATTGGCTCAATCAGAGGAAGTTAAGGTAAAGTAGTACAAAAATCTGCCAGCTTCTTTGGTTTTGATATGGTCTTCTTCAGTGTCAGTGGACCACACATCTGTTCATAGGGTGCTGTTTTGGTCAGCTCTTGAGAAGCTGCAGATGTTCAAGGACCTCATCTTGAACTTTTTGGTTTACCTTTCACTGTCTCCCAGCTATTATGTCACTAGTTATTCTTTGATTCCAGTACTGCTTTCCTCACTGCTCGTCTTCCTTTTCAACAGCAGTGACCTGTCACTGTAATCTCCAGTACCTTACAGTGTTGCAGAATGGCTATGCAGAACTAAGTGTTCTTTCCAGACAGCTTCTCATCTAATGTTATCTCACTACTGACAGTTGATTTAATCACAGTGTAGGTGTGAGCCATCCATCATTCACCTGCATAGACTGTTTTGTGGAGGGAGCACGTAGTACACTGTACCTTGAATTTTATTTTAACAGATCTTCTAGGACAATTTTTGCTTCTAAATCATGTCTGGGAGATGCTTTTCATTTTGATGAGAAATACTGTGTGTTTTGCTGTGCGACAGTGGCCTCGTAGTGTCAGCTATTTCTGATGCTAAAGCCAGGCATGGAGTTTTATTTATTCTGATTTTCTGATTTTAACTGAAGTAATTTCAGTGTAGTTGCTCTTTGAAAGGCCTGCAGAATACACATTCTTATTTCTGCAGGGACTTAATCTGGGGTGTTTGCTGAGTGACATGTGAAGGCTACTGTTACTTTTCCAAAATGAAAGTTCCCTATGGAAAGCAGTTTTAAGTTTTATTTAAAACAGGATTATTTGCTTTTTTTTCTTTTTTTTTTTTCTCTTAAATCTTACTCATTCTGAGGCTTCAGTTCTCATTTGTATATTGGAAATCAATATACATTAAACTTGGAACATAAGATTCATATTATACAGTTAATGAAATTTTTGTTTTGTTCTTAGCTTTTTAATTATCTACCCAATCTCACATATTAATGTAGTTCTTATGGGAAATGGTAGAAAACACATATTGAGAGGCATATCAGTGATACAGTGGGAAGCACATGACAGTTTTAAGTCTCTAAACAATCAAATAGGGCCTGAATTAAGTATCTGAAAGGAGATGAAAGATAAAAAGGAATCTTTCTGAAGGACCAAAATTTGAAGGGAAGGAACAAATCCTTCATTAGGAAATTATTAGACTGGGAGAGGGCAAGACCATCTTCAGAATGTGAACAAGAATGTGAGATGAAGACCAGAAGGTGGCTGTGATGAAGAACTGATAGCTTACTCCTGTCCTTAGGAAAAACCAAGCAGATGAGGTAGATGTTCTCTCTCTTTTTCTTCTTTTTTTTTTTTTTTTAGTCATGGTCAGCTTTTGTTCACGAGTGTTCTTGATTGTAGTGACTATTCATAGTATGGCTTGAAATTTCTCCTGTAGTACTTCTAGTCATTCATGAAATAAAAAAACACCCTAACTGTTGCTCTGTATTGCCTCAATTTAAAACTCACTAATGAGGTGGACAGGTGCTGTTGTAAGGTACATATAAAATATACAGAATCATATTATAGAATTGTAGAATGGCTTGGGTTGGAAGGAACCTTAAAGATCATCCAGTTCCAACATCCCTGCAGCAGACAGGGTGCCAACCACTAAATCAGGCACGAAGTCATGATACCCAGGGCCACATCCAACCTGACCTTGAACAGCTCCAGGGATGGAGCATCCACAACCTCTCTGGGCAGTTTATGCCAGTCTCTCAGCATGCTCTCGATAAAAAATTTCCCCGACAATCTAAATCTCTCCTCTTTTAATTTAAAACCATTTCCCCTTGTCCTATCACAATCTACCCATGTAGAAAGTTGATTTCCCTCCTGTTTATAAGCTCCATTTAAGCATTAGAAGGGCTGCAGTGAGGTCTCCCTGGACCTTCTCTACTCCAGACAGAATAAGCTCAATTTCTTCAGCCTATCTTCAAAGTCATGTTGTTCCAGTCCTCTGATCATCTTCATGGCCGGCCTCTTCTGGACCCCAGCTCCACAGCTTTCTTGATCTGGGTGCCCTAGACTTGGGTGTAGATCTCCAGATGGAGCATATCTTTTGTAATCTATAAGGGCAAGAGATCATGCTTTTCGGTAGATGACTGGGATTCAGATTTTCATCTAAATTCTGTTTACAAATTCCATTCACAAAATACTATTTCATAATAGATAAAAGGAGTACTGATCTTAACCAATGAGCTGAAAATTCTGTATTCATTCTTTAGTCTGTAAGATTTGAAACACCTGAAGATTCTTCTGGGAAAAATTTGAGCTATTAAGGGAGAATTTCTTGTAGATCCCTTTATCAACACAGCAAGACACTTTTCATGTTTCTATATGAAAATGTTTGATAGTAAAAATAATAGTCATTTTCCACAGTTATAGTGCCTTTCATTTTTATTGTTTCAACACTTATAAAACTTATGTATGTAGTAAAATAAAAAGCAAAAATAGAAGGATGAATACTGTACAATCTAATCCTTGAAGTTAAATCATGAGGGATAGTTTTTCCTATCCCATTATGGCCTAAGGAAATTACATGCCTCTGTATATAGAATGTGAACAGTATTATACTGAAGAATGTGAAAATGCTTTAACCATGGCAGAGTTATTAGTAATGTCTAGGGGGAAGATATTTTTTGGTGCTCGTATTATTTTGAAGTTTTGCTGGTTTGAATGCTATTTTTTGTAAGTTGCTTTTTTTTTTTTTTTTTTTTTTTTTTGCAACTTTGCTTTGAAGAATGACTACTGTTATGAGAGCTAATAAAATATATTGTTATTTTAAATTATGTCAGTTACTGACACTGAGTTATATGTTTATTTCATTACATTGCTGTATCTGCGATGTCCGCTAGCATTTTCCTGAGAAAGGCTTTGGACTGGTGAGTGCAATAGCTCTAGCAGCACTGAAAAGTGCAAGCAATACTCTTGTCCTCATTAGATTGTGGGATGCTTATTGGCTTATTGCACTTTTGCCTTTAGTCTTTTCTTGTGCCAGTGTTGCTGTGCAGTGAAGAGAGCCAACAGTCCCAGTGAGATGATATTTGGCCACTTGGGGAAACGAGGTGTTTTTGTTCATGACTTGGGGACAGGAATGAAAAAAGCTGAGGAAGTGACTAATGGTCCTTAAAGTTCTTTTACACAGAGGGAAATCATAACTGATGATGACTGGAAGATTCATATTCCCAAACAGGTTCAGAGATAAGAAAGAGCGTCTTCAACCACCACGCATATCCAAGAATTTTGCATAGGATTTCTTATGCAGTCATCCATTAGTGCACTGAGCTGGTTGCTGTAAAGGTAGCATATGGCTTTTACAAGCAGTGAAGTGCTGGTTAATATTAACAGGCATTCTTCTAACATGTTGGGGTGGATACACTCCCCAGCGTTCACACATGCATGATAAGTATTTGGTATGGTGAGCAGAAAAGTCTCTATTAGAAGATAATTTGGAAGTATGTATGTAATAGAATTGTTCAGAAGCTACAAGTTACTCGTGTATGCATAGGTTTAATGCCTTGCAGACTGTGGATGATTTTCCATGTGATTAGGTTGAAAGACAACAGATAGATGAGAGAAATATAAAATGTGGCAGAAAATGAATTTTGCAACAGTGAAAATTTTTCTAGCTTTTACTTTGCTGTTTTCTTTTTTCAGCTTGGTGGATTTATAGATACAGTAATTTGTTAAATTGAGCATATTGTGAAATTCAGTAAAAACAGCTAAGAAAGAAAAATAGGTCATTTGTGCTCCTAATATTATAACAATTCCCAACTCATAAAATTGTTGATGTTTTGATAGAAAGTGGGATTTATGAAGCCATGCTATGGGGAAAGAGAGCCAAGCCCAATTTGGTTTTGCAGGGTAGCATTAGGAATGCAATTCTGAATTTTATTTATTTACTTATTTATTTATTTATTAAACTTCAGTTGCTTTGAACCATGTGTTGATAAAAGGAAAATCTTTCCCTAAAATCACCATGAGCAGACTGTGTACTGATCCTCTTGTCAAAGACAGTGCTGGTAATCCTTGGTTGGAATTAAACACTGATGTCAAAAGGGCGTGGATATTAGTACAAGAGAGTGCTCTCTGGCTCTGTTGTTAATAAATAAGCATTTAATAGAAAGAGAAAGGAATGGGGATTCTCTCCACTAATCCAACAGCACCAAATCTTCCCACTGTGTTTGAGTTTCAGTGATTTAAAAACATGCCATGTTTTTAGTAAAATACATTTATTTGGCATTCATCTGCAAAGAATAGAAGATGTCAAGGATTTCTGTTCTATAAAGTGTAACTCCGTATGGTATCTCCACAGCTCTTCCTTTAGAGACCTGATCTGTAATACCACAGAATAGCATAGAAGCTCATCAGTTGCTAACATGGAAACTGGGAACTTAGCATTGCAGGATCATGTCATTTGTGACGTTTGTTTTAATAATGCACTTAGCTTGACATTTTTTAGTATTTCAAACATCATTCCAAACAATGGGCTTCTGAAGTAGGCATGTAGTTTTATTCGTGTTTAGGAACTGGAAAACTACAGCAGAGGTGTTGTAATCTGTCCAAGTCACAGAATCACAGAATGGTTTGGGTTGGAAGGGACATTTAAGATCACCTATTTCCAACCCCCTGCTATAGGCAGGGACACCTCCCTCTAGACCAGGTTGCTCAAAGCCCCATCCAGCCTGGCCTTGAGTGCTTCCAGGAAGAGAGCATTCACAACCTTTAGAGGAGGTTGTCTAGAGGATAGAGAAGTCTAGAAAATACATGAGTAATTTCTAGCTGGCATCCTGATATTAACTTGCCCCAACTACCCATCTCCTTTCCTCCAGCTTCTCTCATGTCTTTTCCCTGGTTGTCCCCCCCAGGTTCTTCGAGTTAGACATCTACATGGATGTCATACCAGAAAGATGTGTTTCCTTTTCAATGGAAAGCTGACTGCTTCTTCTGCTCTTACAATATTATAGAAGGACCAGAATTGGTCCTTGGAATTTAGGTGATTATGGAAGGATGGTTTTTCTCCTTAGTCATGGGAGTAAAGGAAACATTTTCTTCTATAATAATATTTGCTAATGTTCCTGATCTTCGTTTATGCTTAGTGACAGTGACATTACCATTGGTTCCTCTTTCATGTGATGTTTTCAGACATCTATTTCTATTTTTATCAGTCAGGGAGTAGCTCCTAGGCTTATGGCTTTCAGCTAAGAATAACTCATGCCCACCCCCTGTGTTTACCTTTGATCAAGAGTCTGTTTGCTACAATCACTGTGGTGTGTCACAGTTTTACTGTGCCAACCGCACAGTTAGTTCTGATAATTTGTATTTTATGGTCGTATTCTGTCTTCAGATTTCTTGCTTATGCTGTCATTTTCCCACTGGTCTCCAAATGTTCTGATTTCAGATTTTGTGACTTACGTGAAAAATCACACATGATAACAGGCATATCTAACAGAATAAAGTATTTCAATTTCACTTCTTTTTCCAAATTAACATCTGCTATTTCAATAAATATACTGGAAAATTGTTGAGAACAATTCTTGTGTAATTGGACTAGCTTTTGTATCCAACTTTTTTGTCTGTTACCTCTAGAAACTGTGTAGTTGTGCTGTTCAATGAGTACCACTGCATTCCAAATCCAAAGATGTGATAATGTTACATAGATAAGATAGACAAAAGGTGTGAAGAAGACAAAACCACCCAAAACAGAGGCAGTGCTCTTCTACTGTTGTAACACACACATCTAGACATTCTATATTTAAGCTTGTATTGGTCACAGTAAGCTCCTGTTATCTTCAATGGAATGAAGTACGCAGGCATTTAAGACTGTTTTTCACCAAATCCTGCAATATGAACTTTATGTAATAAATAGTGGATGTCTTGCTACACGAAGCTGCAGAGGCAGATAGGATGATGTAGTTCAGAAAGAGATTAGACAAAGTTTTGGATAAAGAAACGTCAAAGCAAATAAAGATAAGCCCTTACATCCCTTGAATGTATGATTGTAAGTGCTGGGATAGGGTGAGGGAAATAGGCTGATGATAGCAATCTCTCACATAAGTCTTGAGTAAGGCTTATGTGCCTTCCCCAGGAAGCATCTCCAGCTGCCATCATCAGAGAATGAATTTCTAGCTGAATGTATGGATTGAAGGACTCAGTGGGGTGCTTATTAAATTCTTCTAAGTCTTAAGCAGCCATTTAAGGGACCTGTTTTCCCCCATGGTGACTTGAAAAGGAGTCAAGGTATGAAGTATAACTAACTTTCAGGGATATTATGAAGTTAGGTGCATTAATCCAATCCCAAGAGACTAGGTGATTTTCCAGAGGCTGCAAAGAACATCAGTGTTGCTAAATCCAGCTCTTGGCTTTATCTAGGCCAGTCTCCACAGTGTCATCCTTTCTGTCAATCTAATTGAGGAACTGCAGGACCAGTAGATCCTGCTCCCTCCTTGATTTGCCTGTTAGACAGACTGCTTTAGGTAAAGCACTTCTAAAAATCTGTCTCATTTGTGAGATATGTCCTTTCAAGACATACAAACCAGTAAACAGTAGCTTAGCTGCTCGTGTTTGCTCATCTTGAGGCATGTAAGTCATATTGCAGATGAGAAGTGGATGCCCTTCTCAGTGTGAAAAATGAGGAGCAATTTATATAAGTGCAAGTCATATTATGCAGTTTTTGTCTTTTTTAATAAAGTTGCATTGCAAATATCTGAGTAGGTATTGTGATATGATACAATAATATCATTTTTTTTTCATCTAGTATAAAAAAATAAATGTGATATTCACTGCAGATAATGCATTTTTTTAAACATTTTTGGCAGGTCTATCTTTCCTATCCACCCCTCATTCAGAATAGTCGTCCTAGCAGAACCTCCTGTCATTGGAAGTAGTACCCAACAGTGGCTTGGTCCAGAGTTTCTGACACTGTTTCTTTTTCATCATGTTCGATCTTTAAGCAAGAATGAAGAAATTCAAGTTATTAAAGAAATGGTAAGTATGTTCAATATTTTAGAGTGATAATTGTTTATTGATTTTTTTTTTTTTTACTATATGAAAATGTTTTGCTACTCCTGATGCTGTTTGAATGTAGCACAAATGAAAGTTCATTTTCAAAACCTGTTTATTTCTTAATGGTATTAGAATAAATTTGCATTCTTATCATGATATTAAATGATAACGTAATAAAAAAACAATGTCAAAACTGTATTTCTTTTTCAGTGATGGAAAGCAACCACATACTCCTTGCACCTGTGTGTAGCTGTATATGGAACTTCAATCTATCTTGCATTCAGATTAATACTATTTTTGTTTCAAGCAGATTCCAAATGTACCCAGTGTTGCTGTGGAGCAGTTGTTGTCATTAACACATAAGCTTCGGGAGACAAATGATACCACAGTGAGTCAGTTTTCTTGGGTTTTTTTTGTTTGTTTCAAATCTGCTTTCTTCTACTATGACACTTTGTTTTCAGAGAGGCTGGCTAAGGCATACTAAGCAAGCTATAGCGTGATTTTAGAGGCTGCCTGATTGAAAAACTGATCCCAGGAAGTGATTACTGGCAATTACTGCACCATATACTGTAGTTTCTTTGATTTTTATTGCACGTTGTTAAAATCTGACTAAGTAAAGCTTTTAGGAAATTGCCCAAATCTCAGGGGCAATGGAAACTACCAAGCTATATAATGGCCTGGATTGAAAGGGACCTCAAGCATCATCAAGTTCCAAGCCCCCTGCTGCAGGCAGGGCCGCCAACCTCCATATCTAATACTAGACCAGGCTGCCGAGGGCCCCATCCAACTTGGCCTTGAACACCTCCAGGGATGGGGCAACCACAACCTGTCTGGGCAGCCTGTTCCAGCACCTCACCACTCTCATAGTAAAGAATTTCCCCCTGATATCCAACCTAAATCTTCAACTTAAAATCATTTCCCCTTGTCCTGCCATAATGTACCCTTGTAAAGAGTTGACTCCCCTCCTGTTTATAGGCTCCCTTTAGGTACTGAAAGGCTGCAATGAGGTCATCCTTCTCTTCTCCAGATATTATGAAATGCTAGCACGCAACAGCAAAGATTAGGAATGTGAAAGGGAAAGCTGCAGAATTTTTAGCTGTGTTACTGCTACAGGCTCTTCTGTTGAAACGGTCTTAACAAGAAAAATAAGTTCTGCAGACAAAGTAACCACAGAATTCTTTAAAAAGATAGTCAAATGTTGGTGAAAAGTAGAAGGAATCATTGCTATGGCAACTAACACTCTGGATGTTTTTAATGTAAATAATGTAAAAGATTTTTGGTGGAATCCCTAGTTCAACTGATATGCAAATGTAATCTGCTCTTAGTTTTCATCTTTTTAACATGGGTAATAGTTTCACAGCATTTCTGTATAGGAAGCTGAGGGTTGTTGAAAGGCCTTTGTGCCCTCCTGAGATTAAAAAGAAGAAAAAAAAAAAAGTAAAAAAGCTGAATTCTAAATACACCTTTGGAATAGTGTTGTTGCTAATATGTATTTAGCTCCCTACAACTAATCTTTGACAATTGTAGACTGATAAATACATCATTTGTAACAGCTTTGGAGACATACCATGCTTGAATAGAACATTATAATAGTCATTTTCAAACGAGTGGATATCTATAGCATAGTGAAATATCTAAATGAAATATATAATGTTGGATAAGATGTGAGTCATAGTACAGAGTGAGGGAAGTTTCTTGTAGATGAGCAGTGACATTTGACATGTCAGGAATAGCATGCCTGTGTGCAGAACTGAAATGTTTGCCTAAGGTATGTCAGGCTATTTATAGAGTTGCCTGAGTAAGTAATACTCTGCCAGAGATTATCTTGACATATTAACCATTGTGTAAAGTGATTTTTTTGTTAACAATAGAATACCTGTAGAATATTCAGCCTGTGGTTGTATTCTGCATCATTGTAATTGTTTGTTTGATTTACAATAGAACCTAGAGACCACAGTCTAGATCCTGTTGAATTAGATGTCTCATAGATATATATATATTACAAAGACAGTAGCCTACTTCTGAGCCTACAGATGTCCCAGGTAAGGAGGAAAGAGGAGATTTTAGTCAATAACTTAAATTTCCAGTTGCAAATATACAGAGGTGAGCAATATTAGCACTTAGCCCAATCCAAACCATTCTTGCTCATTGCTAAGCTAAAAAATACTACCCTTTGCCTTCTCAGCATTTGAGAGGAGTGTGTACAATCTCATAGATCTGCTTTTTTTTCCTTCCCCCCAAAAAATAATGTCTATCTATTGAAATCAGTTTTC
Source organism: Phasianus colchicus (assembly GCF_987193195.1). Lineage (NCBI taxonomy): Eukaryota > Metazoa > Chordata > Aves > Galliformes > Phasianidae > Phasianus > Phasianus colchicus. The sequence goes on along the minus strand of NC_143436.1, from coordinate 167,306,636 downwards.
CAGAGGAAAGAAGTGATGATTTGACATTTCTCATGCTTGAAAGTTATTAGGAGAGAAAAAAGATTCTGCAATTCATAACATGTTGCTTTTTTTTTCTATTTTTTCCTTGCTGGCAAATTTCAGAGTATTTCTTACCAGTTGAAGGATTATATTATAGTGAGAACTCATTTATATGACCCAAACTAAAACGTCTTGAAATTACCTTATTACAATATTTCATTTAACCCGGGCAAAGTATGATGTAACTTATCAGATCACACTCATTGTTGTGTGCTTCCTGATAAAACAGGGAACCTGCTTGTATTAGATACCTTCATCCGGTAGGTGGTAATTATAGAATGATTTCTTGCTCGATATTTATATCTCCATCTAAATACATGGCCACTTATTTGGGGGGCTGTGTTTGTTTGTTTATTTTTCAATGTTGCTGTATTTGTTCTAGGTTGGCCTTCACAGGCATTGAATCGCTTTGGTAACTCTTTACTCAATTTTGTCCAGTTTTTAGCATTTACTTCAACATGTGGACAACAGAAAGGGACACAATGTTCCAGTAATAGCCTGCCCAAATGCATGCACAGAGGTGATACAATCTCCTTACTTCTGCCCAGTGTTGTTTCGTTTGTACATCTGTGAATCCTGCCAGTCTCTTTTGCCAAAGCATTACATGTGGAGCTCATATTCAGTTTGTGAAGAGAAGACTAGATTTTACAACATCAATCCTTTTACAATGGTTAACCTCCTTGTTATTAGTACTCTTTAGTATTTGGTTTTATGTAGCACAGAAAATTAAGTCATCAGCATATTTTTTCTTTTTGCTGCTTATCAAGTAAAATCATAAAGCAAATCTTTGGATGACATAATTTTCATGACAGTGAAGTACTGCAACAAATAAAGAATTAAAAAATTGCAGATGAAATAGCACCAGTCATGATGGGAGGCAGAAAACACTTGTGAATTAGGAGAAAAGTTGAAATAATTGCTTTTGGATTACACTTTTTTCCCTGACTTGTTCAGTTTAAGTCTCAGAGATCAAGTAATTAAGCTACTTTGTATTTTTTGACAGGCACAGTCCCTGGCTTCATCTTTATCTACTCGACAGCTATTGCGAATTTGTCGTCGACTGTCACAACATCCAGATGAAAGCCTTTACTATGCTGTTAATAAAGCCTGCCTTTCCAGGTAGAAGTGCTAGTTTCAATAGAAGTTCAGGAGTTTATCAGTGTATTGCTAGCATGCAAGATACCTGTTAGTGCATTTCTGTAACTAGTGCAGTTACTTTCTTCAGAATAGTTTCTCTGTTATTTTTAAATAGAGGAGGTAAGTAGAAATGGCTTTGTAGTGTTTTCTCATCTTTATGATGGTGTTTAATGACATCATACAAATTTTGTCACCGTTATCAATATTACTTCACTGTCTCAAAACACTCAAAACAGAATTCTATTAATGTCTTGTTTGATGGAACTTTGATTTCAGTTCTAAAAATGGTATGTTAAAAGCTTATAAACATTGTTTCTATATTGCATCTGGTAATGGCAGTGGAGAAAGATTACAGACTTCCAGCTCTATTTCACTCCACTTTGCACCTTTGTTGCAATATTCTGTAACACTGAACCCTTTCATAAGCAGTGTGCAATTATTAGTGTAGTCAGTTACCTATGGGAAAAGTTCAACTTCTCTACTTGAGATGGAATGCTGAACAATGCTGAGCATGAAGGCTGTAGACGTTTAATGTTTGGAGATCCAAGTAAAGCTTCATACTGATTTTATGTTGTGAAAATACAGAAAATGTTAATGAAAACTTCCTGAAGAAATGACCTGCCCATTTTTTCTTTATTTAGGTTTTTACCAAACCTTGCCAGATTGGCTTTACATAAAAATCTACAGGATTCTGGGATTGAAACAAATCTGGATAACATGAAGAAACTAGAGGAGAAGGATTACAGTTGTAAGTTTGTGTCATCTTTTGTCCTTTTATTCACATATGTTACTTCGATGGTTCTGCATTTAAGGCTGAACTAAATGACTTCACAATTAAACATAGTTTGCTTCGGTTACATCCCTTTGTTCTGTGGGGATGTAATGATGCTCTTATTGTGTTGGTAATTTTGTACTGTCTGCTGCATTCCCTGCTCATGGAATTTTGTCATGTTTGAGCATTTCCTGAATGCCTGAATGACTGCACTGACTGCATAGATGTATAGATATGTATATATTTGCTTATTTATGACTGCTGAAGTATAAATAATACTATGTGGAGAATACATGTAAATAGTGCATGAACACCTACATATGTATACACACATATATATGGTTGAATACATAGTATTACATTATAAGATAAATCATGCAAGCATTACTTTATCTGTATTTGCATTGCATGTAATTTAATATACATAAAAAAAATTTATAAAATAAACTAGAACTATTGCCACTTGCATGATGCTACCTGCTTACCTTGCTACCTGCTTACCTTTTTTTTTTTTTTCATCCTGATGCATTATGTTTCACTGTTCCCCTTTGTGAAACATGCAGGAAAATATAAAGATAGAACTATATATGAAAATAGGAGAACAAATAACAGTATCTGCCCAGAAATTGTGCTATGTTCATGTTCCAACCCAGCCAGATTAAGAAATTCATGACAAATAATTTTGAAGAAGGCAGAAGAGAGAGCTCATTCATATCATTTTACTATTTACACTTACCTGTTATTTTCCTAAGAAGGAAGATATGGTTCTTTTAATTTAGGAAATTTTTACTTTTTTTTTTTTTTCCACACTGTAGTTGAAAGTTATACCTCCAAGTGTAAATTCAGCAAGTTTTCACTAAAGGTTTTAAATGTATCCACCTTTTGACATTCACAAATTTTATCAAAAGAAGTAACTCAAAAGAAAAGTCAACAGTGACTCTCAGCCCCAGCTCTCACTTAGTCCTGTCCACACCATAGCCCCAGTGGGGCAAGGATAGAAAATAAGAAGAGAGTGAGAAACCTTGTTGGATGAGGAAATGTGGTCTGACAGTGTTAATGATATTCCAGTAACAAAACAAGAATGTGACATTAAATCAAGGCAACTGTCACTGCTCCTAATGTTCTGTATGATATTTTTACATAAGATCAATTATTTGCCATTTATGTCTTCGAAATTTTATTGTAAGGAGAAGTCAAAGTCATTATAAAACAATCACATGTTAAAAAACACTAAGTATTCACTTTGTTGAGTTAGAAATCATTTAGAGCAACCCACAGCCTTTTAAAATTTGCACATCTTCACTTGTAAGCATTGGGAATTGATTGTTTAGAGGATGCTCTAAGTAATGCATGTGCTTCTTTGTTTCCTGAAAAATGTCCAGGTGAAATAAACAATGGGATTCTGAAAATAGGATCTGTGACTATGCCAGTTTATAACCCAAGTGAGAAAATGAAAGTGCCTGATGTTTTGTTCTACGAAAATGCTCAAGTAAGTAGAATTTCTCTGGCTTCTCTAGCACAAAGTTTGTTAAATGTTTATTAATGTACATGTTCTCAAATATGAAATAAAATATTAACTAATTTTTAAGGTTCTAGTTCTGAAATGGTTTCTTTAGGCTAAAAATTTTCCTGTAGTGATTTGATGTTTCTCTGGGCAACCTGGTCCAGTGCCCCCACCATCTTCTCCTCCTAAAGAAATCCACTCTTGTGGCTCGATTATTCATCTTGAAAGAGGATTTTACAGGGAATATTTTATGGGGAAGTTTTGCAGGTTGACAGTCTTAACACTGTTAAGTTTGAGAAGCGAGGTGATGAGTAATTAGTATTATTAATCATTCATTAGTTAATCGTTGTTTATTTTATAGAACATGAGATATTAATTAGTTATTAGTTAGTTGTTAGTGTTATTGGTGATAATTAGTTCATGGTAGCAAAGAGTAAGAGCAATTAGTGTGGACAATTACAGGAAAGGGCTTGGTGACTTGTTTTTGTTTGTTTTTCCACCCCTCCCACCTTCCTTTTACAGAGGTAAGTGTACTGCAGCTGTTTTTGCTATCTAGCACAGAGACCTCAAAATTCTCAGACAATGGTATCTTTAACCAGAGAATTACCCCAAGTGACTGTTGGAATCCTGGTAGCTGGTGTGAGATACTGTAATATTTCACTGAGCTTGTGAAATATTTTTTTTTCAGGATCTTGGTGTAAGCCTCCTGACTTTGTGAATTTCTTTTTCACTCTTCTCATTCTATTTTTTCATCTTTTTCTTGTTGGAATTTCTTTCCAGAAAGGCTATCCTTTCTGCTACATGATTGTCACCTACTGCAGGTGATGACAGACCATGCAGGGAGGACAGATCACAGTCATCTTCATCTTCCCCAGTAACATTTCATGTGAGAACTTGTTCTGTGTTGCCATTTCTAGAACTTATAACTTCATTGCTTTTTCCATCTTCTTGCATGTAGTTTCAGTAGTTACAGTTGTACACACTGCATGAAAATGTGCACAACTGTGAGCAGATATTACCACAGGATCACAGAATTGTAGGGGCTGGGGGGAACGTCTGGAATTCATTGAGACCAGCCTCCCCCTTAAGCAGGTTTCCTACAGCAGGTTCCACAGGAAAGAATACAGGTGGGTTTTGAATATCTCCAGAGGAGACACCACAATTCTCTGGGAGGCCTGTCCCAGGTGCTCTGTCACTTTCAAAGTAAGGAAGGTGTTTCTCATGTTCAGATGGAACTTCCTGGGTTCCAGTTTGTGTCAGTTGCCTCCTGTGCTGTGACTGAGCACCACTAAAAAGAGCTTGGACCAATTCTCTTGACACCTGCCCTTTAGATACTTGTAAGTGTCCCAGTGGAATTCAACATTACCACAGCACATTGCTCTCTGTCCACGAGTAGCACCATGATGTTAATGACTTTTAGGTGATATGATAGATTTGAGTTTTTAGGTTCTGTGGAGCATGGATTAAGTTCATACAATATTGTTGTGTCTACTTCTTCATGTAAATATTGTAAATATATCTGAAACATCTGCACGCATTCTAATACAATGTTAATTTTTGTCCTGATAAAAAAAACAAAAAACAACAGTATGTAGCATCTCTTGTAGGAAAGCAGTTCTGCAGGGAAACTAGAATGTGTGCATATTTGTCCAATTTGGGATAAAAATAGAATACATCAGAAGGAAGTACTCAGCTTTAGCAGTAAAATAATAATAATAAAAAAAAAATGTAACCAGCAAATGATTTGCCTTCAAGTCTTCCCTTGAATTATGCGTGGGGTATTCATTAGTCCTTTGACATGCCTGGTTAGGATTTTGTTGTATTAAGCTGTTTACATGAATTTCTTCCTCCCACCCCCAGCCTCTGTCTGGAGAGATTTGAACATTTAAAACATCTTTCACACAGTTATGAATGGCATATTTCTATATAGTCAGAAATGACCTGTGAGGTACTGTGGATTTTTTTTGTCTTCTTTTTTTTCCCCCCAAAATTAAGTACTAGAGATAGAACAACAATGTGAAAAACTTTATGTTTCTATATATGTTTAATCTAAAGACAAGCATTCATTCCTCTAAGTAGCTTGTCTGACCTACTTTCAGATGACCTATTTTCACTAGGTACAGTGGAGAAATATACAAGACTATTGCTAGCGGGAAGTAGTCGACATTGCCACATAATCCATAAATCCTTTGGATCCTTTTAAACAAATGATTTGTGAGAAGCGTGATGTGGTTGAATTTTGTATTGTTTGTATTACCTTTTGCAATACTGAATATGTGTGTAAAATACACATCAGATACTTTGACTTCATCTAGGCAATCTACTTTCGAAGTTGTAAGAAACATAAACTTGAGCTTTTATTTTCCTATTATCCTGTTATTATTTTCTTTGAAACTGAAGATTAATTAGTGTAGGAAAGTGTATTTGTTACTAATTTAGACCTGGTGTTTAACGTAAAAACCAAACAAATAAAAAAACCAGCCGTGTATATAGTGAATGCATTCTCCCTGTGTTTTGTTTCTATACTGTTCTACCAGGATACATTTTACTTCCTCCTAGTAGTGTTGCTGGAAAGTTGTCCTATGTGTGTAAACAGAAGTTCTTATGCACTGCATGACAAACATTCATCTAGACTAAGAAGGAAATGCATTAGGAAGGAATATTGAGAGTAACACATATTTAGGGAAATCAAACACCCAGAATCAATTGGAGCAAAGGAAATACATAAGTGAAGTTAGTGATTCTATTTCATTGTTTTAGTCACCAGCTAAATTGCCTCTGCTATTATTGATTGAGAGATGCTTGCTACAGAGTGAGTAGCTGTAAGTACGATGTTCAATAAAACATTGCCTAAATGCTGGTAGTTCCTGTGTACTTTTGTTATTAGTGAATACATAAACTAGATAGTGTAAAAACAGGAATGAAAATCATGTTTTTCTTTCTCTAGCACATGATGGTAATGGAAGATATGCTAAAAGACTTTCTGTTGGGAGAACATCTTCTTTTAGTTGGCAATCAGGTGAGTTAAATGTTTCTTATAATGCACAGGACAGACTTGTTATTTAATAATGAAATCAAATCTTTATTTTGCTTTGTTAAAATTACACCTATTGGTACTGCTGAGGTAATTTACCCAGTTTGGGCTCTTCATTTACTAATATGCACATATTGGTGGAGTAAAGACTTCTAATGATGGGGATATTTTTCTACATTGTTATTACAGTGGAATGATAAAATTTTAGTAGTTACATGTAACATCAATACCACTGAAATCTTCAATCAACTGCATTCTCTACCCTTGATGCCTGTGCATCAAACTTCTGCTTTAAGAGGTTCCAGTAGAGGACAAGAGATGAAAAAATAAGTTGTATTAAAATTTTACTTATTGATTTCAAAATATTAGTCTTCTTGAAAGAGATACAGATCCACTTCATTTTGCATATTTTTGTTGATGGAGACTTCACTGGTGAGATCATGGGGGCTGTCATATTCTTTTAGTTGGCTTCTATTTCATAACACCTTTACGTTTTGCCTTTGGAAAAAGTCTAACCCAGAACATGAATGGTCTAGCCTATATGGAAAGAAATGTAAAATGCTAATTATTGTCAAAGTACCTCTGTTGAAATTATAGTTTATATTCAGTTTCATCTATTTAGAATCCTTCTCAAGAGCTTTTATTTAAGATTTCCTACTTGAAATCTCTGTGGAATTCTTCCAAGAGGTGTCATATATTTATAAATTAAATATCTGTTTCATTAATTAAAAAACACGCTATTTCCTTAGCAAGATATGATCAGTTTTCCCTATTCCATAAATAATGCTCTCTGTGCCATCTGCAAAGTTGTTACTGATGATGTTGCATATTAAGATTGCCTCCAGGGCTTACTGTCAGGTGAAAGTAGGGACAGTGTCCTCACTGACAAGGTCCACAAACCCACCATGGCCGTGCAAGAAGAGCAGGTCTGCGAACAACAGCTTGGATCAGCCAGGTGCCAGTGGTCAGATAAGTCTGTAGTGACAAGGAAGGTCTGATGTCAAGTGAGCAGGCATGGACTGCAGTCACTAAGATTCAGGGCCCTGCACAGCATCACTGGAGTCTAATTCAGGAATGGACCGAAGGAAGAGTCTGAGTGTTCCCAAATGACAGGGAGAAAAGGGAGCCCAGTGAGGCTATTTGTGGTTTGCTCTGTAGCTGTACCATGAGAGCTGAGCATGCAGAGCTTGGTGGTACACTAAGGTGCCTGACATGTGTTTTGTATTTTGAACCAGTTTGACAATAAGACACTTGAGAATGATTTCTGGGTTATAAAATATTTTTCCAACATCATTATCCTCATCTTTAGTAATTTTAATAATTTAATCTCTTTTTTCTTAAAGCTTATGAAACTTTGACTGGAGACAGTGATAAAGGATTGGACCAGGCTTAGATTTTAGACGTCAGCTTAGCTCTGCCATTAAAATTTGTTCTGTCCTTGGCAAATCAGTAATACTTCTGAGTTTTGTTTTTTAATCACAAACGTATGTTCGGAGTACATCCAGGTTTGATTTTTCCAGACTTGTTCCGCTGTTTCTGTGTGGGACTAAGTTAGGCCAGGTGGCCTTTAATTTTAATTATTTACTGATTTATTAAGTAATGTCCTTAATTATGAGCACTTTATTTGCCATTCTGCCATTGTTTCAGTCCCGCCATCCACAGCAACCATCTTTGATTTCACAGAGATGATCACTAACCACTTAGAAAATTACTATAGCATGTGTTCAATCCTGTTCAAGTACTTTAGAAGCAACCATGTTTTTATGCTGAATGCAGAGATATTTTGTGAATGAATGAGTGTGCAAGGATTAAAGCATAGTCTCTCTTACAGAGATTTGGTTTCTCTTAGTTGGCTGGATTCCATTTTCCTGTTTTACCTCTTCCATTTTTCTTTCATGTGTACACATAGAATTTCTGTTAGTTTAAGTCCATTTTCTTTATTGCACAGCTGTAATTGAAGTCACTTCTGTATACTATTATTAATTTTTATTTGTGAGCTGACCAACGAGAGTCCTTTTAGAGGGTGTTTTTTTTTTTTTTCCAGGGTTTGAACTTTGAAGACAAATATTTGAAATTCCATAAATCAGAATTAAATGATTTTGATGATGTACCGGTGGAAGAGTAGCGTGGTTAAGATGGTATTTTACAGGTGTTTAGCTGGAAAGATTATCGTGGTGGAAAAGGAACAATCAAGAAAGAAATGCTCACCTGTATCCAAGGATCAAGGCTTGAGGTGGAAAACTCCAGAAAGGAGGGATCTCCAGAAAGGGATCCTTCCCCAGTGGCAGTCAGACCTTAAATGCTTTCACCTGTGCTCCCACGGCTGACTCAGTCATTGCCTCAATCAGTGGTTCAGGCCATGACTCAACAGTTGTTGTACAGATGTATATTAGGGACTATCTTTCTTTAAAGAAACCAAGAAGAGGTTGAAAACAATTTCGGGGCATTAACAAATCTTTAGGAGTTCAACTTCACGAGCAAACTACTTAATTCACATGTAGTTATTGAAGAGTATATGGCTCAGGGTTTTGTAGCTTTAATATATTATGCAAAATAAGGGTTTTGCTAAATGTTTACACTGGCTGTTGATTTATTTTGGATACTAAGTGGAACATGCTTCAATTTAATGTACAAGCAAACAGGTTTCTTTGGGTCCTTGGGAAACACGGTGAATAGATAAGAATTTTCAGCTGTGGAATAGTTTCTGATAAAAGGAAATGCCAGTGCTTTAAATATAGCTTCTGATATTGCTTCCTGAGAGACTCTGAAGTCTGAGTGTGAATGAGACCATCCATAGTTTCTCAAAGCAACTATGAAGCAGCTTCTTCCTTGGCTGAGAGTAAGCCGCTATTTATTGCTCTCAAAGCAACAGGCAGGCAACCACAAGAATCCTGTTTAGTAAAGGTTACTTATTCTTTGCAGTGGCTGTTTACGTGACTGCTACCATATAGCTGTTACATTGCAGCCATTCCCTGGGCTTTGTGGGGCAGAGTGAACTATTTATTCTTATTATCAAGTAAAACTTTCAGGCTGTTTCGTTGTGAATTGTTTTTCTAATGGACATTGTACAGTTTGTCAGTTGGTCATTACTTGATATCTTGAATTTTTGTCTTTGGCAATGAGGAGATAAATTATACTCATGCATAATTGTTTATGTGGAAAAAAATTGTTAAGTAACAGTGGTGAAACATATTTTTGAAGTTTTACATGTAACATTTGCCAGAGAAGTATTTTAAAAATCTTGCATCTGGAGGTTGTGTGAAGATAGACATGGTTCACCTTTATTGGTCCTAAGTGAAGTAAGACATCAGCTGTCTTGAAGGGTTTCTGACTTTCTGGGGAGAGAAGGCTCACAGCCTTCTCACTTCTGAGGTATTCTATAACCCTGAAGTACTAAGACACTTAACCTTATGTTAAACAAAATAGAAGTATTTTATTTGACCTTACTCTTTTGCTGTAATTTGTAGTATGAGCTGTTCAGATAACTGATCTCATAAATTGAAGAGGTTCTGTCATAGCAGTGAGACCTGAATACTTCTGCTCTTAGGGCACAGTTTTCATGCTAGAAGTATTTCATAACAAATTGTGTTCATTTTGGCCCTTTATAGTTACTCTATTTTATTAACTGTATACATAAAGTGTAAATATTATAAATGTGAATGTATTATATAAATATCTATGCAGTACACTTTTTGTATGATCTATGGTGAGTTAACCTAAAACAACCCAATTGCAATTCTGTGTAGCATGACAGATGCAGCTTGTATCAGGCCCTGGAGTTCTGCCATTCCTTGAGAACTACACATAATCCCTAAGGTTAATACCTGATTAACCCTTATCCATTCCATAATGTGTCTTTTAAATAATACACACTTCTAAAAATTCATTTCAGTAGATACAGATAATATTTGTATGTACATCTGAGGCACCTTCTGCCCTTCTGTTTGATTGCACCCCACCAGTTTTGGCACAGTGCTTTGCCTTGTGCAATTAGATCCAACTGCTGTAGGCCTTGTACCATTCTTGTACCAAGTATAGGTCATAGGAATGAAAAGTGTCTGAGTAAACATTACTGTCACTATTGTATGGACATTACCAAAGCTGAGGAATATTCTCTCTCACTCTTCCTGAAGGGTGGACAGAGGAAAATATGGTGTACATCAGTACAGCCTCAGAGTTCATCAGAACCATTCCCTATTAGTCATCTTCTTGTTGCTTTCTTCTTTCCAGAATTCCCAGCTGTTCTTTTGTCTTGTAGTTCTCTTCATTGCCAGTGTTTATCATTTTCATGGATTTGGTATTTGCCAGACTCTGCTTGAAATATCTGTGTTACCAGTATAGAAAGAAACCACCACGTTTTTAATAAGAATAATAAGAAATGCCATGAGTTACTGTTTCAATTACTGTTGAATACTAAGAGCAGTTAAATTTTGTGCTTCTTCACTGATGGTGTGGAAGTTTGGCTTTTGACTTTGCCTTCGTACTTGTTTAGAATGGCTCCCCACTAATTCTCCCTTGTATGAGGAGAGAAAACTTTGCAAGTCTTGTATCAAGGAAATAAATTAACATGATTAGATCTTATTTTCTGCTTTTCTTCAAGTCATGAATGTAAATGGACTCTCATTACCTTGAAGAGTTTAGTGAGACAAATGATTGAGTCTTTCTTAAAGATGCTTAAAAGAATGTGCTTGAATAGATCATTCCATCTAAGGTAGTATTATTCTTCTTACATCTTTGTGAAATTGTGTTAAATAGATACTGAGAGCATACAACATTATCAGTCACCAACAAAACTTAAAATACCGAATGCTTAGCATCTTAACTCCTCTAGAAGGAACTTCTACTTGCTTCGACTTGTAAAGATGGACAACTTCCTCTGCAAGGCAAGATTGTACTATCCTATAGCAACTTTATTACTGTCCCTTTGAACATGAAGAAACAGAGCTCTAAATGAGCTAAATTGGGCAAACTGTTGTGGTAATTTTTGCCTAAGGAATTTTTTGTGACAGTTGTGGAAAACTCAGAAAATATTTGTCTTTTACTTCTACAGTCACACACGTATGTGAATATGCATTCTCTTTAAATGTCTGTCTGCTTAAATTATCACTTTCTGCCTTTGCGAGTTATATTGTGAAGGATGAGAATAGAAAGAGAATCAGCTAATTGATTTTCTTTGGGATTTATAAACCACAGTTCTTTTTATTTTGATTTTTTCATATCTTCCCCTCTGCTGAACTTACATTATCTCACATCACTGAAAATATAAGTACAACAGTGCCCTGATAGGGTGCTGGGTGGATTTTTGTACGAAAATCCAGGGAAAAGAAGTAAGATATCTGTAAGCTTGTCTACATTTGTAGTTGGGAACATATCCAAAACATTCAATTCATGACTTTTGATAATGGTGAAATTTTAATTTTTTAATCTTTCGTTGTTGTTTGTCCCAGCTTCTGAATTTCTAATAAAATAATGAGTTCATAAATCAGAAGATGCTCACGTGCAATGCTCTGCTGTGACCAATATATAGATCACATTTGGGGCAAGACTTAATCACTGCTGATTTATTGACATTTATTCCAAGCGAAGCTTATAACACCAGGAGTATTTGAGAGAGCTGTGTAGGTGCTGCTTGTTGCTCTGGTGATAGAACTTTTCTCTCTTTTTTTTTTTTTTAAATCAGAACTATGGTTCTGGTTTTACGTCCTCTGGTGTAAAAATAGCAGCCTCAATCAAAATGCTTGCACTCTTGCAAATGTTTTTGTTGGCAGATGCAGGCAAGTTACAGACATGGAAGATGGTTCAGTGCCAAGCCCAGTGCTAGAAACCATTCATTAGCAAAAGTGTCCTCATTTTCCTCATTTGGGAAAGTGAAAAACCGTAAGTTTCTGTGACAATGATGCTATCAATATGATTATTGTATATGTAGTAACAAACTGAGGACTTTTGCATGAGGATTCTTTATGTTCTGTGTCAAAATTTAATGAAAAGGTTTTGTCCTTTTTTTCCCCTAATATCAATATGATTATTGTATATGTAGTAACAAACTGAGGACTTTTGCATGAGGATTCTTTATGTTCTGTGTCAAAATTTAATGAAAAGGTTTTGTCCTTTTTTTCCCCTAATATCAATATGATTATTGTATATGTAGTAACAAACTGAGGACTTTTGCATGAGGATTCTTTATGTTCTGTGTCAAAATTTAATGAAAAGGTTTTGTCCTTTTTTTCCCCTAATAATGTGACTTTAAAATTACAAAATTTTGTTAAAGGCCAAAATGATGAAGTAGCAAACTGTTTTTCTCCCCAGTTTTAAAAAATTGTTTCATCCTTCAGTAATGAGACAGGTGCTCTGCTGAAAGTGATTTAAGCTGTACAGAATGGCTGAGTGCTGAAATGTAAAACCTGTGATTGTACTGCTTTCACTGATGGACATCACTGGTCTTTAACTGCTATGGTTATGACCTGCAAATTATTTAAAAGGAAATTAAAATGAGGCAGCATTTTTAGATTTATTCTTCCTAAGAGGGAAACTGTTAATTTAAAAAACATGGGCACAGTTCTTTTGGACTCTAATTTTATTGACATAAGTTGGACTACGCAGGGGAGAATTTTGTCCCACTACTGTAATAGCTGCATCCTGAATTGCAAAACACCTCCTGGGACCTGTAAAAACCTTGTTTATATTTGAAACTACAGTTACTGCTTGAAGATTAAGTCATTTTATCCTTGGCAACAAGTGTTTACAGTGTCAGGAGAATTTTTAACTAAGGGTTTCTTTTGCCTTCTAATTGCATAATCTCCTTCTTGTTATTCATTAGCATAGATCCTTACTTACCATTTTCTTATTTCACTTGTCCCATATGTCTGATAGAGGAAAAATTGCCTGTAACTTGCTTTCTGAAATACTTTTTTTCAGTTTAGCTGAAACACCAACAAAGACACATTTTTTTCCTTCTGGTTAGCATATTTTCATATTTCTAATACATTAAGTAACTGCGATAGTATGTCTATATATAACACACAGAAAGTGTTAACAGCAAGCTGGTTTGGAGTGTTACATTAGGCAGCAGTAATTGCAAATTATGTGAGATTGCATTCTGAATTTGACCAAGTTCACCAGCATTTTACTGTGTTCCTGTGACACATGTAGTTCTGATTCCTTCTATTTAAATAGTTGACTACACACGGTGTGGGTGGCTGATACAGCTTGCTCCTTGGCACTGGATATTGATTGAAAAGAAAGGAGGGTAATTTTGTTGCCATGATGATCATTTCTTAGTTCTGGGATGCCAGTAACTTATTGCAGAAGTTTTTTCCTAAAATGAGTTAGCCTTTTCCATTCTTCATATTCACCTGAAGAAGAAAGACCACCAGATGTATTTTTCCCATGAGGTTCCAATGAGTTTGAAATAAACCTGGTTTCCTTGGCCTTGTGCTTATGAGTAGCATTTAAGGAAAGAACTCACCCGTGCTCTTCTTTTCTGTAGTTTTTTAATGGTGTAAAAGAGCCCTCTAAATATCTTTGGTCTCTTCCTTATTCTCTAACATGTCATGGGGTAAAGGAAACAAAGAGAAGTGGGAAGATGTCATGAAGTAACAATGTGGAGGAACAGAATCAAGGAGCTTTCACTTGAACTTTGCTCTAGCTGCTGTTGCCAACCAAGGATTTTCTGTGGTACACCACAACCTCTAAGAAGGCACATCATGTACTCTCTGAAGAAGTTCAGTCTAGAAATTGGGCAATGTTAATGTGTTTATAATAGCTAAAATGTGGTGGGAATGCCTTTTGAATACTGCATACAACTTTTAAAAATGTATTATGTTCTAGAATCAAGGTGTACTTGAAATGAAAGCAGGTGTGCTTGGAATCTGGTGAGAGGCCCAAATACAAACAAGAAAAGGATGTGGTGTGGTGGTGGCACAACTCCCACTGACTTCACTGTGCTACTTGGCTAAGAGTGCCAAGTAGCCAAGTTGCTACTCTGTCTTCCTCTATCGTGGTCCCCCACCAGGCTTGTGTCTTCTGAGCATCCATTCAGAAGTGAGCTGCATTCCTGTTAATAACCTTGGTGGCAACATCATAGATAGAACTACACCAAACCAGCTATGCATGTCCTCTTCCTGTGGGAAAGGGAGAGGAAGAAAAAAAAAATTTGCTGTCATTTTGTAGGTGAGAAAATATTGTTTTCAAGTATTATTTGAAGAATCTACAGACCATACGTTAATGTGCATGGAAGTTCAAGTTCTTTTTTTTTTTTTAAATTATGGTAACCATTTTGTTTAGTTGTAAGTATGCCTTACACTGATTTGATATGTTGATCTGTTTCTTCATCTTTGCACTTGCAATAGCTGTCTAGAGTCTCCCTCTGCAGAGAAAAAGACATGCAAACCACTAAAAGTAGGTACAGAAAACTATGCAGGCATCTGCCCAGTTTTCTTTAGCTCTCTTAGTAAAAGAAAATGCAGCTGCTTTCAGTACAGATATGTGATATTGGCATTAGAGGAATACCCATTTATGCAGCTGTTTATGACTTCAACTATCTGACTGCAAGTATATGAGAATAAAACTGTCCATGTGCACTACTAGAGGATTCTTAGCCTGTTTCTGGTAACTTTTGATGCTTCTGATGTAGTTCCTAAAGTTGTGTGTTTCCACATCTCTGAATTTCTAGAACTGACATCACGGTATCATCCCGTTTTTCAAAGCTTGGAGAACTGTATTTCTAGTGACAATTTTCAGCAGTATCTAGTGACAAGTATTGTGTTGTAGTTTCTTATTACAGCTATGCATGAAGCTGTAGATTCTTCTGAAGGACCAGATGGAGGAAGATTCATGAGAAGGTGTGAGCGGATCACTAATTTGACTTAGCTTCCCTATGTTCCAGTGGAGTCTACAGTAGGGTAGTTCTATTTCTGTCAATTCTGCTGTATTTTTTTCCTCTGTTCTTGTGCTGAGAACTTTCCTTCCGTGGTTTCAACTTCCACACATATGTGTGTGATTCTCTATTCTCATAAATGCAGCCATATGAGACTGTGGTCGCTTTTTGAGAAGCTTCAGTGTTGCAATTCTACAGCTGTCAGTTGCCATCTTTGAGATAGAATTTAGTCGTAAATGTCATAACTCACAGTTATGAATGCTCCTATTCTGTTTCAGTGCCAAGTGAAACAGATTAGCTGGTCTCAAGTTGGTTTAATCTAATCTCTTTAATCTGTCTGTGGGTTATATTTATCTGCTTTAGTTTACAGTGGTATGGACTAATGATGCATTCACGAAGTCAGTGTGAATCTCGGTAGAGGGACGGAATCTTCTCAAACTGTTCTTGGCAGGTTTACAACTGAACTTTTCTTTCTGCTCATTCGTCTTATTCCTTTTTTCCCTTGGCAGGGATTTCCCTTTCCACTTTCTTACAGGAGGAATAAGAATTTTTTAAGTGAAGCTCATTACTGCAGTTTGGTACATGTCAAGGAACATATGACCTGGATTCCCTTAGGATGAGACTAAATTGGAATGTGTTCCAACAGCACACCTAATACCTTCAGTATGCTTCCTTCCTTGCAGACAAGCCAGGCCTGGGGTGAAGTGCCAGCTCCTGAAACAGTTGTACAGAAGACAAAGTGGTGTTAGCTACACCTGATTCACTCCATAAACTCACTGTCACTATTCTGCACATCTTGCTAATGTAGACCTTCTGCAGTATAGCAGTGTTGTAGATCAATTAATTTCCAACCCAATTCTGATTCTCTGGGCTTTTTTTCTAATGCCTAGTGGAAAGTGATTAACAAATATTAACAAAGGTGATGTCTAAGTCTGTGTGACAAATGCAGTGTGTTTCCTATGGCCAACAAAAATTACCTTTTCATCCTTAGTGCAAGGTAACTTCGTGGTATTCAGAGCTTTGCAATACCTTTGTGAAACGTGGGGCTTGTAGACAAATGGAGATAGTTAAAGCAATTCATAGGCATGAGTGATGTAACTCTAGCGAATCGATCCTTTTTCTGATTACTCCTAGTAAAACATAATGGCTTTGCAGATACATACATATGTAAAATAATACTAAATTACAGTCAGAGCTCTTTTATGTGAATTGAAATTGTATTTGCTGATAAAGAAATTTGGAGAGTATTTGAACAGTTTTAGAAAGTCACTTTTTTTTTTTTATAACTTTTAAATGTGTCATTCTGATAACTCTTAAATGAAATTTTATCACTCTTAATTGTGTCTTCATGTTTAATAATGTCTTTGTGTTACATTTATTTGCTGCAGGGTGTTGGGAAAAACAAGATTGTTGACAGATTCCTTCACCTTTTAAACAGGCCCAGAGAGTATTTACAGCTGCATAGGTAAGAACGTGTTACATTTTCATACTTTACAGTCTGATTTCACACATTTTAAAACTCACATTTCTGAAGTTTAATTTGCTCTTATTGTTTGAATAAATACTCTATTATTTTGGGTGGCACACAGACCACAGAAATGTATCCCTTTTGTAGGCATAAGCAATAAGGTTGATGGGAGGGGTCAGGAATCTAGTGGAATCACTTTGCTTGGCATAACAAGAAGTAAAGCTTGGAATCTACTGTTGTCAAACCAAGAAATTGCTACTGCATTAACATTTCTGGAGAGATTTCCCTAAGCATGAGGTACTATGTGAGGGAAGAATTTCCAAGGCTCTATTGGAATATATCATTCATAAAATAAGAAATACTCTTAAGTATTTGTTTTTTTCTTTGTCATTCCTACTAAGCACATGTATTCATCATCTATAAACATGTTTGGATTAGGAAATGATATTTTTTTCTGCGAGCTAAGAAAAGATTTCCAGTACAACAAACCAATCAAAAACAATTCAAAAGCTGAAATAAACAACAGGTCATGATCGTGTACTGATTTAATACCAATTTATCTGCCTGCTCTTTATGGCATGTGGATCAGTAAATTGAAACAAAGACTGAATAGGTATAGAAGAATTATTTTCAGTTGAATTGCATTGTTTTTCTGCTTCATTCCTATTCTTTACGTTTCTCTCTTGAACTCCTTAGCTTTATTACCCTGTCTCTTTCTATAATCATTGTTCTTTAAATAGTGCTAATAAAAATGATCATCTTTGGTATTTTGCCCTTTAACAGCATGATCTCTTTAGCATTTTCTCTCTCACTTTCTCCTCCAGCTTTTTGTCTTCAAATGTCTTATCCTTGTGTTCCTGATGCTAGGATAGCTCTACCTCATCACTTTTCTACTGCTGTTTTCTTACATACTTTTTCTCCTAAAGTCCATCACTGCTTTTCTAAATACTACTTTTGTCACCAGCTACTCTGAGCTTTGCATTAACCTTCATGTCATCATCTCTGCCTGAAATAGGCACCCCCTCCTTTTCACACATAGTCACTTTTTGCACATCTCATTTGGATTAACAAAGTACTGCAGTGTTCCTATCACTCCATGTACGTGACCTTTGAAGATTTCTAGTGAGGTGTGGTCAAGAAGAACAGTATAAATTAATACTGAGATAACTCAGGGGAGTGCTGTATAAAAAAAGATGTTTGGGATAATGATGGACCCATAGAATGTATTAGGTACAACATTCTAGATGATCTCCATCTGCCTATACATCTGCCTTTGCTATAGTCTCTTATAAGCTTGCTTATTGTTTTACAGTGTTTAAGGGTTAGATAGAAATAACAAATGATGAACCTAAGCAGTACTAGAAGAACAATTTCAGAGTATAGAGAAACCAGAAATTTCTACTTCCTGGGTAGCATTCTGATGCTGTGTGAGGATCTTAGTCTATATAGTACCTTGGTAAACTTTATGAAACCTTTAAAAAAGGATTGTGATATTGTTAGTGCACACTTTTGGATTACCAAGCAAAACAGGAAATAGTTTGCCCTCAAAAATTTTTACTATTTCAATTTTAGACATTTTGTAGGGGAAATACAGTTAGTAGCTTACAGCATATAAGTGTTTTATAGGGAATATGCTAGAATTGTACACTTCATTTGGATGTTTCTGTAGATTTTGTAGGTAGCTAGCATCGGTACCATTAACCGTTCTGGCAGGAAATTATTTCTAAATTTAATACTTTAAATGGTGCTCTTATACCTGAATTATAACTCTAGAGCAATTGAATGTTCTAAACATGCATTTTAGTTGACAGCCTTCCAAGGGAAAGGAAGAATATTATTGCTTTTCTTTTCAAGGAAAAATTGCAGTACATTTAATAAAAATTGAAGGGAATTCAGTGTCTGGTGAAAGTGGGAATTCTTGACCCTTTCAGAAATGTATCTGACATTGCTCATCATTAGTCCTTGGAATTTAGGTTGAAGACTCTCTTTAGATTGCTGTAACAATTCTTTCTAGAAATGAGCATGCAGCTGTCAGCTGCATATCCTGAGGCTCTGAGTTTCCAGTGAGGTATCAAATCTGTAGGAAGATGGCTGATGACATCACCAGTTCTCAAACATGCCCATGTCAAATGTCACTTTCTATAATTAGCTATAAAACACGTACTTACAATAATTCTAAAATGGAATTGCTGTCTCAGCTGAACAGTATGCCTTGCAATTGAGTAGTGTCTGTTATGTTCTGGAGTAGGTAGATATAAATCTTGAGGTAAGAAATAGCCTTGTTGATGACTCCAACAAAGATGTAACTGGAAGAGAGCTACTGTAGGAGCTTTTAAATGAATATAATGAAGATCATTAATAACATGTATCGTTACATAGTAAATAAAGAAGCAAATAAATAACAGACAAAAGTAAGTGAAGGTGAACCTGGATGAAATTTCCTGATAATTCTAAGTAATTTGTTAACATTGTTGCCATTTTTCAAAACTTAATTTTAATTATGTTTAAGTATCAAACTCATGAAGATATTCCAGAAAAATTTAGATTCAGTAGCTTGTGATGTAAATAAGGGATAAACATACAGTCATGTAACATAACATGTTATGCAGTATAATTACTGTGGGTGTCTTTTATAAAAGACTATCTCACCCCTTGCACCTTTTGCCAGTAGAAATAAAATAACTAGAAATACTATTCAAATGTGCTTTGATTTTGATTGTTCTGGGAAGGGATGGTGTTTTGGTTTTATTTTGTTTGTTTGTATTTTCATTTGTTTTTTTTACTTTCTGGATAGTATAGTGTAGCATCCAAGTACATGGTGTTGCACTTGGGTCAGGGTAATCCCAGGTATGAGTACAAACTGAGAGAAGAATTCCCTGAGAGCAGCCCTAGAAGAGAAGGACTTGGGGGCCCTGGTGGACAAGAAGCTTGACATGAGCCAGCAGTGTGCCCTTGCAGCCCGGAAGGTCAACTATATCCTGAGCTACGTCAGCAGAGGGGTGGCCAGCAGAGAAAGAAGGTGATTGTCCCCCTCTACTCAGACCTTGTGAGGCCCCATCTGGGGTACTGTGTCCAGGCATGGGGCCCGCAGTACAGAAAGGATGTAGAGATATTGCAGTGAGTCCAGAGGAGGGCCACAAAGATGATGAAAGGCCTGGAGCACCTCTCTTATGAAGAGAGAGCTGGGCTTGTTCAGCCTGGAGAAGAGAAGGCTTCGGGGAGACCTCATTGTGGTGTTCCAGTACTTAAAGGATGCCTATGAACAGGTGTGAGACCAACTTTCTACATGGGCAGACAGTGATGGGACAAGAGGGAATGGCTTTATAATTTAAAGGGGGGGAAATGAGGTTAGATGTTAGGAAGAAATTCTTTACCTAGAGGGGGGGGAGGCATGCCTAAAGAAGCTGTGGGTGCCCCATCCCTGCTAGCATTCAAGGCCAGGTTGGATGGGGTTCTGGGCAGCCTGAGCTAGTGGGTGGCAGCCCTGCCCACAGCAGGGGGTTGCAACTGGATGGTCTTAAAGGTCCCTTCCAACCCAACCAATTCTATATGAGTTCTGATCTAAAACTTCACATATTCCAAAAGATTCAGTTGGGAAGTGTGCTATTTTAGGCAATGAGCTGATAGAAGGGGTAATTTTAAAACCTCAAAATTAATGTCTTGTACTGAAAGATGGTGAGAGGAGATAGTAGACAGAAAAGAGAGTGGTTTTCCTTAAACATCTTTTCTAACATCTGTATTTACTTGCTTTACCACTGATTCATATGTAAGGGTCAGCCTGACCTTAAGAATTAGATTGTTTATGGAGGTTATAAATCTTTCTCCTAGCCTCGCTTACCTCATTGAGAAATTTTCTTTTCTTGAGTATAACTCACATATATACATGTAGTGTGTGTGTAGATATACACACATGTGTTTAGAGAGTGAGATATATATATATTCAGTCACACATATGTATGTATATATATATATATGTACACCACCCTGTTGATAAACATTCTTTGCAACCACCCTGATAGCAGGTTGGCCTGTTAGTAACTGAGCACTTCTGTTTCCAAGCAATTTTTGGAAAAGAAGCCAACCTGAAAACCAACACACTGGACTTTACTTAAGTTTCATAAATCATATTGGGACCAAGAAACTAAATATCTTAACTGAAATAAAGCTGTGATTAAAATTTAATAAGGAAAAAAATTAAGAAAATTGTTTGCTTATAAATTATTCAGAAAGTTGACTGCCTTTGCTTACATACTTCTTAATATTAGAAGTTGATCAGGACACAAAAAAGAATAACTGCAAAAAGGCAGATCTCTTTTATCGTGTACAACTGGGGTTATAGGACTCCATCTGAAACTGACAGTTTGGGTTAGGCTCTGCACAGCCTCTGTCTAGGGTTGCACTTTCAAAGCATCTTGCTTCTTTTCCATGCTGAATCAGAAGTTTCATCTACTGAGATTTCCCAATTGATCCCTTTCTTTTAAGAAATAACTTCTGGGAGATAAACCCTCAAATTTTGTTTATTTGTGAGGGATGACTGCGGCCACGATACTGGCTACACATTATGAAACATACAACAGCATTATCTTGCTGCTTTCACCTTGAATGATGCATTCACCTTCATGATGCTTCTTGGAAGGTGAAAGTCTGAGACAGCTGCAGGCTGATCAGACATCTGTTTAGAAATTAGATGCATATTGGATGACTTTATTACAAACTTTTATGTCCTCCAAATAAATGTAACAGAGCATTGAATACTTTATTCCTAAATGTGTGAACCCTGGAAAAGCTCATAATTTTATGAACCTTGTCATCACTACTTTTGTAGTCTCTTGTGTGAGTCACATGGAAAGAAATCAGCTGTGGTTCTTCAGAAGGATGTGAAACCAAACTTGGTACAAATTGTGGATCTGTAAAACAGGTTTTACTGGATCAGGAAAAAAGCTTTTCATTAGAACTGATAATGTCTTCTTTTAAATTACAAAGATTCTTGAAAGAAGATTCCAAAGAAGGAAAATACAAACCAAATGAAAAAAAAAAACAAAAAAACAGTAAAGCCTTAGAAAACACTCAGGCAAGAATATGCGCCCTATTCAGACTATAAAATCTTTTCTATCACTGATGAGAGAGTAGTACATAAAATATAAACTCACACCTCTCCTGTGTAAAAGCCTGAGAAAAAAGTGCTGTAGACTTAAAACTGTTGGCTCCTTTGATGAAGAAAAAAATTAATTTTACCTCTCTTACCATCAAATTAGTAACTAATTGCATGTAAAGAATGGTTTTGCTGGATTGACAATATCCTCTATCTGCTGTTTAAACAATTATGCATCTGTTTGGAATTCAGTCTTGCCATCAGGCTGTTTTTTTAAGTTACAATGACAACGATTTCTTCTTGGAGTTCCTATTTTTGTGCGGACTGGTAATTATAGAAACACAATATTTGCCCTTTTGTTTCCAACACAGACTTGATTTATGGCTTAGAGTTTTTGTTTGATTGTGTTTGAATTGTGAAGAGACTTCAAAAATAAAAGAAAAAAAAAAAAAGGTTTTCAAAAGGTGAGGTTCTGCCTAGGAAGGGGAAAAAAATCAGTGACCTACAGTTTGTATTGGTTTCTTTTAGAATAAATGATGTATTAGTTTTACATGCTGAAGACATTTGAATACATCAAGTTTCTAGAGTCATATAATTTTATCTGATCTTAGTATTCATTAAGTAATCTCCTAGTCTTAAGCATAATGATCTTAAAAAGGGAAAATAATATTGCCAAATAATTCATTCTCTGGGTTTATTGCACCTGAAATTTCATTTTAGACAGCTAAATAGAACTGGAGGAATTCTGTGGAGATCATGTAGTGTCAGCTCTAGGATCTGATGCTTCTGAAAGATGCCATCTCTGTTCTGTTGGTGTTGGATTGGTTTTATATTATGTAACCAAAAAGAGCAACTGGCAGTAGGAACCTTATGAAATTATCTGACATCTTGTGTTGTGCTTCAAGTTGCTCTATTACCAAACAAACAAAAGCCTCTTTCTCTGTGTAGTACCTTGAAGAAAATTTAAATTGGGAAGAAGGCCTGTGTTCCAAGCAGCACAGCGGTTTGGCTCAGAACAACATAATTGACATTATTATGTGTCAGTAATTTACTTCTTTGTAAATTTTGGTATGTATTGCATTTGTTGATGTTTTGAGATTCCCAAAAGCCTTGGGCACGTAGTCCTTGGCAAACTGCTCTAGGTGACCCTGCTTGAGCTGCACGTGTTGGAGTAGATGACCTCCAGAGGCCCCTTCCAGCTTCAAGCACTCAGTGATTCTGTTATATACCAACAACTTTTGCAAGCCAGAAGGTAGATGACGCCAGTGAGTTCTTATTTTTGGTTAAATCAAAATTGTTCAACAGGAAAAAAAATTAAAGTAAAAAATTAATTTATCTCATCTTCATAAAATTAGATAATCCAGCAGTGATTGTTCCACACAGGGAGTCCATTAGCACTGTCCTTAGCTTTTGTGCAAATATGTCTGTACAAAACAATTGTTAAAAGCTGAGGAAATTAAGCAGCAGTTTCAGATCATTGTTTTTGGAAATAGGAATATTTTTTGTAATGTCATTAAGTTTGATAACTTGTAGAACATTTGTTTATTGTTATGATATGAGTGTAAATAACAAGCAGAAATTTCTCTGAGGTGTTTCTTGGCTTCATCTTGCTTCCACATTGATCAGCCATGGAAAATGCAACAGTTGCAGCTCACCGTCTCCATCTCTGCAGTGTCTGCCACAGGCATTCCTCTACTCAGTTAAAAGCTTTCAGAATTGGGAACAATCAGTCCTTTCCATTGCTATGGGGAATTGGTTGCTCTCAGCTAGTGGGAGAGCTAGATTCCCTCTGAGCTACTACACACAAGTGGCAGCTGATGTCATAGTAAGTAAAACTTGTCAACCTCTACTCTGACATCTTGTGTTTGTAGAACTGCAGTCTTTTAGTTGGGTAAGAATGTTGTGGTCGCTTACAAAAATAGAAGCTTTTGATGAGCACTGCAATCTACATCAATAATTTATTGATGGATTATGATGATTTTTCTGCTACTCAGAGCTTCAGTGAGTCTACAGGAGATGTGAACCAAGTAGTTCAAGCATTCTCTTTCTGCATATCAAGAAAATATTCTTGGAAATTAAAACATTTTTTGTCCAAAAAGAGAATACAGATCTTTATAAGGTCATGTAACAAAAAGGAGGAGAGTTTTTGGTGCTGAAGAGTTGTTCTTGTAATGTCTGGAAAGTTGAAGCTGCTTGATAAATATGGTTTCATGCCTTCTTGTGATACAAGAGAATTTATGACGTTCTCTCCTTTATCTTTGATTAAAAAAAAAAAAAAAAAAATCTTTTATAAAATGTAGTGCTTGCTTTGCAGTCCATACCCTTAAGTTAGCCATACTATGCATAGTTCTCTGTTTTCAGATAACTTTTTTATTGCTTTTGTAATCATTAATATAGGCCTAGTCTAAAGCATTTTGACTTTCTTTTCTGCTGTTGTCTTAGAATACTAATTCCTATAAAAATTCTACTTGTTACCTGATAATCGTGCTATTATTTTAGATGATAATGCACTACCTTATTCTGGTTATCTCCATGTTACATTTTATTTCAAAGAATTTTCATATGATGTTGCATCTTCCTGTCAAAGTCACTGTGTTTGTTCGTGTGACACGATTTGAAAGTGTGGTACAAGGTTCATTTTAAATATCTGCTATATTATGGGATGTGGCTTTTCTAATTCTGTAATAAATTACAGTAATCTTTTCTTCCAAAAATTACTTGAGTTTACATATGTTATCCTTTTCAAAATAAAGGTAATTTTGCTGTGATCTTTAACAATCAAATTAATTGAGAGGTTTGGGGTAGGAAAATGAGTGTATGGTGTCCCTACAAGCAATACTTATACAAACTGCATTAATCTTCTGATGTTAATTTTCTTTCTCTCTTTTCCAGCACATGTAATCAGTGTAAAATCTAATTACCTGTTTTCCCTTTTGAGATCATTTAAATCTACCCTTTGAGCTTTATTGACTTTGGATTTTTTAAATTGTAATTTAAAAAAGTTGTTGCAAGAAGGAATTACTTACTTCACTCAAGATGTTGCTACTCAAGCTATAGATACCTAATACTGTAGAGCTATAGTGCACTTGATCCCAGAATTAGCTTTGAAAGAAGATAGCACCGTGTAAGACAGTTTAAATGCCAGTCTAGCTCTGCAGGTCTGTTTTTCAAAGTGAATAACCACAGAGAAGTTATGTCTGTAGACAAAGTGCTCTTAAGCTTCAGTGGTTTGTTAGAGGAATCCATTGAGCACAGTGAGGATGTCTTATACACACACACAAAAGCTGGCTAATTTGTTCTGCTTGACTTCAAGTCCTGAATTTTTACAATGTGTATGTCCAGAATATTTTCTTTTCATTTTAACAAAGTAAACTTACAGTGCATCCTTTATTTTTCACACAGCTTAAGTTTGAAAATAAGTAATAAGGACATCTTGTTGTTGTGCAGGTTTATGCTGTGAGGCATTCAGTGTGCTAGCTAGTATCCAATACGTTGTAATGAAAGCTTACAGAAGTTCACATAAGCTAGTGGTCTCTTTTTTCCAGTGTTAGCTTTTCATAAACTGTCTGACCAGCTCTGCTATTGTCAGATTCCAGGTATTAGAGAGCTACTTCATTTATCTTTTTGTAGGAATTCAATTCAGCTTGAATATCCTGCTGGGTGGTTGCTGTGGAGAAATAACTTAGGTTAGAAAACCAAGTTGTTTCATTTTCATCTAAAGCTAAAGTAGCAATTTCTAGCTGTTTACACAGTGAAATGTATTCTTATATGCAATCAGGGGAGCTGTAGGGTGTCATATTTCTTCATTTGTGGATTTTGCAATTTGAGTGAATTTCTCATGTTAGAACATATTATGTGCAAGTGTTGCATATTGTTTTAAAAGATGGATTTTGTAACTTGATTTAAGCGTATAACCTGAATCAAACACGTAATTGCCTTTGGCCTTTGTTCTGCCACCCACAGTTTTACTGAGTAATAAGTACCTTTATATTCCAAATAATTCTTTGGATTTTAAACAAGTATCTGTCTTGCTGAGTAGTTACAATGGTCTCACAGAAGAAATTTAGAGATGTAATTATCCATACAAGTAGAGCAAATCAAAAAGGCTTTATACTGTCATTTTAACAAAGAAATAAGAAAGCTGTTTGACTTTTTAGGCATTTCAGAATTTCCTGAACATAGTGGTCATGTCATGCGATGATACCGTGTAGAATAGGTTGGCTTGAGAAGTTTATTTGTAAATGTCAGAGTCGCGCAGATTGCCTGCTTTTCATCAGGATAGTCCATGAGTGGATTAACTTAGCAATTAACAACTTTAGATGGCACTTGGCTTAATTATTTTTCAAATACTCTTGAAATTAGGTCACACCAGCTGGATACGTTCTGATTTGAAATGTAATCAAGAAGTTATACGTACATCTGTTTATGTAGATAATTAGATAGATGTATACAGCTCACAGATGTGAAGAACAATTATTAGAGCGTATATTCTGGGTGTTTGATTTTTCCTTTCAACCACTGTGGAGTTTAAGTTGGGGAATAAGAGGAAGGCCAATCTAGTTTATCAGTGCTTGTTTCTACAAACCCTAAAAATGTGAGGTTACCTATAAGATATTCTCTTACTCTGTCAGCCTCAGTAAACACATAGAAAAGCCAGGGCAGCTTTTTGCAGCACTTGCCACGATGTAGTAATTACAGTGGAAACTGAGGTTTGTAATGTTAAGTGAGGTTTTGATGCTGAGTCCTGTATTTAAGCAGAAGCCTCCTTGGGTACTCATGTTGTACAGTAAAGCAGCGCAATACATTTGTCTTTTCTTAAGTTAGATGGCAACATGTTGGTTATAGAGTGGATCAAACCCTGTTTTGGCATTCACACCTCAATGCTTTGGGAAGGACAGATGTCAACCCATGTAATGAACATTTGCAGATTTGTTGCATGGACAGCATTAAGATTTTTAATGAAGAATTCCATGTGCTGATGTAATTTTTCTAAAGAAACATATTTCAACCATCTATTCCTTAAGATAAACTAACATGAATTTTAAATAGAGGAATGTCCTTCTCATTGCTGCCTAACTTTTTCTTTTGTCTAGTTTTAACTCCTCTTTCTCACCAGTGGATATTCAAAATGTCTGCACATTTAATTTCTGTCCACCTTCCACCTCTCCCATCCTGCCCTATGTCAAGGTCTATTGATAGAACTATTTAGATCTTCTAAAGAACTACAGATTTCCTCATGAAAAGAGGATGGGAGAAAGTTTTTTTATCTCCAGTGAGTGCAAAAGAACTGCAGAACTCATTGAATTTGTGTAGAGGAGAATTTTATTTAAAATAGTAAAGTTGGTATGGTAGGCAGTTCCTCTCCTCTCTTTGGAGTTATTTTTCAACTGTTGTTTAAGAAGATTTGGGTAAATATTGTAACTTGACAGAACAGAATGGAGACAGAACTTGACAGGGACAGAATGGAGTCTTTTCTACTCTGACTGAGATATTTGAATAATAAGCCATGTTAGCGGTAAGAAATTGTGAATAACCTGGGTGAACAGTAGTTTTGATTCAGTTTTGCAGTAAAGACTTATAGATATATATAATAATATATATATTATTATTAATTTAAATGAAAATAATTTTTAAAATATACTGTCATCCACAGTCACTGCTATGGCTGGCCTCTGTTCAAATCAGTAACAGGAGTTTGCTTTTCCTTCAGGCACCAGCACCGCAATAGCAAACACAAGTGTATTGCAGGAAGAGCATCCCTCTTTAGCTTGCATTGCTTTGTGAGGATGGGTCAAGGTCCAGCAGGATTGTCACTTACCTCACATCTGCTGTACCTTTGTTTTCTGTGGTCAATAGAAATTTCTCCTGACACATTTCATAGTTCTCCCCTGGAAAGAAGGTATTGCTGTCAAAGGAATAGTAGCTGTCAAAGACAAGTATGTATTGAGTAAATTTATAGATCTCAGAAAAAGCTGCCTTTGGGCTATAGAATGCACCAGTAACAAAGAGTAAATAAAAGACAGCGATGTGAGCCAACAAACAACAAAAAAAAATAACCATCAAAAGAAGTCTCAGAAGTGCTGCTACAAATGGATTGATGCTGTCAGAAGAGTTGCTGAGCTTAGGTACTAGATTTTTTTATTTTCTTAGTGTAGAGTTTCTGAGAAGAGTTTCCATGATAATAACACGTTCTTATGAAAGACATTTGTGAGCTTTTCATATTTTTTCTTTTACAATCAGGGGAAACTAAATTAATTCAGTTGAACAGGATTGACAGTATGTCAGACAGCTTTTCTCATCCACTTCTGTATTCCCACAGTTTTGCCTCTGTGTGTCAGGACTATTTTCATCTTGGGTGCCATGTGTGATGAAATTATGAGGGTTTTGTATTCTTGTCTTTGTTAGAGCCTAGTTAATACTAAGATGCTAATATTAATAGGTAAACATGAAATAGTTTTTAGATCTCTCCTGTGGGAATGAAATTCTGCACTCAAATGTTTTGAGTGCCAGACCTAATTTACACTTAAGAAAGCCTGCATACCATGTTGTTCAGAAATATTTCAGATGTAACATATATTTAATGCTGTCTTCCAGTGTCTTTACATTTACAAAAGTCATTACAAAGTAGAAATTCAAGAAAAAAGCCTAAGACAGAAAATTATTTGTAGTTGTTTTTTACTCTGTTTAGTTAGTTTCTGGAAAACAGAAAATAATGTCATCTAATTGTATAGCTTGCAATTCTGAAAGGAGTACTTATCTGTGCTACCCCTAACAGCATCATTCTTATGTACTGAATGTAACATCCAAAGCACATTCTGAATTGTGTTCGCTTACATCACCAAACCAACAGAATTAATGTTTGACTGTATATTTAGCTTATAGAATACATTGAAAATCCCCTGGAATATTTCCTTAAAGTATTAGGCCTGAATAACAACAAAGCAGAAGAAAAGTGATAGCCACAGATAAATAACCATAGAAAAAATAGTTGGAAATTGGATTTAGGATGTTGAGATGTCAATTGTTCTTTGATCTTGATTCCTTCTACAACTTTTATTGACCTATGCAGCTTTCATACCAGCCCTTGAGTAAACATGTAAACTCTTCTAGCATTCCCACCAGCATTACCATTATTTCTGTTTTCTCTAAAGACTGAGATCATCCAAATGATTTATGCAATCTGTTAGTAATCACAAGTTAGTGCTCTGTATCTGGAAGTTGTGAGTTACCTATGCAGAGCCAGAGCATTAACTAGATCTCCAAAATCAAAATACATGATTTTGTGATGCAAAAAAAAACCCACATGATTTTATATTTGTGTCTTTCCTTCTCATGGCACCAGTCCTCATCCATAACACCCTGGGAAATCATCTTTTATTCTCCTAAATTTAATTCCATATTGTTCATGAATTATTTCTGTCTAATAAGCAACCTGTGACTGTGCCTTCGTGGACTGTGAGGTTTGGTTTATATGTAAAATCTGCAGCTATTTAAGCTTGAACCAGAAATGTTAACTGTTAATGGAAGTAGTCTGATATGTGCACTCTGAGAATTTAGTCCCTAAGAAACGTGTTCAAGAAACATTGGTTTGATGCTCTTTTTGTATTACCTATTATTTTCTTGCCCTGTGTAGAAATGGGCAAACAGGAAGGATAATTAATAGAAGCTTTGCTTTTATTTCCATGACAGGATTTCTGAGAAAAAGGTTTAATTCTACAGCTTATTTTAGTGATTTTAAAAATGCTTGTATGGCTGCATTGTTTCATATTATACAATATGAATATAACTGTATTTTGGTGGAGTTTTACAGTTTGGAAGTTGATGGATTTGAATAAAATAGAGGTAGCATCAACTCTTGTACTTTTTCCTCTCCTGGATTAAAGTTCAGATGAGCAAGTAATAAGAAAACTCTGCTTCTGTCCTGTTCCTTATAGTAGTGTATAGGAGGCATTGGGATAAATCAGTCATGAGTAAAGCTAAACAAGAAAGTATCAGTTGTTAGGGACAGAAAACCTGCTGACAGCAGTTTCAAATAAAGGAAATTTGCGTGTTATGTTGTCAGCTCTGAGCTGTAATTGGAAGCTGGCCATTTAATATTTTACTGCAAACAGTACTGTGTTTGATATCCTGTACCCATGGAGCTTATCAGTACATTATTGGGGTTTTTGCAAGGTGTTAGAAAATTAAAGATAGAACTAAGGTGGATATTTGAAACAGTGAGTCAGCCTAGCTTAAGCAAACACTTGTTATAGTGCATGGCTGTGAAAGGTAAGAGATTTTTGTTGCATCAAATCTCACACCTATGACATAAGGTATACAGGTAAATCCAGTGTGGTGATGCATGTTGCTGGACAATTCTGAACTGCAACAGTTCTTCCTTTATCTGTACATTCAGTAGAGATTAAAATAGATTATTATAATGAAAACTAAGGAATATTATCATCAAAGATTTTGATTAACTGTGTGAATTGTGAAAATGTAAAAATTGAGTGACTCAAAGAAAAATAGAATTCCAAAAGGAAAATATTTTGCTATTATAGCCTCTGTCCCATCTAAGAGTTCACACTGTTTATGATGTAAAATGTAGCAATTGCTATTGAAAATTGTTTGTAGAACCACAGAATGGCCTGGGTTGAAAAGGACCACAATGATCATCTAGTTTCAACCCCCTGCTATGTGCAGGGTCACCAACCACCAGACCAGGCTGCCCAGAGCCACATCCAGCCTGGCCTTGAATGCATCCAGGGACGGGGCATCCACAGCCTCCTTGGGCAACCTGTTCCAGTGCGTCACCACCCTCTGTGTGAAAAACTTCCTCCTAATATCTAACCTAAACCTCTCCTGTCTCAGTTTAAAACCATTCCCCTTTGTCCAGTCACTGTCATCCCATGTTGGTAGTGAATGAGTTCCATCTGAATAATCTGTGGCAGAGATTAGGAGACTCATCTACCACTGAGCTACTACAGCGGTGTTCTCAGATCAAGTTCAAGAATTCTGAAAAGTAAAGATGTTTGTTCCTCTTAGAAAAGAGATCTTTTATGTTCTCATTTAGTTGCTCTGCACTCTTTTGTAACTCAATTTCCTCTGTGTTTCAGTTAATGTTGCCTGTTTTTCTACATTTCAGGGACACGACTGTACAGAGCCTTACCCTACAGCCTTCTGTTAAAGATGGTCTTATTACATATGAAGATTCACCGCTGGTCAGTAGTAACGTTTGAATCGTATATTTGGAAATGTTTAATCAATAGTTAAGCGTGATGACTTTTCAGATAAAATCCCTTCTGATTTAATTATCTCTATAGGATAGTCAGTGAATGTGGTAACATTTCATCAACTTTTGTCTTGGTCCCACTTGCTGTGTTTTCTATGCCAAATACAACAAGTCTGCACACAGCCGAAATGAACGTGGAATGTAGATGGGTTTGTGTTAACCTGACACATTCTAACTGATGCAGTGGTATTTTGCTGCTTCTCTTTTGCAGTATCTAAAATGCCTCACACCTACCTGCAAAATATTACTCCAAACAGCTTTCAGTTATTCTTCAGTTCTTTCAGCTTCACACTGACAGTTTAGATGTGAGCTATTGCATACTTTACTGTCAGAATTCCTGGTCTAAGTCAGGCTCCTCAGTTGCCTCCCTAGGGCAGTCTCTTCCATTCATATCCTGAATTAATAGCAGC
Source organism: Phasianus colchicus (assembly GCF_987193195.1). Taxonomy (NCBI): domain Eukaryota; kingdom Metazoa; phylum Chordata; class Aves; order Galliformes; family Phasianidae; genus Phasianus; species Phasianus colchicus. The sequence goes on along the minus strand of NC_143436.1, from coordinate 167,275,013 downwards.
ACCTTCCTTTCTTGTCTCAGCTTCTTTCTCTTCTCTCTCAGCTGCAATTTGGTCATATCTTATCCCTGTTCTGATGCCCTTTCTTATATCACTGCCACAGGGATGTTCCTACTTCTGACTGGCACACAACTAATGAGTTTCTCACAGTTATTTTTGGAGGGTTGTGATGGATGGATTCTTTTCTCTTCCAGGTAAAGGCAGTGAAGTTTGGACATATTTTGGTAGTTGATGAAGCAGACAAAGCACCAACAAATGTTACCTGTATTTTAAAAACCTTAGTAGAAAGTGGAGAAATGGTTTTGTCAGATGGAAGGCGAATTGTTGCCAGTAAGTGGATACAAAATATTTTAATAACTAACATTAAACTTTATCATGTTCCTGTTTTTCATCAATTACATTACTAAGTACAGCCCCAAGAGTCCAAATGTAAGAAGTACTTGATGCTAAAATCTTAGTAGTTAAAGAAATTACAGTGAGTGTCTTTTCTGTAGAGAACGATCTAAAATATGCCATGTCAATTTCTGTTTTTAAAAACTAGAACTACTTTTGCCATAACCACAAAGGCTTTCTTAAATTAGCATTCTTATGAATCGAATTCTCAGGAATTAAAAACAAAAAAAAACCCAGTAACCTGACCTCTTTATTTCCTTTTCACAATGAGAAGTAAAGATCTATTTGACCAAATTATGAATTTGGCTTTACCCATCTAGATAGTTGGCATAAAACTCGATCAGATCCAGTAGTAATAATAAGAGTATAGCTAAGGTTGAATTGTTAAGGTCTACATCTAAAAAACCAATGTGCTATTGTTATTTAAAGATATGCTGCAGGATGGATACTTTGTAATTACCTGGAGCTAATTCACAAGAATTGCAAGAACTAAGTATTTTTTATGTTTTTTTTTAAAGCCCTCCTTAAAATGCCCTCTTGAACTTAGTAGACGCTGTAGTTTGGTAACAAATAAATGTGAGTGGAGCAATCTGTTCAGCACTCAAATGGTATAACACAGGTTTTGCTTGTGACTATGAATTACAGATGTGCATTTTTTTAAAATAACTTGCTAATTCATTTCAGTTTTTACTGTAATCCTTTAGAGGAGGGAAAAGGATTCCCAAAGACCATATGCCAATGCAGACATATTTGCTGGAAACAGGCGAGGCCAGTCTGACTCATTTTGGTGAGACTGAGCCTTCACATGGGTGACATTATGTGATTCTGACTTAGCACAGATTTTTGTAATAGCCAGGGGGACTTTGAGTCCTATGTTCAGATATTATAAACATAGAAAAAAATACTTATTTTTTCACCCTTCGCATCAGCATTTTGGTAAAGTTAAACATAATAACATAAACATCTTCTAATTAATTTTTTTCTAATTCAATAATAATTGCAAAGCTTAAATATGCAATTAATAAATTGGATTTCTTTTCTAGATCCTGCTCATGTAGAGGGGAGAGAAAATGTCATAGCAATTCATCCTGATTTTAGAATGATAGTTCTAGCAAACAGACCTGGATTTCCTTTCTTGGGTAATGACTTTTTTGGCACATTAGGTAAGTGATTCATGTTAAATGCTGAAGTTCAATAGAACTGATTAATACAATTACTATATTTATTTTATTCGATTTCATTGGAGCAGGGATTCCTTATTTTTTATTAATTATTAATTAATTATTAATTATTAATACTTTGTTTTACATAAGATGCTTGGGGTTATATTCAGCTTGAAGACAAAAATGTAAATTTAGATCTATTAATAAAAGTGCTGAAACTTGCCCTGAAGTTAACAACTATACGTAGTCATCTTTGTACAACTAGAATTGTTTTATTGGATCAGGACTAACATAAAATATGGTCAAAGGTAGTAGAAATTTTTGTTAATGAACGTATCTATAAATGTAGCAATAACACGAGCTATAAGCTGTTGATAGCTGACATCAATGGTTAACACAAAAGTTCAGTGTTCTCTTTCCTTTACTGCAAACCACTGGCCAGATGTTGTCTGCTTTCATACAGTCTTCTTTCATTCAGTGTTAGGAGCCTGATAGATGTTGTTTGTTTTCTCTCTCTAAAAACGGGGCAATTAACTTTATAGTGTTTGTACTATTGGTATCTACTTCTTAATCCTCATTAGTTTCTCCATGCATATAGCTTTATAGTCAGAACAGTTGATAAAATACTAAAATCATTGTAATTGTAGGTAGCCCTCTCCAAATTTCACATCCAAGTTTTCATTCTAACAGCACACTCATTTCAAAAAAAAAACACCTCCTGGTAACTCCTAAAAACCTTTTGTGTCATCTTGTGATTCATAAGATTTGTGAGATTCATAACGGCTTCATCTTATAGTAAATGCAGGAATTTAAGAATTTATGTCACCTAAGGGTGAACAGTGAAGAATTTGTCTGAAGTATAGTCCAGTGTTAGTCTAAGTGGGCCTCTGCAATGCTTTGGTTGTGTTGCCAACTAGGTTATCAGCTAAATTGCCTTCCAGACCACACTGCCAGTGTAGCCTAAATTCTAGGCAGGGACCTTATTTTATGTGTTTTTATCCATTAACTCTGGCTGTAATGCTTGTTCAGTAAGAAATAACAATACAATCAAAAAAGCAGGAGGAAGCCCAGTCGTGTTCTGTATGGTAGCTTTTTGTTTTTCAGATGCGGTTCCGTGTGAATGGGCATTCCATGGCAGAGACCCACTAGCTCTGATTTTCACCAAGCTACGCTGCCCCAAGATGTTCTTATTATAGCCTATTTATTTTCTGTGACCTAATCTCTCTCTCTGTATTGACCCTTTAAACAAAACTGATTATCCTAGCATTGTATTTGCCTCGCGCAATAGAGGCTTGATGAAGATTTTGGGATGGATTTTGCTTTTCAAGCATAGGGACCCTTCTGCTTTTAACTCAGGTCCTTTTTCAGCAGAATCTGATCACTCTTCTGCTTTTTTTTTACAAATAAATTCAGTTTTATAGATTATGTGATTGGGGCCAACATAATGCAAATAAGTGTGGAGGACAGCTTGTTGTATTTCTTAGCGTACTTCAAGGTAGGCAGAGGAAAAAGATAAATCCAGTACTTCATCTAAACCTCCCATTTGGGTTTATGTTATGGTATGTATCCCTGAATATCAAGAATTCTCTGCCTTCTGTGGTATTTTGAAGGTGCTTACCAGTTTCCTTAGGCTTTTTTTTTTCTTTTCTTTTGTTCTGCATTCATTTGATTTGCATTTTGTCTTGAAGTTAATTTCTCCCTTGTTATGACATATATTATAATAGCAGGAGAAATCTCCATGTTCCTGAAACCTCAATGTTCTTTACACCAAGTTGATCCTTCACCTTTTTCAAAGTGTCTCCTCTCGATATGTTGCTTTCCCATTTAAGCTCCTGTATGAAATGCAATGGAGCTGCTGCATTTCTTCTCTTTATAAAAAGCATAAATGTATGTTGTTTTTTTTCTATTAGGGGACATTTTTAGTTGCCATGCTGTTGATAATCCTAAGCCACAGTCTGAGCTGGCTATGCTTCGACGGTATGGTCCTGATGTTCCAGAGCCTATTCTTCAGAAATTAGTAGGTGCTTTTGGAGAACTGAGGAGTTTAGCTGACCAAGGAATTATTAACTATCCCTATTCAACTAGAGAAGTTGTGAATATTGTGAAGCATTTACAGGTACAGTACATCAGAACTTGTTGACTTTACCACTGTTAAATTTCTAATACTTGTAGAAAAAGGTATCATTATTGTTCATGGATTTGTATTTCATTTAAGAAAAGGCTTGCATTTTGAAAGCATAGTAATACTAGGATGTTCAGGATAAGGACCATAAATGTACATAAGCATATATAGACATACAGCATACCTGTGATTCTGTTTTTATTATGTTTGATGTAAGAAAATGTTGAGTGAATATAGTACACAGCTTCAGACTAGCCTATATTATGAAATTCCCAATTTAGCATAGAATACTTGAAAAAGAATGTAGCTGTGCACTTTATGCTGCTATGCGATTTTTGTCTTTATTCATTTCCTAAGTTGGAAACAAGACTCTGTTGCACAACAATAATATGCCACAGATGGAATTTGTCTAATGAAGACATTACATGAGTAATGACTTTGCTGACAGATACTTAGGAACTGTGATAGCTTCCTACACGCATTTTAAATGCAAAATCTTAAATTCTAATGTAATGATTATTATTTTATTATTTTTAAGTTTATGGTAGAATCTGACCTGTATCTTTACGAACTGAAGGATAGATTTTGAGTGATGTATTTGAACTATAAAATATCTCAATGGCCTCTTAAATGGTAGTGCTGTTATTTTCTGTTTATAATCAAAAAGGAGATTATGTGGTGATTTATAGAGTATTTCCTGAATTACTGAATCCTAGATTTAAAAAGCATAGTGGAAATGTGAATGGATTTAGTGCAAATAGAAAATTTCTCATGCATTCTTTGACCTACTGTTCCTTTGTTTAACATTGGTGTAGTACGGTTGAATTCTGCTTTTGTATTTGTTAAGAACATACAAAGAATACTGAGGTACTCAGCAGCTTTAGCAGCAAATGCTTTAGCCTTAACACCCAACTCACAGAATCCAAAGGCAGAGACTGGGAGAAGAACAGCCCAGTGTAGGAGTACATCAAGTTCAAGACCATCTAAGGAAACTCAGGGTGCACAAGTCCATGGGATCTGATGGGCTTACATCCCAGAAAGCCAACTGTATCCTGGGCTACATGAAAAGAGAGATGGCCAGGAGGGTGAGGAAACTGGATATGAGCAAGAAGTGTATGCTTGCAACCCAGAAGGCCGACATTATCCTGAGCTGCATCGAAAGAAGGGTAGCTAGCAAGGCAAAGGAGTGATTGTTCCCCTCTACTTTGCCTTCATGAAGTCCCATCTGCAGCACTGCATCTGGACCTGGAGCCCCCAGCACAAGAAAGATGAGGAGTTGCTGGAGTGAGTCCATGGCTTCAGGCCATGAAGATGATCAGAGGTCTGGAGCACCTCTCCTATGAAGAAAGGCTAAGGCAGCTGGGCTTGTTCAGCCTGGGAAGAGAAGGCTCCAGGGAGAACTCATTCCTATGTCCATTCAGTACTTAAAGGGAACTTATAAACAGGAGAAGAACCAGCTTTTTATACTAAAAGCGAGTAGTCCATCCAAATAAATATGTAAGCAAAATACTTTAAGAGGATCCAATAACAATTGATTGGTATTTTCTTTCCAAACTGATAGGAGTGCATGCCGTGTTGGTAATATTACTGATGTCCTTTACATACTTACATCTGAAATAAGAACGGAAATGAGAATGGAAAAATTACAGTCATGAGGAAGAGATCCCTGTTTGCTGGTTTTCACTTCACTCAAAGTCAAGTGCAAATGTCCAAATAAATCTCCATCTTGCAGCTTTGATTTTTTCTATAGCGTTAGTTTTCAAGATCTCAGCTTCTTTGAAAGGATAAAAAATTCTGTTTACTCTAACTTGTTTTTCAGTCTGCATAACAAAAAGGTTGGGACTAGCCAAATGTAAGCAATGAGTATAAACATATTGTTTATTCCAAGTAAAAAGCTTTTAGGTCTTCAGGTAGAGAAGAAAGAGGAAGGAGGGAAGTGAGTCAATGAAATTGCTGGTCCAAAGGAAGGAAGGAGGGAAGTTAGTCATGTTGTTAAACAGTTTCCCTTACAGCAGTTCCACAGTCACAATTTTATTGTACTATTGTGTTGATTTCTTTCACATAATTTTAGGGTGGTATTTTTTTGTTTTTTTTTTTCATCTGGTAAAAAAGAATTGGATATTTCAGAGAAAAAAATTACTGTTGATTACTGTTATTTGAGAGGGTATCATAGCATCAGGGCTTGTCAATTAAGAGAACATTCTGATTGCTGTGACATCAATATGTAAACATTAGGCTAATCTGATTGGCCTTCAACATACAGGATTGTGTCTACAGTGCAGACACAAGGGCATTTTTCTATAAATATTATGCAAATAGGTAACCCATAGCAATTTAGTTTGCAGCTTAGATTGCATTCATATGCATAACCTCTATGTTAATTTTTTTCTTAAGAAATGGCTTAATTTTTTTGTTTGTTTTTCTGGAGTTTTTTGTGAAGCTTGAGATGTCAAGCTACTCTGAACACCTGTAACTGCAGACTGTCTACTGCAACTGCCTGACTTGGTTATTGCATCTATTTCTTCCTGCTGATTGTGTAAAGAATTTGAGTCTTGTAGCTCTAGATGGCAGGTAGCCTGAAGATACCTTTTTTGTCTCACTCACCTGCAATTGTCAGCGCGTGTCAAATGTTGGAATTGTTGATGCTAATAGTGGCTTATGGGCAAACCCAGAAGCTCCATATGCTGCCCTTACCTGCTAGTGTTGTACAACTGCTTCTGCACCAACTAATCTACAGGCTTTCAGTAGATCTTTTGTATGTTGTTATGCAGAGTCCGGTCACCCAGTATTCCTGGTAGATGTTAATCAGGCAACTGATATTTGTCCAACTAGTAAATAGTAAAGTAGAAATGGCTTTTCTACCAAGTCTATTGAAATTTTTCTCAATTTGAGATAGTTAGTTTGTTAGTTAGTTTTTCTTACTTTGCCTTCTTTCTTGTTTGTATCTGAGATTGATTTCTGTTCACAGACAATAGAATAACAATTTTTGAGTGGTAAATTTTGAGTGGTAATGTAGGCCCTGAAGCCTACATTAGGCTTTTAAGCCTCTCCAGTAAGCTCTTGTGCTAAGATAGCAGGTGCTTAATACATTTTTTCTGTTCATCTGATCTCAAATGGAAGCTAGGTTTATCACATCCATTTGCATCCTTTTCTGTCTGTGCAGCTCTACACACAACAAATGCTTTTTATCCTTTTGGCCAACCACGTTGAATCTTAGTTACCAGTTAATAAAGATAATGAGGTTTGCACTGGCTTAATCAGAATGAGTAGCTATGTGGCAGAAAGAAACAGACTGAAATTTATGTCTCTGTGAATGAAAAGGCAAGCTGCTTTTCCTGGCAGTAGATGATGCCCACTGTAAGAGGGAGAGCAATTGATGCAGTCTAGCTTGATTTCAGCAAGGCATTTGATACTGTCTCTCATGACATCCTTATAACAAAGCTGAGAAAGTGTGGGATAGATGAGTGGACAGTGAGGTGGGTTGAGAACTGGCTGACTGGCAGAGCATAGAGGGTCATCACTGGTGATGCAGAGTCCAGTTGGAGACCTGTAACCAGCGGTGTTCCTCAGGGGTCAGTGCTGGGTCCAGTCTTGTTCAACATCTTCATCAACGACCTTGATGAGGGGATAGTGGCCACCCTCAGCAAATTTACTGATGATACGAAGTTGGGAGGATTGGCTGACACGCCTGAAGGCTGCGCTGCCATTCAGCGAGACCTGGACAGGCTGGAGAGCTGGGCAGTAAGAAACCAGATGAGGTTTAACAAAAGCAAGTGTAGAGTCTTGCATCTAGGGAGGAATAATTGCATGCACCGGTACAGGTTGGGGGATGACCTGCTGGAGAGGAGCTCTGCGGAGAGGGACCCGGATGTCCTGGTGGATGACAGGTTGGCCATGAGCCAGCAGTGTGCACTTGTGGCCAAAAAGGCCAATGGCATTCTGGGATGCATTAAAAAGAGCGTGGCCAGCAGGTCGAGGGAGGTGATCCTTCCCCTCTACTCTGCCCTGTTAAGGCTTCATCTGGAGTACTGTGTTCAGTTGGGCTCCCCAGTACCAAAAAGACAGGGATCTCTTGGAAAGAGTCCAGCGGAGGGCCACAAAGATGGTGAAGGGCCTGGAGCATCTCCCCTATGAGGAAAGGCTAAGTGATCTGGGTCTGTTTAGCCTTGAGAAGAGAAGACTGAGAGAGGATCTGATCCAGGTCTATAACTATCTAAGGTGTGGGGGGCAGAGTGGTGAAGCCAGACTCTTTTCAGCAGTGTGTGGAGACAGGACAAGGGGAAACAGCCAGGAACTGGAGTATAGGAAGTTCCGCACAAATGTGCGCAAGAACATCTTTATGGTGAGGGTGACGGAGCACTGGACCAGGCTGCCCAGGGAGGTTGTGGAGCCTGCCTGAACACCTACTTGTGCAACCTGGTGTAGGAAACCTACTTTGGCAGGGGGATTGGACTTGGTGATCTCTGGAGGTCCCTTCCAACCCCTACGATTCTGTGATTCTGTGAGGCCCTTATGGTGGTGCTGTCAGTACAGGACACACAAAGCCATCTGAAGCCTGTGCAACACATACAGAGGCAAGTGGTAGTGGTCACATGAAGTAGACATCTAAAAAAATAATCTGGATTTGTTACAGTCTGCATACCAGACACTTGTTGCTTTATTTTCAGAGTAGTGGTAGAAGTGCTGTAGAATAAGATTACCTGTTTGTACCAGCAAACTGCTTTTTTATTGATGCTTGTAAGTCAACAGTAGCAATATATGTGGTTGAAAAAGGTTGGATCCATAAAAAAATTATCTTTCACCCAAATTCTGTCAGAGCTTTGTATGAAATAAAGCATTATGTATATAAACTAAATTAAAAAATATTAAGAATTATTTCACTTAATATTTTTAAAAATAGAAAAGAATCCAAGCCATAAAAATACTCAAAGGAACGCTCAGAAGTGTTACTTGAAGGGAAGGAACCAATGAACGAGAACCAGACAGACTGATGAGAGATCAATATTTTCTCCAGTAATCTTGTTTTAAAAATCAATAGAAACCAAATGATTTTTTTTTTAATGTTCAATCCAAATGTTCAGACTTCAGTTTCTTCAAGTGAGCTGTCATTGCCTTTCTTCAGTAATCAGTTATCCAGGCAGTTATTAAAAAGGGGTTGAATTTGTTCTGATTGGAACAAGAGAGTTGCAATTTTTTAAAAACTGAAGTGGAGGACCTTTTTCCAAGTGCTTGTGTTCAGAACGGGTTTTTTTGGCAGCAGCAATCAGCTGTACTGATGAAATAAATTGTATTTGATGTCCTACTGGAAGACACAGGACTGTTGGTGTAATTCACTGATATTGATATTGATGATGATGCAAGGGTGGATAGTGATACGACAAGAGGGAATGGTTTTAAACTGAGGCGGGAGAGGTTTAGGTTAGATATTAGGAGGAAGTTTTCAACACAGAGGGTGGTGACACACTGGCACAGGTTGCCCAAGGAGGTTGTGGATCACAGAAATCACAGAAACACGATGGTTGGAAAAGACCTACAAGATCATCCAGTCCAACCATCCACCTATCACCAATAGTTCTCACTAAACCATATCCCTCAACACAGCGTCCAGTAGTTCCTCCACCACCTCCCTGGGCAGCCCATTCCAGTGCCTGACCACTCTTTCAGAGAAGTAGTATTTCCTAACGTCCAGCCTAAATCTCCCCTGGCGCAGCTTGAAGCCATTCCCTCTAGTCCTATCACCAGTTACACGAGAGAAGAGGCCGACCCCCAGCTCACTACAACCTCCCTTCAGGCAGTTATAGAGAGCAATAAGGTCTCCACAGAGCCTCCTCTTCTCCAGACCGAACAATCCCAGCTCCTTCCACTGCTCCTCATAAGGCCTGTGCTCCAGACCCCTCGCCAGCTTTGTTGCCCTTCTTTGAACCTGCTCCAGGGCCTCAATGTCTTTCTTGCAGTGAGGGGCCCAAAACTGGACACAGTACTTGAGGTGCGGCCTCACCAGAGCTGAGTACAGGGGGACAATCACTTCCCTGTTCCTGCTGGCAACACCGATCCTGATGCAAGCCAGGATGCCATTGGCCTTCTTTGCCACCTGGGCACGCTGCTGGCTCATGTTCAGCTGAGCATCAGTCAGTACCCCCAGGTGGTCCATTTCCTCTATGCAGTCTTCCAGCCACTCTGCCCCAAGCCTGTAGTGTTGCCTGGGATTGTTGTAGCCTGTAGCATTGCCTGGGGTTGTTGTGGCCAAAGTGCAGAACCCCGCATTTGGTCTTGTTGAACCTCATCCCATTGGCTTCAGCCCAGCTATCCAGCCTGTCCAGATCCCTCTGTAGGGCCTCGCTACCCCCAGGCAGATCGACACTTCAGCCAACTTGGTGTCATCTGCAAACTTACTGAGGGTGCACTCAATGCCCTCATCCAGGTCATCAATAAAGATATTGAAGAGGACAGGCCCCAGCACCGACCCCTGGGGAACACCACTTGTGACAAGTCACCCAGCTGGATTTAGCTCTATTCACTACCACTCTCTGGGTCTGGCCTTCCAGCCAGTTCCTTACCCAGCCAAGAGTGTACCTGTCCAAGCCACAGGCTGCCAGCTTCTGTAGAATACCGTGAGAGACAATGTCAAAGGCCTTGCTGAAGTCTAGGTTGACTACATTGACAGCATTTCCCCTGTCTACCAGACTGGTCACTAGATCATAGAAGGAGATCTGGTTGGTAACACAGGACCTCCCCTTTGTGAACCCATGCTGGCTAGGCCTGATCCCCCATGATCTCCCTCAAGGCAATCTTCTCTATAAAATGCCCCATCCCTGGAGGCATTCAAGGCAAGGCTGGATGTGGCTCTGGGCAGCCTGGTCTGGTGGTTGGCAGCCCTGCACATAGCAGGGGGATTGAAACTAAGTGATCACTGTGGTCCTTTTCAACCCAGGCCATTCTATGATTCTATGATATTGATGTCAGAATTGTGCACAGTGATTCAGAGAAACACAGAAACACTTGGAGGCTGCTATTTGAGGCATGTCACTGAGGCTTCTTCAGTATCTTGTGCAGAGCAGGTGAAAGGGTGAGTAGTGAGTCAACAAGGCAGCTTGGTGTAAGGTTGTTGGTTCTGCTCTGCAGTGAAAAGGGAATAACAAAGAAACCATAGTATTGGTCATAGTAAATGTTCTAAAGTCTGCAGGGAAAGGTTTTAGTTATACAGAATATGCACAGTTCTGGAAATGTTTTCTTCTTATCAGAAAGAAGACACTTGACAACAGGCTGAGGCAGTGCTCTGCACTCTGAATATGAAGTAGGTCTACATCTTTCTAAACATCTATCTGATGAACATAGGCTTTTTTGTGCAATGACTCCTAGTTGAAATTTACGTTAGAGAATTCAGTACTTTCACTGCTAAGCAAAAAACCTTTTTCCAATTAAGTTGCATCTGAAATATTTGTAGTCTTTAGTTGGGACATCTACTGGGAGAAAAGTTTGTGAGTTTTTTTAGAATCTGTCTCGTTTGGTAAGGAATGGACATTTTAAACATTATCATACACCAACTGTATTTTGCTAAGCTGTGATAATACAGAACTTCTAATAGCTTCCTCATGGATAGAATTAAAAAGTAGTATATAGTTTAGTATACTTTCATACTAATGCTAGTATGAAAATATGCTGTGGCATGTACACCATAGATTAAAAAAAAGGTTTTGTACAAGTCTATTTCTGGCAGTGGTATTCAGTTGCACCACAGTAAGTAGCTAAATTTAGCTTCGCTTGTGTCACTGATATTTTATTTATGAAATTATATATTTCTTCATTTGGGAAAATATTAAAATCGCCAATAATGGTGATGTATAATTAAGAGTATAGGTCAAAAAAATTCATAAAAAAATCTGTTTTTATGTTTTAGTTTTTATTTCTTTTAGGACTCAGCAGCTTTTATTAAAATGCTTTTACACATTTCGGGGATGTATGTTATATCATTTTTTTTTTCAAGTTGCTTTTGTAGCAGCCATTGCTTTCTGATGGGAAAAAACCAATCAAGATTTCAGCTCCATACACCTAGAAATAAAGCAGTTAGGTGGTAAAGTTCTAGGAGAAATAGTAGTTCAGGTGTTTTTATAAATTCTTTTAAATTGATTTGTTGCATTTACATCCTACATGAGTAAGAATGTGTGTGAAAAGGCTCAGTGATTTAGATGTGTTAATGTGCACAACTTAAACAACACCTGTTTTTGTCATGACAGATGAAATCTAAATTTTGGATAATCTGTATTCTGTTTAAAATACCTTAATGTGCCTTTACAAATAAGGTTATTTAAGCTTGAAATTATGGCAGCATGCATAAAAATCTATGTTTACTTCAAAATGCCTTAATTTATTGGCAAACTGTTACATGTGTGCTATAGGAGTTTCAAAAACCAGTGGAAGTACTGATGAAGCACTTGGTAACAATTTTCAGAAGTGCTGAGCTGCCTATAGGGCCTTCTGAAGGTCCTGAAAAATCTTTCTACTTTTCAGTTTGTTCCTGCTACATGAGTTCAATCAGTGAAGAAGTCTTACTGGATTCTAAGTCTTGGTGGGAAATGAGAGCAGGAAAATGTGTTTTCTTCTGTCAGAACAGCAATAATTAGAAGGTGTAAGGGGCAGTTTTTAAATCTGGAAGACAACACCGTCCTTAAATGAAAAGCACAGTTCAATAGCAACAGTTAGCACTTTCTTTGTTGGAAATCCTAAATAAAATTTGATAGAACTGTTTTCTTTCTGTATACATTTCGGGTAGGATTTTTCTTCATTAAAAAAAAGGTTGTCCATCTTCAGTGGCTGTTTCCACTGACATCCATCAGAACCTAAAGTTATTTTTAGTAAGCAAGCAATGCATCTTCTGCTTTTCCATATTCAACACTGAGAATCAGAATTCTTAAATAAATTATACAGTCGAGTGCATGAATATATGTATTTGTGTCAGAACTTCCCAGTTAGCAGTTCCAAATTTAAAAATATATGCTATGTTTAATTATGTATTTGAACGATTAGGCCACCTTGTGATGTGTATAACAAAAATGATTCTTCAAAACATGAGTGCAAGTGATTATCTAACTGACTGTCTCCTATCCGTTTGTGTAATTCAGGTTTAGTATCACAAACATCGTTCTGACTTGAAGCAATGTACCTTCTTTTAGTCCAGAAATTTATTAAAAATATTTCTTGATCATTTTTATAAGTCGAGCAGAGTTTCTGTTAGAACTATTAACAGAGGTATTCAGTAAAATAAATCTGGGACTTTGTTCCTTTACAGAAATTCCCAACTGAAGGACTGGCAAATGTTGTTAGAAACGTGTTTGACTTCGACTCCTACAACAATGAAATGCGTGAAATTTTAACCAACACTTTGCACAAATATGGGATACCTATTGGAGCAAAACCAACCAATGTACAGCTGGCCAAGGAGTAAGAGTAACATAAGATACATTTTAAGAAGACGTGTCTCTCATGGTCACTTGTTCTGTCATGTTAACTTGCTGCTAACTGATTTTAAACCAACCTGGAATACTTGAAGTACTCCTCTGGTTTAAGTTTCTATGTCTACAACAACTGAAATTTCTTTATGATAGACTATTTGCTTTTTACTAATATTTAGTCTTTACTTAATGTCCATGTATATATTGATAGTTTGTATGGTAAACAGACATATATTAATAAAGGGAAATACTTGTTTCTTCTCCTGTGTTTTTAATTGAATGGCAACAAGCTTCAGAGGGATGGAGCACCTCTCCTATGAAAAAAAAAAGATTGAGGAATCTGGGCTTGTTTAGCTTGGAGAAGAGAAGGCTCCTGGGGGACCTTTCAGTACTTGAAGGGAGCGTATAAACAGGAGCAGGAACCAACTGTTCATGAGGGCGGATAGTGATTGGACAAGGGGAAATGGTCTTAAACTGAGGTAGGGGAGGTTTAGGTTAGATATTAGGAGGAAGTTTCTCACCCAGAGGGTGGTGACACACTGGAACAGGTTGCCCAAGGAGGTTGTGGGTGCCCCATCCCTGGAGGCATTCAAGGCCAGGCTGGATGTGGCTCTGGGCAGCCTGGTCTGATGGTTGGCAACCCTGAACATAGCAGGGGGGTTGAAACTAGGTGATCATTGTGGTCCTTTTCAACCCAGGCCATTCTGTGATTCTGATAAGCTTCTGTCCTGTTATTTACCCCCTAAATCAGTATAAAAAATAATAGGTTGTCTTCAGTGTTGTTGGGATTTTGTCTTTGATACTCGTAAAAGGGTCTACAAAAATACATATGTAGGGTAGAGCAGTGCGTGTAATCAAAGGTCCAAGATCTAGGAATCATTCTTAATGTATGTGTATGTCACTATCACTTTAATTATATTGACACTTTGAGAAGTTTTCCAGCACCAGAGACTGCTCAAAAATAGTCTTTTGACAGATTGTCTCCCCTCAGACTGCTGTGTATGAACAAAATCAAGTTAAATAATTAACATAAATAAGTTTTATGTAGAATTGTCACATCAACCGTAAGTCCTGTGCCCATCACCTTTTCTAAACTGTCTTTGTATGTAACCATTTCATGGACAGCAGCAATCTTAAGGAAAACCAGGATGTAAAACCAGGAGCAAATAAATATTAAAATATTTCTAATTTTTTCTTAACCTACAAACACTGACAGATCCATAATGGAAGAAGTGATTAGGAATAATTCATTAGAACTTGCTTTTATGTCTTGGCTTCCTTACAAGGTTACTGCAGCTTGTCGTGTTTTTTCTGCTCTATAAACTCTTTCCAGCTTTTGTGGAAAGGCATAAATTGAGGGTTGTTCTGTACATTACTGGAAATAGCAGTGGTGTTTCAGTACAGTTCTTAACGATCCACTGCACTTTTCTACACCCATCAGATCTCTGTTTCTCAGCGTTTTGCCACTGGTGCCATTTCCTTAGTTTTCTGTCTGCCTTTTATATAAGAAGCATTTGGTTCATTTAATTCATTTGAAATACTGCAGAGGGACAGAAGTGCCTTATGAATCTTTTTATTAGCACTGTCACTTCAGGTTATTTTCAAAACTTAGTTATTACTTGCAAGTCCTGGGAGAAGAAAATAGTCTCGCTACTTCAGTGCATATCACAGAATCATAGAATGTCCAGGGTTGGAAGGGACCTCAAGGATCATGAAGCTCCAACCCCCCTGCCACAGGCAGGGCCACCAACCTCCTCATTTAATACTAGACCAGGCTGCCCAGGTCCCCATCCAACCTGGCCTTGAACATCACAACAGCATATCATATATATTCAGTAGAGGAAAACTGTTCAGATGTGTCCATGTCTCTAGTGTGGTTGTGTTGCTCCAGCTCTTCTGTACCCTCACTCCTGAAAATCATCAGAAGGCAGACCAGCTCTGAGACATTTAGTGCCACCAGCTTCTTCTAGACTTTCTTAGACCAGGTTTCTGTGCAGTGAGATGGAATGAAGTAGCATTGTCAGGCCTATTTTTCTTGACAGAGGAATTTTGTGTTATGAGTTCTATGTTTTATTCCTAAATTCTGATCTACCTCTCTCTTCTCTTTGCTGTTCATGGTGGCTTGGACTGCTCCCCAGAGAAACTAAATCATTCAGGAGCAGGGAAGAGAGCAAAACCTCAAAAATCTGGGAGAAAGGAGAAATAAATTTTCCTGAGGGAAGAAAACCATTAGCAAAGCAAATCTCCAGGAAGCTGCAACAGAATGGAAATGTTTTATTTCTTTGAGAATGCAATCTGTAATTCTGTTGCTGTATAAAACAGAGTATTTGGTTAGGGCTGGTTATTAACATCTGTTTTGTTTTAAATTGTGATAAGTACTCACAATTATTAGTGAACATGTTGATTTCTAGGATGTTGTACATGAGAGTAATGTGTAAGGAATTAAAAACTGAATCCATATCCTTGTGGAAGCTGATATTCCATTGAGATAACAGGAAGGAGTTATTGCTGATTGCAACACAAATAAAATCAATGTTTAAACATTGCTATCTATTAATATTCATAAATTCTATGATTCTATTAATAGGCCACAAACAGGCAGTGAATATTCTGCTGGGTCTTTGACTGAATGAGGGAAATAATGAAATACACTTTCCTCATTACGTGCCCCAGTGGTATATTGCTGGCAGCTGAGTGTTTGTATGATCTGTAGCATCCAAACCATTTTCTGTTTCCAAATAATGCAGTGTCTTTGGCTATCTAACTGCCTTGGCATATTGTCCATGTGCAGAATGGGGATGGAGATGGAGTGACTGCCTCCCTGTGGGTACTGCCTTATCTGGGTTGCTTGAGGTTTGCTGTATGCCAGTAAGAAATGTTAATGCATCTTTCCTGTGAGAGTTGGAATGATTAGAGGATATTAATGTTCATTCCTTCACTTTTTCCCTACGTTCTCAGTGAAAAAAATAATACCAAAATTGGCCAAGATTCATTTGTCATCCCAAAGAATTTTTTTGAGATTTCTTCTTGTTCTGGAAAGATTATCAAGAGGAAGAAAAGCTAATGTCTTGTGTTTAGAGTGGCCAGGTTGGAGGGGAGAGGGGAAATAGTTTTAACAGTAGGAACAAGCATCATCAAATGGGGTATAGGAGACCAAGCATAGGCTTTTAACAGTCTAAGTGAACTTCCTTAAAATAGACTTTAGAGATATTTATAGCAAGGGAGAGGGAATGTCTTCTGTTCTCTTGCCAAGTTATGTAGCTGTACAATAATGCACAAGTGCTTGTAATACAGAATGCAGTTTTGATAGGTCTCTTTAGGAGCAACAGATCCTAAATATAAGAAACCAAAAGCGATGAGTTCACTAGCTTGAATGCATTCATGCCTATCAACAAAGTCAAACTGCTTTTAGTGGCTGCAAATCACTAGAGAAAATGTCCCTGTTCTGCTGTCAAGCTACTTTGTTGTATGCCAGCATTTTCTTTTCCTTTATAAGTGATTTTTGCTGTAGCCTGTGTATTTCTTCTCTAAGTAAAATGTACAGAAATAAAGAACTTAGACCAGTAAAATCAAAAGGAGCTCTCAAAGAAGGGTATGGCAATCCTGTAGGCTGCTGAAGCCAGTGGCATGGTCTCACATCTGTATTACATTGCCTATGTTCATGTGAACAGTGGCAAAATATACGGGAAAAAAAAATTGCAATTATTGCATAGTTAACTTTCCAGTTGCTCTGTTTCCAGTTTACTCTGCTTAGTTTACTGTTTTTAGAGGAGTGTGTTGCTTACAATCGACCCTTGAAGCAGTGCTATCACATCCTGCCTGACTCGAGTACAGTAAA
Source organism: Phasianus colchicus (assembly GCF_987193195.1). Classification (NCBI taxonomy): domain Eukaryota; kingdom Metazoa; phylum Chordata; class Aves; order Galliformes; family Phasianidae; genus Phasianus; species Phasianus colchicus. The sequence continues at coordinate 167,258,051 of NC_143436.1, read as the reverse complement.
GCAAGAGATGGCTTGGATGTATTTTACTACATGCCCTGGATAATTCAGAATGGAAGAGTGTTTCATCTGAGATCATATTATGTGAAAGATTCTTTCTTTTATCATGCTGTTCAGGCTTGACGTTATAAGTATTCCAGAAGGCTAAATTCTCTGGGCAGCCTGGTCTGGTGGTTGGTGACCCTGCACATAGCAGGGTGATTGAAACTAGATGGTCATTATGGTCCTTTTCAACCCAGGCCATTCTATGATTCGGTGATTTTTGTGATTTAAAACATGAAAGAAATGACATATTTTAGTGAGGAAGCATTTTGTGCAAGAAAATCTTCAAATGTGATAAGTTGGAAGAATGCTGTTGCTTAAAGGATTTATTCCATATCAGTTGCTGGTTAATGAATATAAAAATATGTTTGTTCCTACATTGTTTGACAGACTGCCATTACCAGACCATAAATTTATGGGCTACTGGAAAATCGATCAGCCAGGGAATGCACAACAGAAACTGCTGTGTCCCACAGAAACTCAAAAAATAGATGTAAAGGTTTGTCTCTTTTTTCTTTCTTTCTTTCTTTTTTTCTTCTTTTTTTTTTTTTTTTATGCAGCACTCTTTTCATGTATTGGGATGTGAAGAATCTCAAGTGTAGTTTCTTCAGGAAAAAAAGCATATGCAAAGTTTGATCCTTGTTACCTGCTTGTGCTTTTTAATGCTGACTTGAAAAGTGAACTGTTATGTGTACCTCACACTCAGAGTGTAGGCTGCCCTTTAAAAATCATTACGTTTGCTCAGAAGTTCTTGAAAAGAGCTATTTGTAAGGACACTGAAAATATTGTATTTGAAAGAACTCTGCAGTTGGTTTGGATGCTTGGAGGTGGTTGGCTTCAGCCCCCAGACCTCTATTTTTGGATAAGATCAGAGACTGAAAAGAAAGCTTCTTTCTGTATTTATTTTACACACAACTGAATTCTTAAGGGTCTTTGGCACTGCCAGGATTGAATCTGAAACTTTGATACAATCTGACCTGTAGCCAAAACTTTAAAGTCCTTTTTCAGCTAATTGTTGCAACAGTAAGTAAGGAAAAACCCTGAACTTTTCGATCTGGGATTTCTAAAACAAGAAGTTGCCATTGAACTTCTTTGACACAAAAAGTATATTCTGGTTTCTTTTTCCCTTGTATGGATTAAATTTTATCCAACGTGAACGTGATACTGCCCCCAGAGCGTTGAGCAATGATGTTTGCAAACCAACCCACTAAAAAGGGAGGCATGATGGCTGCTATACTGCAAAGAAAATGACAGCATGAACATTCAGAAAGCTTGCAGAAAAGCATTTCTCCTTTCCTGCCATTAATCTGTTTGTGATGTTATTTGTATTAATGGCTTTGAAGAAGACTTCTAGATTTTAATACCAAATTACTGTTTGTTTCAGGGCCCTGTGTACTTAAATATTCAAGGATTTCCACTGGAACGACATGAAGCCCGGTCCCTCAACTTCACAGAAGAACTTGCTTATTGGACACTGCCTTTGGATGAAACTAACCTCGTTTGTGATGTCACTGTCACAAAAGGTGCAGTAAGAAATACAGTTAACTATTGTAATGGTCCCCAGTGTCACAGATAGATGAAATATCCTGGAGATAAAGAAGAGTTGGGCTATTGACATCATAAATGCCTGCTGATGGCCCGTGACAGAATAGAAAAGAGCAATACGTGTGATTCTAAGGGTAAAAACAGCACTTCAGTGTATGTTCAGCAGTCAGTATTTATGGGTTTGTTTGCAAATGACTACAGGAATAATACTAGGACTTGGAGTATAGGAAAGACCTGAGACAGTTCAGCCTGGAGAAGTCTGAGAGGGAATCTTATCAATGCTTATAAATATCTAAATGGTGGGAGTCAAGTGGATAGGGCCAGGCTCTTTTCAGTGATGTGCAGTAACTGGACAAGTAGCAATGGGCAAAAACAGAAACACAGGAAGTACCGTATAAATATATGGAAGAATTCCTTTACTTTGAGGGTGACAGAGCACTGGGACAAGCTCTGTCGTGGAATCCCTCTGGAGATACTCAAAACCAGTCTGGATGCCTACCTGTGCAACCTGCTGAATGGAACTGCTTTAGCAGGGGGGTTGGACTAGGTGATCTCCAGAAATCCCTTCCAACCTCTATGGTTCTGAGATTCTGTGAAAAATAATTTATCTTTTTCCACTTTTTTTTTTCTTTTTTTTTTTTTTCCTTTATTTTTTTAGCAGTAATAGAAACAAAAATAATTAGTCATTGGAAAGCAAGCATAATTTCAGTGATACACTGTGGTCTTTGTAAGGATATGCATGCTTCTCAAACCAGGAGAAGGATATTTAAAGTAGAACACAGCCACAAAATTGCAAGTCTGTCTAGTTTTTATGTTCAACACTGTAATGCTTCAGAAAATGATTCTTTGGCTTTTTCTTTTTCTCCTGGTCAGTGCAGTTTTATAGCAAATCTTACAACTTGCAGAGTGCTGTGCTTAAAATGATTTTAATTCTTTCTCTCTGAATGAAGCCTGCTTTAGTTATCTATATTAATGTACCAAAGTGAGTTGCATCATAAACTACTGTTTATCCTTAAGTGTCTAAACTTCATAATGTATTATAAACAGGTTGCTGGTGATCAGTAATAGAATGCTGCTTTTTCTGCTTGTAGCCTGAGTTCCAAATACATTCACAAGCTTTCATGACTGTTAAAGAGAAACCATGTAACTTTGGTTTGATTTTGAGCTTTGTCTGAAGGCCAGCATGAAGTGCTCTTTGTGAAAAGTTTGCTTTCATCCCTTGTGTATATTAATTATATTAATTGAAAGAGAGAGTGAGCTAGAGAAGGAGGGAGAAACAGAATTATAAACTAACAAAAAAGACCTGGCACATTTTACATATGCTGGCAGGCCTTATCTAGGCAAATGTGTCTTGGACTACCTGTCTAAAGAGTTCATAGTTGTGGCAAGAGCCTCCTTAAGAGGGATATGCAATGTCTGTTGCCTTCTCTTATTGTTACTTTCTTATTTCAGAAGAGGAAACTGACAATGTACTTTATGTTACTACCTGCAATCCTGTTTCCTTGTACTTCATGAATGTCTCCAGTAAGAATGGATACTTTGTGGATTTGTATGACATCTTCCCAAGAACGGTTGGCCATGTCTGGCAGCCTTTTGTGACTGTGGCACCACTGGGAAATCCACTCAAAGGTCAAGTGATTCTGCACGAAGAGGAGGTAAGAAAAATAAAAAAGAAACAAAGACCAACACGCAACCAAAAAACTGCAGCTAAATGTTTAGTTATGAACAGAAGGCAGAATCACTGAGGTGTCTCCTCTGTAGACAGAAATAGGCTGGGTAAGTCTAGCTGCTTCTGAGTGCTCTATTTTTCATTATACTTGCAGCCTGAGACATGTCTGAGCTTTAGTTTTTATGTGGAGATTTTTCTCTTGCACTTTGTAGATGATTTACTAGAACCTTTTATGTCCTTTTGCATTATTGAAACTGAGTTCTACTTACTTCTTTCTCTCACTGATAGAGGAAGGTTGGCCTTTATGAAGGAAGGGGTGCTGAATTGAGTTCAGGAGTCTCAGTCAAGCAGCATGTATTTGAAAAGTATAGAGTAAGCTGTTTTATGCTGTGAATTTAAGTTCTTGCTCTCTTTTTACTTTCTGAGCAGTATATGAAGGAGACATTTTCTGAGTCACAAAGTGAAGTGCTACTTATGTGTGCTTCATGCCACTGTTTTTGCTTTGTTTTGTGAATCCTTTTGCATTCTGTAACATCTAAAATACAGATACTTGAAAGGCTATGTAAGCCTTGACATTTAGTGTATCAAGAATGAAAATTTAGAACCACTGAAGAATTCAGGGTTGGTTTGACTTAAATTCTTTTTTTCAGAGTCAGTTAATGCATACTTTCCACAGATTTTTGACTTTCTAGTACTGTCAGTTGTTGAGTTGAACAATTCCAATTTAAACCTTTTTGCCAAGAGTAAGAAGAGACAAGAATTGACGAAATGCAGCTGGTTAGTATTTCTATTTTATTGTTATTAAGCATTACTCATGTTACCTACCAGTCACAGTGGTTTTGTGTTTAATCTAGTCATTATTAATTTTTGATGATTAATTTTTCCTTTTCCTTTTGTTTTGAATTTTGTCTTCCCATTTTTCATTAGGGGAGAGATGCCCGTTTAGCAGAGCTTTTCCTACATGAACTGGGGTTTAAGTAGTTTTCAGTCAATCCATAACTAGTATTAGAAAGACAAGAAAGACATGGGATTGTTGGAGCAGGTCCAGAGGAGGGCCGTAAAGATGATCAGAAGGCTGGAGCACCTCCGCTATGAGGACAGGCTGAAAGAGCTGGGGCTGTTCAGCCTGGAGAAGAGAAGACTGTGAGGAGACCTTATAGCAGCCCTCCAGTACCTGAAGGGGGCCTACAGGAAAGCTGGGGAGGGACTTTTTATATGGGCACATAGCAACATGATGAGGGAAAATGGTTTTAGAGTGGAAGATGTAGACTTGATATTAGGAAGAAATTCTTCACTGTGAGGGTGGTGAGACACTGGAACAGGTTGCCCAGAGAGGCTGTGGATGCCCCCTCCCTGGAAGCATTCAAGACCAGGCAGATGGGGCTTTGAGCAACCTGGTGTAGAGGGAGGTGTCCCTGCCTATAGCAGGGGGTTGGAACTAGATGGCCTTAAAAGGCCCTTCCAACCCAAACCATGCTGTGATTCTAGTATCTCTGTGATAGCGTTGTTCCAGAATAATTTTTCAAGTGTTGATTCCTTTTCTGGTCTCAAACACAGCAATTAAATTTCATACCTTACAAGAAACATAATTCTGCCTTTGGTAGAGCTGCATATGCCTTCTTTAGATTTGCCTAGGACACTTCTGAATGCCAACTGTAGAGATGTGATTCTGAAGATACCTGCTATTGAGATTGCTTGTACGGTTGTCTTGAACAGTTTGATTTGGGCTATTTTGGGATGGACATTACAAATTTGTACAATTCTAAACAATACTTGGCTTTTTTTTTGGCAAAGTCAATGCAGGAAACTGTAAAACAGATGGCAGTCTATCATGTGTCTAAGAATGTTTAGAATGTCTCACACTTTTTAATATAAAGCCCAGTGATATTCTTTGCTTTCTGAGTGCCTGAGATTCCCACCATGAAAAAAATTGCCAGGCTATATTTGTTTTTAACCAAATCACAGGAGGATTCACTTTCAGCAGCAAGGTTTTAATCAGAGATCTGTGCATGATGCTTTGGATTGTTAATTAAGTCTGTGACTGGTTTTGCCTATCTTTATGGCATGTATTTTTCAACAGCAGTGTGACTTAGCTCTGAAATAAAGGTTGTTCTGTAGTTGCTCACTGTCCCTTTCCAGCTGACTTCCACTAAGCTGTAAGCTCTTGTTTTTTTTCCTTGACAGTACTTAAATATTGTCAGTTTCCAGTCTTGCCTTTCTTAGGAAGTGCTAAATTGAACAAATCCTGTCTGAAAATAAACCCACTTATACTGCTGGAAAGTAATACTGAATTACAATGTACTGAATGCTTTCTGTTAATTCAGGGCTTGCTACACAGAGTTAATATTAAGGTAGACCTTACTGAGTGTGAACGTATGTTCCAATAAACTACACATTTGGTTGCAAACAGTCATTGTGTACTTAGGACACCATTCAGAAGTTATTTTAGACTCCCTGGGTAACTTAAGTAAGCATCTTACACAGGGAAAAAAAAAAAAAAAAGAAAGAAAGATGAAGAATGCCTCTTTTGTGTATTGCATGTTTGTATCCATGGACTACATGCATAATTTATTTAGGATTGCTTTTCAAGTGTGCTACCAAAACACAACCATACACAGCTGTCGTAGCCTTCACAGCCACTGCCATCTTTCCTTATATTAGGGCTTGTGATGAGATCTCTGGATCTGTAGTTCCCACTTAATCAAAAGACCTATTCTCAAATAGTTTCATTTTTCCACTGGGAGCTTCAGTTTTGTTCCTAACTCTTCCTGTGATGGAGCCACAGAAAAGTCATGTGCCTTCACAGGACACCTGTGAAATGAAGTGGACGTTACTGTACATGAAATTAAGCAAGATACTATTTATGATATTAGCAAGGAAGTGTATAGTTTGTGCTAATTATCTGAGTGCCATATGTATCTGTTGAGTGGATAAAGGTGATCTGAAAGAAGATTCATCCTGGCTAAGCTAGAGCACAGATAATTGCCCTTTGGAAGTGCCTGTCTACTTGAAGAGTAGAGTCTTCCTTTGGGTGTGCTAAGGTCTCTGGCAGCCTTAATCTCAAAATCTGCAGCATTCACATGTTAATACAAGTGGATCAATGGCACGTTTGTATTTGGGGCACAGCTCCAAGGATCGCCTACATGTGCTGAGGATGCATCAAGCAGGTCTGCTAAAAAGACAAATAACATAAATTGTATGCGTGATGCTTTAGAGACTGGTCTGTGTACACTTACAAAAAGACAGAAATATTAACAGTATTTGTAGAAATCAGAAGCTATACTTATAAAAATAAAAATAAAAAATCACTTGACAGCTGGTATTGCCTAATTAGTGGTTTTATGAAATATCAAAAGCTATAAAATTTTTCCAAGTTTCTTGTTTAATCAAAGTCTTTGAAAAATGAATGTTTATAACTAAGTTTTAAAAAGAACCATTAAAATGGATGATAACTGCTGGAAAGGATGAGATGATGATATTGTAGCTCTTAGAATAAGCTTGTAATTTATTTCTCAGATAACATCCATCTGGATTCAGTAGAGCCCTCCAGTGAAATAAAATGAAAAATCGCCATTCCTCCTTGTCCCTTTGAATAAAATTTTACTAGAGCTGAACTTCTTCAGGATTTAATTTTATTTATAAATCAGCCATTTATCTGCTTTTAAGGCATCTCTACATCTTTTTGGAAGAAAGGATAGATTATTCTATTCTATGAAGTGGCCAATGGGCTCAATGAGCACAGCCTCTTTTCACTCTTTGTTTAATCTGAGTTGACAGAGTCTTCTGAAAGCTCAGATCATTTACTTGCAAAGTGGAAATTGCAACATAGAGGGAAAACATGCATCTTTTCAAAGCCTCTGCCTCATCCTCCCCACAAGTATTATAGGGCGTACCCCTATTTCTTAAAGCCACAAGCGTGCCTATTCCCTGTAACTTTTTCTTAATGCATTCCTAATATATTTACCACTTGGAAGAATAGCAAGTGAAAAGAATTTTGAAAAGCTCTGGTATGATTTTATATTGGATGCATATAGGAAGAAAATACACATTGAGCATTGATTCGCATGTAAATTAACTGCATACTTCATTATTTTGTTGCAAGTTGAAAGGCTGCAACCAGACAGAGTAACCTACAGCCTGCCTCAGTGGGCACAATGAACTTTGTCCAGGCAGAGTCAGCCAGCTTCCTTTAACTCTGCTTTTATCTTTCTCTGTCAGGAAGTGGGGTAGGAAGGGAAGGAAGTGCTTTTCCTTGTCCCATGTGCTGCTGGGGCTTTGTCAGAGCTCCCAGATAGCATGCAGTGAGAGGGAGTATGTGACATAGGAGTTGACGTGGGGATCCACCTTGCTCACTACGTGGAAACATCCTTTAAAAGAAGGTTGTTTTTAACATGTTGTGATCTAGACAGACACGTGGGGATCTGGGAATGGAATCATAGAAACATAGAATCATAGAATGGCCTGGGTTGAAATGGACCACAATGATCATCTAGTTTCAACCCCCCTGCTATGTACAGGGTCGCCAACCACCAGACCAGGCTGCCCAGAGCCACATCCAGCCTGGCCTTGAGTGCCTGCAGGGATGGGGCATCCACAACCTACTTGTGTCACCACACTCTGTGTGAAGGAAGGACTTGCAGCCTCCCAGCACTAGCATCTGAAGCCTCTCATCTGTGTAACATTCTGATGTATGCATTCAGGAGAAAGGTCTACAGCAGCAGTATTGCCACACGTGCATCACTCCAGAGGTCATGGAGTGGCACTAATAAAAAAGATGCTTGTGGACATGAGACAAGGTGAGTGTGCACTGTCCAGAGCCGTGAGTCACTCATCTGAAGCTCACAGGAAAGGAGAGTGTTTGCAGGCATGAGCACTGAGGACAGAAAAGAATGAAGCAGTGAAAGTAAGCATGGGGAGAAGAATACAAGAGGGTTAAACTGAATTGTTTATACTGTCTTATTCTGAATTTGAAATTTATTCCTTCCCGTAGCTCTGCTCTGTCTGCAAGACCATAAGAAACAGCTTCCCATACCAGCAAAGTGAAATCACAGCCCCGCTTGGTTTCAGGACTTTTAAGAGGAAAATGCTTGCTAAAATAAAAACAGCAGTAAGGAAAGGGAAACTTTGCAGTAACTAAAAATAAAGGCCCGGCACTTCATGGGATTGGTTATTTCATCTGTCCAAAGTTTGGAATTCCAGACACTGGGGTCGTGAGGTCGCCCAAAGGTTACTTTTCTCCCAGTCAAGAACAAACATAGCGGAATTGCACACCAGCCTCTTTTCCCAGCCCACTTGAGGGGTTGCCAAAGCTGCTTTTGGACGTGTTTGCAGTGACGCAAAAATCTATTCTTAAACACAGACAGAATATACATCAGTCACTTAGCACAGAAGGAAACCATTAACATCAAAAGGGGTGGAGTAGAAAGGTTTTTTATATTACCAACTACTCTCATAAATTTAACGCTAAGTGGAAGAATGTAATTGATTCGTATGTGCTCTTTATCTCATGTGGAAGGCGAATGTGTTTCTTTGGTTCAGCAGCAGTGCTGCAGAACCATATAAATAAAACATGGCAGAAAACCAAAATCCAAAGCAAATGCCCTATTTGTTTCCTGAACCACGTTTCTGTAATTTTGGTTTGTAATACATAAGCAAACTTCTTTTTTCAGACGTATTGAACTCCAGCTGAAATTCCCAAATGCTCCAAATAACATGGTAATATTTTACGTGCTTTACCATATTTAGCTTCGAATGACTGTCATCACTGAATGAAGTTAATTCTTCCAAATAATCCTAGTGAAAGTATGAAGCATACCCAAAAGGAACAGAAACACCGTGACTCAGATTGTTTGTACTTGTTTTATTTAGGACAATTTTGTGGGAATTTATGTTTTACTCCCTTAACGTCTATCGTGCGTTATTGCAGATGTCGTACGTGGACAGTTTACTTTTAGTAAGCCCTTGCAGAACCTAATGTCCTTGCAGAACCTAATACTTCCTTAAATGGCAAACAAAAAATTAAAGCCAAGGCTTCATTAACATGTTCTTTTGTACCTTTTAAATTTCATTTGATGCAGGTAAGGCTGCCTCTGAATGGTTGTTCCTTTGAACTGTTAGTTAAATAAGTTAGGAGCAGCTACAATACCTTGTAAAAAGGCATGTTTAAAATGACCCTGCAAAAAAACAAATCCTTCAAGCTGTGTGTTTTCTGTGTCAGGTGCATTCATCCATATCATGCACTCCAGACTTGGCTGCAGCACCTCAGACACGTTAGGTCCACGTAGCACGTGGATCACAGCAGTGGAGACAGCTGTGGCACTGTGCAGCAGGCAGGGAAAGCTTCATCCATACTGCACTCCCTGCCCCGTGTGTGACCTGAAGGTGGCAAGGGGAAGTATTGGTCCCCCTCCCCATCATTTGACATCAATAAGGCATTGAGTAACAGTCTGAGAAACCTGAAGTTGTTCAAAAGTTAGCATACCGTATCTTCACATGTTTTATGTGAAGGATGCTTGCAATACTGTTCAGAATCCTGTCTTGGTATTAATCCTCTAGAGCCATCCTGCTGTTCTCTGATAGCATCCTCTTCCTGACACTAAACTCACTGAGCACCCAGGTCACAGGATTTTCACACACTGGGGTTTTTAATAGGCTCCAAGGAATTGGAAGCTTGAAGTGTGACAGAAAATACTAAGCCATTTGTAAGTTGTAAGTTAGGCAAAAACTAAACTTACAAAACTGGTATGTCTTGCAAACGTAGCTGGCTACAGCTTAGATATGCTAGTCCAGTTTCTGGAGCTTATGCAGAAATGGTTGTGAGCTGATGTATAAGGAAAACACCATGAAAAAGCTGAAATACTCATTCAAGCCCTTTTACAGGTACTTAGCTTGCACAATTACATTTCTCCTTGGGCACTGAAATGGACTGAGAATATTCAGCCTGCATTTTCCAATGCAACCTAGATAATCTTTTCAAAAAGCTGCTTGAGTTTCAAGAGTGCTTCAAACAGATTTATTTTAGGTTCTTAAATGGGTTTGACATGTACGCAGATCTGCTTTTCTTTTACAGAGCAATGTTGTGTTGTTGTTGGATACAAACAGTGGTGCCATTCATCGGCTTTTGCTCTTGCCAGATGCTCAAGATTCTCCCAGGAGAACACCCTGGTGGAGCAGCAAGGAAGAGACGGTGAGAAATAGCACTTGCCTCTGTTATCATAGAATTATAGAATCATAGAATGGCCAGGGTTGGAAGGGACCTTAAGGATCATCAATCTCCAAATCCCCTGCCACATGCAGGGCCACCAACCTCCCCATTTAATGCTAGACCAGGCTGCCCAGGGCCCCATCCAATCTGGCCCTGAACACCTCCAGGGATGGGGCATCCACAACCTCTCTGGGCAGCCTGTTCCAGCACCTCACCACTCTCATAGTAAAGAACATAATATGCTCTTTTTGTTACAAATCATAACTTAATATTGCAAAAACAGCCCCAGGATTGTCTCTCTTACTGTTTGGGGGACCCAAGCACTGAATTGTTTACTCTTACAGCAAAGATATAAATGTCGTATGGTCAGAGGATGTGTGTATTTAATATCTTCCTCCTTGGAGCTAGAACTGGGAATAACAGAACAATCCCTTGTTTTGTTACAAGGGATTATGTCCAAAGTAATGAACTAAATTATGATGCAGTTGTATGATTTGGGACAAGACAGTCTAGATAGTATTTTGGGAGGTAATTAATGCAGTGAGTTAGTCTCAATGCAGGAAAAAAAAATTGTTGTACGCTTTGAGAGGGGTCAGGGAAACACACTGGAAGTAATCTAACAAAGCCTAATTGCTGTGCAACATATTTTTGTACAGAGCAGCTACAAAATGTGCCGAGAGTTTTCACACAAAAACTGGCTGGTGTTCTACAAGGAAAAAGGGTGAGATTTAAATAATATGCTTGTATTTTATTGATTTATAATGGTTCACCTCGCATACATGCCTGTCTAATTATTCTTCTTGTGGCTTCTGATTTGACAGAAACCGTCTTATTGTACTCGATGTATTAGAGGGCCAAACTCACACCATCTCACTGCCGATCAATCTGGAATCTGTATTCCTGGTGGCTGAAGACCGGTGGCTCTTGGTGGAAAGTGAAACAAATCAGTCAGTTAAGAATAATTTTCTTAATGGCATTATTTCTCGTTTGTCCCTGGTTGATGTTCACTCTTGGTCTCTGAGTTGTTTTTTAACCCTGTAGGATGACTAGACTTAAGCAGCTGGTGTTTAAAGTGCAGACCTGTTCTGGTGAAAGAGCAAAAAGTTAACAGTGTGCCTACATTCACACCTCTGAAAATCTAGACTAGATTCAACTGTATGCATGTTTTATTGAGGTGGTGTTGATTTTTGGCAATTAGAATGTTGGTAAACCTAGCTTTGGAAAGACAGCCTCATAGTCCAGGGTTGTGCCTACTTGCTTTACTTCCTAGTCACATGAAAGAAATATTAGTCTTCTTTCTTATTTTTATATGAATGTGCAGTGGGTAGAAGTGGGTAAATAGTCATCAACAGACAAATGTGCCTCTGGCTGGCTTATCCTTTCCTGTCTCACGGATGTTTGGTAAATCACCTAGTTTTGCAAAAAGGTGTTGATAGCCTTGTTTATATAAATGTAGAAAGTTTCAGAAAATTGAAGTCCTTGCTTAGAGTTACAAGCTTAATCTGGAATTATTATAAATATGTGTCCTTTACAGGAAATTTCTTTTAACGAAGCGTGTCCATATGGAGGCTGAAGACAGTGAGGCTTGCCAGCTGTATGCATTGAATGAAGAGCCAGCTGACATGGGATTTGGCTTAACAACGGGTATTGAATGCAAGCTTGGCTTGTTCTTTTTTTTTCTTTTTTTAATCATTTCTGTGTTTGCAGCTGCACAAACAAGGCTCTTTTGCTTTAAAGGTCCGGGTAACCTTCCCTCTGATTCTCTTTTTGTCCTCCCCTGGTCATGTGTGGTTAACAACTTTTCACAAAGCATGGCAAATTCCATGCTCAAACTTCAGGTTGTTTAAATAAAGCGTTTAAGACCTTCAGTCATGGACTTTCAGGAAACATAGAAGCATACAGAAAGGAAAAGGAGAAAAGATTACTGGGCAGTCAGTAGCACATGGAAGGGATCACATCGGTTGGCAAATGCAGTCTGTCCACTCTTGCAAATCTATTATATACGCTCAGTTGAGCTAGAATACATTCCCTAATGCTTTTAAAAATAAAAAGGTCTGAAAGGAAGTCACTGTTCATAAAGATCTGCAGAAAGTGTGCAAGAGGCCACTGGGGCCATCATACCTGTGTTAAGAGCTAAGGGAAATTTGTGCTTTAAAAGTCCCAGATGGTGCTGGGAAGCGAAACACGTCTTCTGCTACAAAAGAAGGCAGAAATCTCCAGTGGCCATCGTTCTGCCTGGTAAGGTCTGCTTGTCTTCACATCTGATGACATGGTCAACCCTGAGCATTTGATCAGGTTTAGTAACGCTAGAAGTCTATGTTCATCCCACCTAACAATTAATGGGTTTTGATCTCTAGTAATGCTAGAAGTCTATGTTCATCCCACCTAACAGTTAATGGGTTTTGACCGCTCTCCAGCGTCCAAGAGAGACAGAGGGAAAAAGAAAGCACTATATTTATATTCATTAAAGAAAAAGCAGAAGTCTTCCTGATCCTTGTGGCTAGCCTAAGTATGAACAATGAGATACATAGTGTAAACATCATAGAGGTAAATATTACTGACAAACAACAAAGAAAGCTTATTTTACACAAACAGCAACAAATTTGATACTAAGTACTTTTTTCATAGCTGAAATATCTAGGATCCTTTCTATCTTTTGTGCAGTTTTTCAAGTTATCAAGCTCCATCAGAGCACAGTTTCCTTCCCCTTACTACCATATTTAGAAACCATTATAAAGTATAATTCCTTAGATGGGTAGAAACCCTATTAAGATTTCCAGTCTCAAAGTATTTGTGGGCAGTGTACTTCTGCATGCTTTCTCTGCTGTATTTATCCTTTGTTATCTTTTTTCTTTTTCTTTTTTGGCCCCAATATCGGAGGTTATCACATCCCCTTTCCTCTTTTTTTCCTAATCATCCAGCAAACCCAGAATATAGCATCTTCAGCCTGCTGTCATTCTTTGAGGCAGAACTTGTGGCAAGAAAACTAAGTAAACGTAGACCAGTGGGGGTTTTCCACTGACTTGAGCTGGTAGTCCACTCATTCTCTGAGGAAGGAAAGATTTCCTCCTGCTGACAGGTGAACTAGATAGTTTGTCAATTGAAGTGGAAAACAGTACACTGCTGAACTGAAGGTAGGGGGTGCTGACTGTGTTGGTATTTTGAGGCAAGGTAAAGTGCAGATACAGTTACACAGAATAAAACTTAGTTTTCCTCAACTTAAAGAAAACTAGACCATTATATACCAGAAATGTGTTGCAAATAGCAGTGTTTAATTTACAAAGACAGAAAGACAGCCACCAAGCAGTTTCACACTGACACCTGTACAAACCTACATTTTGCCTTTTTGTGTGTGTGCATTAAACATATCTTAAATGAGATCACATGCTGCTACGTTCTGTAGGCTTCCCGCCTGGTTTGCACAGCAGAGGGCAAAATTTAGTGGTATAAGCAAATATTTCCTAGCTGGTATTTCCTGATTTTAAGTGCCTTACTCTCCAAAACTACTATTATTTCCTGCTTTCTTTTTTATCTGTTTTATAGTGTAGCGTAATCAAGTCTTCTGTTCGTTCGTAAGTTTGTGCTCAAAGTAATGGCAGTGATTGGTGCTCAGCACTCATATGGTTAATGTTGTTTCCTATTACACATCTGGATTAAACGGCTTTCATTTTGTTTAATTTCCCTGTTTAGCATCAGAACTGTGTGTACCGCATGCAGTTGCAAGTGCCCAGCTATCGTCAGAAAACCTCAGTGCAGCTGTGGGACTAAAGATCAGCTCCCCCAACAGGATTTTCTCAGATCAACATAATTATGCTACTGTTGTTATTGGTTTCCCAGACCTCATGGTAAATACCCAGCATTATTATACCGTGAAGTAATATGATCTCATTTGTTCTGTGACCAATTAAGTACCTGTTTATAAAATTATATGGAAGAAGGGAATAACAGTAAATGGTGCATTCGTGTAGGGTACATCTTTTACTAAGACAGTCTAATCTAAAAGGTTTCCAGTGGCATTTGAAATAATAACCAACTGGGCAAGATAATGTGTTGCACAGACAAAATTCACTGAAGATGGGTTCTAGATAGTGCTGCCTAGAGACCATAGAATCACAGAATCATAGAATGGCCTGAGTTTTAAAGGACCACAACGATCATCTAGTTTCAACCCCCAGCCACGTGCAGGGCTGCCAATCACTAGACCAGGCTGCCCAGAGCCACATATATTTTACAAATGTTGTGTTTTGATAGTTTTTAAATTAAATGTAATGACTGGAAAAAAAGTATATCAGTACCATTTTGAACTGTGGACTTTTTGCTCAGTGTGCAGCAGCTAACAAACCTCTAGATTTAAGAAAAAGATGAAGAAAACGATAACTAAATTATGCTTCCCTTCACTGTTTAATGATGTGATCAAGTATAAATCATGTATGCAATTTTGTCCACTCTGTATCCAAAAATCCTGTGACACAAACAGAAAAGGACTAGTAAAGAAACTGAAACTCAGAAGTGTAATGACTAATGCTGATGCAAAGATTGGAGGTAAACATGGGGAACATAAAAGTGGTACACTTAATTCTTTATTTGTATTTGCTGTCTGTTGATACACAAAGGAGGTACTGTTTGTGTAATAAATCCTTTGTGATATTTGCTTAATAAATTGGGGCAAAGAAGAAAATTTGGCCATAATCAGGCATGAATGTTGTAAAAAGACAAATGATGGAAGAAAATACTTTGAAAACCAATATGATTCGAAAATACATCTTTGTCAGTAAAATATTCCCTACGTCTTTGCAGTTTGCTTTTGAATTTTACCTGATTTGGATTTATGCTATTGCCACTGCACTAGCTTTTCATAATATGAGAAATGTAAGCATTATGTACGGTATATTCATGATAAATATATTCCTGTAGTCATTTTAAGTAGATATGAGTTAGCTATGGAGCACGTGCAATAGCGTAGAAGGGGAAGTGCCCAAGATGCTACACACCTCTGCACTAACACCGGTGATGAAACACTTTGTTCTCCTTGACACAAGCCCTGTATTTCATTGTATGTGTCCATGTGAACGTGAATGCAAGGATGGTGAAACACTTCAGATTCAGATCTATAGCTTCAGGTGTTAATGGTGTAGGTGTTTATATATGAGCAAGGTATTTATCTCTTGCTTATAACAGTAATGATCAGCTGGCAAGTGTAGAGACCTTCAAGATGGGATGATATTCTTTCTAGGCTCAGTAGCGGTAACTCTATTTTTCATTAGAATCTTCTCTCTTGCAGTCTCCCAGTGAAGTGTACAGTTGGAAAAGAAACTCTTCTCTGAGTCGCAAACACGCTTCCCCTTCTGATTCATTTTATTATGGAGCCCGGAGGAAAAGAGGAGCAGCAAAACAAACCAATTGTGTAACTTTATTGGCTTCTAATCAAATAGCCAGAATTTTAGCACCTGGAGATGTGCCTTTGAAAGACATTTACCCAAAAGGTAGGAGGTTCATATACTTGTACTGCAACAACTGTACATGCTTGGTTTTGCTTTGTAAATTGCATAGCTTGTGAATTTTTACAATTTTTTTTTTTAGAGAATTGCAAAGCAAGCAGCATTTGAGGAGAAATGAGAGTAGTTACACTCATTTTGCCAATTTTAAAATCAATTTGGATCTTAGTAACATACTTAATTGTGCTTCTGAGGAATTAAACATGCTGCCTACATGAATATTCCAGTAGATAGCATCTCACTTTGCCTGCACAGGGGACCAGCTAGAGGAATGTGATTGTTCCAGTTCAGCAGTCAGCCTTCACCAGTATTTCCAGCCTCTGCTCAGTACCCAACAGATGCACCGTTATAAGACATGCCTTATTTGTCAAACCAGTTGTCCATACATCTCAGTTTGAAAACAAACCTCTGTTTCCAGCAGGAACAGCAGACAAGGTTTTTTAGAGAATGCGTGTAGCTCTGGAACTTTGGTGTCTTTGCTTTCTTACTTGAGATCTCAACACTTGTCATTGTTTTATTAGGGATGCTGCAGGGTACATTTCGGCCTCACTTTTTAGATCTATGTTTATGGACCTGTTGTGCTCAAATTTGTCTGGTCCCTTTTTGAACTCATGTGTCTCTACAGAAAGTTCACAAGTTCACTACTCTCTGTCATGAGCCAATCTCTTACAAGGTATATCAAATGCCCTTTGTTCTAGCATTGAGAGTTGGGTGAATAACAGTTCTTCGTTCATCTTGACCATCACCTGCATGACTTGGTAAGCTACAGTCACATCTGCCTTCTCTCCAGACTGAAGAGAGCCAGGCTTCTTACTTCTCTTGTCCACGATGGTGGGCAACATTTATGTACAGCAAAACCATCCTCCATTTGCATGCTAATAAAATGGGCATAGGCAACTTTAAGACATTCACACTCTTCTGTGCTGTCATGCCATGTTTTCTGTTATTGTATCTTTAGCTTCTTCAGCCAATAACTGAAAACGTGCCACTTAGTGATAAGCAGAATTTGTGAGTTTTCCACCTCTCCAAGGAAAAAGGACTCTCTAAAGAGAAAGGCCAGAAGTGTTGTATGTGATATAAAGGCAGGTGAAACACAGTGAGGTGTGTTTCAGCAGTGTCAACAGTGAAAGTGGGTCACCTCTGCTGGTGCTTATTTTTATGAGCACAGCATGCTCACAGCTCTTGTTTATCACTGGTAGAAGTGCACAGCTGATGGTGGTGACTATGTTGAAAAATAATGTTTTGTAGCTGAGAATTTACTCTATCAAACATAGTTACTGTGCTCATTGTACCTGTTATAGTTTCCATGAAATAGATAGGAGGCATTACTTTCAGAATAACCTATATATTAAACTAATGTTAAGAAATGCTAACATACTACAGAAACTTTGCTTCATACTCAGTTCCATGTCAGATGCCTTTCTGTCAGACTGCCCCTCTGCTGCCATCTGTTGCACAGCAACAAAATGTAATAGAATATTGATGTAAAGGTTCAACTCCTACTGCATACCACCATACTTCATGAAGTCTGGGTACGAATGACCTGAGCAAATTCTCTATCTGAGAATTGGCTTTTCTGTGATTGAGCAATTTCATTTATACTAGCTGAACAGGATTTTAACTTTTTATCCCTCAACTTTGGTGCTCATGAATAGTGTCAGATAGCTTTAAATGTATAGAAATGTTATGAGGTATATTTTGTATAGTACTGTTTGGCCATTTAAGTTCAAAATCCAAGGCCTTCTTGAAGATCATTACCATTGATTTTTCTTTTCTAAGTCATGTTTGAATTTATGTAATAGCCAAACTCGTAAGTGAATCATATTTAATATGACCTTACTGATACGATTAAAACGCTAGGTTTTCTATTCCATTAACATTTTTCAGGGCTTTTGACATTTTCTATTTAAGAGTTAATGGGTTATTTTTCCAGTGGAAAGGGAGCTATGAGTGGAGTCCTTCGAAGACCTGTACTAGTACAATACTGACAATGCTATAAAAATGGCAGATGACATCTAGTTTTAATATGACGTACATGGATGAAGAAAAGAAGAGTAATTCTAAATCTAAAATGATGGGCTAATCATTACATCTGAAATGATGATGAGCTGATCGTTGCATCTCAAGAGCATGATTCTGGAATTATGAGATATGGTCTAATTAAAATATTTCAGATCTCAGCAAGCACATCAAATTCTAAGAATTAACAGGGGACAAACAAAGGAAAAATGAATCTTTGTGCTGTTGTGTAAATCTATACATCCTAGAGAAAGTGCAGAAGAGGCCAACAAAAATGAGCAATATTGCTTTAGCCAGATCTCCTAAACCAGTACACAAGAGCAATAAAGGGAAATTTGGTGGAGGTCTAAAGAGTGTGTATGGCATGTTGGCATGGAGATGTGGAAAATGCAATGATTTTAGGTCTGGTACCAGAATTAGGGGCAGCCAGCAATGGCAATAGGAGCTTCATCAAGGCAAACAAGAAGAGGTGGTTCTTCCCAGAGCAGAGAAACAACCTGTAAAGCCATTTGCCAAAGGATATTGTAAGTGGTGAAACATGGATGCAAGGGAAAAGTGAATAAACACATGGGATGCTAGTAAATACGTAGATATAAAAACACCATAAAATGGCACCATGTCCAGCTCAAGAAGCCTCTGGATTGGAACGTATTTGAGTCTTGAGGAAAATGCAGTGTACTCTTGCCACTAGTTCTTAGACTTTTCAATTATCTAACTTGGAGTCAGGACACTAATTGAAAGACCTAGTGTTGTCATTGTTAAAGCATGTATCCAAAATCTGTCCACTGAAAAAGGGGTTACAGAGAAAAGAGACATACATACATGCACTCATTTGGCAGTTGAGATTGTTAGGTCTGACTCCTTACTGTGCAAATTTGATGCCCAGCATTTGCAGAACCCTCTGTTGGGCTACACTTCTCTTCTGGAGTTTGGCTCTCACTGACTGATATAATATTTAATTGAGTGTAAATTTAATGGCTGCCAATAGCTGCTAACATATAATTTGGGACCTCTGGGTACTCCATGCTGCTTATTCTTGATTATTCTGCACAATATATGGACAGCCTTTGGACATTTGGTGATTCTCCTGTCATGGGTGGCAATATAGTGAAACAAAGGCATCCTTTCACACAGAACTGAGCAACGTGGCACTCACTTGAAGTTCTTGCACTGTTTCCTCTAACAACTTGTTTTGTATTCTTGCTTCTGTTTGCTTATCTATCAGGCTTTCTTTCTCATCTTCTTGGACAACTAGTCAGTTCTGGCACATAGCTTTCTATTTCTATTAATAATTCAAACTACTCAGCCAAAGTCTGGTGTACTACTCCAATATGTACTACCAAAACTCTTCTAGGAACAACAAGGAAAGAAATCATATCCTTTGTTTTATCAAAACAGTAAACTACAGTAATAGTTATGTTTGAAAAGTAACTATAACAAGAATTAATTTCCTCAAAGACTGCCAAATAGACGTATGGCCACAAAATGTAAACTCAGACAAGAGTTCATGGCAGAAACCCACAAATAAGAATTAATGTTTATTCTAAAAACAAGGCTATAGAAATGAGGGCTGCTTGAGAGTAAATATTTACTTGGATTCTCAGCACTTTCCATATATGAATATAAAATAACAATCTGTTTCTAAGTGCATATCTCTATTAGTGTGACTGGAATGACATGTAATACAACACATGGTTACAGGAATAACCCCAACACGTCATCTGGCCCACCTGTTTGTATAGGGACAGGATGTCACATGTTTAGACTCTTCTTGACTGTTGTTTTTC
This sequence comes from Phasianus colchicus, assembly GCF_987193195.1. Lineage (NCBI taxonomy): Eukaryota > Metazoa > Chordata > Aves > Galliformes > Phasianidae > Phasianus > Phasianus colchicus. Next base: position 167,238,293 of record NC_143436.1, on the reverse strand, counting down.
AAACATTTATCTTAAAAAACTTAAAGTGATTCTAAGGCTTTCCTGACTGGTCTGTTGCAATGCTTCACTTTCCTTGTACAATAAAAGGTTTTCCTAGTATCCATCCTGTTTTGTTGTAAATTAATATAAAAACATTGTGTTGCCTCCACTCGATCAGAATTATACTTCCCTCTTGGTAAGAATTTTTAAGATATTATGGTAAATGTGTTTTATTTCCTGTAGCCTTCTCTTTTTGGACAAAAGAAAAAAAAAAGAAAAAAAAAGAAAATTGATTCCTTACATTTGTCCTTATAGCCAACTTGTTCTAACCTCTTTGTCAGGTCTTCTTACCCAGGACTTGTGTGTCTACATGTTCTTCTGTTTGATGTCTTGATCTGGGCATAACTGTTTTTCTCCCTCAGGCTTCAGCAGAAGGAGGACAAACTATATTTGTTTAGATCCGATGTTCATATTAATATAAAACCTGCATTTTGTTTTCCTGCTCTGACAGCAGCATAGCATCTATTTACTTTGTATGTGCCTTGCAAGATCGTTGACTGCAGTTCTAAGGCCCAGACAGTTATTTCTGTATTGCACTTAAACATTTGGTTACCTTTTTCTCAGCTTCCTACTTTGTAGTCCCTTTTCTTTTCGTAATTTAATCTGATTGATTTTTCTTTCAAATATATCAACCACTCTTTAATTACAATTCTACCTCTTCCAGTTCAGTACTTCTACGTCTGTATACATGTTCCAGATCTTTTACTGGAATTTTTTAAGAGTGCCTTACTCTCCATTAGTATCCAAAGAGAGAGCACTTTTTTAAGCATTAGCAAGATCTAGGCAAAACAGAAAACGCTCTATGGCCTACAAACATGTATTTTACCAGATATTTTTGTCACTTCTAGTTGTTTTATATTTACATTCTTAGAGAATGATCAGTAAATACAGCCAATAAACTACTGTGAATGTGTGTATTGTAGATATATTGGCACTTACCTTTGCGGTGAGGGGAGAGAATCATAGAATGGCCTGGGTTGAAAAGGACAACAATGATCACCTAGTTTCAACCCCCCTGCTATGTGCAGGGTCGCCAACCACCAGACCAGGCTGCCCAGAGCCACATCCAGCCTGCCTTGAATGCCTCCAGGGATGGGGCATCCACAACCTCCTTGGGCAACCTGTTCCAGTGCATCACCACCCTCTGACTGAAAAAGTTCCTCCTAATATCTAACCTAAACCTCCCCATCTCAGTTTAAAACCATTCCCCATTGTCCTGTTCTTGTGCTGTAGATATGTACTTTGTGTACCTGTACTTGAATGTTGGGTCCCTTTGTATTACTGGTCTTACTGGTCTTTCTTTGTGCTGTATGCAAGCACCAACACTTCTACAAGTAACGTCAGTCTCTCCATTTTAAGGAGACTTTCAAGAAATGTTGTTCAATTTAAGGCAACAACGTTTACTTTGATGTAACTGAATTCTCCAGTGAGAATTAGGAGTACAGTATTTTGAAACATTTTTTAGTATGCTTTTTGAATCAGTTGCACAATTGACGTTATCTTCAGTAACAGATAAATACAGTAAGTTAGGGATTGCAGTAATGCTTGATCACTGCTTTTGTAAGTAAGGCTGTATTTATGTGTAATTTTGACATTTACTGTGCAAACACATTGTTCTTATGTAATTGTGCCTATCTATTTGCTCACAATCATAATAGTAGAACATTTCAGTGCTTGCAAGTTATAGTCTTGCACTGAATGTAAAGGTTCATCATTTTATGACAGGTATTATATGATGAAATGTTTCAATTTGATCTCCTAAATGCAAATGCAATAACCAGTTAATCATGCAGCAGGAAAATAAGATTTGTTTGTTTTCAGATGTTGCTCCTCCACAAGCTGCCGGATACTTGGAAGTAACAGATCTGAACTCGAAGAAAATCAAATACATTGCTATTCCTAGGTAAGTTGTTTTATTGATTAGAGCAGCCTCTGCCTCACAGGAAGAGCAAACAGAATTGAATGTGTGTTATTAGTTCCAGACAAGCAAATATTTCTTTTGGTGTGGAAAGTGAAAGTAAATGATACTCTGTATGACACTCTTCCTCCTTCTGGCATAGTTGGCTTGGTCAAATGCTAACATAACTCTTCTTAAGTTGAATTAGTAAATGCCAATTTCAGTCTTAGAGGTATATGTGTTACAGCTTCTTTGCTTTGAACTGTAGTATTAATTAATAAGTTGCAAATCATTATACAAGTCATTAATAGCAGTAAGAAAGTGCAAAGAATCTTTCCTATTTTAACTAAATTTCCCTTTGTTTTATGTAGCTGTTAGATCCCCTTGTCAGCAGTAAATCTTCATCTGCAAATTGAGTGCTTGTTTATAACAGTACTAAGATTCTGTACAGATAAAGTTGTGCCATCTTTAAATGAGTGTTTAAGTGAGTCACCTCCTGCTCATATACTGGGGATCTTACTTAAAGTTGATGTGGATAAACCTTTCTTGGTGCTCAGATCATGTTTTCTCATATTTCTTTTGTAGTTTTGTGTTTTTCTATAGCACATTTTTAATTTTTTTCATATTCTTTATGGTATTTTTTGTAAAGACTGATCTTGAGGTAATTAGGATAAATCAGTGGGCTAGGCTTTCATGAATAGATGTTGTTTGGTCATAGCAAGTTTCAGTAGCTGAAATCTTTCAGATAAAATAGTAAATCTATGGGGCTTAATTATGGTCTCTCATGGAATGAGGATGTGATTTCATTTAATTGCCACCTTAGCTACAGAATTATTCATCTTCTTTTTGATTGTAACTTTGAGATCAATCACCCCACTCTTGTTTTTCAGCCCACGTTCTCTCTCTCCGTATACATCTTGGCTCTCCATCATCTCAGATGCTGATGCCCTCTTGGCACCACTGGGCAAAGTAGGTTTGGTTACTGTGGACATGGGAGGTGGTGTGAGGCTCTGGGAGACTGGGCTTGAAAGCCTGCAGCGTTCTCTGCAGGACTGGAGGAACATGATTGGACAAGAGGATGGTCGGCCTGTGCAGGTGGGAATTCCCATTCTGAAGTGAAAAACATTTAGTCAATTGATGCAAATGATTTTTTTTTTTTCAGGTGGAAGAAGGGTTGGGGGAGAGATGTATTGAAAAACGTTAAGATGTAGAAACATGCCCGCAGGAAAAATTGAATAGATGTCTTCCCTGAAAAATAATCATACACAATTGCTTAATTACTAAGCTGATTTGTGACTCCTGTAATTATGATTACTGACATTTCTCTTTGTCTTTCAGTGTTAGGGTTAGGGTTGTTGCCAAATTTCAGTACATTAACATGTAAATTAATTCTGTATCTCATGCTGATTTTTAACTGCAACTTTCAAAGTATGAAATAGAGAAGTCAGAGTTTAAGGGAAGCATATGGAATCATAGAATCATAGAATCATAGAATGGCTTGGTTTGGAGGAATCTCAAGGATCATCAAGCTCCAACCCCCCTTAATGTACTGACTAATTTGTAGGGTCACCAGGGCAACACAAATGGAAAATTCAGAACTTTTCAATTGCATCTTTAATTTTTGTTAGTATCATTCTTACTTTGGGAACTAGAGTGTGCTTTAGGAAGGACTTTTGACTAGGAAGATCCTGTGTCTTTCTACAGCTGCAATTATTTCTTCTTCACGAGTTTCTGTAATCACTTTCCACAGTATGTTAAAATGGGAAAACAGAATGAATCATCTGTATGTTAGATCCCTCAAAATTATTGTTCACAAAAAGTCCAGATATTCCAAGCATGAATGAGATTTATTAGGCAGAAAACAGCTCTCCTATCACTTTCCTTTCCCACACCAAGTTCCCTTTCCACAGGGCAATTATATAAACTCGTGCAAGAACTGACAGGTTCTTGTTATTGGATTGGACCAAAAGTCTTTTGTAAAAGTCATGAGAGAGGAAAACTGTTACCCAGTTACAGGAAAACTGTGTGGTTTCGTGTTGCTGCACTGGTGTGGTTTTTGTTGCCTATGTAGTAGCACTATCGCCATCTTATGGTCAGATATCATCAACTTACATCAGCCCAACTTAACCTGCTGATAAAGTTGCCTGGTGGGAATGAAAGGAGCCAGAAGGAGCAGTTATTTTAATTGTTTTAAAGTTTTTTTCCTTCTTTTTTTAAATCTTTTTTAGTAACTATTGTAATCTTATTTGTCAGTATTATTGTAGTGTTCATCATAGTTGACCAAATATTAGAAAATACTCTCTTAGAAAGTTAAGCATTATCAGAGAATATTCAGTCATTTAACTACTAATGTCAAAAAGGTTCAGAGGTTTTCCTACCGTCATAAAGCAGTTTTCCAGATCTGTACTAGAATTCCTCTCTCCTGACAATCTACTTCTCTAAATTGTAGACACACTACGGGGTTAGCTCTTCTTAGCACATCTGTTTTCTTCCTTTGTCAACACAGAATATTCAGCTCAAACTGGTGGTTTGTCAGAATTTAAAATGGCATGCTGTTTGATTTGGACTTACAGGCTGAAACAAAGCATCCCATATGCTCTTTGAACCTGCATGTTTATCACTAACTTCTGTTTCTCAACTGCACATGCTTTGCTTTAAGTGGAAAGATCGTGAGATCTAAGAAGCTTTCTTTACCAAGACATTACAGAGCAATAATCAAGAGAAATCTTAACTTTTATTTTATGTACATCTCAGATAAGATAGTAGATACATAAATGTTGTGAGAACTCTATACTCTGTTATTTGGGATGAAGGCATTCCCCTTTCCCACTTAACTCCATTTTTTCACCATTTTTTCAATGGATATAGACATAAAAGCAATACTTCATTAAAGCCTTCATTTCTGGAAATGAATTGATGCTATTAGCTTGAAAATACGTTCGTGTAGATTCCTTCCATAAGATGAGCTTAGCAAGAACTCAACTGTTTCCTGTTCAAGAGATAACTGCTTTGCTAAGAAGACTGCAACTTAATATTACCCCATACTCATGTTTACAAAATTATCTTTCAGCCACATGTTGATCTGCTTATTTAAGAGTATCAGTCACATTCTCCTATATAATGTTTCATGCTCAGATGCATATTAAGTATCTCTAAGTCTAAAGAGGCATCTCCAATTCCTTGACAAAATCCATCATTCCCAATCTCATAGCAGAAGCTCGCTTAAGAAAATTGTCAGCGTTCCACTTATTGCCAGAATTCATCCTCCCTGCCAATTTACTATTCCCTGAAAGCTGCTACTGATGCATCCCACAAAGCTAGTACAGGCTTTGCAAAGCTTAATAGCCCAACATCCACACTTTCACAGTGCTGTTCCTTCACCAACACATGAGACCTATATTGATGTTTGGGAACCACGGTTCTGGAAAATCACACAAAATCTCTGCAAAGCTTTCCCAGCCTTTGAAAAAACAAGGAATTACGGTACTTACAATGTAAGTAGAGATTCAAAGGGATGGAAAGAAATCTTCAACAAGATTTCAGTTTGAACTATTCCTACTATCCATCTTCTAGGGTTGGTTTTTGACTTTCAGAAGCACATTAGATCTCAGAAACAGCCTGTATGAACATAAGCAATGAAACAGAGGAAAACAAACAGCTGTTCCAGGGATATTCAGTAATTAGACTCCTATGATTTAATGTCATGGCAATCAACATTTGTTTTGTATTGTTGATACACTCAGCAGAGTTCAAGCTGCTGAAGTTTTGAGGCAACAAAAATAGTTTTTGAAAATAGGGCTTATGTGTATATTAATTTTCACTTGTATGGTCAGGTCAGAAATTCTCTTCATTTATTGAAGTTTTAAACTCAGAACATAAGTGCAGCATTCAGAAATGATTAAATTGGAGTGCCTAGCATACAATTCTAAATAAAACACTGGGTTCTCTGAAGTTATAAACTCAACTTGAAATCCATTAATTGTCGAGCTTTTTCACTTTTATTAAATACAGAAAACATTGACTAAGTTCTGATATACCTTGTCTGTGTTTTTTTAGTAAACTTGGTTTACTGTTGTGTCTTCTCTAGGTAGAGTACAATGCTGACATAAAGGTAATTGAAGGATGCATCATTTTGAGATCTTGAAAAGCATTGTGTTCCTTAGGGACCTGAAATCTCTACAATTAAATCTTTATTCATTTATATGTGACTACTAGCAAAACCATTTCTTTCTATATTCATTCCACTTAATTCTCTTTCACTGTAAATTGTTGCCAGAATGTTTTGTGCTGTGTAAGTACTCAGAATGTCATTATTTTCAAAAGTCTCAGTGCAAACCCAAACCATTTGAGTGCATAAAAATGTTCAAAAAATATAGAAAAGTTGGCTTGTAATGCATGGTACTATATGTATATGAACCTCGAAGCACAATCACAGCTTCATTGGCAATCAAATGTGAATCAAGATCATATACTATAGGACTGAAGAGAGAACCTAATGACAAAAGTGAATAATGGCCACCAACCATGTTAATAGCAGTGGTTTAAAAATCAAGTACTTGGTATTGATAGCTACCAGAAGTTTCTTCTGCTTTAGACTCAAGCCTGATGTGCATCACTTAGTTTGAAAAGTCATGTACCGCTTTGTAGGTGGGTCGGTCCAAAGAAATAATGTAAGAAAAGCAGGAAGGCTGTTTGAGCAAAGCAGCTCAAAACTTCTAGACAGCCTGTGTCACTGAAGACAGTTCATATAGAGCTTATTAGCATTCCTTGCAGTTTGACTTCTCCGTTGTATGGTCAGAACAAGGGCCAGGGGAAATGGCTGAAGTGAAATGGTGCTTTTAATCCTGAGTTAACATCACATAATTTTTTGAAGGACTGATAGATTTGATTCTTTCATTCCTTCATAGTGACACTACAGTACAAAAGAAAGGTTGTGTAATTGGTTTTGAGTTTTCAGAAATGATATAGGTGCTTTCCATAGATTTTTTTTGGAAATCACTCATACTGTTGTGGAAATGAAGCATGAATAACAAAATGATCCCAAGTGTCTTGCCAAGGTTTCTTCAAGTTCCACTAAATTATAGGGTTTTCTCATTAAAATCTTAGATCATTTACACATCATCTGTTTTTTCTTCCTTATGATTTTTCACCTAAGTGCACGCTCACTATGCCTAAACATATTGCAGCCTTCTGCAAGCCTTAGTGATATATCAGGAGATAAAGAATTCCAGAGAAGGAAGTGTTCCAGAGAAAGATGCATGTGGTCCACTGTGCCCTTTACCCTGCTGTGTTTCAAGATATCATTAGATGGAAGCACCAAATATACTTTTTACTGGTGAAAGCAGTTCCAACTCATTGCTTAAACAGTGTTTGCATGTACTTATTTATACACAAACAGCTCTGGGTGTGCTTGGGAATGCTGAGGAGTAACAGAAAGGAGATGAAACAGGATCCAGTTTCAGACCTGCAGGCATTTCAGTGTCTGTTTATGAGCTAAGCACAGGAGCTCCCATTGAAACCAAGAGAGCCTGAAGAGCTCACCCTGAAGGAGACACCTACACATGTCTAGCTGTATGGATATTCATACACAACCAACTGTAATGCTAACTGCAGACACTTGGCTTACCTGCCTTGAGCTCTCTGCAGTCTGGATCCAAATCCCATCCTCAGTATGCAAACTATCACTTACAGACTTAAGGAAATAGATAGATACTTAGAAATGGGAGATTTCCTTTATGCCTATTTCTCTTCTTTGAGCTGATCTGTAGTAGTTTGATTCTCTGCCATCTTTGGGCAGTGAACATCTTACTGGCTTTCTCAAACAGCCTCATTTGTTTTATTTGTACTCCACTCAACTATTTGTGCAACTGTGTGATGTGTTATTCACCTTCTAACAAGTTAATATTTTTGCTGTTATCCAAATCATTCCTTGTTTTTTTGTTTTTTTTTTCCTTTTGGTTTTCTGAGGCTTCAGTTTGTACATGAAAGCTTAGGATACTTATTTTTGAGGTTCAGTATTTCTCTTAAGTATAATTGATTTATTTCACTGTTGCAAACTGGTTTGTATTTACTGCTCAGGATCGACCTTGATTTATACTGGCATTTTTTGGAGTGTTTCTATCTTTTTTCCATTGTACTTTAGAATGTTTTAACAAAAATCCAGCTTTTTACTGATCTTAAGACTGAATCATCGAATCATAGAATTGACCAAGTTGGAAAAGACCTTAAAGATCATCAAGTCCAACCACAAAGTGGGCAAGTTGAAGAGGGCAAAGCTGCAGTTCCTGGTCTGTAATAAGAGCATGACCTTCAGCAAGCATGGCTCATCCTTTTCCCCCACCATACATGCAGTTCTTATTTTCCCACTGTGGACCAGGTGACTTTCTGACCACATGAGGGCATCAATGAGCTAATAACAGTGATTTTAGTCATCTCTTACATGCTTTTGGTACAAACGCCATGAATTATGAAAATCATTTGCAGTGGCATGTTTTCATAAGTTTGGAATAACCATGTGAGAGCAATTCTGTAATCCTATACAGGACCTTGAGAAACTTGAAATATTGCAGGGGACAGTGTTACCTCATTGGTATCTGGATTGCAAGGTTTGGTAGCGCTTCCAGTGCTGAGATCCGTAAGCCCCACACATTCTCACCCCAATTGTTCATTGCCCTCTAACAGTTCTCAGTGGGATGGTGCTTTGGGCTTCTTTGCCAAGCGTGGGGCACAGTGTGGGTTTAGCTCTGTGACATTTCTGGGTAGCATGATTCATTCTAGCAAAGTGGAAACAAGGCCCTGAGTGTGGGGAAACACAAGACTAGACAGTCAGGAACCTGTAGAGCTTGAGAAGTTCACATCATCAAAATTTTCTGCTTGGTAAAGCAACTCAGATAAAGATCATCAGTTCTCTGTCAGCTACTTTTTCTCATATAAATGTCTTCAGCTGAAATGAGGTTCTTGTCAGAAGCACTATGCAAAATACGTTCCATTTCCTAAAGCTCTTCCAGCCTAATTAGAGTGGACAGACAAAGAGTGGGAGTGTAAATAACCTTAACTTTCTGTTAGAGAAGGCTGATCCAGCACAAAGTTCCTCTTTCTTCCCCTGAACCTCCTTTGAAAGACTGTGGTCATGGGAGAAAATGTAATACCTCGGCACAGCAGCCTTCAAACCTCAGAGCCTGCAGCAGTGCACGTTGCTGACTTATATGCTAGAGCTGCTAACACGAGTGAAATGCTGCCATCTGAACAAGAGAATGTGTGCTGGTGGTTCTGCTCCTATGAAACTTGTTCTCTAATTAATGAAAGAACAAATGCAGAGAAAATGTAAGTCATCTGAAGAGAGCATATAAACAGGAGGAGGAACGACTGTTTACAAGGGTTGATAGTGATAGGACAAGGGGGAATGGTTTTAAACTGAAACAGAGGAGGTTTAGGTTAGATATTAGGAGGAAGTTTTTCACTCAGTGTGGTGACGCACTGGAACAGGTTGCCCAAGGAGGCTGTGGATGCCCCATCCCTGGAGGCATTCAAGGCCAGGCTGGATGTGGCTCTGGGCAGCCTGGTCTGGTGGTTGGCGACCCTGCACATAGGAGGGGGGTTGAAACTTGATGATCATTGTGGTCCTTTTCAACCCAGGCCATCCTATGATCCTATGATCAGATCTGTTACGGTAATGCTAAATATAGAGAGTTTTCCTATAGAACCCAAAACAACATAGTTGGTCTGTAGTAACTTTCATCTGTGCTTCATAAGAACAGATTTGACAAGGCTCTAGATCTGTAGAAAATACAGCTTTTCTGCTTTCATTTCTAGGTGTTTTGTTTTTTTTTTTCTCAACTTGGTTTTAACTGTGTAATGTCCTGCAATTTTCTGTACGATTTACTTCTTATTGTCATAGTATGTCCACATACCTCTTCTTTCTATCTGTGGATTGGTTGGGGTACTCCAGAAGATACTCAATTCAGTTTATTGATGTTAGGAGGTATGGAGCAGTAACAATAAATAACCAAGCCAGACAGCGTCTGCTCTGATCACATGTGGTAGTGGGTGACCTGACATCTTCTAGCTGAAAATAATTGACATGGAAATTTTCAATAACACAAAATGAAAATGGAATTTCCGTAGGTGTTAACATAGTGGAGGATCTGCTAGATAGTAGAAAATATATGACATTCTGTCATTGCTTCATTTAGTTTATCCAGCTTTTAAGCCACATAATCTGTAGTTATGGACAACAGGTTCTTATGCATTTACTGCTGCAAAGCTTCTGGATTGATTGTTAGAGTGACAGCAGTTAGTTCAAATTAAGACCTACACCAGCAATGGCTACATTTTGTATAGTGGGATTTCTGTAATTGGTGTATAAAGACTTCCTTCCATTGCAAGCTAAATTCACTCTTCTGTGTGTTTCAGTCCAAATCTCCTCTTCTTTGCCCACATGAATTAACCTATCTGTGATTTCACTTTTATTTTACATATCTAAATTTGCTTTAAAGTTATGATGCTTTAAATGGTTTTGCCATTTGAGTTCAAATAGCAGTGTTCATGGGTGTCAGATAATGTGTGAAGCCTCGTTAGTTCATTTTGAATTCTTGAATAGTTTTGCAGACAAGATAGAAAATCAGAATGAACCAAAATGAATGACACAAACCTATTAAATGTACTTCATACTGCAGTGTCATTAATACTTGTTTTTTTTTTTACTTCAGGACAAACTGAAGACAGAGTATTGCATACATGATTGTGCAATATTATCAGCAGGGGGATTGAAAATAGATGATCTTTGAGGTCCTTTTCAGCCCAGGCCATTCTATGATCCTATGATTATATTTTTACCTAATACTGAATATTCCTTTGTGTGGAAAAAAGACTTCTTGGCTCCAATTTGAAGCTTCTGTATACTCTTTGAGAAAATAATACATACACTCGTGCTATGGATAAAATATGGTACTGGGGGAAAGGATGTTTTTGTTTTTTTGTTAAATGCAGTCTAGGGTAACACTGAGGTTTTAGGGTAGCTGATGGGACTTGGGAAGGGAGCTAAAATGAAACAATGGTTTTGTTTCAGGGAAAATCAACCTTTTGTGCATCTGCTAAAATACGTTCTGCATGCTGTGGGAAACATTTTCTAATGCTTTGTGCTGCTGTGGAGTGGATTATTTAATGCCTTTTTCACCTAGAGACTAGTCATGTTCCATTACAGCCAAAGTCAGTCTACTTTCATAATAATATACAGTTGTGATGAAAAATTTTCCAGATTTTGATGAGCAAGTTAATGTCTCTTAAATCACATGTAGTGCCAAAGTTTAAGATTAGTTCAATTCTTTCCCTGCATATCTTCTGACATCTTTGCCCAATGTACTAATGAAGGAAGAAAGCTATTTAAGAAAACATTAATGATTTAATTGCTTTATAGTATTTGTAGTGTATTTATGTCCATGTAAGGATCTGGAGTGTATTTTGTTCAACATTTACTTAGAACATTTTGTGGAAAGTAGCACATATCCTTTATTGACTATACATGCCCTATTTAATAACACTGTATGTTAATAGAAAGGCAAAATAGCAAATTAATTCATTCCTTCTATGTCCCAGGTATGTTAGGAGAGGAGTGGTTATCTTCTAATTTGTATCTTAGCAGAGTTCTTCCCTTCATGATGAAAAGAATAAATGAAGAATAAGATCTAGGCAGCCTGGGTCCTGCCTACCTCTGTCTGCTTTGCTGGCTTAATCATGTAAATAATAATCTGTTGTATACTAATTTAACTTGCATTAAACTAACCATCTCTATCATATGAATTGTATTCCACCTTAGTGCACACATTCTTTTTCCTCTTTTTTTTCCCCTAAAAGTAAGAGACATCCAATAATGCAGTATTATTACTACTCCTAAATGCTTGTGAAAACTAGTGTTTGGATGCTCTAGCTTTTTCTATTTAAAAATCTTCCTATGTAAATTCATCTGTAGCTGTAAATACTGCAGCTGTGACCCTATTTTCTTGTGTTTGATATAACAATGTTTTGTCCAGTAGGGCGAGTATATTGAGTCATCAGTCCATTTATTTCTGTTATCCTATAGAGAATGGCCAGGTCTGTTTTAAAATGGGATAAGAAAAAACTTAATTTGAGAATGTTTGAAGATGCAACTGTAGTCTATATTTTTAAGTACAAATGACATCCCTTTATACCTGTGGGATGTTAAACTGGAATTAGAGTATTTTTCCTGGTTTTCCACTTCTTTTAAGATGTATCAAACTACTAAAATAAGCATTGTATGTTGCGTAAGAATACTCTATACAAGTTACTACTGGCAGGGCCAGCTGAATTAAAACTAAGAGGGGAAAGTTCAGTTTCCCTGAGCATGGGGCAGATCTCCTCCATTAGAAGCCTGAGTTTTTTCACCAGTCCTCAAGCTGAAACAAGCTTTTGCTGCTGAGAGCATTGCAAAGGAGCTTTTCTGGCAAGCACTCCCGAATGGGAAGCACTGGCACATCTTGTGCCTTTCAGGAATTTTAATGAAGTTAGCCAGATCAGAATGCTGAAGTAAGCTGATGTATTAAAAGACAATTTGCTCTATAGCCAGCTTACTGTGTTGAACGGAAGTGTGTCGTATACAGGGTGAAGTGACAGGAATGGTTCCAGCCAAAAAAGATTTACATCAGAGATGCATCTCAGATGCATCAGGGGAAAAACTGAAAGCTGCTCCTCGTTAATCATTTTTCTATTCAAAGTTAGAAAGATTTTCAACCTTCTTTGACCTCTGCTTACAAGCTCTAAATGAAATTTCCTTGCTGGTAGCCATGATTTCTTTTTCTGCCTTTCTCTTAAGTTTAAGTACATGGTCTACCCCTTGTTTTAGAGACTCTGCCACGTATACAATTCTATAATGGAGCTGTGGGCATCAAAGATAGCAAGAGTTCTTAATTCTGTCTATCTCCTGCATGAAACTCTCCGGAACTGAGAGAATTTCAAGTGTGAAAAGAGGAGGTGAGGTTCCCTAATCTTTTCCCCGTCTCTTCAATAAAGATAATTTCTGGTAGTTTAAACTTCAGTTTATTTTAACAGGCTTGAACAATAAGGAGCTGATGTATGGATTTAAAAAGCAGGAGTGAAAAGATGGCAGTCTTCAAAGTTATGAATACTCTGTAAATTGAATGACTGAAAAATAGGCATACTAAAATGCTCGTCTCAGTTGACTTTGCTAAGTATATTTTACTGACTACATTGGACAAATGCTATTATAAGCATGTTCATAATAGAGAAATTAGAACATTAAGACATATTCAGTCTCAATGTACTGAACAGTTCACTGAAAATATCTCACAAGAAGTCAGACAATAGAATTATTTTATTGCCATCAGAAATATAAATGTGACTTGCTGAAGACTGGCTGTTACCTCTTGTATTATGTTTATTTTCTTGACACAAGCAAACGGAGGGCAGCCAACACTTGCTGAGACACAGAAATGCACAGTTGGGCTACTTGAAACTGTCTTTGGAGTGTTAAGCTTCTATTTAAAGATATTTTTTCTCAGTTTCATTTCAGTTCAGTGGTGCTAAAATGCTAAGTTCACTCATACAAAAACAGCTCAAGCTAAAGATGGTAGTTTGATCCGTTTTACTCATATCATGTGGTAGGTTTATTTGTAAGCTGTCAAAAGAAAATGAATTGTGAGCTCATAATGAAAGTACTGTAATTGTGAAAGCAATGTGTATGTTAGAGTTGATGTAAATGTAGAATGTTTTACATAGGTCACTTTGAAAGTAATGTCTCCTTTTTATTTCCATGGAAACTACAACGAAGAGCACAATAACACTATTTGATAGAGCAAATTCTCAGCTACAAGGCACTCATTTTCAATATAGTCACCACCATTAGCTCTGCATTTTCACCAGCGATGAACAAGATCCTGAATGCTGTGCTTGTAAAACTGCGCCAGCAGAGGTGACCCAGTATGACAGTATGCTGTCATATGTTATGACAGCATCACTACTGGGAAAACATTGCCCACACAGTCCATCTTTCATCAGTCTGAACAAATGGAGGTTAGAAGGCACCAAATCTGGTGGGTGTGGTAGGACAGTCCAACCAAGATTGGCAGTGTGTTCCATGGTCATCAAACTGATATGAAGCTTTGTGTTGTTGTGTTGCAAGAGAAAGATTATCCTCTCTGGCCTTCAGCTTAGTCAGTATCGCAGTGTAGCAGCAGCTGATTGTTGAGTTCCAAAAAATTGATAAAGATCACCCCTTCCTTATCCCAAAAGACAGCAAAATGTATTATACCCTCTGAGGGTTGCATCTTGAACTTTTTTTCAGTGGGGAATTCACATGTTGCCATTCCTTGGACTGCTGTTTTGACTCCAGCTCATGGAGGTGACACCACATTTCCTCACCAGTGACAATGCAATCCAAGAAACTGCTACCTTCAGCCTCGTATTGGTTCAGTAGTTTCTGACAAACTTGCATACAGTGCTTTCTCTTCCTGTGTGAGCATTCATGGGACCAACCTGGCATGAACTTTGCGATATTCCAACATTGCCACCATTGTTTCCAACACACTGAAGCTGATATTCAGCATCTAACACAGTTCTCTGATATGCCAGTTCCATACAGATGAGCTGATCAAGATGATGTTCATTTTATGATGTGACAGGTATGCATGGCCATCTGAAAAGTGGCCTGCCTTTCATGTTGATGTCTCCACTGCTTGGAACACACCGCCTCATTGTGCACACATTCACTGTTTGGTCTCCATAAATGTTCAGTAAGTGTCGAGGAATGTCAAAAGCTGCCATTTTTTTCGTGGAGAAATTCAGTGTCACACCTTTGCTTGTCAGATGCCATTGTGCCAGACTGCCCTTCAGCTGCCATCTGTCACACAGCAATGTGGTATACTGGCAGAACAGTTCAGCCTCTTCTGTCATCTCACCAACATCCACTTCTGATGTCATGCACCAACATAATAAAATAGAAGACATTATTTTTGGAGCAGCCCTTATAATAATAGACTGGCAGGCCTCTCCATAATTTACACAGTTTTGTTACTGGGTTATTGCAAACATCTTTCTTTCCACAGTTATGACAGTGTCTTGTAGTGTCAGCGCATGTTTTGTCTGGGTGAGCTCTGCCATTCTTGAAAAGTTTTTTACTGAAAGATGATAGAAGTATCAAAATTGAGCCTTGCATTTAGTGATGTATGCCAGTGATGCCTTTATCTCCAGCAGTTTATTAAATTAGATAATTTACCCTTGAAGTTAACTAGAATTCATTCCCACATTAAGTGGCAGATCCACTTCTGAACATAACTAGGATTTATTAAGTACACAGTATCAATTCCCTTACCATAGTTTGTTTGACCAGCTGAAGTCTAGAAAAAGCACACAACTTTTGCTTCCTCTTCATAGTAACCCCTATTATACATCAGTATATGTTTAATATCAGTTTGGCATAAATAGAACACAGATTGAAACACCTGGTTTCATTGTGTTATAGAATGCATTGAATCCTGTAGCTGTTTTCTCTGGGCTTAAATTGTGTTCTTTACATTAATATATGAAGGATGATAAGATTACTTAGTTTCCAAAATGAATTTGTTTGAATCAGCTTGCCTTATTCATTTGGCTCCTAGAACCCCAGTGATATCCAAGTAAAATGTGAAGCTTTTGGGCATCCCTTTGTGTATATTGGAAGATATAGAGGGGGTTGTTAAGATAACTTGTATCTCTCATTCAATGTAGAATGAGTGTTAAGTTCTATTCCTGCCTTGCTACCCCCGATGTCAGGGGTGAGTGGATGTCTTATAAGAGGCAAGACCAGAAACTAAGTCAAAGCATCAACAGTTCTTGACATTTGCTGTTCTCTCTTCACTTCCTATTCTTTCGACTGCTTTCTTCCTTCATGCCACTACTTATGCAGAAAAACTCATTCCTATTCCTAATAGAATCTTTCTGTTCTTAACACATTTTTTGTTTTGTTTTGTTTTATTTACTACATTGATTTTTGAACACCTAGAGAGTCTCCATTCACAAAGTAATCTCAAATAAAAGATTGTAAACCAGAGCCAAAGATCACTGGTTATTATTAAGAATGTGGGCTTTAGAGAGTAAGATGAGAATCACGTTTGTATCCTGTATGGCAGTTCTGCTTCTTGAGGAAGAACCTGCCCAAACAGGCAGTGAAAAAGTGCATTCATTCTCTGATCGAGAATCACCAATATATATAAAAAAGCTCAGATAATGCACAATTAAAACATTCTTGCAATGTTTTGGAAGTGGTTATTTTGGAAATCAAAAGTAAGCCGTGGAAAGAAAATGTCCTTGCTTTTCCAGCATTTCTACTCTGACTCTCACCTGATAGTTGAAGTTGATAGTTGAAGTGCAAGGCTACTAGACTGAATTTGTCTGTTGTTTTACCTGCAGTGATATGCACCCAGCTGTATGAAATGTTCACAGTAATGAATAAAGCCTTTCAGTGCATTTAAACCATGTAAAGCACAGGTTTCTCTTAAAATGGAAAGCTTAGTCAAAACTGCTGAAAGAAACAAAGTTGATAGAAGTCTTACAATGAAGATAGAAGTTAAGTACTCGTGGTGGAACTGGTCAGCTTTTGAGCAAGCAAATTATATATGTGTTGGGAAAAAAATGTCAGAACAGGAAATCTCAGTAGGTTTAGACATTCCAGTCAGGCTAGATTGGAAAAGATACAGTGGATTTCTTAAATATATTTGAGCCTGTTCACTATTTTAAATAGTTGTTTTTCTTGTTTTTCTTCTTACTCCAGACAAGGTAGATTTTTCTTCGGCCGTCTTTCAGTTTGTTGGGTTCAAAATACAGTTTTGGATCCTCCCCCTAAATATACCTATCCAGCAGTTCCATTGTCAAGAATTCACAGAATCACAGAATTGTAGGGGCTGGAAGGGACCTCCAGAAATCATCAAATCCAGAGGGCTGGAGCACCTCTCCTATGTAGAAAGATTGAGGGAACTGGACTTGTTTAGGTTGGAGAAGAGAAGGCTCCACGGTGACCTCATTGTGGCCTTCCAGTACTTGAAGAAAGCATATAAACAGGAGGGGAAACGACTTTTTACATGGTTTGATAGTGATAGAACAAGGGGGAATGGTTTTAAGCTAGGACAGAGGAGGTTTAGGTTAGATGTTAGGAGGAACTTTTTCAGTCAGAGAGTGGTGACACACTGGAACAGGTTGCCCAAGGAGGTTGTGGATGCCCCATCCCTGCAGGCATTCAAGGCCAGGCTGGATGTGGCTCTGGGCAGCCTGGTCTCGTGGTTGGCGACCCTGCACTTGGCAGGGGATTGAAACTTGATGATCATTGTGGTCCTTTTCAATCCAGGCCATTCTATGATTCTATGAACTTGAAAAGTGAAATATATGTGAGCAGCAAAGCATTTCTGTATAAAGAACTTTTCACTGCTAATTTAAATGATAGTTGTATTTCGAAAGTAGTATTCAGTATTTTTTTCAATAGAAAAACTTGACAAAAACAGAATATTATATCTAGGTCACCCATTATGTTTGGAGCTTCCTTTTGCAGATCTTAGTGCGTTTCTATATAAAGAATCCAGAAGAATGAAAATGCTAAGGGTTTTCCATCCTCCTGTTTTTTCTTTTTACAGAATGTTTTGTTTTAATTCATGATGCTGACAGTATCGTTTTGGTTTCAGATTTTACTATAAACTAAATTCAGTGACTTTTGTTTTCCTTGGTGTTTCTGATAGTTCTGAAATCTACCTGTTTTACGGGAAAAAGCTGTTTATTTTCAAAGAAATTTCTTAAACCAAAAAAAGTAGAGGCCCCTAAAGGCAACATATTGTTGTGGTTAAGTGTCTTTCTTCCTATACAAATGTTAAATTAATGTAATTTAACAGATTAGATCTTGATTTTACACTAATGACATGGTTCACAGAGGATGTATTGTACCTCTTTGAATTAATATCTATACCATAAAGAGGAAATAAATTCTATTTTGAACAGTTGCCAAGGCACTGTTGTTAGAGCACATGTTTTCAGTTTGAAAACATGTATGGAATTCATGCCAGTGCTAAGTTAAGTCTGCAAGACAGTGAGTTCAAGCATTAAATACTGTACAGTTTTGGTGAAAATCTTTGTAATGCCAGTGAATTTCTGAGAAGACAATAAATTGTCATTACTGGGACTGAGGAATTCATCAGAAAGATGAATGTATTATGGTTCACAAAAAGAAGACTAATTTATAGGGTTTAGATTTAAAGACATTGCTTTTATATGTCATTGAGTTTCATATAATAGTAAACTGATATTAAGTTATGAAAGATTAGTAATTGAAGGGCATTTTACACGTGAATCATTGACTCGCTGCATGACTCAGAGTTCATAACAGGGAGAAGTTTTTTTACCTTCACTCACCCATTTAAATCCAACCTCAGCCTGAAGTGAATCAGTCCCAAACATCTGACAGCTGTTGGGTCTTCAGCTCTACAGTAAGTCAGTGGGAACATGTAGTCACTAGATGGGCATTTGCAGTAGAAAACTCACCGCTACAGACTTCTGTAGTCATGACTGGGAAGTTAAGGATTACATGAGTACAATGGGAGAGGAACAAGCCATTTATTTAGTCACTGTTCATGAAAAGAAAATCAATCTGCCCATCAGTAGAGCATGTGAAGTTGCAGTTGGGCGTTCATGAAGTTTGTAAAGTGAATATACAGCCAGATATTGACAGTACCGCAAGAGGCATTCCAACTGTGGATGGTCCTGTCTACAGTGGAATTTTAAATTCTATTAGCTATCATCAATAAATGCTTATTTTTGTAGCATGATTAACATCTGAATGCACTGCATGGTTTAAATTTGATGGCACTCTTAGATCAGATGTGGATCTAATGCGCGGCTCAGCATCACAGTGGAAGATCTAATAGATTGTTATTGGGTTGTAAGAGTGATTTTATTTGGTATAAAAAAGATTTACAGCTCTATTTTTATTTTACAGATAACCATTCAGAGGGACAGTGGTTTGGACGTCAGTTCCCCCAAACATGGAAAAGTGGATCCAGACAACATGCCTCATGTTGGTGGAAATACTTGGGCTGGTGGAACAGGTTTTCATTCATTACTTTTTTTATGCATCTTGGAAGGATGTTTGCAAAAGATGCTGTACCAGATGAAAGTAGGCATATACAAACCCACTCTCTCTGCTTAGTGCTATTTTACTCAGTGCCTTTATTGTCTATGAGAAGTAGTTGCAGTGCCTAGTGCCTGACTTGAATTCTGTATAGCAGATCTCCACTTAAATGACATTTTGAGTTTTTTCTCTTCATTGCCCATATAGGGAACCAGCACCTTGTAGCCACAGAAGCGAGGCCTGAGTCACTTGCCATTCTCTTAGACTTTTGTGGCAGCAGAATTTTAGGTGACGTAGGTAGTAGACATACACAGTAGGCAAAAGTGCCTTCTAATTCTAGAGGACATGGTAGTGATCACTTGATAAAGTGATTTGGAAGCAATGTAAAACAGCAGTCTTGGGAAAAGACAAAGTCCGAATAAATTGTTTTAAGGACTGAGAGCTTTGAGTATATGTTCTATACTTAATTCACAGTCCCCTTTATACATGGTGATAGCTGTTACTAATCTGTTCTCAGAGTACTATAGACACAAGGTACATTCCATTGGGGTTCTCCTGTACCATGATAACTATTTGGTTTTGAACGTTGTTGGCAATAAATATTTATTTTCAGAATTGGGAAATTTTTCTGAATATCATCTATAGATATGACAATGGAAGCTCGAAGGAAAATATTTTATTATTTATTATTGAATGCCTATTCTTCAATTCTTATTTTTTTTTTCAACCATTCTAGGTGGGAGAGACACTGCTGGGCTAGGTGGCAAGGGTGGGCCATATCGTCTGGATGCTGGCCATAAGGTTTACCAAGTATCTCAAGCTGAAAAGGATGCTGTTCCTGAGGAAGTTAAGAGAGCTGCTCGAGAGATGGGTGAAAAAGCCTTTAAACAGAGGTAACGTTAAGGAAAAACAAAAAAACAACAATTGTCTTTATTAACTGCACTTACTAACTGAGTAGGTTAGATATTAGGAGGAAGTTGAGGAAATGGACTTGGGGGTGTTGATTAATGCTCAGCTGAACATGAGCCCAGGTGGCCAAGAAGGCCAATGGCATCCTGGCTTGCATCAGGATCGGTGTTGCCAGCAGGAACAGGGAAGTGATTGTCCCCCTGTACTCAGCTCTGGTGAGGCCGCACCTCAAGTACTGCGTCCAGTTTTGGGCCCCTCACTGCAAGAAAGACATTGAGGCCCTGGAGCAGGTTCAAAGAAGGGCAACAAAGCTGGTGAGGGGTCTGGAGCACAGGCCTTATGAGGAGCAGTGGAAGGAGCTGGGATTGTTCAGTCTGGAGAAGAGGAGGCTCTGGGGAGACCTTATTGCTCTCTATAACTGCCTGAAGGGAGGTTGTAGTGAGCTGGGGGTCGGCCTCTTCTCTTGTGTAACTGGTGACAGAACTAGAGGGAATGGCTTCAAGCTGTGCCAGGGGAGATTTAGGCTGGACGTTAGGAGATACTGAAAGAGTGGTCAAGCACTGGAATGGGCTGGCCAGGGAGGTGGTGGAGTCACTGAACCTGGAGGTTTTCAAGGAACGACTGGACGTTGTGTTGAGGGATATGGTTTAGTGAGAACTAATTGGTGATAGGTGGATGGTTGGACTGGATGATCTTGTAGGTCTTTTCCAAGCTTGGTGTTTCTGTGAACTTCTATTCTGTTCTGTGAACTTCTGTTTTTCACGCAGAAGGTGGTGACACAGTGGAACAGGTTGCCCAAGGAGGTTGTGGATGCCCCATCCCTGGAGGCATTCAAGGCCAGGCTGGATGTGGCTCTGGGCAGCCTGGTCTGGTGGTTGGCGACCCTGCACATAGCAGAGAGATTGAACCTAGATGATCTTTGTGGTCCTTTTCAACCCAGGCCATTCTATGAATCTATGTTTCTATGATCTGAAGAGAGTATTTCTCAGTATGCACAGAGGTTCAGATTTCTTCCACCACGTGAAATTTCGAGTCAGACTCTGGTACCCATCATAAAAATAGCTAAGTGCACTGACAGTCATACTAAGTGAGCTTTATGTTTCAACCCAAGCCGTACTACAGTGTGAATGTCTGTCTGAAAGTAGAGTACTGGGGAGATTAAAACACTGGAGCAAATAAATTTAGAAGCAGCTTTGTCAGTTCACATTTTGCCTCTGTTAACAGTGACTCCTAATCAAGGGGGCAAATTTGGGTGCTAAAAGTAACAGGAAAGGAGACTGCCATTTGCTTCAACTGCTGTGTAAATATAGATGTCTTAGCACAAAGCACACTCTGTATGGGAACCACTGTATTTAAATTTATCTACAGCATTCAGATCAAGTTTCTGTTTTAATCTTTTTTTATTACTAGATTTCCTCAAGCATTTAATGTATTCATTAGAGCATTAGTGATTAATAAAGACAAGGAAAGTGTACTGATTATATCAGAACTTCACAGGAAAAGGTTCAGAAAAGAAAAATACTTTTCAATAGCTACTTAATTTACACAAGCAACATCCAGATATTTAAATTAAAAATAATCAGTTCAGGGTTTGCTCTCAGAGGGAAGACGTGGCTTGTTTTGTCTGTCTTTTTTTACTGGTGTTTTATGGGGTGTGCACAAAGAAAGACTACTTTTAACTGTCTTTCTGTGTCTCCATTCTGCAAAATTCACTTTCAGTTTTTCCATAATAGAAATAGCTCTTAGATAGTGTACATCTATGTGTAAGCAAACATGACATGCTTTGATGCTCTGTGATGCTCTGCAAAGTTCATGATGGGGGGAAATTCCTACATAGTGCTGCATGTTGAGGGAGCAGTGCAGCTGAGTCCTGTATAATCTGAGTGTCTGCACATGAGATAACAATTCATATCCTGCTAAAATCAGTAAACTACCATGTACCAGCAATAGATGTAGTCTCTTCTGAAACGACATTTGACATGGATTATTATTCTATACCACTTGGGTAGCTGTGGGAACTAAGAGATAAAAGTTAGGAATAAGAAGGTTAGAGTCCTTAGACTAAAGAAAAAAATGAAGGGATCTGCAAATTTTACTGTTTTGTTTATATGTTATTGTCTGGTAGGGAGAATTTTAATCCGAATGCTTTTGATTGCTTTCCCAGCTAGATCATACGGCTAGTGGAAAACATTTTAAATTACCCCATTTCAGTAGAATGGAGTTAGCAACTACTCTTGGATAGATGCAGTATATTGCTAGCCTATATGTACTTTGCTAATAATTTATAATTCATTTAAAAATCCTTATTTTCAGTCTGAGTGAGATTATGCTGTTATGAAGTGCTTATGTTTGAAATAAGCTGCAGATGGATAGAATCATGGGGTCATAGTATAATAAAGGTTGGAATAGGCCACTAAGATCATCTAGTCTGACTGTCAACTCATACTGGGTAAGTCATATGAGTCCAGTCAGGATGGTTGGATGGGCAGATATAAGATTGCAGCCTCATTACTATGAATCTGAGTTACTGAAAATATTGAGCAGTGCATAAATCCAGCGTATTCATCTGTCCCTCAGCTCGTACTTCACAGTTAGACCCCTGTAATTATGTTCCAATTGTGAGTTTCACCATCTTAAGACTATCTTCTCAGATGTTGAAAAGAGTAAAGAACTTTTAAGTGGAGACACAACTTATGGAAGGTTGCTTGTGTTAGTTTTTATAGTGCAGATGTTGATCTTTGTTATATGTCTGGACAAAAGAGAGTTCAGTGACGTGACTCATTTTTTGTAGGGGAGCACATTTTTACTGACATACATTTAAAGCTCCTTTGTTTCAAGATTTCCTCATTTTATGAAGCACCAAGATAGGTATTGGAGACACAGTGACTGGCTGTAAATCTTCAACAGCAGGTTTGAGAGTATGTCTGTACTTAACCTTTGTGTTAGAGCGTGGATCGCGATACGCTTAAAATACTCCGACAGTGAAGTAATGGATAGGCACTCGTGTATGTACATATAGCAACACCTAAGCCAATAAAATTCGATCACAGTTTTCAGAACATCTGATTCACTTCCCAAACTTTAAAGCAGATTAGGAGAGAGCCAAGGGATGAGTAATTTTAGTAGGTTTTGATGTAAGGCAATCCTTGTAGACATTGGTGATCTTTTGAACAATTTACAAAAGCGGTTGCCAGTTCTTTGATTTGCCTCGTTTGTGATCACTGTGGTCTCAATGTATGTGTTACCAAGTAAGCATGCTTCTAATTTATATATGCTAAAGGCTGATGTGGTTGTTTCTAAAGCTGTTCTGAGCTCCCTGTTCTTTGCTCTAGATTGAAAGAGATTCAGATGAGTGAGTATGATGCTTCTACTTATGAAAGATTCTCTGGAGCAGTACGACGTCAGGTTCAGTCGCTCCGCATCATCTTAGACAATCTGCAGGTAATCTTAGATTCCTTAAAATACTGTCCTGCTAATATTGTTAACATCTGATACATTTGAGAGTTAAAAGCAGATTCAGGTTATAATCGTGTTTAGGAAAAACAGTCTCGTATTACTATTTCAAAGGCAGCTTTTAAGTGGATCTCAGTGCTCATCTTTACAAGTTACATTACTCCCATCACACAGCTTGCAGAGATTGCTTATTCAGGAGCACAGTTTTGTGAAAGAAAATACTGTATGTCATTAAAAGAGTATGTGATGGTGTGTAGATCACAATCTTTCTCTTTGCCCTCTGTCCAAAAGACTTTTAGACATGGAAATACTGTGTGTGTTAAAAGACTTCTGTAGCTTTGCTGCCTGTGCACCTGAAAACAATTCTTCCTCAGGATTTATTTTGAGTCTGACTAATTAAAATAGGCATGGCTCCAGTCACTAAGTGGAAGCTAACCAAATATACTACTTTACTTTTCTTCTCTTAATTAGTTCCATGGTTGCTTGAGGTTTTATTAATGCTAGTGTTCACCTACAGTGTAATTAAAATAAAAAGTACACTGTCTCAAGGAAGAACCTGATAGTCACTGAAAATGAAAGAAAAATAAATTTATTCTCTCTTATTAAAAACATTTCTGTTGAAGGCTCAGATACCTCCTCATATAGAGGTCATTTAGAATGGTCTTGTAGTAATATATTTTGATTCATACATGCACCCAGTATGTATTTCAGCTCAGGACTCAGGCTTTTGGTTCATAAACAGAGGGTTCCGTTGAAAAGCTGTAGGTATAAATCTCAGTTTTTCCTGCATTGTTTTTATCCAAGTGCTTGTTTTTACTGTGTTTCTGTCAGATACGCATTTTGAAGCATGGTTCATGACAAGAAGTGAATAAAAGAATCTTCCGTTTAAAGTCTTTTTAAAATCTCCCTTATCTATTCCTTGGGGCCAGAATTGTTATATTCAGGGGTCACATTAATCATAGTCAAAATAGAATGTATTTTAATATAAGGAGACATATCCTATGACTTTGTTAAAAAGGTCATTTTAATATCAAGTCAAACACTTACAAGCCTTGGTATTTTATAAGACTGCCAACATCCTGGGCAAATTCATAACAGCTAACCACAGAGATGATAAACTTACTGTATGATGAAAAAAAAACCAAACTTGCTGAGTTCAGAAAAGCTAGCTCTTAGAATAAAAGCAATATTGAAAGCAAATTTTGAACTTTATACCCATTGTGGTAGATATTTTATTAGAAGATCCACTAGGAAAATGAAGGCAAATGATAACAAGGGTTACTTAGAATCCAAGAATATTTCATGTTTCATTCTTTTCATTAGAGAACACTTCTAGCTTTTTAAAAATGTTTGAGTTTGCTTTCTTTTGAACTTTCTATGTTCTTGTAATGAAAATATATTGTCCAGATTCATTTCACCTGGATTTCCTTTTCAACATATGCCTTTTAATCACTGGGTTTCGTGGGTTTGTTTTTAAAAATGTGTTCCTTCGATTAAATTTTACATCCCAAGGATGTGAAGCCTGGAATTCTGGTCCAGTTGTTGATGCCTCAAAAATCAGTAGCAGCAGCAAGTCGGAAGTAATGCATAAATATTGTCTGAGAATGTAATTTCATCGTTCATTTTACTTTATGTAACTCACTGATCTTTGTCAACGATTTGAACAAGATTAGTGAGGCATCACAAGTTGTTCTTGATCTTCTCTAGAAGTAGCAAGGCCTGGACTCCAGAGTCCAGTCAGTGATGAGCTTTCTTCTCTCTCCTAGTGCTGGCCAATCTCCGTATAAAGCTTATACATCTGAAGTCCATATTTAATAACTTATGATTAATCAGAGACTCAGAAAGACCTGAGATTTTAGATTACTTGCCCTCTTTTTATTAATTACAGAGGGAGTCTGGGGCAACTGACCTTGTAGCTTCTGAGCATCCTTTATGCACTTGCACTTGAACTGGGCAAACCTGGGCCTGAGTCACAGAGCCTAATGGGGCTGACTGATTTGGACTGTGTGGGAATGGTCAGGTCATAGCAGCAAAAGCAGTGACAGTATGGTGATAAAGACAGTTGGGAGGGCTGCCAGTGGGAAAGACCCCATGCCTTGTCAGTAGTAGTTTTCTGCTTTCAAAAACTCTGTTTTCTGGTTTTCCCAGAAACAAATGCAGACCACAACTGGAAGTATTTCATACAACCCTATAGCATTACATATTTAAATGCAAGTATTTCATATGTACAGCTTTTTCTGTGTTAATTACAGACATATAATGTGGTTATATTTTGTAAAATTTCTTCAAAATATGCCTTTGATATCTTTCAGTGAGAAGAATTATTGCAGTGGTGGCAGTGTATTGCAGTCGTAATGGACTGTTTGCCCTTTCTAGAAAAGGAGACTGTTTTTATCCTTCAAACATAAATATTCATGTCATCTGTTTAAATTTATGAAAATTACATATTGAAATTACTTTGAAACTTACCAGCAATATGTGTGTGCATTTTATAACACAAATACTTAAGAAGTTTTTGTTTTGTTTTTTTTTTTTCTGTAAAGAAATGCTTAGAAATTCATAGAATTGTAGAAACATAAAATGGCCTGGGTTGAAAAGGACTACAATGATCATCCGGTTTCAACCCCCCTGCTATGTGCAGGGTCACCAACCACCAGACCAGGCTGCCCAGAGCCACATCCAGCCTGGCCTTGAATGCCTGCAGGGATGGGGCATCCACAGCCTCCTTGGGCAACCTGTTCCAGTGTGTCACCACCCTCTGTGTGAAAAACGTCCTCCTGATATCTAACCTAAACCTACCGTACCTCATTTTAAAACCATTCCCTCTTGCCCTATCACTATCCACCCCCATAAACAGCTGCTCCCCCTCCTTTTCATACACAGCCTTCAAGTACTGGAAGGCCACAATGAGGTCTCCATGGAGCCTTCTCTTCTCCAAGCTAAACAAACCCAGTTCCCTCAGCCTTTCTTCACAGGAGAGGTGCTCCAGCCCTCTGATCATCTTAGTGGCACTGAATAGGCAGATGCTAAGTAGTCTAAATAATTTTAGTATTATTTTGGTAAGATTTTAAGTCGGATTTTGTCAGCATCCTTTCCTGTATTAGGAGAAGAATGTAAACTCTGTGTTCCTCTAATAACATTTCAGCTTTTTTTTTTTTTTTTTTTTTTCATCAGCTGAACATTGCATAAGCTTTATAATGTGATAAACAATCATGGATTTTTAATTATGGTCATCATTAAAAAGTATATTCTTCCCACTCTGCTGTTCCTTGAATACCAAATAGCCCCAAAGCTAAATGTTTTCCAATGAAAACTGTAGTGCGACTAGTTAAGAATTTTCTCTTCTAAGTGAACCTTTATAATCTTCTGTTGTTTCTCCCTACTGTCTACTGAAAGAAAGCAAATAACAAACATTTGACAAAGCTAAAGACCTCAGGAAGTCTTAAGGCTGTATCTGTGTCCCAGTATTGTAGTGGCTAAGGTTATTAGGAACAAAATCATCTCATCTACATCATCCATACACTTTAGACAGGCTCTGCTCACTGAACACGTTGTCTGTAGGAGCAATTCTTTAATCATTAGTTGGGCTGTTGAAATTTGCTGTGTTATTTTATTGTGGTTTTCACAGCAGGAAGACACCTATGGTGTGGCAGTTCAGTGGAGCATGGAGAAGTCATCTAGAATCAGGGCAGGGCCTGCAGCAGGGAAGTTGGAGTTTGTTGATCCTTAAGGTCACTTCCAACCCGAGCCATTCTATGATTCTGTGATATGATTCTGTGAATTTACAGGTCTCTTCTTGCAATGTTACACGATTCCCAGGGCAACAGGGGAATCAATAAGCCTATGGAAGAGGGAATTTCAGACTCTGCCCAAGAGTAGTTAATGATAGTGGAGGCTACTAAGCTAGGGTAGGAACAAATTCCTGGATGCCTCACTGCAAAACTTGGTTAGAACTAAGCTAGCCATAGCACCACTGAAATCTATGAGAGAACAACTGACTGAATTCATAACTTAAGAAATCTTGTACCCTTTAGCCTCATGTGATTCACTAAGAGGCTGAGGTTTCCATGTATTGCAAGAATCTGTAAAGCTTTTGACGTAACCTAGCTAGAAAGACCTGTGCTTGTCACAGCTATGTTAACTCGATACTGTAAAATGAATTAATCAAAACATTTTCCCTGTGGCTTTGTGTTCTTTTGCACACTTATTTTCATAGATAACTAGTCCATTACTTTGGAATAGCTATTGGCAATAGGCAGTAATCCAAAACGCCTTTTTCCATATGCACTAAAAAGAAAAACCTCATAAATTTTGACCAAAGCAATTTCAAAGATTCTCTTAGCCTTAGGAAACCATCATCTTACTGCTCAGACTGTACAAAATTGCAATGATTCGTCCTCTCAAATCCCAGGCCTGCTGTTTGCTTGGGATTTGTAATGTAACACTTCCTGCTTCTCAAAGAGCAACTGATTTTCATTCCTGAGATCCATTGTCTCAGGCAGTTTGTGTCCTACTGGATATTTGATTTACCTCCAGCTGCTAGCCAGCAATTTTGCTGAGCATGCTAATGCATTATATGTATATAAATTTAAAATCATATTTCCAGACTGGCCTTACTACAGGGATGAACAACTTCAAACTGAACATTTGAGCAGAAATGAAATAAGGCTTAAAACACATATATGTACTCTTTGCCATCTTTAGATGATCTTATGACATGGGGACTATGATGAAGCTATCCATTTAAAGTATTCTTAAATAGATTTCTTTTAATCTGAAATATTTGAATCTCTAATCTTCTGTACTTGTTTATACATACTGAAGTTCCATAAACACTTGAGTTACTGGACTATAAGGCATTTCCAACGAGCAGGTTGTAAATAACTGATGTTCTTTCAAATAAACTGAAAAGAAAAATTAATTGAAATATCTCTTGAGTATCACAATTTTCAAGGTTTTTATTCTAAAATAGAAAAATAATGTATTACAAATGTTGGTTTAAAAGAAGCCAACTTACTACTATATAAGCTTAATGCAGCTTAGTTTTACCTTGAAGTCAGCCACCTTTTTTTTTTTCTTGTGTTACCTGAATGGAGAGTGTGAAATAAATTGCCACTTATGCATGTCCCTCTGGTTGTATACAGTTTTGCACAGATTTGTTACTCAAATTTCCAGCACATTTGCAAGAAAAAAGGTTAATATTTCCACAGTCCACAGGTAAACTCCCACATATCAGAAGACGTTAAGGAGGGCAAAATTACAGAGGAATGTAGTCTTTGTCAGTATGGACTTTTCTTTCATAGAAAGAGAGGAAAGGAGCTATGAAAATGTGTTCAGGTTTCATTGGCTTTTGCCAAAAATATCACGTAACAACAAAGAAAGTTCATATTCCTCTCACGTACAGTAGGTCTTAAATTGCCTAAAATACCTTCAAATCACTGAGTGAATTAAGGTTTGTTTTCTTTCTTTGTAGGCCAAGGGTAAGGAAAGACAATGGATGAGACACCAAGCTGTTGGAGAACTAGATGATACCAAAATCATTGATGGGCTGACAGGAGAAAAAGCCATTTATAAACGACGGGGAGAGCTTGAGCCGCAAGTAAGTATCCAACAAGTAGCAGGGAAAAGTAGGGGAGAGCCTAACAGATGTGATGATTTCTCAGTGGCTGTACTGGTATAGAGATGAGAAACTCAGAAGAACTGTCTCTGGCTCAGGAATTTGCTGAGACAGCCTCAAAATGGAAGATTTGCTTCACTCTTCCTATAATCTTCCATGCATTTGCTGTTGGCCATCCTCAGAGAGATGCTGATCTAAGCAATCCTTTGCTTTGATCCAGTGCAACAGGTTTAATGCTCTTGTTTTATATTTTCATGACCTGAAGGTGATTATCAGAAAACTGTTTGTTCATCTAAAAAAACAGAAGGAAAAGATTTTCTCACTAATGTAACTTTTTTTTTTTTTTTTTGCTATTATAGACCACAACACCCTTGAAAATTTTATAAAAACAAGCATTGTATGAATCTATTATTTTTCCATGATATGCAAGATATTCTGTCTTTTACAGATACTTAGATTTATGAATAAAAATAATAATGAGAAAGAAGTGTGAGGAAAAGGCACTGAGGTATGATGAAGTTGCCTATCCTGTGTCTCATTTCATCCACTCCTTAGAAGACATGAAGGTTAGGCCTTATCTGAGATGAGGTTACAACTATGAAACCAGTTGAATCAGATCAACAAAACCCAGCCTGAATGTGCGTGGCTAATCCAAAATATTTAACAGTAATACTTAATGACATTGTGAGAGGGGTTTTTTTGCAATCTGTATAATCTTTTTGCAATCTTTTTTGAAATTTTTACATTAAGGATTTTTTTTCGTAGATAGGTCCAACATCTTTTTGCACAACAGGTTTCCCCTTTCGTTCGATCTGTGGTATTATTTTTTCTGCTACTTAAACCTGGTGTCTGTTACTTTGATCAGTTCTTAGAAGTTATCCTTGCCTATGTGACAGACCAATGCGGGAGAAGTGATTGGATCCTCATTTCTGATCTTTTTTCAAAGTACATTTTCTCAATGTAGACAGTTCAGTTATAATGTATAGTTAGTTATAACATTGAAAAAAAAAAAAAGACATCTTTAAATTTTGCTTTTAAAAAAAGAGTAGGATTTAATGGATCCTCTCAGACCCCCTGTTTTGTAAGGGTACAGCAGTCCATTGAGAAAATAATGAAAGAGTAAAACACACAAATGCTGGCAGCTCTTTTGAGTTAATAGAAGTGTTTTAGGTATCTGATTTTTAATGTGGCTGTTTTTAGACAAATCGTATTTAATAGCCATTAACTTGTATCCAGACTGATGTCAGTGCACACTGTATAAAGTCTCTCCTTGGAATATACTGTGCCAGTAATTGTTAAAACAGATGGAGGTTGTTTTCAGGAAAAAATAATGGTTTGGGAATGAGAATGAAGAGAAGTCT
Organism: Phasianus colchicus; assembly: GCF_987193195.1. Classification (NCBI taxonomy): domain Eukaryota; kingdom Metazoa; phylum Chordata; class Aves; order Galliformes; family Phasianidae; genus Phasianus; species Phasianus colchicus. The sequence continues at coordinate 167,207,901 of NC_143436.1, read as the reverse complement.
AGTAGTTAATCAGAACAAGATTTCAAACATTTTTAAAATATTATAAACCTCAGCAGATTAGATTTTCTTCTAGGGGTCTCTGTTTGTATTGTAAGCCAAGGAAGAACATTTCCATTATGAGCTTTGGCAGACTGAGAAAAGTTGAGAGTCTGAAATAAGAAGAATAACAAATGAGACCAGAAAAAGTATTTTCCTGACAAGCATGTGTGGAATTTTTAAAGCTACGTTGTTTCTAGTCATTGAAGGTGAAGGGAAAGAATGAATTGAGGTATCTCGGCAGCTGCTTTGAAACACAGAAGAAAAAAAAAAGTTAACATATTTTTGTTATTTTTTTTTTTAAAATAATCAGTTCTTGCTAGAGAAAGGTTTTGTGCTTTGCTCAGTCTGGTGGGTTCTTTATCCAAAATGTGTTATCCTTAGTGATGTTTAGGTTTCCCACTTGTAGTATGTAATTTTCTTTTCTGCTGTGTTTGCTTGCCAGCCTGGGAGCCCCCAGCAGAAGCCGAAACGCCTGCGCTTAGTGGTGGATGTTTCTGGAAGCATGTATCGCTTTAATGGGGTCGACGGACGACTGGAGCGCTCCATGGAGGCTGTCTGCATGGTCTTGGAAGCTTTTGAGAATTATGAGCACAAATTCAAGGTAATTACAGCTTTGCTAGGAGGTCTGTGGTTATTGCACAGACTATATGGAACAGCGGAAAAAGTGTTTCAGCGGTCAGTCTAGCCAAAGGACATTATTCATTCCTGCAAGGAAATAAAGGCACTAATCTGTTTCTGGCAAACTGAAAAATAATACTAGTGAATGGATGAGAAACATTACATGCTTCAGCAGGGGAGAATTCAATTTAAGACTCCAATTTTTGCTGAAATATGCTGCCGCCTTCTGCATTTATCGATTAATTTGTTTCTTGGAACAGAAATGCTTAAGACCGTAGAACAGAGGTAAATATAAGCTTGGGGACGTGCAAAAGTGACCAGCCTTTCCATCTCATCCCAGAGTATGAACAGTAGTGGTTGGTGATGGCGAAAGACCAAACTTATTTGTCCATCAGTTGTGAAAGCAAGAAAACCATGCTGAAAGACATTGGGTCCAGAATATTATTTGATGGCAGCCTGCAAAGGAAATGTCAATACATTTTGTGCTCTTTTTAGTTTTTGTAAACCTAAACAATGCCTTGGGCATTTTTCTTTAACTTCAAAAATGGCAGAAATAGCCAATCGAATTTATTCTCAACAAACTCAATGTTTCATGGAAAAATACAGATGTCTTTACTGAAGAGCATCCCAATCATGAGACTTAAAATGCATCAGAACAAAATGTAAAATCTTCTAAGTAAAGATTAGTGTAATACTTAGTCCAAATTGATTCAGTCCGGTTTGTCTTGTTCCTCTGATAGCGTAATCTTACAGGTTTCTGTTCTTCCATAGAATCTCCTCTGAAGAACACAACACATAGAGTTGTCCTCCTAGAATGTCTTCTAAAAATGATCATTCAGTCTTGCAATTGTAAGAGAAGAGGCTGTAAGATGAGACAAGCACTATGCCTTTAGCCCACTTTCCTCAGTAAAAGCTCGTGCTGTCATACTATGTCAGTCATGTTTTTTTGCCCTTCAACTTCAAAACACTTTTTGTCCAACTTCTAACAAATCTGAAACAGTGGTTGAGTTCCCAAAAATATTCAATTCCTGCCAATGTCATGAAAATGGAGGGAGAGACTGAGCCTCTGTTTGCATTCCTATTTGAGAAAAAAATTCTGTAAAAGTTTGTACAGTAGCCTAGAGAGGCTATGTGGGAACTCAACTGTAATTAAGAAGAAAATGGGAAAGGAGTCAGTTGCTCATATGGGTCCTGCTTGCTGACAACAGCAGTGTTAATAACAAATGCTAATAGGGGAAGTGCAATTATACAAAGTGATTGTATTTGGTAAATCAGCAGTATCTGAACGATATGCATATTAGTATTATTAAATGCAAGATCATCCATGAAAGTAGTGGATGCATGGATAAATATAGCATATTGGAGTAGAGTCAACATGGTTTTTAAAAGGGAAGTAAGTATCTGAAGCATCTATATGTATGTGACAGGCAAGGGTTGTTGACTGTCTCCTTAGCCGAAAGCATTTGTCAAAAGGTCCCTCACCATCAGTTCATACAGAAATAGAACTGCTTTAGAGGTAAGAGGGAAAGCTCTCAGGGAAATGAACTACAGCTTAAACTAATGAAAACAGACAACTGTAAGTAAGTGGCCATTTTGGGGAGTGAGGAAGTAAAGGAAGGTCACTGGTGAAACTGCATTAGAATTTGTGCCAGTCCCAGTGATGTTCTGCATGTTTGTAGGTGATTTGGAAAAGAGGCTGAATAGTCAAGTGACAGAAGTTACTATTTGTATGAAATTATTTGGGAAAAAAGGGAAATCCAACTGCAAAAAGTGGGAGAAAAAGAGATGGCAGTAAGTAGTGACTGGGAAATAAAATGGCAGATGATGTTTGGTGCTATTAAATGTAAAGTCCTGTAAATAGAAAAAGACAATCCTGATTTTAAATACAGACTGAGGAGCTCTAAGCTGTCCACTGGTGTCACTCTGAGTGACTTATTAGGGCTCTGAAAAGAAACTTCGTAAATATGTTGCATGGTTTTTTGAACACAGAGACCACCAGCCATCAAAAAGTTAGTTGTATGCTAAAAATAATTAGCAAAAGAACAGAGAACAACACAGAAAGCATCAGAATGCCACTGTAAACATCCACAGAGCATCCACTTCAGAAGTAAAAAAAAAAAAAACTAAAACAATGTTATACACACAATCTCTATGAGTCAAGACAGCTGTAAGGCTAATTTATTACTTAAAATTGAGCAAGGAATGATATAGCAAGGAGAAAAAGTTGTTTGCAGCTTCTACATCTGTTCAACTTCAGTCAGCTCTAAGCAGCCTCTCTTTCATTTAAAGGCTCTTTGCACTAAAGAGAAGACTTTGGTGGACCAGTAACAGCAGCCTGATTTGGGGCTGGCCAGATTTACTATGAGCTCTGTCAACCTCAGAGCTGCTTTTGCTCAAGGGAAGAAAAGTATTTTTCTTCCTCCATATATCTCTTTGCTGTCCCATTGGGATTTCATTCACTTGAAGCGTATCTACGCAAATATTACAAGGCTCCCTAAAGATGATGAGAATATTAAACAGGATGTGGCCTTAAATTTCACTGGCTGTTGAAATCGCCCTCAAAAATGAGTACAAATCAAGCTGTTTATTAACTTGTCAGATTTATCTTTATATGATCCAGTGATTAGGCAGATTTTAACTAAAATTGCATAATTCACTCGTATTTGGAAGGCAAATGGGATCCTGGGCTCCATCAGAAGAGGGGTGACCAGCAGGGACAGAGAGGTGATTGTTCCCCTCTACTCTGCTCTTGTGAGGCCCCATCTGGAATACTGCGTCCAGGTCTGGAGCCCCCAGTACAAGAAGGACAGAGAGCTGTTGGAGAGGGTCCAGAGGAGGGCCACAAAGATGATCAGGGGACTGGAGCACCTCCCCTATGAGGACAGGCTGAGGGAGCTGGGCTTGTTCAGCCTGGAGAAAAGAAGGCTGACCTCATTGCAGCCTTTCAGTACCTAAAGGGAGCCTACAAACAGGAGGGGAATCAACTCTTTGAAAGGGAGAGTGACAGCAGGACAAGGGGAAATGGTTTTAAGCTGAGGGAAGGGAGATTTAGGTTGGACGTCAGGGGGAAATTCTTTACGGAGAGAGTGGTGAGGTACTGGAACAGGCTGCCCAGGGAGGTTGTGGATGCCCCATCCCTGGAGGTGTTCAAAGCCAGATTGGATGGGGCCCTGGGCAGTCTGGTCTAGCATTAGGTGGAATGGTGGTGGCCCTGCATGTGGCAGGGGGGTTGGAGATTCATGATCCTTGAGGTCCCTTCCAACCCTGGCAATTCTGTGATTCTGTGATCAGAAATCTCCCAGCCATGTGCTGATGAACTTCTTGTGTTATTTCTTTGATGAAAATAAACAGCATTTCTAAACTCTCCAGCTCTAAAATATAGCTTTTCTCATGTATAGTCTGCTATGGCATTTACTACACCTGGGATAACCAGAATACACACCAGAATAACCAGACCACCAGAATGCCAGTTCCTCTGTTTCTAATGAATGTAATTAGGTCTTCAAAGAGTAAGGTGCAGTGATTTTTTTTAAATGCCATCAACTCCAGTCTTTAACAACTTCTCTGGACAACCTATTCCAGTGCCTCCCATTCTCATAATGAAACATTTATTCATAAAATATAATCTAAATCTACTACAGGCTCAGCCTGTGATTATTCTTAGCGTTGCTTCAACCCAGATGCAGCACCTTGCACTTGGGCCCACCTCTTTAAGCCTTTTTAGATTCCTCTGGATGGCATCGCTTCCCTCTAGCATGTCAACCACGCCACTCAACTTGGAGCCATCCAGAAACCTGCTGAGGGTGCACTCAATCCCACTGTCATCAACAAAGAGTTTGAGGGATTTCTTGCTTAACAAGTGTTGAATCTGGGGAACCATCAGGTTTGTTAAGTGGAACATTCAAAGGAGATTTTCACAGTAATATTCCCTACTCCAATTATCTAAGCACAGTGCAAACTCCTGAAACCAATTCTTTGCCTTCGTTCAGGATCACTTTTCTACTGGTACCTGGTTTAGTTCTCCACTAAATAAGGTCATGAATGTATAAGGTGGGTTGATTTATCCTGCCAGCTGAGCTTTCCTCATGCATAGTATCCCTTGGTAACACTGACGATGATTGTCTGTCCGATTGGTCTGTCACTGAAAGAAGGTAGAGAGAGAGAATACCTCATCCTTAGAGAAGCTAAATACTGGGTATCTGACTGTACCAAGCAGATGATGATGTTATAGAATCATAGAATTGTTTAAGTTGGAAGGAACCCTCAGAGGTCAGCTACGTCCAACTCCCCTGCAATGGACAGGGACATCTACAGCTAAGGCCAGAAGAGTGCCAGCAGGTACTTGTCAGCTTTATATGCTTGTGCAGAAGAAACTGCCTCTTTCCATTTCCCATAAGTGCAGGCAGTGAATCATTCTTTGTCAAGGGGGAAATGGGAGGCTCATCCTACAGTCAGGAAATCCATTTAAATTAAGAGCCATGTTTCAAAGCCCTCCTTCGTTGTCATCTCATCCACGCTTCCCCTGAAGTACTTTAATAAAGAAAAGAGTGGGAGTGATTGAGGCAATAGAAGCCATGTTTCCAATCTCATTCTAGTGGCGGAGGTTAAATATGTTCCTACAAATGCACCTGACCCCTTCAGAGTACTTCAGCGTGAGTACATATCCTACTTGTCTGTAAGTTATAATAAGCAAGTTGCTTTGCAGGACTAAAGTTCTGACGTCTTTTGTGTGCCTCATTGTACATGTCAGTTATTTGAAAATGTACAGGAGGGCAGCTCATTCTTTGTTATAGCAGGGAGAGCGTTATGCCTGTCATGTAAACCATATGGTTCTATATCATCCCTAATTACTGTCATTTACGCGCACGCTGGCAGATTTAGGAGGCATGTCCAGTAAATTACACAACGGCAATTTTATGAAGCCTTTAGAAAATGGTAAGTGGTTCAGTGAATGGCATGTTACATAACTGGTAGGAAAAGCTTGAAATCGTATTTGTAGCAATATGAAAGGGAAAATGCAGATTTTGTAAGCCAAGTTCAGCATTCTCCATTTGGAGAATTTACCTATAATTTCTTGTTACTGTTATTAACTAATATCTTATTACTCTCAATTACCTCATTACTCTTAATTCAGGAAAAGAAAAAATGTTTCACATGCTTGGCAGAATAGTTTCCTTTAAATAATAAACAGAAGACTTGAAATAAAATTTTTAAAATGTTCAATGTTGTCCAAAGAAGAGATCAATTTGTAAAGATGTAGCACTCCAGGAGAGGCCTGTCCAATTCCCACTGCCTTTTACATCCAGTATGCATCTTCTTTCAGCTTTTTTAAAATGCCTTCACAAATTAAGCTGCAGAAACATAGTCTTCCATGTTATCCAGCAGCAGCCATCCATTCAGTGCAAAATGTAGTCATGGTGTAGGGGTTGTTTTAACCACTGAGAAAGAATGGTCAAATTAAGCTACTTGCAGAAATAGTGTGTTTACATGTTAGGTACTCAGAGCTGAACAGAGCAGCTCTTGGCTCAGTGCACCTGAGGCTGTCAGAAAACAAGGCCATTGTACACAATATATTAATTCAATTAAGCCTGCCCTGTAGCAAACAAATATTTTGCTGCTACATTTGTCCTGAGAGCCTGTACTTGAACTCAATTTTGTGAAAAAACAAACAAAACAAAATAAAATTATATTCCATTAAGCTCCTATCACAGTTCTTCTCTCACTTTTAAATTTATCCTTGTAAATTCTCCAAGGGGATTTATGAGAAAACTGCAGTGCATCTCTGCTTCTCAGAGGTTCTTTCTCTATGCTTCTCTTTAGCTGTGTTCTGGCCCCACTGCAAGTGCAAGGAAAGTGCCTCTGGTTTTAAGAAAGCATGCATGTGCCCTTAGTAGTTGAGCTTCCCAGCTGGCCAGGGCTCTGTAGCTGTCCTTTCACAGCAGGAGAGGCTGAACACTAAGGGTTTGTTTTATCAGAACACAAGTTAGAAGGAGAAAGAAAGACTGGATGAGTATTCATCAGGCTTCGCGTATCCCCACAGCTCTTATTGAGCTTTTGGCCACTTCTCATCCCTGAGTTGACTTGTGGGGAGATGAGAGGAGTGCAAAGGGCAGCACGAGGTAGGGCTGATGACTACAGCACAGCATGGGCAAGGTAGGGTCTGATTCTGCTTTTGGGGAGGCTCCACTTGACCCAGCCTGCAGCAGCCAGGAGGAAGCGAGAAAGCACTTCTGTAACTAATCACAAACAGCTTAGTGAACTGTTGGCAAGGAAACAAAAAAACAGATAACATCTGTTAAATATATGTACTCACATGCATGCATGGGCACACACAGAAAATAATGAACGGGTGGCCAGAGCAGGTCAGAGCAGACAGGACCTCATGTTCCCAGGTGAACAGCTGTACACACCTGAAATAGTTTGCACTATAGTATCAAGCCTCTGCGTTCCCTCGTTGTGCAGGAATGCAGAGGGGGTAAATCCATGGGGTTTGAACCAGGAGTTGGAATCATAGAATGGTCTGAGTTGAAAAGGAACTCAAAGATCATCTGGTTTCAACACCCCTGCTATATGCAGTGTCAAAAACCACTAAACCAGGCTGCCCAGAGCCACATCCAGAGTTAGAGCCATCCCTTTCACACAGGCTGTCAGGCCAATTCAAACCCAGCCTTCTCAAGATGAAATCCACCTGTCATGGTGTGCCAACAGCCAAAATGGTGTTCCCAAGTAGCAAAGCACGGCCTGTTCCCATGAGCTCTGACTACAAGGACTTGGGGGATGAGGCCCATGAAATGCTGGGCAGGATCCCACTGTAGAGCAGTCGCACTTCTTTTTGCAAGGGAGAAAGACAGCACTTGGTTTTCCATAATCACGTTGTTGATTTTAAGGGTGATACAGATCTGCTTCGCAAAGGACGTGTGGGGTTTCATAATTTAAGAGCCTACCCTGAAGATCTGTGGATGCTGCTGACGTTACATAAGAACCACGTTAGCGCTGTATATTTTCTGCTCCATTAAGCCAGTGCTTTATTTAGTTTCTCTGATTTCAGTACTGTTGTAAAACAATACACGTGCCTGCTCCGTGTGCTCTTTAAGTTCTTGGTTTAGTCTTGTATTCTTTCCAAAGAGTGCTGAATGTAACCTTAACATTCTTCTCAAAATCTGTGTGTTTTCATTTACTGTTATCTTTTGCCTGGGAAAACCAGTTTGGAGACAACAGGAACACTGTGTAAATATTCATCAGGAAAGAGAGTCTGAAGAGTTAATGGTGAGGAAAGGATGTACAAGCAGAAGGAGGTTTTGAAGAAAAAGTGTGTGGCAGACAGGAAGGTTTACATGAGGCTGGGTGGCAAATACGAGACATGGACAAGCTGAGAACAGGAGTTGGAGCCAGTGGAACAGAATGATGTGGGAATACATGGAAACTAGCTTATATAAAGGTTTTTGTGGTGACGCACTGGAACAGGTTGCCCAAGGAGGTTGTGGATGCCCCATCCCTGGAGGCATTCAAGGCCAGGCTGGATGTGGCTCTGGGCAGCCTGGTCTGGTGGTTGGCGACCCTGCACATAGCAGGGGGTTGAAACTAGATGGTCACTGTGGTCCTTTTCAACCCAGGCTATTCTATGATTCGGTGATTTTCAGAGGAAGAAAGTCTGGATTATGTGAGATGGTACTGAAACACACCTATAGTGTGTGGCTTTGCAGAGGGAGGTGTGACATTTAGAAATATTACAGCTGCTATAGCTTTCTTTTGATCTTGATATATTTTTAAGTAAATTCGCCATATGGAAACAAATTGAAAGAGCTGTTGAATGCTGTTTCTCTAATCTCCACAACCTGACTTGCACCAAATAAAATTATCTTCAATGGGAAGGAAAAGACAGAATGACTTTGAGGACAAGACCTTTCACCATATGATTATGTGGAAATTAGGGATGGTGAACCTGCCAGGGACCTCCAAGCACTGCATGAATAGAAAGTAACAAAAAGGCAAAATATTGCATAAGAGCTCGCTAAGAGACAGCTCAGCACCAGCTGGTCAGGGGGAAGAAAAAGCTTGTCCGTCCTCCAGGGGCAGGTCACACTAGCTGTGGGACACTGAGGGTTTCTCCAGGCTCAGGATCCATGCACTGTGCTCCATCACTTGGTGCAGACAGCTCTTAAATCCACTTTTGTCCTGCTGCTGAATTCTCCCTTGGGGTGATTGCCACATTCACAACACAAAGGGCAGGGCAGGACCTTGCCATAACTCAGCTTGTCTTGGTTTTCATGTAACTCTCACGTAAAACAAAAGCCTTCCAACTATAACATTGTTTGTTCAATGAGATATTTGAATTAGCACAGCTCTACGTGCAGCCTTTCTGGAGGGAATGCTGTACACACTCTGTCCTTCAAAAATGTACAGACACTCTTAGAATTCACTGCTCTACATACATTTAGCAGTGACACACAAGTATAAGGAATGCTGATTTACAAAAAAAAAGAAGGCTGGTAGTGCTTTTTTTTTTTTTCAGAGCAAAATGAGGTCATGAAAACAATTCATCTGACATTTGAGCTGCTCTTAAACAATGCACTTTTTGTTTGTCGGGCTCAAGAGAAAGAAAATGGCTACTTAAAAAAAAAAAAAGAGTGGACAATGTGAGAGGGCAAGGTCTTGATCTTATGCATCACCGCTCTGCAGTTGGTGGAGCGAGGTAAAGAACAGGCCATAAAAATAAGTAGCTGTTCCATTATTTTGTGATTCTCTCCCATGTTTTCATGTCAGTGAGAAACTGCAAGTAGTTCCCTTAAGCAGCTCATAAACGTGAGCAGTAAAGAGCATTCAAGTTTTCTTGTTGAAAGGAAATCACCTCTGATCTATCTTGTATCATGGTGACCCACAGACCACGTGTGACTAACAGATGACTGATGAAGTTTTCTTTCTTGCAGTATGATATTGTTGGACACTCGGGAGATGGCTACAACATCACCTTGGTTGAGAGTGGGAAAGTTCCCAAGAACAATAAGCAAAGATTAGAGATTCTTAAGGTAAATCTTTCTAACAACCTATGCTGGGTAACTAGGGATTTTATGACTACAAAGCGTAAGAGTGAGATAAAAGACAGATAAGAAAGCAGCAAGCTGAAGCAGAGCCTTTCAGAGATTGTGCCAAAATAATGGAGGTTAGATATGCCTTATTCTCATCTGCCATGTCATAAATGTATCATTTTGACTGCTTATCAAGGGGTATAGGAAGTTCCAAACATTATACAGTGATATACATAGTCCTATCTAAAGAACATGGGGATACTACTTGCATGGATAATTTTAACCATAGGGGGATCCCAGATCATTGTTTTAGCCTTGTACCTTCAGGAATTAGTATGTCACAGTAGCAGTGGGAAAGTGTATTGATGGTAGGCTGAAAACATGCTAAATCACAATTGCAAGATGAGTTTATTTATCAACATTTTACTGCAATAGTATGAAAAAAAATAAATCAAGTGTATTACAGGATTTACCTATTTTGGCAGCTTGATGCATTTTAACTGTGAGCTTCCTTCAAAAAATATTTTTAAAATATTTGAGTTAGAAGGGCTGGATTTTCTAGCACCTAAAATTCCTTGCCCTCCACATAGGAAGCAGCTTCATCAATGCAGGCAGTGTATTTATGTCATAAAAACTCAAACAAAATGTTTCAGCATTTGTGAAACTTGCTGCTACTGTCAGGAGTCAGATGTTTGATACTAACCATGACACTGTTAGAAAGAACTTGGAAGCCCAGTGCAAATTATAAAAGGTGGGAGCAGAATTAAGAAACTAAGCCCTCTTTTCTTTCTTAAATATATAGCAATAAAGGTACTCAAATTGCAGCTTATTAAAGTATTTTGCACTCCTTCGGGTGCTGTCTAATTCTGTCTGTGTGTGATTCACATAGACAGCATATAGACAGCATGTAATACAGCATATTACACATAAAAAGCTGCATCTTCTATGGTATCTGATGCAGTGCCCATAATTCTGAACGTGCATCTCTTAATACATCATAAACGAATATTTGCTTCCTTCCGTGCCAGCCAAAATAAATGTTTATTCGTAAAGTCCTCTTACATATTTGTTGTGCACACAGGTCATGCATGCTCATGCTCAGTTCTGCATGAGTGGAGATCATACCTTGGAAGGCACTGAGCACGCCATTCAGGAAATTGCCAAGGAGGATGCTGATGAGTATTTTGTTATTGTCTTGAGTGATGCAAATCTGGAGCGATACGGCATTGAACCATCAAAATTTGCCCAGGTCTTGACCACCAACACTCAAGTCAATGCTTTTGCCATATTTATAGGGTCTTTAGGAGACCAGGCAGATAGGTAAGTTTTTTTTATTGTATTCCTAATATAAATGTTTCCATTCATCATAAAGCTAAACTGTGCTAGGAAAAAAAAACACCATGTAGGAGGCACTTCTGTGCTGGACGGGTCAGGGAGCACTGGCACAGGCTGCCCAGAGGCTGTGGGATCTCCTTCTTGGGGATCTCCCAGAGCCACCTGGATGTGGCCCTGGGCACCCTGCTCTGGGTGTCCCTGCTGGAGCAGAGGCTGAGCAGAGGGACCCAGAGGACTCTGCCAGCCTCAGCTGTGCTGAGTTGCTTTTAATACAGTGAAGGTACGTACAGTTGTCCATGCTGGTGCTCTCCACTGTAGTTTTTGATGTACTAGAAAGAAGCAGAGCTTGTGTCAAGGAGATTGGTTTGTGGGTCCTTGCAACCCTCCTTTGTGGCCTGCTGGTTCAGAGCATTCTGAGCATCTGAATGGATACCTGAGTCTTTCCTCCCGGAGGACTTGGCAGAGACGTGATTCCTCTGCAAGTGCCCAGTATAAAGTGTGAATGGATGTTGGCCTAGGAGGAGTAATATAAGCAAGAAAAGCTGGAGTTCAAAGGTCTTTAAAACTTCCAAAAATTTGACACAGATACTCCCATTGTGTTAGAGACCTAAATTCTTTGGAGGGTCTGAGCCAATATGCTTGCACTTAGTGCTATTACATAATTCTACTTGGAACTCTTAGGGTACAGGGAAAATAAGGAAATTCTGCCCAAGCTGATGTTCCACATCTACTGAGGAGCAGTACACGCAACAGGAAGCTGCAGCCACAAATAACAACACTGCTCTTTCTGCTTCTGTTCACGTTTTTGACAGGGGGAGAGTGAGGCATGCCCCAGGGGGAACTGGCCCTCAGTATGTAGTTTCAATCAGTAAAGGTTTGAAAGAGTTTGAAAGTTACAGCTGCACTGCCAGCTCTAAGCCAGTCTGCAGGTCTGTGCATCAGAGCTGCATTGTGCACTATAAAATACCACCATTCTGGCAGATTACAGTTACAGAGTGCCCTTATACATCTGCTAGTAATAAATGAAAAAAAAAAGCATTGACCATATCCTGCTGTGTAAGGAGAGATCTTGCAATTGCCGAGTTCACTGGGTATGGAAAAAGCACACAGTGCTGTCACTAAGATGCACCTGTGTATGTGTAAGGGCAGAATTAGACAAAGCTTTCCTGTAAGTGCTGTGGGGGAAGGACAAGCAAATTCTTTGTAGCAGCTTTTAAAAAACTCACTTTAAAATTTTGGCTTAACTTATCATTGGAGTAGTGGTGCAGAGCATAAACTAAAACCTGTTTAAAAAGCAGTGAGAAAATCACTTCCAAGCCTGCTGGCTGGACATGAGGGAGATGGATTTAGTGAAGTACGTCTTGTTTAGCTTTTTGTTAAGGGAGGTTAAGCTGTGAATAAGAATGTGTCAGGCTAATATTTGCAGAGAAATATCTGTCCATCTAATCTGCTGTGGTCTAGAAGAGGAAATACAAAGAGCGCATTTAGAATCACTCGACGTGTTGAATTGAAAAAGCTGTGAGTTCAATCAAACCAGCGTATTTAGAGTAAGTAAATATCTGCCTTTCTGAAGAATGTGTCTTGCTGCCATCAGAACACCGGATGGGTTAATACCTTGTCGAGACACTGGTACCTTAATCAAAATAAATGTTATGCGTGTCAGAAAGAGGACGTGAATAAAAACTAGAAATAGCCTTGTCTTGCTGAAAGGACCTCAGTGACCCAACTGCTTTCAGTCCTTCCTCCCACTGCTGCTTTCCCAAGCCTTTAATTGCACAGTGACAGCAGCACAAATGACATGTGTTGGCAAGGTATTCAGAAGCAAAACGTTCCTTCTGAAGGATCTCCAGCTTGTGGTAGGGGATGTAATTGGAAATGGTAATTCTGTCTTGTCTCTCATTCTGCATTGCAGGCTGCAGAGGACTCTGCCGGCAGGACGCTCCTTTATTGCCATGGATACCAAAGACATCCCTCAGATTTTACAGCAGATCTTCACATCAACCATGCTGTCAAGTGCCTAGCCAGCACCAATGCCATGGTGCAGGAATTCAAATAAGGAATCCAATCCTGTTGAAAATACGAACTCTACAGCTGAGGGCTATCAGCTATTAATAAAATGCATCCTGTTCTGCAATCAGCAAACCAACCCCAATCTTCACTAGAGCTCCACCAACTTTGTGTGTTCAAGGAACTGCAGTGAGGCTGAGGCAAACCTCAGGCTGGCAACAGAGTGGATGTTCTTCCAGAGGGACAAAAGATAAAGTACAGTTTATGATCATTACTCTGGCTGATGGGTTGCCAGCACTGCAGCATCATCTGGCACGGTTTTACTAACATGGTTCTCTGGGATTAGATAATATTATACAATGCAGAGCCAGACAATCTGTTTCAGTGTTTTGTGTGTATATGTTTGAATGGGTAGTTAACCCCATCTCCAATTTAATCAGGGCTGCTCTTATCAGGAAGGAAACCCTTCCTTCCTCTGCTGTTACTCTCTTGTTCTGGTGGGCACTGGGGCTTCACCACTGGAGGCTGGGAACAATGGGGCAGTTTGCAAACACTGACTGTCACATGTAAACATTCATTATCTGATCAGGCACGGTGCTCAGAGATGTCAGATCTAGAGAAAGTGGCTGCTGATTAGGAAAATAAATGCCTCTTTCAGTTCTGCCTGTGAAAAGAAAGGGGAAGGGCTCAAAATGGACTTGAGAGCCCACCTGCCAGCATGTCCAAAGAGGGGGTGACTACAGCATCTCCTTTGCATGATGGATGACGAAATCCTGTTTTCCTTTTGCCCAGAGTCTCTGAGATGGCCTCAGTACCTGGAGGTGCCTTTGTGATTGAGAGACAAAAAATTGTCAGCACTTTACTAGAGCTCCTTCGTTATCTGCATTGCTTGGGTCTTTTGGAGATGAAAGTGAAGGACAGATCTAGGCATGAGAATATGGTTTTTTTTTTATAAAGGAAAAAAAAGCTCTTTTCACTTTAGCAAGATATCTGTGTTTGCATATAGTTCTTGAATATCCAGGATATTTGTAAAGATACTTCATAATTCAGTTGGCTGGTGTTTGGCTTGTCCTATGAGGTGATAATCTCTTTATATACCAAAGACCAGATATCTTGCAGTGTATCAAGAGCACAGGAATACCTGAAGAATTGAACTTATCATTTAACTAAGCTGGGGTTCCACAGCACCCACAGCTCCTCTGGACAGCTTTACCCTGTGTGCCCCAAAATGTCCTGAAAGGAGGGTGTGTGAGGATGATAGAAGGCCTTTTTCAGAGGTTTCTGAGATTGTTATGGTAAGCATATACGTGAGAACAAAGAGCTTAAAGATATAATTCCCGTTTGCTGGGAGTTGAGAGGGGAGGGCTGGGTTGATCTCAGCTGGGGCAAATGCACACACATAGACATGCTCACGTGCACACAGACATGGCTGCTTATGGGAAGCACACATCAAAACATAAATATCTTGGTCCCGTAAACATGGTGTGAGATACTGGCACAGGATTTACGTGCAGTAAAGAGCTGGCATATTAGGAATCCTGTTAGTAAACATGTTTATAGTAGAAATTCCTTTAGCACTTCTGCTTTTAGTGCCTTCAGATAGGAAGCATTGCACGACAGTAATTAGCACATGGGCTGTACACCGCCTAGGTTACTGTTAGCATTTTCATAAAAACTAATGTAGTTTCAGAGAGGCTCTACAGTAAATTCCATTTGTTTGGGTAACCCTGTAAATCACTTTTAGTGTCACAGTATTTGGGCCATCTTTCAAAGCTGTGACTTTATTCTTTGTTTTGGGACATTCTGTTGTGTTTCGGTTCACATTTCACAGGTCCATAGGATGTGGCCATAGGCAGGCCCTGTAGAGAGCTGGGGGCAGTGGGAAAGCTGCTCTTGGTGCTTTCTGAGGGAGAAGGGATGAATGAACACTTAATGCTTACTGCAGGCCGTGTTTGACCTGAGAGCAGCTCTCTGAGTTGTTCCAGTGCAGAGGGAGATTTCCCTGGGGTAAGCAATTCTTACCTGCTCTAGTGAGATTTTGAAGTGTTTAAGAAACGTGTAGATGCACTGAGGGACATGGTTAGTGGGCATGGTGATGATGGGCTGACGGTTGGACTACCTGATCTTAGTGGTCTTTTCCAATTGTAATGATGATTCTATGATTCACACAGGCAGTAACCTCAGCAGCAGTGGGCCTCTTGGACTGGCAGTGTGACTCACTGTTCAGCTTACAGGAACATCCAGCCAACACTGTCCTTTCATGGTCCTGAGACCCAGCAGTGGTTTTTAATATGCATTTATTTGTTCATTAGTAACATACTTAGGAGTAGTGTGGTGACGGTGAATTCTCATTGCAGTGCAGGCACCAGTGCTTTTTCCTTTGCAGGTATATGGAGATGTTTTTTCCATCTCTCACTGCTTATTATGGCTCTTTTGTGCTAATCTAATTCTACAGGACCATCGACTGGAGTGTCACTGTCACTACTGCCTTCATTGCTCCAGTCAAATCATTAAGAATTTTAACTACCTCTTATCATGCAAATTTTTGTCTAGTTCTATATATGTATGTCATGTTTATTCTTACTAAATATTCATTTAATAGGAGTATACAGTCATTTAGGATTTTGTTGTTTAACCCAGGTGCACATATATATTTTTCACTCAGAGGGTGGTGATGCACTGGAACAGGTTGCCCAAGGAGGTTGTGGATGCCCCATCCCTGGAGGCATTCAAGGCCAGGCTGGATGTGGCTCTGGGCAGCCTAGACTAAGGGATGGCAACCCTGCACGTAGCAGGGGGATTGAAACTACATGATCACTGTGGTCCTTTTCCCAGGCCATTCTGTGATTCTATGATTCTGTGATATACATATAACTACATTACACATATATACATATATCTATATGTATAGATACAGCCCAGGCATACGTGCTTCCAGTCAGAGCCAGGCATATCCTCCATGTAAGAAGGTGAGCAGCCTGAGGTGCCTCCCTGTGTGGATACAGGGTGTGAGCAGAGATGTGGAAGGGGTGGAAGCTTGGGCTCTGGCAGTTGCTTTTCCCCTTTCGATCTTTTTGCATACATCAAGTGTCAAGCATGGTTGTAACTGTCATGATAAAATTAAGAGTAAAGGTCATAATTGCTGATCAAATACACTAGATTATTCAAGCAAACAGGTGTACAAAAGGAGATTTAGATACTGTATTTAAAAATTAAAACCAACCTGATGCCCAGCTGGGAGTACAGGTGGGAGACACAAAAATGCCAGAGCTCTTCTTCTTTAAAGTCTTCATTTTTATTAATGATTATAAAACAATTAATGCAAATGGTTCAGATAACAGGAAAAAAAAAACCTTGCAGTTGTGCTGTGTGGACTATTGCACATTATCGTGTTGATTAATAAATAACATGCCCATAGAAGTGAGAATGTTCAAGCTATTGACTGAAAAATAAATGTAAAATTTCTCACTGTGGACTGAACCCAGAATGCTGGCTTGAAAATGTGATTGTTGTACAGAAGCTCTATATTAGAAAAGGCTGAAAGTGCATTCAAAACCATTTTAGTGTGAATAGGTTTATTTGTTGTAGGTGTGAAGGAAGTTCTTGTTTAGCTCCTAACTACTTCTGCTTCTGGAACAAGCATGTCCATGTTGACCTCTTTCTTTGCATTTTATCATTTACTGTCAGCACCAAGGAGAGCAAACAGAACTTGAAGGGAGCTCATGGCACTCAAGGGGACCAAAGAGAGCTGGAAAGGAGTTCTTCTAGGATCTCTTTCAACCTGCATGGTTGGGCACACGTATTCTTGGCCATTTGCTTTTGGTGGTCTTGTCTTGGTCTTTGTGTCAATCCTAATTTCTTTTCTTCCAACATACCCTCATCTATGTTGTCTCTCATTTATTTTATCAAAATGAGTTCTGTTCTCTTCCCTTCCCAATTTCCTGTGGGTTTTTTTTTCTTTTTTTTTTTTTTCTTTTTCCCAGAGAACCCCAATATCATACAAGCAGTCCACCTACCTGCTGCTCAGGGCCCCATCCAGCCTGTCCTTAAATGCCTGTGCCAGTGCCTCACCATCCTCACAGCAAAGAATTTCTTCCTAATATCTAACCTAAGTCTCCCTTCTGAGTCATTCCCCCTTGTCCTGTTATTTCCGTTCCTGCTTGTAAAATCCCTTCAAATACTGGAAGGCTGCAATGAGGTCTTCGCAGAGCCTTCTCTTCTCCAAACTAAACAAGCCCAACTCCCTCAGCCTTTCTTCAAAGGAGAAGTGCTCTAGGATGGACTTCATCTTCTAGGAGCTGGGCTTTGCGCCAGGCATTTTAACCTTTGAAAGCAGAAAAGATCTCCCTTTTTCACCATTCATTCAGAAGCAGATACAGTGTCATCAAAATAAACAACAAATTCCCTTAGCCAGAAAAAGTGTGTTTGCTTCTAAGGTTGTTGTGACAATGTGAGCAGTATCAACACTGAGTAAAATGTCTTAAAGTCAGCTGAATTTTCTGGAAAATAAGTGCACATGGGAGGATTTGAAACTTCAGTGTTCTTCAGCATGAGGATGTGGGTTGGTGTTCCTCTTGAAGGTGAGGGTTATGATGCCAGGTGCCCCTATGGCCACATGAGGACGAGCTGAGCAGTGCAAGGCTGAAGCATCCCCATCAGCAGTGGGGAGTGAATAAACTTCTTCTCTACCCCAGGCACGTGCTCAGGATGAATTGAGGCTTGTTCGCATCAATAAGTGATGGAGGGAACTGGACTAAAAGAAGTCTGCCCCCTGAATACTGCATTTGTTGTGTATTTTTCAAATGCATATGAGTTAGTTATTGCCTTTTGGTGCAGGCCAAAATTTTAATGTCCCTGGAACCTCTTAATGAAACATTCACAGGGAACCTAAAATGTAATGCAATGTAAAATTATACCAAGACTCGATACAAAACCCATTCCTGGCAATGGACTTTTCAAAATCTTTAAAGGAGTATTTTATGGCAACTTCTCTGAATGGTCTGTCTGGCTAAGATGACAGTATTGTAAGCAAACGGTTTGGGAAAGGTCCAAAAACATCATTATTTGGTTAGGAAAATGTTATAGGGAGAGCGATACAAGGGATGGCGTTGCGGATCTTTTTTCTGTTATCTAAACGAAATCACTTTCTGTGCACCATACCAACATCTGCATTTCAGCTTGGGTTGGTTTTATATCCTTAGGATCACCTACTAGAGTTTCACAGCTGAGGATTATGGAATAAGGTTTTGGTTTTGGAGACACGCAATTGGGGATAGGGATGTAGGGATGCTCCTGCTGGTTTTCACATGAGCTGCACAGCGAGAATCTTGCCTTCCTGTGTGTGTGATGCTGCAGATGCTGTCCTGCTCCAACAGTGGTCGGTGTCTGAAAGAGCTGAAATGGCTCCCTTTGCCCACAGCCCATTCCTCCCAGCAGCTGTGAGAGGAACAGGGGAGGTTGAACCCCATTGCCATGGGAGGAGACGGGGCCCACAGCCTCACTGCATCCTTCCTCAAGCCACAACCTGAAGCTGGCATACCCAGGCATGGGCCTTGGAAGCTGGGAAGTAAGCATGCCTTTAACTAGCATTTTAATATGGTATATTATAGCTCTTAAGATGTTAGTAAGTTTTATGATGCCAAGAAAATGTAAACAGCAGTCTTTACTCCTCTGTGTTTTAATTATGAGATCAGCTGTGAATTTTCATCCATGTGCTAATGAGTAGGAAAAACAACTCAGTAGGAGAAGAATATAGCCAATGGGCAAAATACCATTTTAAATGATACTTCGTGCAGTTAATCCAGTACTTGGGATGACAAAATAATAGAAACAAAATGTCTGCATGAATCAAGTTGGAAGGTTCTGGCACTGTAACTTAGTGACAGCAGCTCAGAGCCTGTCAGCCTTTAGCTCTATAATCGTCCTCTCCCCTCAGTGCCCCATCCTTCCAGCAGTCCTGGGCAAATGGGTTGTTGCTTCATGCAGAGGTTAAATCCCCATTATCAGTGCATACAAGTCCCCTAAATGTCCCTGTTCATTGCAGGGGAATTGGACTAGATGACCTTTAAAGGTCCCTTCCAGCTCAACGATTCTATGATTCCATAGTTCTATTCTAAATGATACCTTTGCTCCTTCCTCACGATCATCCAGATGCACAACTCACTTGTGGTAAAACTTGTTAACAAACTGTCAGTGGCATGTGGTATTTAGAAGCTACTTAATCCTTTGTCTTTGGCAGTGGTTATGCTCATGTAAAGTGCACTGCCTTGGGGGTGGGATTTCCTAGCTGAAATATAAAAAGAAAGAAGCGATTCCTATGGCTTTATGTAAGACTTTGTTGTGGCTTTTCATTACTTAAAGAGGGTTTGCAAGAAAGATAAATAAAGACTTCTTACCAGGGCCTGTTGTGATAGGACAAGGGGGAATGACTTTAAAAGAGTGGAGATTTAAATGAGATATGAGAAGGAAATTCTTCACCATGAGGATGGTGAGGCACTGGCATTGCTGCCCAGAGAGGTTGTGGTGCTCCATCCCTGGAGGTCTTCAAGGCCAGGTTGGATGGCGCCCTGGGCAGCCTGAGCTGGTGGGTGGCAGCCCTGCTCATGTGATTGTGGGGTTCTCTAGAAAAAAAAATGCACAAGAAAGAGGGAAAGCAAGAGAAGAAAAATCATTTTGATAAGTGAGAGACAACATAAATGAAAGAAGGTTGGAAGAAAAGAAATGGGGATTGATGGAAAGACAGAGATGAAAGCAAATGGCCAAGAATGCGTTAAAATGTCCAAGCATGCAAGTTGAAAGAGATCCTAAAAGATCCCTTCCAGCTCTGGCTCTGGCAGCATCTTTGTGTTCTTGCTCAACCTGCTCAGCGTATGCTCCAGGAACCAAATGCTCTGATCTGCAGAGCACTGACAGGCATCCTGTCCACCACCCCAATCCAAAATGAGATGGAGCTAGATGGCAGGCAGCACAACTAAAGGTCACCAAGCTTTTTCCGTTCCCATGGAGGAGGCTGAAAGCAGCATTAAGTAGCTTAACTGGCTGCCCTGAACAAAGGGCACATTGTTTCTCTGGACAATTTTCTTCTAGCAAAAGCATGTGTGAATGTGAGAAATTCACTCTGGCAAAGTAGTGAATGTCAAAGTTTAGTCATTTTTCCTCAAAATTGGAATCAGTGATCTGATGGCTTAAAAAAAAGTCAACCCCTTTTGAAATACCAAAGTTTCCATCGGAAACCAGATGCGTGTCTTTCACTTGGTCCATCTATTCCTCTTCATATCTGGCAACTGGGATGGACCTGGACCACATGAGAAGGGACTGATTGCCATGTGATGGGTCTCCACTTCCCTCGATGCTGCGGTGTTCCACCAACCGCTGCACTGAACCACTTGTGGTTCTAATAGTCATTAATTTAGGACTCACTTGATGATCAGTGAAGGCAGCATGGCCCTCAGCCACCTTGCATTAAGTGGATGGTCTGAGCTGTGCAGCTCTGAGCTTCAAGATGAGAGATTGGCCATCCAGACAGGAGACAGGGAGGTAGGATATGGTCCACCAGATTAAATGTAATGGGCTTCTAACAATGTCTTCTGTGTGTCTGGGATCAGTTTGACCATCATTTCCTAGCTGATACCTTTGGGAAGTTATACCTTGCCTGTGATTTGCCCTTCCTGACGTTGCGTGGCACCGTCAGGAATCAGGATCAGCACCATCATCTCCATCAGCTTTTTTGGCTGCACTTGTAGCTGAACGGCCCAAACCAAGCACCAAAATGCTGTTTTCAGGATTGGTAGACAATGCAGAGGTGGCTGCCTGAAGACGTCAGCTGCCACTGTCCCACTGTGATGGCATAGGTGGCAACAGCACTGGGAAACCAAGTCATACTTCAAGAGAAAGAACTGGGATATCTTTACCCCTCCTGAGATGACACAGCAATGTACCCTTCATGGGGCTCAGATAATTCTTCCCTTCTGAATTTTATTTGCAGACCTGGTCTTCTCCATACCTCTCCTCTCCTCAGAAAATCATTGCCCCATTGAGCCCAGCAGTTCAAAAGACTCAGATCTTCCTTGGCACCCACTTGCAGCCCATCACTGTCTCCATTTCATCCCAAATTAGCAGCACAAGCAAAACTGGGAGTTGTGCTCCAAGTCCACCAGCTGTGGGATAATCAGATGTGAACAAAGAAATGCCGTGTTTCCTGGGCTGGCATCTCCCAGCAGTTCAGGCTGCTCTTTGTGGGGTTAGAAAGCACAGTGCTATTTAAGGCACTTTAATTTCTATTCTTCAGTAATTTCATGTTCATTGGAAAACAACTTTCTAATTTTATAATGCCACACAAAAAGCACAGACGGAACAGATTTGACAGCTGCTCTTTTGGACAGCCTGTAAAAAGCAGGAAAAAGCAATAATTTTACCACTGAGTCTTCCATTTGTGTTGTGTTCTCCGTTCCTCAGCACAGATCTTTCCCATCAAGGAGATTTTTGAGGCTCTATTCCTGTAGGTTGGCAAGCACCTTCCCTCCAGTAAAGCAGTTCTTTGAGGCTGATAGATTATGTCATGAGCATATCGGGAAGAAAAGCGTGGGGCAGAACTAATGGAAGTTCACCTAAAAGGAGATGTTACTAAATGGTCTAAATGCTACTGAAGTATCATTAGGCAAAGTAGACATCTGATCTCTGAAATCAGTTTCAAGGCAGTTTGGCATCTCATTGATGAAGTTTAAGTACTCGTCATAGCTTTAAGTGTCTTAAAAACTTCATATCTAGGGAAGGCAGACAAAAACACAGATGACAATTTGACCTGAATGAATCAGGTGAATCAGAGTCACTGTTCTTAATGTTAGCCTGATTTTTGGTTAAGTATGTGTGTTCCCGGTGCTTTGCCATTCAACCTTTCTCACCCAACATTTCATTGGTAGAAATCAGAGGTATTTCCCAGGCACTTTTAGGGCAACTTCCTCATGATCAAATATTTGGATAGCTCTCCTTTGATTTTTTATCCAGATTTCATATTATCCACCACGACTTTTGCTCAGTCAGGCATGCCCTCAAAGACCTCGAAGACCTTGAGGATGCTATCTGCATGAATGTCACTACAATTGAGGGATAAGTGTTGGACCGCCTGTTTCTAAGTGTTTCCAAGCCTTGTAAAACCAGTAGAAACTGGTTCCAGATGGGGAATTAAACAGTTGGGTTGCTGGGAAGGTCTGGAAAGCTTTTTCTCCATTTTGCTTTGAAGTTCCGAGCAGCCATTGGGGTGACTGGAGAAGGTGCTGTGCATAGAAGGGGAAGAGGAAGCCAAATATGCCACGACTTTGTGTTTCCAAGGACAGAACATCATTTATATTGGATTCAGAAGATGTAAGACAATATCAGCTTTCACAAGAGATAATTTGGGATTCTGGTGTAAAAGAAGAAGCATCTAGTTGTCAAGTTAATCAGGCAGGGACTTGCATGTCAGAAGATAAAACAAGGGGATAAACTCAGCACGAAAAGCTCATCAAAGGAGCAAGATATGCCATAAATTAACATACCAGATTACTTATCCAGTAAGAGGCGTAATTACTTAAAGTCACAGAAGCATACAGGAAATGGGATAGCAAAATAAATTACTGGTGTAACTCATCTGTATACGGTGAAATGGGGATGATCAGGCTCTCCATTAGGACCATAGAATGGCTAAAGTTGGAGAGGACCTTAAAGACCATCCAGTTCCAACCACCTGCCATGGGCAGTGGCACCCAGCAGATCATACTGCCCAGGGCCCCATCCAACCTGGCCTTGAATGCCTCCACGGATGGGGCATCCACAGCTTCTCTGGGCAGCTGTGCCAGTGCCTCACCACCCCGTGAGTAAAGAATTTCTTCCCAATATTTAACTTAATTTTCCCCTCTTTTAGTTAAAACCATCCCTCCTTGTCCTATTGCTATCAAACTGTATAAAAAGTCGGTCCCTCTCTTGCTCTCAAGTGCTGTAAGGCCGCAATGAGGTCCCCCTGGAGCTTTCTCTTCTCCATGCAGAACAAGTTCATCCATTAGATGGAGTCCCCTTCCTGTGTTCTCTCTACTCTGCCAAAAACCCTCTCAGAGCAGGATATCTAATTTAGTATTGAGCTCTGCTAGGTTCATTTTTACACCTGACTGATGCTACCGCAATTTTTGTGCAGTTAAACCTAAGCCACGTATGTAAACGAGGGAGCAATGAACTGAGTCGGCCCGGTGTCACTCACAGACTCCTATGGGCCTCAGTGTTAGAGCTCAGCTTCACCTCTCTTCTCTCTTTCCACAGCCTGAAGAAGAAGAAGCTCTTCACCCTTTTCGACACCTTTAATTTTTTCCTACTCAAGGACAAAGCTCCACATAAACTAGTGGTGCTGGCTGAAGAAAAGGAGACCGTTTCTCCTTCCTGCCAGAACATTGCAGGGCCACGTCTCGTGGGCTGTTTCAGGTTGTAAAGTCACAGCCCATGGCTTCTGCAGCTTCTGTGGTTGCACTTCATTTGAAAACAGCTTCAAATGTTTAAATGTGATTTAAATAATTCACAGTGTGGTTAGCTCTCACCTCACCTTTGATTCAGATCTACTTAAAATGTAAGTAAGAGAGAGTAAAATGGCCCCTAAAATAGTCCTACTTTCATCTGATGTGTACCAAGCAAGGAGGGTGAGCAGCAACCCCATTTACCTCCCTTCTGAAAGCAGCTCAGGGTTTGCCCAGGGCTGCCAGCAGTCACTGCTGCAGAGCTGAGCTAACCTAGCAGAAATGCAGCCATGAACAAAGCATGTGAGCACTGTGTGCTCCCACAGTCAGTGATGCTGACCTGAGGCCTGGAGAGGGGTGAAGGATGGAGAGAGAGCAGCACCTTTTGCACAGCTACACCAGATTCCAGAGGGATGTGGAATCATTCCTTCCTTCTACCACATCCTTGAGGAACCACTGGCCTACTATAACCCAACAGGATTGTGCTTGTGAATCTCTAAGATAAAATATTGTTCTTCAACAGCTACTTTTTCCATCTGAGGGCAATCTAAAGCTAAACCTTCTGTTCTTATTTCAGCATGCAGAGGGTTAGCTCATGGATGCCATTAATAGTGGTAAAATTGGACTGGAAGGGCACCCAGACAAACCACTGCATATGTGTCAGGATGAGTTTTCTCTCTGGCTGCAGTTTACTGCTAAAAGTCACAGAATCATAGAATGGCTTGGGTTGGAAGAGACCTCAAGGATCAAGTTCCAACCCCCCTGCCACATACAGGGCCATATCTAATACTATATCAGGCTGCCCAGATCCCCATCCAACTTGGCCCTGAACACGTCCAGGTATGGGGCATCCACAACCTCTCTGGGCAGCCTGTTCTTAAAGTCTACATTCTTGCAAGGAAATGAAGTGACTAGGAGTAATGACCTTTCTACCATTATTAAGCATCATTTTATGGCATTAAATCAACATTTTAAGCACCAGTTTCCAATTCTTCATATACACTTCTGCACTGCAGTGCTGAGCTTCAAAATGCTCTGTGGCTGCAGGCATCTTTCAGTGTCAAGGATGGCCTGTGTGCAATAGCAGGAACCTGAGGACGGAGACTCAGAGGGCAGTGCAGAGAAATGAGCTTTTAAGGGGAGCAGGTTGGGAAACAGATCTGGGTTTGGATGATGACCTCCAGCAAGGGTTTTGAGCAGAAATGCTGGAGGAGATATTAGGGTATTCATTAGGTGCAGAAAATCAGAGTTAAGTCCCCATAGCAGTGCATTTAACCTTCACCTGCCACATAGACTCGATCTGAAACAAAGAATTTGGATTGCCTTACGGGAGACCAAGGAGAGACTTGACCCACATGTAACCCACAATGACAGCATCTGGCCTAAGGTGTCTAAATCTGTGTTTAAAAGGAGTATTTTGGCGTGAAGGGATTAAAGCAACCCTGGGTGCTTCCCAAAACCTCTTCCTGCTGCCCAGTGCTCTGCTATAACCAGCCATCTGCTGGGGTTGGACTCCAGAGGAGAGGACGGGGGGCTGCCCCATAGTGAGGCAGCAGATCTCAGGGAGCTGGCTGGTGATTCACATCTTCTAGAAGGGGAAGGCTTGCTGCAAAAGGCGGCTGTGTTTCCAGCAGGGCCAGTCACTCCTGAGTCATGCAGAAGCAACACCAGAAGGGTGGAAAAAAATGTTCATGCAGCCATTCCCAAGCAGGGCGGGTGGCAAGTGCTGTCATCTGTTGGAGGGTGGAGGACAGGGAGAAAGGGAGAAGATGGATGAGGGGGAGAGAGAAAGAACAGAAAGAGGTTGTCTCCTGAGAAAGTCAAAAAAGTACCTCTGTGTGCTACATAAATAAATCCTAGTTTTCTATCCCTAATGGCTTGCTATGTGAAAATAAGAGCCTTTTGCTGTGTCTAGCTGATGAGCTCAGGTGGTTCTCAGTGCTTGTAAGGGATTCAGAGCAGCAAATGCTTGCTAGAGGCATTCTCTGTGCCAGAACAAAGGCTGGGAGAGCTGCAGTGGCCACATCCACCCATGGCCCCCTTCTCCTGCCCAATGCAGAGCCAAATCTTCCTGCCCAACAGCTGAAAACCCCAGATATCGGGCAACCTTAGCATCACCAGAGAAAGGGCAGAACTCCTCCCCTCATGTATATTAAGATTCTTCCTTGCATAGGAGGAGAAACCATCCATTCCAACTCACTTCTACAGGAAAATTACCAGTTTGAAGATTATTATTTCATACTTGCACCACTTCAGCAGAATTGCTAGGGGCTGGTTGATTTGGCTTGCAAACTGGAGCTGCTAGAAGAGATATGGGGTCATGCATAGGAGCTCAGGGTCTTTTGAACTTCACTACACAACAGATTGGTGCAGCACTGGCCTGAGAGCAGCCTCCCTGCTCTCTTTCTGCATAGCTGCAGCTCTGCAATGGGTGGATGATGTTTCCCAGCACAGTCAGCAGCTTTCTCAGTGCTGGTTAAAGCAAGCAGTGAGCTAAAGGGGAAAAATGGTCTGAGTCCAAGCTTTGAAGAGCTGTGGATTACATACAGTCCACCACTAAAGTAAATCTTGCCTTTCATTGCACTCTCTGGCCTGCATCCCTGTTCGCAGTGCCTCCAAACCACACTGGGCTGAGCGTTGCGTTGTGAGTTGTTCACAGCATGGGTCACCATTGGTTTTACAGTGGAGTGAGCCAGTAAGTCAGGTAGAGTCAAACTTGCCATACAACAACAGATGGGTGTCAGCATGTAGGTGTTGCTTTGGCAAGCTTCTGTTAAAGACCTATTTTTCCCCAAACTTTAGCTGGGAACTAGATGTGCTGAGAAAGCCCAAGAGGTGCAAGATTTACTCTTCTTGCACCTTTTCTCTGCAGTGCTGAATACAAAAATGACACATCTGAATGGGATTCAGGGCCCACACCTGCCAGCCTTGCCCCAGAGGTGCCAAGTGAGGGCACAAAGATTTTAGAGGGCTTCATTCTACTATGAAGCATTCTACCACTACTACCACATCTTGAGCCTCTCTTTTCCTGCTTCTGAAGGAGGAAGGATGGTTTGCTTCAGTTGGTGGAGTTGGGGTCAAACTTCCTTTAAACCAAGAAGTCGACTTCCAAAAGATCTGCTCAATTTATCCGACGACTTTATGAAAACTTAGAAGAAGTCATTGCATTGTTTGCCAGAATCTCCAGAGAGCTTGACACAGCAGCACACAGCTGTAGGCTCCCAAACAAAGATATTTTTTGCTCCCTTTAGAGATAACCGAGCACCCTGGGACTGCTCTTCTCAGAGCCTAAAAGAGGATGGAATCACTCAGGCAAGATCCTATGGGGACCACAAACAGGAGCAGCAGAGAAATGAACACAGATACAGGCACATACTGTATAAATATACACTTTTTTTCCACTTCTCCATTTTCATGACATGAGATAAAGGCACCAAACAGGGCTCTGCAGGTAGACTAGCAAATCCCACACCACAGGAAATGGGGATGTCTGAAGGCTTGACATCTTTTTTCCATTAGAATAGCTGTAATTCTGGCACCAAGATGAGCTAAGTTTCCTTATTATGGAGAAAATACAAGTTAGACAGCACAATAGTTGGAGAAAAATCCAGCAATAGCCCCTGTTTGAGGAGAGATTGGTTTTCCTGCCTGCTCCCATTAGCACAGTTGGTTTGCAACCACACACTGCTACTACCTATCAGGGCTCCTTCTTGATAAAAAGTTGACATTTGCAAGACTGGCAGGTCTGTTCCTTTGCCATTTGGAGCTCACAAAAGCCAAGGGAAATTAATATTTATCTTGAAAGTATTTATTACTCTGGGATATGGTTCACAAACTGTGGAGGAAACCATCTGAAATAATAACAGTGAGCTAGCAGATACGTATTGCAAATGGATTTTTACTTTCACATGTAAAGAACTGTGAGGGGCTCAGGGAGAGAGGAGCAGTGGCTGAGAAAGGAAAGCAGCCCTGCGCCCTCAACATCCCACCCATCCCTTGCCTGCTACTGCAGCTTCACCTCTGCTACCAGCCCTGGCTATAAGGACTGTCACCATCATGATTGATAGGACAAGGGGAAATGGTTTCAAACTCAATGAGTGGAATGTTGCATATAAGGAAGAAGACTTTTACAGTGAGGGTGGTGAGGCACTGACATAGATTGCCCAGTCAGGCTGGACTGGGTCTGAGCAACCTGATCTGAGTGTGCTTATCCCTGTTCATTGTGGGGAAGTTGGACTGGGTGACCTTTAAAGGTCCCATCCAACTCCAAGGATTCTATGAATCGATGATTCTATGCCAAGCTTGCAGGCCAAGATTTGTATGTGCATATGCAAAGATACGTGCATGCAAACCCCACAGATGAAGGTTAAGCAGGAACTGGATCCATTCAGAGCGTTTCCCATTTTGAATACCAGCTTTACACCATCTGCTTTGAACTGAGTGGAAAAAGCAAAGAAGTCACCTGAAAACTTCACCACAAGCTGGATGAGAAGTTACAGGCTTGACATGGAGGCACACCAAAAGTGAAAATTTCTGCATTAAAAATATCTCAAGGAAGTTTCAGAGAAATGTTTGGGTGTTTTTCTTCTTGCCCCCCCCAAACTTGTTTCATGGAGTGTACATCACAAGACAGCACAGAAGCTCCACTGCCCTATTGTATTTTGAGTATCAGCCAATATTCAGTACTGAATTAAAACACCTATTTTAACGTCAAGCTTTCATTGCGTGGAAGCCAAGAGACATTTCAAAACAATGATGTTATTCAAAATGCCTGGGGAAGTCTGTCTCTTTGGCTTGGAAACGTAAAATTTATTTTTAGGCAAAAAGAAGGCTGTTTTTGGAAAGGTCAAGAGAAAGCATGACTGGCAGATGCTGAGGTTGGCTGAATGGCTCCTTCTTGCTGAGCCACCCAGCTGTAAGGATGGGGCAGAAAGGCAGATGGCTCAGTCCCTGCTAGGAGAAAAGCTTGGATTAGCCTTCTAAACAAGGACAGAAATTGACTCCAGGAATGAAATTGGAAAGACTGAGCCACTTCATATTAAATAAATACTAAAATGGATCTGACGTTTTAAATACTTTTCCAGTTGAGAGTGCCCATTATTTTGGTGTGCGTTCCTGCCTCATTTGTCCCCATCCCCATGGCGACATACATGTGGGATGTATCCTATCCTGTAAATTTGAGCCATTTAAACACACACAAAAAAGTAACAGGCAGCAAATTTCAATAACCTGGTGTCCATGCCCTTAATTGTAGAAATCTGTGTGGGAGAAAATACTCTCAAAGATGTAGACTGAGCTGTGGATATTGCTGGAGATTTTCTTTCCACAAGGGATAAGGAAAACAAAGAGCCCAATAAGGGTAAATGCTGTCTTCATGTGCACAGTTAAAGTGATTGTGTCTCCCAGTAGGAGAATTTAGGGGTCTGGGGGGAAAGTATGGCCTTTCTCTATCACACAGTTCCTTTGGATTTTTCCTAAGAATTTCAGGAGAAGAAATGTCCAGAAGAGAAGCTCAGAACGCTGAGTACCACGGGAGTTTACCAAACCAGTTCCTATGCATCCTTATGCTCTTGCTCTACTCAAGATCATTGAAGTCCTTTTCCTTCTTAGACCACGGGCAATACTCTGATTTGCATCTTTAAGCTGAAGAGATGTAAAAGTGAAATATGTCAGAGCACTGAGATTTTTAAACAAAATTTTCAGGTCTCCTCTTCTGGCAGCCCCACTGAGTGGCTGATGTTGGTCTTTGCTGGAGCTGAAACAAGTCTTCATCAGCATTCAGCCTGCAGTTCTGCTTTGAGTGCAACTGAAAAAGAACAACTTGTGCCATCTTCTCCAAGACCCAGAATGAACATTTGTCAAGGGTTGGGAAGACTCATCAAGTCAGAGAGGTCACCCAAGCATACAAATGCAAGGGACTGCAGGGACACGTACATGGGAAGGAAGTCCAAAATCATTAGACTAATTTGAGGCAAAAATGTTAATTCTCTGGGGTACAACTGCATCTTCCTTCCACAACAAGCTAATTTCAGCGTGACCAAGATGCCTCTCCCCAACTCTCACCAACAAAATTGCTATTACAAAGACTCCTTGCAATTCACGTTACTCTCATTAATTCTGGCATAGGTGCGTGGAAGACTAAAAAAGCTGTCAGAAAGTCGTGTGGGATGATGAATTTCCAAGGGACATTCTGGAAATTAAAAGTGTGGTCTCATTTGCTGGGCAATGCAGGGCAACCATGCCATGGCTCAGCCTTGGATGGAGTGACTAAAAGCTGGGGTTGGTGAAGCAGATGAGATTCTCAGCACCAATAAGGGGTGTTCACCTCCACATTGATTTAAAAATACTAAAACTTGGAAAGGACCCCACCAAACAGAAAGAGGGAGAGGGAAAAAAGGAGACTACGAGCTAGACCAGAACATCTGAAAGTGGTCTCAAAAGCCCTGAGATATACAGCCCCTTTCTTACTTCAGTGCTTGATGCTGCTCTGAATGTTTGGGAAGGCCAGAATTCAGGAAACAAGATGTTAAAGGCTTGTTATACACATTATGTAGCCCTGCACACTTCCTAGTGCTCTGTATGTTGATCCAGGAGAGGATCCTGGATCTCTCCTCTTGCCTTTTTACAGCGCTGAAGAGCTTGTGATGCACTTTGGCTTCATCCGAGAAGGGACACTGGCGGGAATGGTTTTGACTACCTACACAATAAGCTGGGGCTGGAGAAAATCTCATGGGAAGCATTTTGTGGTAAGAGATAACTTGCACAGATGGTAAAAGTATGAAGAACCGCAGCATCCCTGGTGAGACGCATGACTGAAATGCAAGGATACGGGTGTTTTTTGGATGAGTTTCTGGAAAAGCGCTGAACTCTGCAGCTTCCACTGCAGCCAACAGGGCTGGAGCTGCCCTATAGCAAGTTTGGAAAAAACACCCGTCTGCATTTTGTGCAGCGTGAGCTGGCAGGTACCAGAGACACTTGCCAGGGCAGGGAATTCCTTTGAGATTGTTTAAGGCTGCAGAAGGGCTGTGAGCAACACACCAAATAGCTCTGAGAGGAGCTCTTGGAGTCCCTAATCCCAAACTCGGCTCTAGTTCAGACCACCAGCTTCCTTTCGACGAGCCATGGGGCGACAGCCAAGCTCTCATCAGCTCCCTCTGAGTTTGAGTTGAGGCATACTAGAGAAATTTGCCTTGTTCTTTAAGTGGAATTTAATAGAGCATGCCAAGAAGCTTTGAGACAGCTGATGTGTGGCTACTAACGCCTAATAACCCAGTGGTGTATTAGGAGCACATTGTGCCAGCTGTCAACACAATAAACGAGCAGGGATGCTGTTTAGAAAGAGCTGAGCCCTCTAAGCAAAATGTGCATTCTTTCTCCTATAATAAACTGTGCAGATGATAAGCAAAGCTACTGCTCATAAATCAGTTCTCCAAATGCATACAACTATTAAAATATACACAGTGTTAGGAAGCCAGCTACTAACAAAGACTGCCCAGATCAGTGCTTGGTGCTGCAGGAAAGCCTAAGACAGTCAGAGCTTGAAACACTGCAGACATGGGTCAGCTCTTGGTGTAACCCAGCTTTCAGGGGACAGCAGTAAGGCATGCTGGCTTTTGGGCTGTCCTTACATTAACTCTGCTGTTTTCAGAGATGGAGTGGAAAAACAGGGGAGAATATGATCATCCGCTTAAATCTAACCTAGATGTTCAGATGGTGGTCTTCTGAGATGTTTTAAACAATGTCCAGAAACTTGTATTTATGCTGTATAATAAAGCTGACACCCTCAAGCCTTTCTGGAGCACCAATCAAGCCAGCAGCCCAGCCATGTCCTGGCACAGTTGAATCCCAGCCCACTGGGGTCAATGGAAACTTTTACTACAGCTTTCAGTAGTATCCATTTGGTCCATGAAGTCATTGATTATAAACCCAGAAATCACCTGCAGTTCAAACAGCCACTTGCTATGAAACGCTTCCTTACCTGGTGTCTTTACAATACACACTGTAGCATGGGGACATCTGGGGACTCCCTCTCCTTGTAAAGGCTATGGAAGGAGCCAAGGACAGCACCCTCACTTCAGTGTTTCACATCAGCACTTGGGTCAGGAGTACCAAACTGATCGATATTTCAGTTTCCAAAACAGAAGTGAAAGAAAAAAAAAGCAGCCAAAGCTCTATAAGCCCTTTGTATCAAGAGCCCTGTTTTAATCCCCAGGGCATTTAACCGGTGACTCAGAGCCTGTAAGAAGAAAAGGGTCCTGACCTGATCTGTTTTGCAGCTGTAAACCCCTAAGATACAACAGTCAGTATGCTCTTACATGAACGTGAAGCTATTGAGATAGCTAGGACTGTTAGCCAAGCTGCAGTGAAGTCAGTAAAGCAGAATGCCTGTTAAAGTAACACAGAAAACAGGAGATCTCCCCACTGAGGATACAGTGTTTGCAATACTGGTGTGCAGAGCTGGATTTGGCTCAGGAGCTGTTGTTGTCACACTGGCTTTAAGACAATTATTCTGCTTCCAAGCACAGCGAACTGTAAAGTTGGAAGTTTCTCTCTAGCAGATGTGATGTCTAGCATATTTAAGCACCTTCACATAAATGACTCTCATGCAAAACAGGCTCCAGTGTGGCAAGAATAACTCTTGGGCAGTGAACTGAGTTCCTGTGAGCTGATGGAGTCTGAGTTCACCTACAGAGACCCACGTGAGGTGGGTTTTTTGCCCTTCAGAGAGGTTGAAGCAGCAGGCTGATAGCCTAGCAGCAGCAATAAGAGCTAGGAAAATCTGTATTTGCAGACACAGATGTTTCCCACCAGGAAGATGCAGTCCCTGCGTGTTCTCTCTTTGCAGATGTTTGATACTGAAAACAAAGCTGAAATACAGCCACCAAGCAAGTAACTGTAACGGAGGTGAGAAGAAAGCATGGGGGCAGTGGGCTGTAGAAGCAGGCAGAGGCTGAGCCCTTCAAGGCAGAGCCTGATTTTCCTTTTGCAGTCCCTGACAGCACTACTGTTTTCCTACCTCACAAGGCCTCACCTGGCTGTTAGGTGCATCAACAGCAGCTAAAGACACACAGGGGAGAAAAATCCTTCCTTCACCTCTTCTCTCCCTGCTATAAAAGGCTCAGAAAAATGAGTATGTTAGCAAGCTTAATGAGTTACTACATATCAGCTGAGCCTGGGTGACCACACTGAGGACACAGTCAATAGCAAACTCAAGATAAGACACATTAGCTCAAGCCTCAGCAATAGGGGTTTAAACTAATCCATTTAACCTTGAATTTGCAGCAGGTAAGGAACATACTTGTAAATAATTGTTGTGCCTCGTCCTATGCGTGTTAAACTCGGGCAATATGCCTGCTTAGCCTAAACCTCTCACTTTGAATTCAGAAAGAGTGGTGTTGGCTGAGAGACTGTTCTGAGTCCAAATTCTGCCTCACAGTTCAAGAAGGTCAAAACAAGGATTAAAAAGTCAGACTGGCCCACAAGGAGAGTACAGCCTCCAGCAATACAGATAGAGTATCACAAGAACTTTTCTCAGCAGCGCATTGTTCAGTGACACGTAATTAGATGATGAACTTAAATTTAAGTATTCTCCAGTGAAATGACATCTATATTAGTGCCTTTGTTCTGATATAATCAGACTTTCAAAATAGAGCATAAACCAAAAGGAATTCAGACCATCAGCTTCACCAAAGACACTCCCATATTTTGTAGCTGATGATCTCCAGAGCTGCTGTATAAGTAGGCAGAAATCACCACTTGTTTATGCATAAATAGGATTAAAAAAAAAACAAGCAGATGGTGATTTAATCCCCAACTCCATCCCCAGCTGACCTCACATTACACAAAATGAGGAACACATCCTGCTTTAAACCTTTGCTTATATGGGAAAAGTCTTCAGGATGGGGTGTCTACAAGGACAAAGAACTGCTCTTCCCCAAATACTTGCAGTAGTTGAGTGACATCACTCTGTGAAGGGAAACAGTCAGCTTTAAGTACTGCCTACAACACAGCTTCACCAAGGACAAGTCCTGCCTGACCAACCTAGCAGCCTTCTATGATGGAACAACAGTGTCGTTAGTCAATAGAAGAGCCATTGACATCATCTAGCTGGATTTCATTGAGGCCTTTGACAACATCCTCCTCTCCAAATTGGAAAGGTGTGGACTTGATGGGTGAACTGCTCAATGGATGAGGAACTGGTTGTGAAATTGTAGCCAGAGATCGGTGGTCAATGGCTCAACGTCCAGATGGACACAGTGGTGCCCTTCAGGAGTCAGTACTGGCACTAGCAATGTTTAGTATCTTCATCAATGATATCGACAGAGGGATTGAGTGTGCCCTTAGCAAGTTTGTGGACACCAAGCTGTGTGCTCTGGTTGACATGCCTGACAGATGGGATGCCATTCACAGAGGCCTAGCCAGGCTTGAGTAGTGGGTCCAGGTGCAACTCATGTGGTTCAATATTGCAATTGCAAGCTCTTGCACCTGAGTTGTGGCAACCTCCATTCTCAGTACAAGATGGGAAGCGTAAGGATACACCCCTGCCAAAAACGAATTCAGCCTACTGGTGGATGGCAAACTGGACATGAGTCAGCAATGTGCCCTTACAGCCCACAAAACCAACTGTATCCTGAACTGAATCCAAGGAAGTGTGGCCTGCAGGTCAAAGGGAGGTGATCTTGCTCCTCTGTGCTGGTGAGACTTCACCCGGAGCACTATGTCCACATGTGGAGTCCTCACACAGAAGGGATGGAGCACATCCAGAGGAGGACCACAGAAAGGCTCCAAGGGATGGAACACCTCCCCTAGGAGGAAAGGTTGAGTGAATGGGGGCTGCTCGGGCTGGAGAAGGCTTGGAGGAGACCTGACAGCAGCCTTTCAGTATCTAAAAGAGGTGCTTTATAGAAGAAGGGGACAGGCTTTAGCAGGGTTTGTTGCAATAAGACAAGGCTAAATGATTTCAAACTAAAAGAGCAGAGATTTAAACTGGGAGATTTAAATTGGCTATCAGGAAAAAAGCTTTACAATAACAGTAGTAAAGCACTGGAGCAGACTGCCCAGTCCATGGAGACATTCAAGGTCAGGCTGAACAGGGCTCTGAGCACCTGATCTAGCTTGCAGGTGTTCCTCTTCCTTGCAGGGGAGTTGGACTAGATGACCTTTAAAAGTCTCTTTCAACTCAAAATGATTTTGTGATTTGATGGTCACAGGTCAGGCATTCAGCTGTGTCAAGCAGCAACTGAATGAGCACAGGGAAAGCGAAACACTTATGCCCAGTACTTCAAGCTATCTGACTTGAATGATAAAGAAGCAAACAGCTGCTCATTCCCCTTCACCTAGCCATCATTTGAGTTGGCCTCCTCTCAAACACTGAGTTTGGTTACTCTGCCTCTGGAGCAGTAATATCCATGATCCACAGCCACATGTCTCGCCCTACCAAACAGTGCAAAAGTGGAAGAAGAGAGCTAAAACTTTAGATGCTATTCAAGCAGCTTTAAAAACATGCCTTATGCTAGCAATATTTCTCAAGCGTGAGCCAAGTCCTCTCCCAGACATTCCCTTCTCTGAAAGGCAGCATCCCTCCCACCCCACATAACAGCAAGTCCTACAGCAGATGAGGGAATCCCCCTCCCTGGCTTTGCAAAATATGTCTTTATATGTAGGAACAGCAAAAGAGACAGATTCCCCTCAGTTTCACAGAGGGGTCAAAAGGAAAATTTGATCCTATGTGGAGAGAGTAGTAACATTGAATTTCCACAGGGCTCTTTGCCACAGCAAACCTACCTTACTGCTCGAAGGTTTTCTACTGTGGAAGAATCTCAATCAGGTCCTAGAGTACACAGAAGCACATCACTAGGGCTACCCATGTTCCTGTAACACAAATTATTACAGTTCTTCCAGAACACCAAAAAACCTCACTCATTTAATCTTTTTAATTTTATCACCAGCTTTCTGCATTTATAATCTTACCATAGAATCATCTGCTATTCCAAGTGTCCTGGTCTTTAGCAGAAAGCCAGCTCACCCCATTTCTATTCCAAGCGACAAGTTATCAACCAAAAGTGCCATAGGAAACAAAGGAATTGTTTCTTGTTTAGGAAAATACTCCACCATCTCATACAGACCTTCTGTTTGAAAGAAAGAACAGCTCAAACAACCATTTTAAGAGTGTTTCAGACTTATTGGCATGGACACCATTTCCATTTTCTTATCTGTGAAGAAAACCAGAAAAAAAAATCCAAACACATTACACTTAACACAATCCAAGTTCTTGATTATTTGTTTGAAAATCCAAAGCAGAGGGATGGATTTGATCGTGCTGCTTCCATTATCAAAGAACACAGATTATGCTCTCCCCAGGTTGCAGACGACAGGTCCAAATCCACCCACTAAGCCCCTAAGCAACTGGCTGGTCACTGTGCCATTGGTGCAGACACATCCTTTTCCAGCCATGGCCACATTTTTAAAGATAACAGCTCCAAGGGGCACAAGACTTGAACCATTTCTGTGACTGTTCACTAGCCTGCTACAATCAAAATAAGACCTGCAGGTTAAACAAGTCTAGCTCACTTTGCCTGAATGGATTAGAGGGCAATCACATGAGCAGCTTGGACAGCAGAGCTGAGTGTAATGCCTGTAGCAGCTGAAGGAGAGCTCACACATTATCTTCAGTGCTTAATGCATATGGAAAGAATCAGGTTCCTTATACAAAACAAAAAAATACAGCTTCACCTTCCACTCTTGCAGTAAGACAGCAATGGTCAGGCAGTCCTTTTAAAGGGATGGAGACTATTTTGGACAAGTGTTCAGGTTTTTCTGACTCTGGATATTTGAGCATTTGCTTGATGCTGCAGTATCTATTTAAACTCCTACACCTAAATTCCTAACCTCCTAATTAGTACTTAATAGAGAATGACATGTAACTTTAAAGACAGCTTTTAGACAGGGTTCGAAATTGGTGTTATTGTTCAAATCTTTACTATGTCAATGTTATTTCAGATTACCTTTAATATAAATAAAAACTAACTTTATTTTCCTGACTGTACTAAAATTTTACACAGTAAAAAATACTTACTCAAGCTATTTGAGAGGAACAATATGAAGTTCTGTATGAAGACAGTGTAATACATTGTGCCTAATAAAAAATACAGTCTTATCAGATATTTTCAAGCTCCATGTTTTCAGTAAGTGCATATTTTGTACAGCTCATATGTTCATACGAAAGTTTCAGAGATCTGGATTTCAGTTCAGGGTTTATTTGTATAAAAATATATTATAATGGAAAAAAGCATTAAAAGTTCTCAACTATATAAAATTACAAATATATTTTCATAAAAGCAACTTTAAATTAAAATTCAAGCTATATTTTAAAGTAAAATATAGCTGGAAAATTTAAGTTATCTGATTCCAGCTGCTGCAAAGTAACAACACTGATGTTTGCCAGTTAAAACTTGTAGGAGTTTACATAGGTTGTGTTCACAAGGTGAATATCTTGGGTAACAAAGTTATCAGACAAAGGCAGCAGTTTTCCACGACTGATGTCACTTATCCTTCAGATGACATCCACAGGCAAACAGTGCCAAAGATTCATTTCACATACCTGGAAACACAAAACAAGAGCAACTATAAGCCTGTATTTAGTAAGATTGCTAGCTGCCTGACAGGCACAACTATTTTTTTTAATTTTTTTTAAAAAGCATTATGAAAGCCAAAAGGTTAGCATAAGAACTCAAATCTATTATTATTCTAACAGTTGCATTACGCTTCAAAAAGCAGCTACAAAAGTCTGTGTAACCTCAAAGCATGTAAATAGTGACTCCTCAGAAAAAAAGTGAAATATCAGATGGAAATTGGACTTTCCTATAACTTCAGTGTATGAAAAAGATGGCACATCGCTGCAAAACTAGTGACCCTATAAATGAGGATCTGCTGAGATAGCTAGAGGTTTCTTTGTTGGTAAGAATTAGCATAGCAAGTAGCAATTCCTGGCCTCACTTTAGATGTGCTTTGCAAGGAGGCAGTTAAGTCAGTGTACTGTAACCAGCCCCTTCACAGTTAGCTGCAACACAGCTGTGCAAGATACAGCTAAGTCACAATTTGGACATTTATAGAGAACAAAAATCCCCAAACCTGCAAACTCAGAAGTTTCTCAGAAGACCAATCTGTCAATTAAGTTTAAGTGGTAAGGACAGTTACATATAAGCATACATATAAGACAAAATAAATAAATAAATAATCAGGAAACTAGAAATATCTTAATCCTGGTTTCACTTCTGAGATAGGGAAGTGGGAAGCTTGTAAGGACAGCTCTCTTGAGTTAAAACCAAGACAGATGGTTGTGGCTTCAAGAATTATGGGGAAGGGAAAATACCTCCATGAATACAAAAAGCCCAGCTTACAGCTTTTGAACATGTGGCTCTGTTGGTCTAGTCCTATGTTTTGTTGTTTTGGGTTCTACACTCTAGTCCATGGGGAAAAAAAATTACCCAGTATCACACCACAAACAGCACAGGAAGAAAAAGAATAGGCAGAATACAAGCTGGGGAACACGGTACTGGGTTGGCTTCTTTATTTTGTTCACCCACACTCCTCTCAAATCAATGAAGAACTCAGTAGAACAACTGGAATACACAACTTCCACCAATACGCTGGCTTTCATCACCCCATGACTGTAATCAGTGACAAAGCAATAAGCAGTCTCCTAAAAACCTACTTACTTGCTAGTGTCCTGTCAAGATCAGCTATGAATTCTTCCAGTTCTTTTGTGTCTCCAAGTTTTGCTGCAAATTAGGAAGGGATAGTCAATATTAAGATGTGACAAAAGAAACCACTGGAACCACACAATCCTCCAAATCATTTTTAGTGGTATCAAATCTGCTCTGGATTGCTTTTGGAGAAGTTGATGGTTGCTGCAATGTCCAAATGCATTCTTAGAGAAGAAGATAAACAACTAAAAACTAAAGTTTTTAATCATTTTGACAAAGGCAAGTCAAGCCTGCTTAGCTTCCTTTAAAAGAAGACACTGAAGAAGTGGGGAAAAAAAGCTGTAGGTCAACTTGACTTGGAATAGCAAGGTCAACCTTACTAACGTGGAATTTTTATTACTGCATTCAGATACTGCATTCATGTCCTTACCCTACTCAATTAGCTCCTAGTCCTGCCCAAATCCAAATTTCATGTCAGTATCTGTGGTTTGCTAGATGTTAGATCCTCTGATCAAGATCCACACACGTTCAGTTTAAACCCAAGCATTTACTGAAATTTCCACTGCTGAGAACATCACTGTTTCCATTCAACCTAGTTTTATTTCAAGTAGCTTCCTTATCTCACTTCCATGGTCTATTCCAAGGTGGTCCCAACTATTTCTACCTTTTCATCAGGAAGAAGGTCTTGATCTCATGTGCAACTCCTGACTAAGTATTAACTGAGTAGTACCAGTTTAACTGAAACACTTAATTCCCTACTTCTTATTAACTATGACATATTTCTGCCTAGCATCATGGTAATTAGTAAAAGAACATTTTATTTGTTACTTGCAACCAGTCACACACTGCAGCCCCACAGCTAAGCATTTCTGTGAACAGATGGGACATTAAGGCTACTTAGTTGCTTAAGTTAGACTTGTTAATTCTAAAGTGAGTATTCTGTAAGCAGTAGCACAGATCTGACTAACCGAAGAACCTTCTGTAGCTGGGCAATTCAAAACCAAAAGCTACTGAATGACCTGTGAAGAAGCATGGATGCCTTATGACACTGTGTTGACCATAAACAGCAATAATACATGCACTTGTGTGCTTATCAGTAATCCTTATTTTTGAATGAAAGCAAAACTGAGAGTTACTGCATAAATGTATATCTTTGCCCAAAGGAAGAAACCTATATAGTTGAAAATTCAGAAGAAACATTGAGGATTTAAGTTTACCTTTACAAGGAGTTACTGATGGAGATGGCAAGCTTGGAGTAGATGCAGTTGGAGAGTTAAGTTTTTCATCACTGAGGCTGAAACTACTTCTGTAGAGTGAATCTGCACCTGTTAAAAAAAAAAAATCATTTCAAGTTAAAAATAGCACTGTCTCAAATTTTGCAATAGGATTAAATGAAAGAACAGAAGGTTTCTCACATGGGCTTCAAAGTCTGGAGAACTGAAGTTTACAGACTTGAAAGCCAGAGGGATGAGTAAATAACCTATTGTTTGAAGGCTATTGTTCCCACACCTACTGTTTAAAAGGAAGCAGTCCTGGGCCCTTTCCTTGTCTCCTGGAAAGAAAAGCATCAGCTTTCCCTGCACTTAACATCATCTAGAGAGTATTACAGCAGTTATCCTATATCTAAGTTAAATCTCACAAGGCTGGAATGATTCACAATATTCTGGGAAATTTTAGTTATTTTTCAAAAGTTATTTAAAAAGTTAATTAAGAGTTCTGGGAGAGAAACAGTTCCTCAGAAGCATTGTTATTATATAAGGCATAATTATATCATTTGCTGTGGCAATAACATACAGAAAAACGCAGCTCCTCGTTAAGAACAGAAATACTGACCTGCCCAACTCTCTGCTGCAACACACACTGCAAATGCTTACGTGAGGAGCTTCACCCTGGAAGATCTTCTCTCTTATACATATATATATTGGGCTGTCACAGTATCTTCGTACCTTGCACAGTTCCCTCTGCTATTAGCTCAGCTCCTGCTACAAGTGAACGTGCTTCTCACAGCACAGTGCAAACAAAATGGCATCTGATATCTGAAATTATGGCTTGGCCAAGTCAGCTGCTGGTATTTCTGGTGCAGAAGTGGGATGATGCTTCATATTAAGTTTTCATCACCATCTCTGCAGCTTCAGTCTTAACTGAAGCTCTCTCTAAACTTGAGAGGATCAGAACTAGTCTACTTGAAACTTCTGGCAGATTTGAGGAATATGAGGCAGAATTGAGAGCTTCAGAAAGAAAAAGCATTGAAAAAAAAGACATAAATGCTTTTTAAATTAGGTCCTAAAAAGATTAACTAATCATCATAAGACATGAGAGAAGGAATCTGACTCTGCTCTGCATCATCATCTTCTCAACAACATTGTACAATGAAATGAATCCTAGCACATTAGTGGGTTTCAAGTAATAGTTAAAGATATGACAAATCTCTTCCTGAAATTGAGCAACTTTCAACTAAAACCACATTAGTTTTTAGCCAAGACGCAAACCCTATTGAACAAGGAACTCAGAATGGAAAATTTTAACTGGGATAAAAGCCCTGCCATTATGAAAAAGCCAAATAACACCTCACACAAACAGGGCAATAGCCAAGGATACAACCCAATGAAACACCAACAGAACAGACCAATGATGAAACAAGTCTGAGACAACTTTTGGGAAGAACACACTGTGAATTTTCAAGGGATTTATTTTAAAAGTTTGATGAATTCATAAGAAGTAATCCAGAGAACAAAAACTATGAAGTTGAGTACACTTTTACTGCAAAACCCATGCTACTGGTATCCAGGCACCAGATGTAGTGATGCTGGGAAGCTATTACAAACCACTGCTTCTCATGCATTACATCCAAAGCTCCTGTTGCTTTTACCTATGGTTGAAATAAAAGCTTCTTTTTGAGAACCCTTATGAAGGCAACTCAAATTTCAGAAGACTAGTGTGCATTTAAATTGACCTCAAACTATTCATGCATTTTTATTTTTATATCCACACACACATATCTGAATTCTTCATCATCCTGATTTCTCTTGTATTTTTCTCTGTAGTCCTTGTATGAGCACTTGAATGTACTGACCACTGACCTCACTATGTATTAAAAGCAGGAAAAGGTGAAAAGCTTTCATAGAACAGAGTCACCATCTGAAGGGCTGTAAAATTAAACTATTTCAAGCATACACAGCTATTTATCTTTCACAAAAAGCAGA
Organism: Phasianus colchicus; assembly: GCF_987193195.1. NCBI lineage: Eukaryota > Metazoa > Chordata > Aves > Galliformes > Phasianidae > Phasianus > Phasianus colchicus. Next base: position 167,166,493 of record NC_143436.1, on the reverse strand, counting down.
GTGATGTTTTAGGTAGTGCCTTTGGCTTATGCTTGCCACCAAGCAGCAGTGATTTTGGTGCTGGGAATATCAACTTTATAAATAAAAACAAAGCACTGTTAAATTCCTGTGGTACCCACAGTGCAAAACCACCAGCTTTGTAAGTGGTGTAAGCTCTGGGGCAGGCAGCTCTGGGAAAAAGGACACTCCAGTCCTGCCACAGTCCAGGCTCACTCACTTGCCTTCAATAAGGGGCCCTGGAAGACTTCCACTGCCATGCAAATACAACATCCTTTGCAACTTAATAGCTGGAGGCTGATGCCAAGTATCTCATTGCTGCTGCCCTTCTTCATCCAATCCCTTTCTTCCCTCTGAGATGCAAGTTCATCTTGCATTCCTTAATGGCTTTGGCTTTGCAGTTGGATTCTTCTGCAGTTGGATTTTGGAGAGGGTCCAGAGGAGAGCCACAAAGATGATCACGGGACTGGAGCACTTCCCCTATGAAGACAGGCCGAGGGAGATGGGCTTGTTCAGCCTGGAGAAAAGAAGGCTGCGGGGTGACCTCATTGCAGCCTTCCAGTACCTAAAGGGAGCCTACAAAGAGGAGGGGAATCAACTCTTTGAAAGGGTAGATAACTGCAGGACAAGGGGAAATGGTTTTAAGTTGAGGGAGGGAAGATTTAGGTTGGACATCAGGGGGAAATTCTTTACAGAGAGAGTGGTGAGGTACTGGAACAGGCTGCCCAGAGAGGTTGTGGATGCCCCGTCCCTGGAAGTGTTCAAGGCCAGATTGAATGGGGCCCTGGGCAGCCTGGTCTAGTAGTAAATGTGGAAGTTGGTGGCCCTGCTGTGGCAGGGGGATTGGAGATTCATGATCCTTGAGGTCCCTTCCAACCCTGGCCATAAGAAGACCTTAAAATCTAATAGTTAAGCAACTGAGTTGATTTACATGAGCTAAACTATGCCAATAGAGGCAAAATTAGGGGGTTGCAACAGATATGGGTGTATTTTACATTGGCAACATAATCTGTAGTTAGAATTGACCTTTGGTGTTCCAGTATATAAATAAACCACAAAAAGAGCAACACTGCAGTACCATGAAAGCATAAGCACGTTCCCAAGACGTGAACAACTGGAAGGTTCTGGACAGTAACTAACTGAAGCAGGAAAGCCTCAAACGTTGTCTGTTTTAAAATGAAACAGAAGAGACCAGCTGTCTGATTTCTTTAATACGATGTTATTTATAGAACCACAGTTCAGCACACGGTACAAAGAAGCACTGGAATCAGTAAAAGTTTTTACTATAATTTGCAATGAGTGAAGAAAAATACCTCATTCCCAAAGTCTTCAGAGAAAAAGGTCTGCAATTCCACTTAAGTCTGCAAATTGTGAACTTATTATATAACAATATTCAGCACTTAATGAATAGACTGCATAATTAATTGCGAGTCAGAACACAGATACTTGCTACAAATAAAAAATCTGGGTTTGAATGCAACCCATAGAAGTGAGAAATATTCACCTCACAGAGCTCACTTCACGACATGCATGTTGTAGCCCTCAAGGAGAAGGGTTGGTTCATCACAATCACACATTTCATTGCATTGTTTAGCTGCTTTTGCCCAGCCATCAACCATCTGCTACAGCACAGCCACTGGAATCTCACACCTCTCACCATCAGCATGTGTACAATGAACAGTGTAAGAGATTTGAGATCACGCAACTAATAGTCACAAGGGAGTGATCTTGGACATCTGAAATTCAGATGTGCAAGACCAATTTCTCATTATTTCAAAGCTTATCATCTTATTCCTCCATCACGCTTACTACTGGTGAGGCAGTTCTGCCAGCTCCAGGCTGCCCAGAGAGGTTGTGGATGCCTCATCCCTGGAAGTGTTCAAGGCCACGTTGGATGGGGCTCTGAGCAGCCTGGTCTAGTATTAAATGGGGAGGTTGGTGGCCCTGGCTGTGGCAGGGGGGTTGGAGTTTGATGATCCTTGAGGTCCCTTCCAACCCAAGCCATTAAATAATCATGGAATCATATGAGTCTTGCTGGTTTAGTTTTATTTTCTTGTACTGGGCGAGGTCGCAGTCACTTTCCTGATGTCATTTGGGATGTTCTGGAAGACAGCTTGTCCCCACCCAAACCATCTCATCTCTAGGCTGGCAGCTCAGTCTAGTCAGTCATTTGGAAACTATTTCATCTCTTCACTCATTTCTGTCTCTCTGCAACTTCCCTACATACTGCAACAGATCACATATGTAAACTGGCTTTTCAGGATGAGTGCTGCAGTACTAACAGTGGCTGAAGCTTCAGAGAGGCATCAGCTCAACCCCACAGACTTCCACAGACTGTGACTGCTTGCACCATGCCTGACACTGCACATTAACCAAAGTGATTCATCCCCTGAAACTTACACCTGCTCGGCTTTGTATTAAAGAATTAAGAGCTCCAGATGCACTCCTGGTCTTTCTTTGTGTTTAAAAGCCAGGAGGTATTGGTCAGAAAGCATTTACATGCCCCTAAAAATAGCTATGCACTGCAGGCTATATCAGTGCAAGAACTAAATTGACACATTTTATTTTGCAGTGCTGTTTAATAGGCAGACTGGAAGCCAAACCTGTTTCAGAAAAAAAATGCATCTGTAGCTGATGTCTAAACACTTCAGAGTATACCATCAAATTATAGTAACTGGCTTCTAGATGTTATTGAAGCTTTGGTAGAATGCTAAAGCATTTTTCTTCTCAATCTCTTACAGAATCTCTCTCTGTTCATTACTGTAAGCCTAAACTCGACTGTCCTGACATTAATGTATGTACTGTAAAACAAAGTGGACACAGAATTTGCACAGGCAAGCCTCTACTCTTCCACAGGATCATCTTAGTTGGAAGGAACTCCTAAGGACCATTAACTCCAACTCCTGGCTCCACACAGGGCCACCCAGACATCAAACCCTGTGTCTGAGAGCAGCATCCAAACACTCCTTGAACACCAGCAGCTTGGGGTCGTGGCCACTGCCCAGAACAGCCTGTTCTATGCCAACAACCCTCTAGTAAACAGCCTTTCCTTAAGGCCCACCCCGACCCTCCCCAATATAGCTCTAGGCCCTTTTCTCAGGTCTTAAGCTTATTCTAACACATCAGCAGCAAATGATAGCTGTAAAGTCTGTAAATTCTGCTACACTTATGCTAGCAGATTCTAACTAGACTGCACTCTCTAATCCAAATCGTATTTTATCACAATGAACATACATAGCAAAAAACAAAGATATCCCTCAACTCAGAGGCTTCTGCATAGTCAATAGCCTGGAGCATGAAGCTGCTGTTCTTTCAGTTGAATTCATCAGAGTCAAAACAGAATTGGTATTCACCCAAGAATGTCTGTTGGACTGAACCCCCAACTGCATCATGGTTTCCAGCAGTGACTCAATCAGCTGTTGTGGTTAATGTAACACTTGTGTGCCAAGCACTAACATCATCATGAACATCTGCACATGCTAGCATTTTCATTACCAAAAGATCTAGAGTCTAGTGTGTTACATGTAATGCTTAACCACAGCCAAGACAGACCTTGTCCAAAGATCATCTAATCAAACATCAGGACGAGATGTGAGAGAGCCAAGCACAATCACATCCACTTTCCAAAGTAGCATCTTCAGTCTTTTTTTTTTTTTTTTCTTCTCCTTAAGAGGTCAGAATACGTCATAGAAATTTTTCCATTAGTGCTGTTGGTGCCATCTTCCCCAAGAAGAGATTTTTAAAATGAAGAAAAAAAGGAAAACAACAAAAGCACACAAAACCCCCACGAAACACTATTTGTGGGTTTAACTGCACTGAAAACAATCTTTTGTAAATCCTTCTGTTTAAATTAAATGGAATCACCCTCATGGCAGAAGCCCCAAGAGAGTCCTTTCCTTATCATACCATAAAACAGCATTTTTATGACCATTTGCTATCAGTTACTAGCTTCTAGAAAAGTAAATTTTAGACCAATTCAAGTGCCCTGAAACTGATTTACGACAGCTTAAAACATCATGCCACCCCCCCAACACACACACACACCCTCCAGTGATAGATACCACCACGGGAGTGGCAGAAATCCTAACCTTCAGCCACTCCACATCAGCAGAGATGAGATCAGTACTTTATCTTCTTGTTGGGAGACTAAAATGTAACAGTCAGAACTGCTCTGTAAATATATGACAAGATATTCTTAGAATAGTCTGCAGCACTGCATAACAAGATTTTGCAGAGACAGTCTTCATGAGCAAGACCATAACCCAAACCATCTGCAGATAACCTTGTTGGCATTTCTTCTGCCTTGTTACAGATGCATTGCAATTACTTGCTCTTTCAGCCCAGCTTCTCCTTGCCCCTGAAGTGATGTTTAACCCATGTGTTACCAAGGGAATAGCGAGGTCATGAATTCAGCACTGCACTTGTGCTATAGGACAGAGACCAAATGAAAGGCAGCCCTAGGGAAAAAACTTCAGTCCGAATGGAAAGAGCCTGGGTAAGTAGAAAACTCCCTACACCTATTCTTGAAATAGCCACAGGGAGCATAGCTGGATTACATCAGACACCGGAGCCTGTTTTGTACAAGGAGCTCTTCATAAATCCACAGTCCCTCTCCAACCCTACTCTCGGTTCAAAAGAAGTTGTTGCCTGCCCTGAATGAAGCCTTTTGCAAGTGTTTTACTGGGACTTTTCTGAGAAAGGAGGAAAGCAGACTGATGTTCTTTTCCTTTTCCTGTAAATATACCCTCATGTGGTTGAGGTAGCTGGATCCTAATAGGTCTCTTAGTGCACATGAGCACCCAGAAAACTTCCAATTCCTCCATAGCCATTCCCATTAGACACCAGTAAGGGAGGAACTCAACTACATATCAGGACTGAGCACTAGACTAGTTCCTAAGTGAAGACCCTTTAGGTCTTCGTACAGAGCCAACCCCTTTGTACTGTGCTTTCCCCTTGATGTATTCAGTCTAAATCAGTTCACCCTTGTGATGTTATTATTTCCCAGATCTTCCTGAAGATCCCATCTGCTGATTTACAAGAGCACGCAGTCTCTCACTAGATCTTTTGCCCTGTCAGAAGAACACATTTGTTTTCCCCCCAAAATGCCTTTCCTTTCAGCCCTAACAGAGCAATTAAAAGATGCAAGTCCCACAAATCTTCCTAGGACAAGGGGAAATGGTTTTAAGTTGAGGGAGGGAAGATTTAGGCTGGATGTCATGGGGAAATTCTTTACAGAGAGAGTGGTGAGGTGCTGGAACAGGCTGTGGATGCCCCATCCCTGGAGGTGTTCAAGGCCAGGTTGGATGGGGCCCTGGGCAGCCTGGTCTAGTATTAAATGTGGAGGTTGGTGGCCCTGCATGTGGCAGGGGGGTTGGAAATCCATGATCCTTGAGGTTCCTTGCAACCCTGGCCATTCTGTGACTCTGAGTCGGAGCAGACATGCCAAGTAACCACAGACAGTGGTACATCATCTTCCATAGACATAACTTAGGTTCTCGATGCTGTTTTCTCGGGGTTTTCTGCTGTTTCTCTGCATTTCACCCCCTCCCTTTCCCAACAGTAGAGTATTTCCCTAGATAGAGACTCTCGAAGCTATCCATTTAAGCGCCTCTGCTCTGCCCTCAAGCACAGACAGACCGACCGACCCGCACTCACTCTCGGAGTCGCTGAGGCCGCTGCCGTCGCTGACGCTGGCGCTGCTCCGCCGCTTCATGCGCTCCAGGTGCTCGCCGTAGTGGAAGCGGCTCCGGCCGGCGGGGCAAGCGAAGTCCTCCAGCACCGCTTCGAATTCTCCCAGAGCCTCCGCCAAGCCGCCCGCCTCCTCCGGCAACGCCGCGGGACGCCGGCCGCCGGCTGAGGGGGAAAAGAAAGCGGTGGCTGAGCGAATCGCTGCGTGAGGAGACCCGAGCCCTTCCGCCTACCCACGGCGTCCCGCCGCCGCCGCCATCCCTCAGCCCTACCTTGGCCCGCCGCACGCTGCGCTTGAGGCGGCTTCATGGCGGCTGCCCCGCCGCTGCCGGCCCCGCCGCCGCCGCTGCCTCTTATAGCCCGCCCGGGTCGGGGGCTGAGGGGAGGGAGCGGGAGGCGGTGCTGCCCGCTGCTGGGGGGAAGGCGGGCGGTGCAGGTGCGCCGCGGAGCAGAGGGCTGTGCGCCCTTTCCTGGGGTATTCCGCCTCAGCCAGAGTGCATTTCGCAGCCAGGCGCTGGAAGAGCCGACTGGGAAGGAACAGCGATTCCTACTTGCTCGGCAGTAAAGATGTTTTGTGTCGCTGGAGCTTCAAAGATGAGCCCGGCACTTCCTTTAATCGCTCTCCACAAGCACTGGGTGCTTGCTCTGAGGCCAGGGTTTGGAGAACGCTCGAGTCTGTCCCAGAGTTCGCTGCTATCCCAAATAAAAAGATCACTTCTTTTCCCCTGATGGCCGCCATCCATATCTGGGCAGGCTGGAGAGGGGGGTGAACCTCATGTGAAGCCAATGAGCAGGGTGCTGTCCTCAGGTCAGGGCAATCCTAGATATGTGTACAGACTGGGAGAGACAGTCATCGAGAACAACCCTGTGGAGAAGGACCTGGGTGTTCTGGTGGATGAAAAGCTCGATGCAAGCCAATGGTGTGCATCTGCAGCCCAGAAAGCCAACTGCATCACAAAAAGGGGTGGCAGCAGAGCCGGGGAGGTGATAGTGCCCTTCTGCTCTGCTCTCATGAGACTCCATCCAGGTGTGGGGCTACCAGCACAAGAAGGATGTGAAACTGTTGGAGAGGGTCCAGAGGAGGCCATGAGGATGATCAGAGGGCTGGAGCACCTCTCCTGTGAAAACAGGCTGAGGGAGCTGGGCTTGTTCAGCCTGCATGAAGGGAAAGCTCTGGGGATACCTCACTGAAGCCTTCCAGTAATCAGAAGGAGATTATAAACAGGAGGAGGACTGACTTTTTACACAGTCTTTTAGTGATAGGACAAGGAGGAATGGCTTTAAACTAAAAGAAGGGAAGCTTAAATTACATACTAGGAGGAAAATTTTTCATCAGAGGGTGGTGAGGCCCTGACACAAGCTGTCCAGAACAGTTATGGGTGCCCCATCCCTGGATGCACTCAAGGCCAGGTTGGACGGGACCCTGGGCAGCCTGAGTTCCTGGGTGGCAGCCCTGACAATGGCAAGGGGTAGCAATTGGATGGGCTTGAACATCTCTTCCAACCCAAGCCATTCTGTGGTTCTGATTCGCCAAAGAGGCAGCATCCTGTGTGATGTACCATGAGCTTCACGTGTGGCTGTGGCACATCACTACACTTCAGCTCACTACCCACACTGTGCTGCCCATGCTGTCCTGTGGTTGTTTCTTAGCTCGATCCATCATTGAGCTGTGAACACGGGGCAGCTGGATTAGAGCATCACTGGAGTGATGTGAACACAGGAGCAGGTGGAGAGTGAGACACAGGGAGCTGCTCAAACACACAGAGCTACAGCCTGTGCTGCATCAGCCAGGGTGCTCTACAGTGGAGAGATTTCCTTAATCAGAGCTGAACGATATTAGTTTGTCCTGAAGTCAGGTTAACATGATGTTTATACATGCCACAGCTGCCACTGATCTTGTGCTGCCTTTCGGTCTTTTAAAATAAAAGCTGGCTGAGCAGCTAAAATATCTGTTCTGTAAAATGCCCTGTGGGCAAGATGCTGTCACATTTTGTTACAACCAGTGGTACTGAAAACAGACATCAGGTGCTATTCCATGCATATGCATCAGGAGCTATGATTATATTTGTGTGTTGATGAGGATATCTGGAATTAAAATAGAAACGTTGGGAACAGGGAGAGGGAAGGAAAATTCTCTCTTAGTCTTCTCGAACGTCAAGTTGTAACAACATTTTGAGACATATTGTTACTGCTCCTCAAAGACAATATAATGAGAAAAACAATGTTCCAGACAACAAATAATCTGTATTTAGCAGATTTGTTCACCTTTCCTTACCAGCTGACATGGAAGCACGTATTTATTTTTTCTGTGGATCAAAAGAAGTTCTCATGGTAATGTTCAATTCTTATTTATTCTGTGGTTTCCTCCTTTCTTGTGGTCTTCCTCTGTTTTCCTTTCTGCTAATAAAAGTGGTTACAAACAATCGTTTTTGAAGACCATAGTGAGCAAGTGAGGTTAAAAAAGCGGAGAAGAGATAAGAATACAACATCAAGAGCACGAGAAGGATGAAAGAACAACAGGAACAATGGAGAACTATAGGGCATGTGACTAGGAAGAACTCATAGCCTCAGAATACAAGGACTTGGCCCCATAGCTTGCCTCAGTTCTCTCTTGCTCCAAAACCTACAAGGTCTTAGGCCACATCATCACAAAGAGTGAAGGCTGAGGCAGTACAGCAAGGCTGGAATTGTTCAACAGAACCTCTGCCACAGAACAGGGAACAGCCTCTCCTACTTCTTCCTCCCCATATCCTAAATTCTCTGCGTGCCATTTGTAATAGGTTTGTCTCACCTTATGCTGAGCCAGTTCAACACACTGGAAGAACAGGAGGCTAATCAAGAAAGAAATTGAGCAGCTTTCTGTTGGATTGGGTAGAACTGTCTCAGCTGAGACAGGTGAGCTCCAGAGCTGATAAAAGCAGAGAGCAGAGGATTTTGGGCAGGGAACTGCTTCCAAGTAACAACACAAGAGTTTTTCCCTGGCCTTTTCTTTTACACACAGATTTACTATTTTCGTAATCATTTCTAGGCATGCTGAAGAAATAGTTCCCTGAACTCCCTTTCTCTTCTCTTTTGTGCTTGGGGATCTTCTTTCTCTAAGAAATCCTTGGTTATGCTTGTCACTCCATAGGCAAGTGTCAAAGCATTTCTTCCACTAGACATTCATATCACCTACCGCAGCTCTTTCTGTCTCCTAAGCAACTGTGGATTCCACTGATTGCAGCAGATACGCAGCTGGTGAATTTTAATTTTCTGCATAAACACTTAGCTTATGTGTGTGGAATTAAAGACTGTCTTTTATGCCTTTTTTGTTCTATGTTACAGTGCATATGTGCAGGTCACTGTAAGTATCAGGGAAGGGCCTCAGCATGCTCCAGCTGAGTTTGATGCATTTTTGCCATTGATGCAAAGAGGAGCAGCCAGCATCTGGCAAAAGGGAGAAGTCCCTTCCAGTGCCCTGAAATGCTGCGGACGGACACGTCTGTCTGCTCTTGTTTATTGATGGAAGCTTCCAACACAGCCTGTAATGTAAACTTCGGCTACTGAATTCCTCCCTTCTTCTAGGCAGCAGTCCAAGGTGTATTTAAAGTGAGTTTCTTCTTGCCCATTCGACACAGTGTCTCCAGACCTTCCTCAGCTGGTGCTGCAATGTTGACAGTGGTTTCCTATTGCATTTTTGACCCGACAAACTTGTGAGCCACAGAGCTATTTAAACCAATAGATCCGTTCTGTAAATATTCTTCACGGAAATACTTTTACAACACCAACAGGTACTCTGACACTGCTGGGCTGCCATGCTTGTAAGGTGCTAGTCTTCTCAGTAAAACACCAAACTGGACACAAAACCTCATCTTAATGTGCAAGAAGGGAATCCTAGGTCTCATTTACACAGACATAGATGCTGCTGATGGAGTGATATGGTGGTTTTCAAACCCAGGGATACCTGCAGGTTCATAGATAACTTATGAAGCATTCGTGTAAAACAGGAAAGAAAAAAAAAAAAAGAAATTTACTGCAGTAGGGCATGTGCAGCTCCATTGGAAACTGGAGCTGTAGAAGGGGGGATGGGTTGCATGTCAGAGACGGTTGAAAACTTCTGGTCTAATCCATCACTTCCTTTCCCCACCTCAAAGATCAGGAGTACCCCAAGGTATGGATCCTGTTGAGTAAGTACCATGTGCTCACAATTAAAAGCAGATGTTTGCTGAAATTTCATCCTGTGTTCTCACTGGTATTCATCTCAGACAAAAGCTAGGGTGTCAGATCCCTGCCCGTAAAAGCAGTCTGCAGCTTTTCACATATAATACCCAAGAATCTTCTAATAGATTTCAGCCTGTTAGAATAATAATTATTTTAAAAAGTAGCATTGCTAGATAGTTGAAGCAGATATTGCATTTAAAACCTGGGAAAGACCAAGAGAAACCCATTGTTGTCAAAATTATAGGCGAAGGAAAGTCAGAGAACCCAAAATTTAGACAGCCATGAAGGAGAAAAAAATGAAAACTATCACAGGATGAAAAGGCACAGCCAGACTGACAGTTGAGGAAACCTAAATCCATAAGACACAATGCAGGAATAGCCCAAGCATCATAGGTACAACTTGTTCCCCAGCTCTGAGCATCACGGCCCTGCCCTCGGGGTGCTGCTCTGGAGAGCCAGCCAGTCATTAACACAACGGTCTGTATTAATATATCAGTCTATTTTATCCCTCACGCTGCAACTGCAATTGACTGTTTGGGGAAATTGCCAAACTTGTTCTATAATGAAGGCAGCTGCCTAATTAAAACTTGGTGGAGATCACCCATGCATTTTACACAGGTTACCTAGCTGCCAACAGAGGCACAACCTACCATAGCTAATGGTTGGGCTAAATACGTGCCAATGACCTGCAGCTCCATCCATGACAACAGTGGGGAGCACGCATGACTCACAGCAGCATAAATAATCTGAGAAACCACAAAGAAAATCTTCTGCCAGAAGTTTCCTCTCCTTCCTCTCCTCCCAGCCTTTCCTGGTTTTCCTTACACCTGAACCTGGACCACAAACCAGCACAGTTCCTTACGTTTTTCCCTCTTGCTCTGATTAACAGTGCTGCAAACTCATGGACTGTCTTACTGACACCCATGGCCACAACCAAAGCAAACATCTTACTGCTAACTTCTGCCAAAACCAGAACTTTCCTTTTGCAGCCCATTACTCTTACAAACTTCCTGCTTGTGAAGTTTACCTCTTAAATGGGAATGTAATATAATCGTTTTCCTCTGCCTTTTAGTAACTTGAGACAGTAGCTCTAGAAATTTTGAATGGATACATTTAAATAAGTTATTTACATTTGCCTATGGTGGTTTAAATGTAACCACAATTGTTCCAGTTGGGTTAAAAGTCACTGAAACTGAATGGTGTAATAGTCATCCATATCGAAATCGCTAGGAGGGACAGTTCAGTGTAAGCTTCTGTCCACAGCCAAAAGATATGCAAAATTGCTGAAGAATTTGGAATTTCTGGGTCGAGGGACTTTGAGTATTGCATGGGATGGGAGAAGAGTTCAAGTAAGGAGAGGGTGGTGAAGAGTAAACAAGATACAAACAAGTATATACAAGATATAAACAAATTTATAACAATGTGAGCAGCCTCAATTTGGTGCCTTCTTGAAAGATGAAAGGAATAATGTCACTTAATGAAAGCACTGCTTACTCTGCTGTTTTATGAGTGAGATGGCTTCAGTGTAGCAGAAACCAACCAACCAAAACACTGCTTGAAAGCTGCCCTAGAGTTTCTGAACCCCAGTGCAGGGGGAAGGATGCTGTCTCATAGACTTTCCTCTATCAGTACAAAGAAATAACCAATGACCAAGCAGAGAAGACAGTTCAAAAAGACAACAGCACGAGAATGTAAGCAATAGGATGCTGATAGGGTTTGTGCTGTACCACGAACTGGAGAATCAATACTTTTCTGCCAGTTTTGCTTGAAAACCGTTCATGAATATCACTCCAAGATGTTTCAAATATGAATGAGAAACTGTTTTCCACGTGGTTTTGCTCTGAATTGTTGAGAAACTGAGGAGCTAAGATTGCTGAATGCCGTGTTACTTAAAAACAACCAACAAAACAGCAGTTTTGTCAAGAAGGAATGTTGACTCAACACTCAGCAGATAATTACACGCAGGAAACAAATGGAAATTTATGCCACAAGAGGCCTTGTATTATATGAAAAATATCTAACACACAAACCACTCTGGAAACAAATTGTGAGTCTTGTGAACTGAAACATGTAAGGCAGCTCTTTGTATTAAAATAATAAGACATCTCCCCTAATTCATCTCTTCTCTAAGTAAAATAAAAGAAATAAGGATCATAAATCGGATTGATTAATAAATACTACGGTAAAAAGTATACTTGTGGCCAAAATACCTGTCTGAAAAGATATTAACCATGCACATGGAAAATATTTCTTAGATTTCCCTAGAGACACTGAATTCCCTCTGAGTCTTGAGTTTGCTGCTTTTTTTTTCTTTCTAAAATTGACTTGGGGTTCTATTCTGTCCATCTTGCTCTTGTGTGACTAGACCAATGCTTTGTCTTTTCTATGGTCCAAAAGCATCGTTCTCTTGTATTGAACCAATCTCAAGTTAACTCAGACCAGTATGGTCACAATTGAGGTATTCAGGAATTACAGGGGTGCTGGATGCCATTCCCATCCATCCTACTGCAGCAAGCTCAGAAAAATTGAGTTTAACTTGCCCTTCTCTGCTCAGTTGGCACTGGGGCAGTAGGAGGCAGAGAATAAGCAAGAACACTTGTTTGCTGAAGGCATGTGGCTGCATATGTCAGAACAGAAGTGCAGCTCTTTATGTATTTGTGTTGCTGTAGTGCCAATCAAGGACCGGGACCCCGTTGAGCCTGTCACCATACAAATGTGGAACAAAAGCAGTAAGCCTTGTGCTTCAGTTAGCCGGTAAATCACCCTCCTTTAAGGGACAGGGATTTGCATATTTATGGTTGGGAAATAACCATGCTTTAGTAGGTTGGAGCCTCTCTTGTTAGGAGCGCACAGGGGGTTGTGTAGTTGGGAAGAAAAGGATCAGTGTTACAGGCAGAGACCACGTACAACATCCAGCTCTTTCCTCTGAGACGATTGCTTTTCAGTTTAAGAATAATTCTTAAAGGTCTTGGGTTCTTTCCCTTTTTCTCAGCCTTGAATAATGTTTGTGACAAGCTATGGCAGCATCCTGTCTTCCTCACAACTGAAAGTTAAGCAAACCATGCTCTAATTCTCCCAGCCAGGGGGATGATCTGTGACAGCAACTTCTTCCATATGCTCATTTTCTATTTTCCACTATTATTCCATAAATAACAGGATTTCAAAATTGCCTACTGCCCAGTACCCATTTATTAGTCTTTTTTTTTCTATGGTAGAGAATTTGCATATTGAACTAGTCAGAGTATTCATTAAAAAAAAAAAGAGTATTAAGAAATAATTAATTAAGAAATAAAATACTGCTGGAAAATCATAGAATGGCCTGGGTTGAAAAGGACCTCAAAGATAACCTAGTTTCAATCCCCCTGCTGTGGACAGGGCTGCCAACCACTAGACCTGGATGCTGCCCAGAGCCACATCCAGTCTGGCTTTGCCACTGCAGAGACCCAAAAATTCAGCTCTGTGCATCCAGACCTATCCTGCTATGGTACTGAAAAATGTGTATTGTATCCAGGATTACTGAAGCCATAAGCAAACTCCAAAGCTCACATGCCAGGTGAGCTGATGCCATGCTCGCTTAGAGCATGTACCACTACTTAGCTAGGGTTGTATTTGGCCTAGCACTTGATGCGAAGGTAAATTTCTTGTTATGAAGAGCAGGGTTATAAGCCCTCAGCATGAAGGATGAGACAACAGAGGGAAAGAGAATGGAAAAAAGCCACATCTCCTCAGCCAACTGAGCAGCGGTGGGTCATGTATCCAGTCAGGCTGGCACCACAGCCCTCAGTCCTAAGGAAGACCATGTTTGCTTTCAAGATGGACAACACTGAGAAGTTGGCTGAAAATAGATGTACACGGAGGTAGCTTTCCTTCAAGTCAGTTGTTTGTTGCTGCCATTTCCCCAGTACCTTTCACCCCTCAGAGATGGGAGAGCTGTGAACTTTCCATTAGGAAGAAACATGCATGGCCACAGCCAGGGCTCTGCCTTCAATAATCCTAGCAGGAGCATGGCTTCCTCCCAAAAAACACGCTTCCTATGTTTGGAGGTAAGGGAGAGGAATTTTTACCTTCCCTGAACGGAAGGCTGTAAACAAAGCATTCACATCCTGATTCACCTGTGTGGGCATCTCCTCAAATATTTGATCACACATCACTGCCTGCACTATCTGCCAGTTACTGATAGACAACCAACCCACGTTTGCTGGGTTAGGTCCCTGACAAGCTGTTGATTTGATCCCACTCACAGGAGTGAACAGGCAAGTGCCAAGGCCTGTAGCAGGGGGAGAGGCTGGAGGAGGGATGCCGCAGGGAGAAGACAACCCACTGCTCAGCTTTTAGAAATGAAGAAATCCTCAGAGGGGCTGAAGGCATCGTGTGGTTGTGCATCTTTCAGCACATGTTACAGAGGAGCCTGCCACATCACAAGCAAATGGGATTTCAGCCTTACACGTCTTGGTATCAAAATAATAAGGGTTAGAAATAGGCTGCCTACAGTCTAAGCCAACTCATGTGCAGATGTACTGCCCAACCTGACTAAATAGATGATCTCTGAGGTCCCTTCCAACCCAAGCCATCCTAAGACTCCATGACAAGGCACTCTGTGCTTGTATGAAATACAGTCATGCATGGATTAGGTAAAACTTGATTAGACAGCTCCAGTGACAACAGACTCCTTGGTATCTCCTACGCTGCAATTCACAGAGCCAGGACTCATGCAGTTAGTTTGCTGATCACGGGCAGGTTTTAAGGCATAGCGGTGAGCCAGGCCTGCCCCAATCTGTGCACTTTGTGCAGAGAACAGGCAGGCAGCTCCTGCTCTGAGCATCACCTCCTGGTTGCTTTAGGTTGGAACACTTGTCATACACAAACCATCCTGGAAACACCACACGTTTCCTTCTCTTCCCTTACTGCATACCTGAAATACCTCTGCGAACCTCTCAAAACCTGAACCTTCTCCTGAACCCTACCAGCATGCTCTCAAAAGCTGTGTCTAGACTTGAAGTACGTTTAAGAAAAAAAAAAGTGTGAGCAGTGAACAGGCAATGTATTTAGTCCATGATGGAGTGAACGCTAATCCTCGAGGCTGTTCTGCCACTCTTCCAAGGCCTGGGGGTTAAGGCAGGAACCAGGCTGCCCAATGCTTTCTGCATATGAAGTGAGGTTTCCCAGAAGGTTATTCTGACTGGATGGGGCCTCAGATATCCTCTACAGTGCTCTCTGTTCTCCATCAGTTGGTACATTTGGCCAGGCTCCCAGCTTCAAAGCTCCAAGTCAAGGCCTATGGATGCCTGGGCTATGTGAATGTGAGTCTGATTCAGTCATTTAAGCAAACGACCTCTCTCTGCTGCCTGAAGGAAATAAAGACATAAAACATTTCCTTGTGTTTGTCCTACAATATCAGAAAACACCTGAAAACAGCCAGATGGCTGCAGGTTTTCACTACTATAAAAACATTCCAGATGCAAGACTTCCCTCTAGTGGAAACGCCACGAGCTGACAGCTTTGCATTGAAACCTGCATATAGACAGGAAAAAGCAATGCCAGCAATACTTAAAATCATGACGGTGAAACGATAAATGCCAAGAAGCAAGGTTTCAGGCTGAAAAGAACCCTAGGGCTTTAGCTGCCATGTGCATTCATTTTCATTTATCGTTTCATTTATATGCAGACATTTTCGTTTATCACAAATTACCACAAGACCTGCCCTGATAAGCAGGTCCTGCGTTCTGCAGGCAGTCTCTCACAGCACTTCCACTGCACTCACATGTTCTCATGCTGCCTGGACAGAAAATCCCATCTCCAGGTAGTTCCAGGCTGCTAAAGCAGTCATCACATCATCCCCACCTGGAACACAGATTAGATTTGAAGGATGTAAGAATGCATCTCAAGATCTTGAAGTGTTTGCATATGCTATTACTAGTATGCATAGTTTTTAGTGCTATATATCATGCTATTGGTATGATTAAAAATGTTTCTTGTTAATTTACCAAATCTTGCCTATATAGAAATGTCAACCTGCCAGAGCAAAACGTTTAATTGATTAGTCAAAGCTTTGAAAAAATAATAATAATTAAAAAAATGAGTATTTTCAGAGGAATAGGTGGTGGTGAAAATAGGAAACACCCTGAGGCTCAGCTCTTACCTATTCTTCCTGGCTTGCCTCCTTTCAGAACAGATAACCAGACTCAGATCTGAGATCAGACAATAGGGAGAGTCCTATGGGGTGAAGGAGATCTAAGGCTGTTCAACTTGCAGGTTACCTCCACAAACTGACTGGATCTGGGTTGTCCACAGATTCTTGATGCATTCAAGCAATTATTTCAATGTCAGCAGACTGATAAAAAAAGATCAGCTACATCCTCGCATATCACATTTGCTACAAGAGCTCAGTAAGTTGAAATGTGAAATACTGATGAGACACGTATGCACTGTTAGCATTTATATATTATGGCATGCTTCCTCTTGGAAGACTTATTGGGCCTGTTCAGCTTGATGCCTTTTCTAAATTCAGATGTACTGAGGACACCAAATCGTTTCATAGTATTTTAAAGAAAAATGCATTTGCTTATCACAGACTTAGGTTGGAAGGGACCTTAAAGATCATCAAGCTCCAACCCCCTGCAACAGGCAGGGCTGCCACCCATCAGACCAGGCTGCCCAGGGCCCTGTAATCATTTGCTGTTCTTCCTTACTTTTGTTATTCGTGCCATACTACCTTACACTTTCTTTGCAATGATTTATACCTGTAAAGACAGCCCCAAAACTCAGCAGCTTATGCCTCCAGTACTTCCACAGGAAAAATAACCACACATTGGGTGATAGAATAATCAATCCCTATTTTCAGGATTCTCAGAACAAGTCCTACAATTCTAGTCTAAAAATCAAGACTATCAATTTTCTCATGCAATAAACTGCTAAAAGCCAAGTATCTTTGAGTTTGATCTGAAAAAATGCAAGCTTAACAGATGTCGGAGGACTGGAATAGCAGCCTTACCTTTCCATCCATACTGCTGCAGCCTTCTTTTGAAGATCTGAATTACATTTCTAGCACTCTGTCATCACGCTAAGACAGAAAAGACTGTACCAACATCTCCACTGTATGCAGGCTGCTAAGTAGTGCCAGAGGTCAACTGAGCCAAAACAACTCCTTAGTGGTCCATTACCATTCCCTGAGACACCACTGAGCAAGCTGTTCAACAGCAAATGGCATGGGGAATACATAACATAAAAATGTCCTGCTGCATTTCCAAGGGTAGTATACTACTATATATGAATTATGTATCAATATGATAAATATAGTCATTACTTTTCAACTACTTAGAGAGTTTGGGTTAAACCAGTGAATATGCAACTGAAAAGAAAACAAATTAACAGATGTATAATGGGCTGATGTTTGATGTCCATAAATACACAAGAATTCCAAAGCAAAGGCAAGTGTGTACAAAATAATTTATTACAGCATAACATATGTTGGCAATATTTTACAGTGAGTTTTCCATTCAACAGTTTTGAATCTAAATAGATGACACACAAAAGAGAATTTTAATTAGAACAGTTTATTTGTCTTAATAAAATCCCCTCTTCGTGAATTCATATTTGCCTTAGAGGGGCTAGTTAATATTACTGAAATTATTTACACTGCAGTGGAATAAAAACAAAACTGAATGAATGATTCCATTACAGTTTCCAGAAAATGGATTTTCTGTACAAGCCACAGTATAGTTATATTTTGATAGCAGTTCTTTATAGAATGTAAAGCTGTCATATGTAGCCATTTTGTCCAGCATTATGCTTTAAATAGGTATATTAGATTCCAACTTCCATTTTCATGTCGTGTATTTAATAGTTAACGCACCAGAATAAAGAAAAAGATTCATTGTGATTTGTAGTCATCCTCTTTGTGCTCCCTTGAACAGTTTTTAAATATTAAACACACTCCTCACATACTGCTTGCTTTGCAGCACCTAAAGCAATAGCATTTAGGCATGAGAAGTGCTGACACATTGGCCATAAATTCACAACTAAGACTTTAAATGGAGGTAATACAGTAAACTTAGCAGTGAATTTTTAGGATGTAGAGGGAAACTGTATCCCCCATTACTGTACCTTATGCATTTACCCAATATTGGAGCAGCTTTTTTAACTTAAGTGTCAGTAAGTGAACAGATGGGGAGAAATCAGAAGTGACAGAAAGAAGGGTAAGATGGAACAACAACAACAAAAAACCAAAACAGACAACAGTATTAAATTCATTGCATTTTCAGGGAGTTGCTTGAGAATACTCAAACAGAAAATGTTAAACTGATCATAAACTTAAGAAATAATAGTTATGGAACACAAGGTAGATAGAATACAGTTTTCAAAAACCCTTTGTTTTTATACAAACCTAATCTTCATATCCATCAACACCGGTTCCATAAGACACACACCTTACAAAAACATGCAAACCGCCAACATTCACTGTGCTTCAAAAGAAACCAAACTGAGCAAAGATTAAAAAATAAAATTAAAAAAAAATCCCAAGAACAACAGTAGAAGATGAAGAGGGTAATTCAAGCAGCACTTCCATCTTAATCTGCTAAAGATGCTCAAAAGATAATTTATTAACAAGATATGATCACATTCATATGTATATGCAATGACACTTGTGAAAGCAGTCTAACATCCATCATTTTTCTTTTTGTGAAGGAGGGCTGATGGATTATTAAAAGACTTAAAACTGTACAAGTATAAACATGAAAAATGCTGATTAAAGATCATGTTTACATAAATATTGGCAGTTTTTGTTGGGAAGAACAAAAATAACTAATAGTATACTCCATTTCATTAAGCTAACCAAATATTTCATTTTAGACCTGTTAAAGATATTAAAATGCAACCTGGAAAAGTAACCCTGATCCGTATCCAGCCAGCATGTAATGACAGTCAGAGTTTTGTATTTGTGTGTAGGTATGTAGGCACACACACACAAGGCTTGCATATGCTACTTCATATTTCATTAGACAGTAAGTCGTGGTTAATGGCTGTATGATTCACAGATGCAATGCTGCTATCATCCTCGTTTGTGGCAGGCATAAAGGCAGATGTAAAAGGAAACAGTTTATGACACGCTGCTTGATATTCTTCACATTGAGTGTGGCAACTTCCAAAACTGCCGTCAAGCAATGCCTCAAAAACCTTGGTTAATGTCTACAGAAAGAAAAGGAACAGTTAATAAATGTGATTTAGTCATCTTAATACTACAGAAATGTGCCTTTAAATTTTACTAATCTGAACAAACACAGGTATTGTGTTGGTGTTCAGATGTAATTACTTTTTTCAAAGTTCAAAAACCTCACTCTTCTGAATATTAATTTATCATGACATATAAAGCATGTATATTATCATACAAGTATGCATTATTTTATACACTTGTCTCTCAATACTGTATTTTTTACCTTCACATTTTTGTCTCTCATGTTTTTATCCAATCTAGTAGCCACAGCAATTGCTTTTTCTTGCCTTGATTTGTCCAGAAAATACATCATTTTTGCACCTTATCACAAAGAAAAAGAAAGCACAACACTGAGATAACAGCATTACCAAATGCAGTGCTACATATACAGACACATTGAATCCTGTACAATTACTAGGAGAGAGTAACCATATTCCCATAATAACATGTGAAGAGAAAGTAGAACTTGGAAAACATCCAGTAAGATGTCTAAAAAGATGAAAAAAATAGAACATCACAGCTGAAATAATCAGGAGCAAACATCTGCTGAGATACCTGTACTTGACTTCCCAAATCCTGAACCTGCTCAAAGAGAAAAGGGTGCTAGTATTTCTCTCAAGATGCTGTTCTGAAACAGAGCTATTCTAACTCTTCCTCTAAGCAAGGCAATCAGTTCTCTGGAGCTGATTTTCTCCAGTGAACCCCTGACAGAGCTTCGATAACTTTTGCAAACTAAGTGAGATTAGTACTGGAAATTGAAAAAAATCAAGTTTTCTTAACTCCAGCAGGTATTCATAACTTTTCTACAGAAGTAATATGAATTTGTCATATTTGCACATTTTCATTGTTGCCTACAGAGCAGAAGAAGAAAGAAGTTTGTCATTCTATTTTTATTCATGCTATTGCTACTTGTGACAATATCTCTGAGACATTCCAGTTGAATAGAAAACAGGAGGAGAAACACTGCTTTAAACATGTAGGATTTTTATAATTACATTTGCTAGACGTTTTTGTTTTGTTTCATATTTTCTCATTATTTCAACATTTAAGGCTGAAACAGAAGAGGTGACATTGCTTCCATGCTTAAGCTACCAAATCCACTATAGGTGTTCTGCTATTAGACTTCAGAGAGGTAAGCAGCAGGTTCCTTATGCATCTAATGCACAAAGTAAGTTGTGTAGGGATTTTTTTGTTTTGTTTGCTTTAAGAGGTACAAGCAGGCAGAAAAAAAAAAGTAAACAGGCAAGTTTCTGGCTCTTTCCCATTGATGTATAATGAAGAAATTGATTGGTGACATGAATCACTGAAATCAACTCATTTGCAAAAGCTCTGTAAAGTTAAACAAACCTGAAAGTTGGTGCTGAATGGAGGTAGCATTGTGTTTGAGAAACTCCTCATTAAAACTTTCCAAATTTTTATTGACAAAGATTTTCTGCATTTCTTGAGTTAGGACCTTGCTCACAATTTCTGGGAGGTTACTATGGTCAGATACTGGAAAGGGGCAGGGTAAGAGGGAGAGATGAAAAAAAAAATACTTTTAGATAACAATTATCACTGCAAAACACTTTTTTTTCTAATTCACAAATTTGTGCCCAGAAACAAATTTCAGATCAACAGTATTGCAAGTCAACACTTCACTATACAGAAAACAAATCTGTCAGATCGATTACATTTTGAAAAATGTTTGTTGCAAACACATACACGCTCTGATGAAAACATATGCTACCCATCAGAGTGATTTTCAATCACATATCTGTGAATGAAGTCAGCAAGAAATATTCAACCAGTTCCTCTTTACACTGTCTTATGTATAGTTTATCACCCTAAAAAATTTAAGACATGACATTTAGTCTGATAAGCTGATATATACCACAAAAGGAAACACTTGGTTTGTTAATGCTTCTTCTGGGGAAAT
Source organism: Phasianus colchicus (assembly GCF_987193195.1). Taxonomy (NCBI): domain Eukaryota; kingdom Metazoa; phylum Chordata; class Aves; order Galliformes; family Phasianidae; genus Phasianus; species Phasianus colchicus. The sequence continues at coordinate 167,145,482 of NC_143436.1, read as the reverse complement.
CTCATTATAGCCTTCCAATATTTGAAGGGAGTGTATAAACAGGAGGGGGAACAACTGTTTACAAGGGTGGGTAGCAATAGGACAAGAGGGAATGGCTTTAAACTGAGACAGGGGAGGTTTAGGTTAGATGTTAGGAGGAAGTTTTTCGCTCAGATGGTGGTGACGCACTGGAACAGGTTGCCCAAGAAGGTTGTGGATGCCCCATCCCTGGAGGCATTCAAGGCCAGGCTGGATGTGGCTCTGGGCAGCCTGGTCTGGTGGTTGGCGACCCTGCACATAGCAGGGGGGTTGAAACCAGATGATCACCGTGGTCCTTTTCAACCCAGGCAGGCCATTCTATGATTCTACAATTTAAGAAATTTATAAACTCTATGGTGCTTGTTCAGTTTCTATTCTTTGTAACTTTTTTTTTTACATTATTTTTTAATAGGCTTCTAAAAATCAAACTCGTTGCACGTAAAAAGAAGAACATGCATTTACAGAATTTCATTTTAGCTCTATAAATGCATTACAAATGCATTTATATATGAATTATTCATACAAGCTCTTTGCTATGTGTATTTTCTGCTACCTAACACAAGAAGCTCACAGCACATTCTTAAAACATCTAGGAATTTCAAGGGACTCTGGAACACCTCCTTCTCTGTGAAATCCAACCAGTGACTTACTGGGTCCACCTGCTGGATTAATACAGGAAGAAGTAAATAAAATTCATGTATATTGTATCCTGCATAGCAAAACCTGTGCTTTCTTAGGTATTGCCTAGAAAAACAAACCATTCATTTTTGTCTTGACTTTTGTTTGTGTTTCAAGAGTATATTTACACATGATAAAAACATGTATTTATGTATTCATTCACATTACCTCCTATATCCTTATACATACATATGTACGTACTTCCTATACACATACCAGCTTTAGAGAATTTAATCAAGCACTCATGAAGCCATGGATTATTACTGTTGATAGCAAAAGCTCTTTTGACAGACTGTAACATTAACAGAAACTTTCCTGTGGGAAGGGAAAAAAAACAAAAGCATATTGAGATTAAAAATATGCAACTTCTAGTTCTCTGTATTAGCTAGTGTTTTATTTAGTACATCCAGCTAAAACATTAGAAATATCAAGGTCTACAGAGAAATCAAAAAGATTTACTTTTTGCACTTAAACTTCTTAAGAATACAGAAATTGCTATAGATCAAACTGACAAAACTAATAGATAATGCTTCTGTTTGGTTTTGTGTTCCCCTAAAATCACACTATGGATATATTTCTGTAGCATTCATCGGGGTATGCTAACACTTATTTTCCTCTTAGCATTTTGTATTGTATATGCCTCATGATTTCTGGATATCACGTGGGTCCCTGCTTCAGTCAGTTAAGGAATTATCTGTTTCAGGACATTTTGGACAACAGTTAACAGGGGAATTGGATTAGATGGCCCTCAGAGGTAGAGGTCCCTTCCAACTCTAAGGATTCTATGATTCTAGAACAGTCAGATAACACAGGTCACAGTGAAGAATTAAAAATTTGTAGAGCAAAAAAAAAAAAGTAAGCAATACTTTACCTTTTCTAAAGTATATTTCAAATGCTAATAAATGGGTGTCTATGTTATCTCCAATAAGATTCTTAAGTGGAATAAGGAATTTAATGGCTTCTTCTAATGGATTTTCTGCCTGTTAACAAACACACAATGAAAGTAAAGAATACAAATAAATGTTTGACACAATCTACCAACAATAGTTTGTTATTCAGAGCATTTAAACAATCAGAGGCCAAAGGTGAAGTGTTCAGGCACTATTCAAACAAAATTCAGAAAGCTAAGATTTCAGAGTGTGTACTCATGACTTCATATTGACAAAGGCAACAGCAGTGCTAACAGGCACCACTCATGTAGCGCAATTGGTTATGGTCTAAGTTAGCAGGTAAAAAGAAACTATGACTGCCTCAGACAAAAAGGTTAAACTTCTGAAAGTTACTTTGATAAAGGAAAATTCTTTGTGCTTAAGGAAATACTGATTCTGTCTTCATACTTTGTGGACTGCAATTATTCCTGTTAATTATTTTCCCTTTCTGCTGTATGAAAATTAACAGTACATTGGGCAAGAATCATCTTTTTGTTCACAATCTTAGTGGAAGATGGCTTGCTATTGGAAGGACCAAGATTTAATGCAATAATATAGAATTAACATAGAATTTCAATTTATCAGAGACAAAAACTACCATTCTTCAGTATAAGTAGACTATAAAAGGTATCTTTGCTCGCAGAAATGATTTTACATAAATTGATGAACAATTTTAGAAAAACTTGACAATCAATCTGTATTATAGGTTTGTTAAGATAATGACCCAAAGGTAACAAAGACACCATGCTAACCCTTTCCAGTTTTTCAGGAACTAATTCTTCCCTAGGTCCACTAGTTTCCTCTTCCTCTTCATCTCGCTTTTTCTTTTGATTCTTTTGCTGTCTCTCTCTTTCTGCATGCTTTCTTTCCTCTTCAAGTTTTGCTTTCTTCTGTGCTCTTCTTTGCTTGCTAAGCATCTTCTTCAGTTCTTTGGCTGAGAGATTTTCTATAGATTAAGTAACAAAGATAGTAATTATTTCATTAAGATGTGTGTCTCAAACACCACTCAGGAATTTGAGTGAGCCACTATGCTCTTCCATCCATTTTGATATACTTTTACTTGCCAGAGTATCATATCACTGCAGCATCCAACTTTACTACTGGGTTACAACACAACACTTGATCTTGCTTATTTACTCTATGAAAATTGTTAAAAAAAAAAAGAAAGATTAACTACAGGAAGTTGTTAAATCCATGTGACATATTTATTTGTCATAGAAAATGAATAATGACTTTGAAAGGTAATACTGAGCTCATGCATTGACTGTGGCTCAGCTTCTTTCCAACTTTCTGTCTAAAGCATCCTGACTGTTTTACACTTCAACTTAAAACAAGCCTGTTACTTTAACGTGTCTGATCCACATACAGACTTGATAATAGCCTTCATTTCCTACATGTCATCATTATAGCTAAATGGATGCAAGCAACTGGTATAGTTTGAATGTAAAATTTCTGATATGTGTTAAATATTGCCATTATAGGAGACTTCATGCTGTTTGATGGGTTCAGATTTATAAATGAAGAACACACAAAAAACAGGATTTCCTACAGGCTCATATAGAAGTGAGAAGCCTTCACTCTTCCCCACTCCCACTTCAGCTGGAATTACACTAATTTCCATTTGGTCTTCTGTCACATTTCACAGATAACAGGATTTGCACAGATAACGTGGCAAGGAACAGAAGAACAAGCTACTGAAGGACATAAATGTTTTTTGTGGCAATGGCATCACATCATCTACTGGGCCCATCCTGGGGCCAGCCACCATTGAGATGGTGGAGCAAGAAAAAAAATATTTTCCCCATTCATTCTTCCCCTGTGGATAAACCTACTAAATTTCAACTCAGCACACATATGAACTACATGACTTAACAGTCTTTCTCACTTCAATTTTTATTATATACTGCTATATTATATACAGAATCAAAATTAAAGTCAGAGAGAAAAATGATGCAAGTTGAACTGTGCTGTGAAATGTGACTCTTTTTATGTGCACTTCATACATATGAATAAAGAGGGAAAGAACTCATTCACCTCAATAAAAGGTAAGACTCAATAAAAGCCAACACAAAATGGCATTTTGGGATTAACTAAACGTTGTTTTCTTTTTGTTTTGTTGTTTTTTTTTTTAATTTCCATGTCAAATATCCTTCCCTTTGTAAAAAGCTAAGTATTAATTTAATCTCTTTTGTCAACTACTATTGCAGAGTTGACAGTCACAAAGACTGCACAAAAGAACAAGCAACTATTTTCTTAAGATAAAAAATTCTTCATAAATCACTTGTCATTGAATACTCTGACATTCATGCCATGCACAACTGATTTCCAAAGGTAATCTGCATTCTCTTTAAACATTAGTTTCAAATGAATTCACAAGTGTATTACTTGTGCTAATACACACTTGTCCATGTATTTTTTGGCCCCAAAATTATATGAGAAATGATAAATGTAATGCAATGCTAACTAGCATTACTATAATGTAATACTACAAAATCTATAAAGATAAAATACATGTTAAAATATAATTCTTACAGCAAGTCAGACTGCTTTCCCACCATATCTATCCATTATGTTTCATAATTCACCAGTTATTGACACTTATCTTCTGTTTAAATTGATAAATGGCTGAATTCAATTTGATTTTCCTCTTAAGGTTCTGAAATACTGCTCCTCTCTCAAATACTCTAGTTGCAGTTAGGTTCATTCACACACTGGTTTTACAATATGATGTGGGGAGAATAGAGGGGAAAAAAAGCTGTACTGTGTTATCTATGATTTCTTCCCAGTTACTGATCAAATAGTAAGCAACAGAAATGGAACAAGGCATTTATCTTACAACTCACTAATTCTATAGCACATAACTTATATAGCTTAAAAAGCTTTTACTTTTCATACACATATGAGCCTCCGTTATAGTCTAGATACCTGAATTCACTTCTTGTTCTTTGCTTTCATTGGTAAGAGGATTATCATGAAGCTTCAAGTAGATTTCAATTGCTGATCGAGCAGCTTTGAAGTAGAAGGCATGTTTCCTGAGCACATCTTCTAATCTCAAAAGGTCTACATAGGCACGAAGAGTCATCTTTCTCATGCAGTATGTGTGGAAGTCAAATTGATCATCCGTTATCTCAAAAAAATGCTTCAAGGAGGGGAAAAAAAGGAAACCAAGTCTAAGGCATTTCCCTGGCTTACTCTATTTTTTAAATAAATGGAGATAAAATTATAACTGATACTACAGGCATTATTTAACAAGCATAAAACTATTCTTATAATACTGACAATCCAAGAGAATCTGTCAGTAGGAAGAATAAACCTAGGAAAATCTCATTTTGTTTGCAAAAACGATAACAATAATGTTCAAAGGCTTAGGCATTCTTTAAAAGCCAATTGAAATATGATTGCTCTTATTAAAAAGCAATTAGCAAAAAGACAGCATGAAGTTAGTGTAAAAGTAGTAGGTAAGAGACATAACGTTTTATATTGAATCCTTTTCACTATTTCACAACAGTTTTGCACATAATAGATAACAGATGTCATCCTTAGCTATTACAATAAATCACCAAGAATTAACCTGTTTTAGAAATTTTTAGAAAACTTGTATGCAAAGAAAACTGTGCTGTTCACAGCTGCAAATATCTTTATTAACAGGAAAAAAATAAAGTGTTTTTACCTACTTACCCTTTCTACTTCATGACATTTTTTCAAGGCTTCACCATATTTCCCTAGCCTTTGATAAGCTGCAGCACATTCAGTCTGGAACCACATACACTGCATCTCATTTAGGTTTTCCATAGCAGAAGTCCCTTCCTAAAATAAATGTTATTATCACTTTTTGCCATTATAGTTTACCATCTTTTTTCAAATATGACTACTACAGCTTGTCAGTAGGAAACGACTTGCAATACCGTGCAGAATGGATGTAACATCTCCATAGCTGAGAACTCTACTAGTGATGCCTTCATGCTTCTCAAGTTACAGAGGGATACATTCAAATGACTTTAAAAAATAATTGTCTGAAGCAGATTAGTGTCTCAACATATCATTAAAATTAACTCATGCTTACATATACAGTCCTACAAAAAAGCACCTATATACTTACTGCTTCATCACATAATATGAATAATTTTAGTATTTTAGAACTCGTTTGTTAGCCTTACAAAAGCTATTTGGATTCATACTTCATACTTTTTCATGGGAAGTATTCTTTATAAATTTGATATTCAAGACCAAGAACAAATTGGAAGCACGATCCAAATATCAAGAACACCAGTCACTGAAATCAGAACATTTTATGACAACACAAAGAAAATCCCATTCAATTCATAATATTCAAATATTTAGGAACAGATCTATCCTATCTTACTACTGGTATCTATGCACTTCCTGGCCTTGCCTTCACACAAGCATACATAGTGACTTCACAGAATACCAGAATGGCTTGGATTGGAAGTGTCCTGTAAGATCTAGTTTTAATCCTCTTGCTTGGACAGGATTGCCACCCATTAGATGTAGCTACCCAGGGCCTCATCCAACCTAGTTTTGAATGCATCCAAGGATGGGGCATCCACAACCTCTCTAGGCAACTCATCTCAGTTCCTCATCACATCCTCAATGAATAATTTCATCCTAATATAACATTTAACCTAAATCTCCCTTTTTTAAATTTTAGAACTATTCCCCAATGTCCCACTGGTATCAGACCACATAAGAAGTCAGTCTCCTCCCTGTTCATAAGCTCCCTTTAAATTCTAGGAGGCTGCAACAAGTTCTTCCCTGAGCCTATCCTTCTCTGTGCTAAACAAGTCCAACTCTTTGAGCCTGTCTTCATAGGAGAGGTGCTCCAATCCTCTCAATCACCTTTGTGGCTCTCCTCTGGACCTGCTCCAACATGTCTTTCTTATGCTGGGGACCCCAGGCCTGAATGCAGTACTCCAGGGGGGTCCTCACAACGGCAGACTGAAGGGAGACCAACCACACCCATCATCCTGCTGGCCACCCCTCTTTTGATGCAGTCCAGGATACAGTTGGCTTTTTGGGCTGCAAGCGCACCATGTTTGCTCATATTAAGTTTCTCATCCACCAGAACTCCCAAGTCCTCGAGAGCATCCCTGCAGGGAAGGAGTTCTCTCAGTCTGTACACATACCTAGATTACTGTGATTCACATGCAACACTTTGCTCTTGGCCTTGTTGAACCTCATAGGGTTCATGCGGGCCCATTTTTCAAGCTTGAATCTCATCCCTTTCTTCTGTTATATCAAGTGTTGTCTTGATACACTTGCTAAGAGTGTACTCAGTCCTATTGAGCTTTAGCAGTCAAGTTTCAAATGGCTCCCAGAAATACTGAGGAAAGTTTAGATTCATGTTCAAGTTTTTTCATACTTAAGAAGAATTAAAGAGCCTAACTTACATACATGTTTTAGGAAACCCTACCAAGAAGCTGTCTTTCACAGTCAGTTACACAAATAATATTAAAACCCAGGCATGATGAACCTAAATTTTATATAAATATAAAAACTACTTACTACATTTAAACTGTTTGCCCTGCTTTTTATAAATGGATCTGCCTTATAAAATTGTAGTCTGCAGCACTAGTTTTAATGAATGAAATGTTCAAGTCCAAATTACATCTATGCAATATAATTAAGTCATAATGAATGTAGTAGCTTGCACATTCCTGTGCAGTTAGCTCAAATTATATTATTGGCAAATGGCAGATTTTGCAAACAAGGTATTCACTGGAGGCATTTTCAGAGAGATACTTCAGAAGTATGTCACTACAGAAGTACTTCTGGACAAGTACCTCTGAACAACCATTTTCTCAAAATTTACTGTCTCTTCACAGTTATTTATCACTAAGTGCAAGCTATGACATGCATTATTTTAAAAATGGACACTTGAAAAAAGATAACTTCCTGATTTTAGTCAAAAATTAAGACTTACACTAGCAAAGTTAAACAAGAACTGCCAGAGGCAAACAAAACCTCCCTTCACCATAACAGGAAACTTACCCTAGTGAATTTAGAACACATCTCTTCTGCATCTTTCACCATATTTGCTCGCAGCATGTATTTAGCACATTTAGAATTGATAAATCTGTCAGCAGTATCCAAAGATTGTGCTTCATCCATCCATTTGGCAGCTTCCTTCAGGTTACCTACATGCTGTTGGAAGAAAGCAGTTAGGGAGAAATTAAATAACTAAATTTCAAGATAAACTTTATATTGACCAACTTTTGAAATCTATAATTACTGGTATTTCTCTTTCAGGAGTAACAGAGACAATATTCCTCTGCTTGTCCCCCTCACTCTCACACCACATTTATAAATATTTTTTAAGAACATCAATTTGCTTTAAGCTGTGACTCACTTTAGCAAATCTAAACAGAGTAGAGGGCTTTTCATTTTCTGACTGACTGCACAGTGCACAAGAAGAAACCTACACGAAAGGCAATACTCACAGTGCTATCCACACATTCACACCAGTTTCATGGGGCTTTTTTGTTGTTTTTTTTTAATTTAAAACCTATATACTCCACATGTCCAAATTCACTTTTTACCTTGTAAATTTTTGCTTTTAAGTAGAATAGTTCTATTAATGTTGGAGTGCTTGCAATTGCAGCATTAATGTAATCCAAGGCCAAAGAACACTGGCCAAGTTTGTCAAAGTGCTGTGCCAGGAAATACCGAACCCAGAGCAGCGTCGTTGGAGGCTCTCTCTCTCCATTTTCTGGAACAAAACAGAAAAGGTTTCATTAACCAATTAAGACTGAACACAGCACTTGAAAAACATACAAAAAAACAAATCGTAGCAAATTATCAAGTATTTCCTATAATGCTTTCATTCACTAAACATTCATTATTACATCCTTCTCCTGCAAAAAAAGTTTCAGCATTACAACAATTCTTCTTAACTGCCATAAACAGTAATTACATCATAATTAAGACAAGAACCAATATATAGAAACTTACCACATGGACCAAAAAGATCACATGTTCTCAAAGACGCTTCGTAACCAGTAACAAGTTCTTGGATTGTAGAGACCTGCATATAAAAATAGCAACTTAACTTCAGCTTTACTGTTGTGTATATGTACATTAACACACTGAAAAAATACCTGGGCAAAATGTGAGAAGCTATTCTAAAATAATTACTCAATTTAAAAAAATACTGTAGGTATCATCACATGACTTTATTTCACTTTCAGAAAGTATCTTTGATCACATTTTAACTGGGGATATTGCAGAAAGCAGGTGTAATCTTTGGCAGAATACTTACAGGGGAAAATGTATTTGATCAGTATCCTTCACAAGTTACACTTTAAAAATTTTATTTATTAAGGTATAAGGCCTCAAATGTCCAAAGTGAGCCAAATGAAACATGGTGCTTCGGAAAAGGATGGGCAGAATAATGAAGATATGGGCCAGGTTGTTTTAGTTTTCTTGCAAATGATAGGCACTGCTAAAGATTTATTATTTTATTATTAAAAAGGCATTGCTGCTTGGAATACTGAGTGCATCCCTTTTACATACCCTCTATACACTGATTAAGGCAAACACCTTCTGAAACCATGCCTTGTTAATAGTATCATTACTCATTCCAAAGCTAAAGACTCAAAGTTCACTCTTAGTTTTAGTCTCAAACTACTAAAGTTTGAAATTTACAAGTGTTAGTATCTATGCTTTTCATGATAAAGAACTATTCCAGAAGCAGATCCATGGCTTATAAGTGTCACTTTGGATTTTTAAGCATTTTATCATTCAGCCTGTTGGGTTGCAACATCTGAGATGTGCCTGCCATACTTAGCAAGCAGATAAAGCCTCTTAAAGAAACAAGAACAGTACTAACAAAGGAAGAACTATGACCCATGTATGTATACCCAAAATGCTGATGGGAAAATGAGATCTTGAAAAATGAGATCTGGCTGTAAACATAATAGGATAACAGCTACATTAACCAATCAAGTCAAACTTATAGGTTATAAAAACCTAAATCAAGAGGTAAAAAAATAAGATGATCCTACATTAAAAATATGTAGTTACAAGAGTAAAATGTGGAGAGAGCAGAATTACAGAAGTAGGATTTGTCAAAGCACCGTCAAATCACCACTTCATGATGCACTTGGGGAGGAGCAGGAAGGGGATGGAAATGAACTTTGTTCCAGAAGACCAAAGTTTCCAGAAAATCAAAGCAGCGCAGTAGGCAAGAAATGGTGTTTGAAAGAGCAGAGGTGTCAGGCTCAAGTTACATGCAGCCAATGTAAATGTCTCAAAAAACATAAAGCATTATGTATAAGCAGATATACACGTTCTAGAAAGCTCTGGGCAAATCTCATAAGAGTTTCTGGTAACAAAAATCTCATAAAATACAATAAAACATGACTAGACTTCAAATAATTACCAGATTATAAAGAAACGGTAAGAAATCACAAATACATGGACAGAGGCAAATAACTTCATTAAGCTGTTCCCTGGTCTCGGACATCTGTTTGCTAAAAGAAACCTCCAGCACTCTCAGAATATCTTTGAAGACTGTCTTCCCTGAAATGAACTTACATGCTGAAGTAAGCAGCTACTGTAGCAGGATTCTAGTACAGACACAACAGAGTGCTGTTCTCTTGCTGCTTTTCACCACAACATCAGAGTATTCCCACACTTCTCTTCATCTGACTGTTAACAAACTTAAGTATCTCTCAGTTTTGCTAGATCTCAAGTGAACTGTGTGAAGGGAGAAAAAGACCCCTTCACCTTTAGAAGCCAGATTGCCAAATTTTAAGTATCAGTTTTTCTTCTTCTGCAAGCAGATTGAGTGTACAACTGGATAGAGACCATGTTACCACCAAAAAGTATATTTCCCTGACTCCAAGGTATACACGTAGCTAGACTCTGCTTTGGGTCACAGCTGGTGGTGTTTCCAGTAAAATCATGATTTTACTCCCTGTTTTGTGCCAGTGTAGAAACGATCCACTGCCAGCAGTGGGCAAAGGACAGGCAGTACTGTACAGAAGGGTCACAAGTCAGTGTACAGTAGAAGTGAAAGGAAACCCTCTAATCTTGAAGTGACTGACAATACCAAGTGACACCATGTCTTAACAAATGCCAAGTTCTTCCAAATTCAGAAATCTCTTGTGGTTTTGGGTTCCAGGCTCCAGTGCTGGAGGTTTTATGAGGAAAGCTGGTTTGAGAAAACACTGCAAGGATCTGAAAAACACTGCAAGGATTCAGTAAAAGCAACAACTATAAAACTGCAAGACCGGCGATTAAAGTATTATAGGTATTCTTGATGAAAACAGTATCATGTTTCTCATGACTCACAAAACTTTTTATTTTCTTTTTTATTTTAATGCTGTTTTGCCTCAGTCTCTTCCTAGCAATTTAGGAAGCTGTTTTCTGGTCCATGGGCTGCTTCATAGAACTAGTCTGTATGCTAGAATCATCACTTCTATCCTAAAGTATTCCATTATTTCTAAGCAATGCAACATTCTTCATAAAAATCATATTAGAATTTCTGAAAAACAGAAGTCAAACTGAAATACCTGGAAATAGCACAGTACTCATCCTGATTAATTTCAAATAGCACTCTCCCAGAAAAAAAAAAATCACATTTATCCTTCCCATGCATCTGAGAAAGTATAAGTTATTACAAAAAGTATCTTAAGTCATCAACAAATCTCCTGTTCTGCTATGACAAGAATGGATCTAATTCTACAGCTGGGCCCAAATACTGGAGAGACTACACCTACATACTACTGGTGGAAATGCATCTTTACCTACCAAAGAAGCCTCTGGATACAATCAAAATTCAAACCTCACACTTTTCCATTGGTTGCTACCTACCACATTAGTATCATTACAGAAGAACAATGAACTAAGAAGCACGAATCCAAAAATGGGAAAAACTCATTTCCCTTTCTGCAGCTTATGTCTGTATTAAATCTGCATGTGCTCACAAAGCAATATATATTTTGCAATAATCCTGAAAGTTCCCCACACCTACTTGAAGCAAAGATTCCACAAAGATCAGAGTGGCCTTTCTGTTCAGTTCCATGCAATTTATTTCCATTGCGAGGATTTTTTCCGCTAGCAAAACTGGAGTCAATTTCTTCAATTAAGTATTTAAGGAAAAGAGTGAGACTGCAATAAATACCTACTTATCAACATTTTAAGTTAAATGTGAGCAACAAGAACACAACTCACTCTAACACCAATTCTGAATTACCTTCCTGTGAGCACTAGCTTTTGTATTTTTCTATTTTGTCCCCTCTTTGTAACAGACTACAAGGCCTAAGGGAAAACTGTTTTCCAAATAAATGGCTGATGGCTAGAATTCTTTTACTGTCACTTGCAACTATTATGGTGGTACCTTTGGCCAGCCATTAAATGGAAATCTGTGCCATGCACTATATAATTTTCCTTTAGGCAGAGCAAAAGAGGACATCATATGCAGGAACAATGATATGGGGATGAAAAATGCAATGTTAGGGCTACGGTAGCTTAAATTCTATTTTCTTATTATTTTTTCTTCAGGTTAAGTTGAATGAAATGACAAACAGAAGTAAAGAAGAACATGTTAAGGAAAGATTTTTAAGAGGCAAACATATAGAACAAATGAGAAGTGATGTATGCAATGGAAGATGATGAAACAGCCCACTAAAAGTAGCAAATACTTAAGTTACTAATACAGGACATTAGTTTTTCAAAATCAAAAAGCATCAAACTCTACGGTTCATTACTAAGAAAGTCAGATTACTAAATTAATTGCGTATCTTCTTATTGCAGCAGCCAGGTGAGATATTTTAACAGACTTCTCTTTCAAATAAAACCATCAAAAGAATAATTCTATTTCATTCTTCAATGAAGTAACTATAAGAAAAGGAACTGAATATAATTACCAGTGCCAACTAAGTTTCAGTTACTGCCACTGTAAATCAGTACAAACTTATCAACACTCCTAGTGCACAGATTAAAAGCTGCTAAAGGCAGTTTCAGAAGCAACCCAAACATTTAACATTTGGCACTGGCTCGCATCCTTGTAATTTGAATTCCTTGGAACATGTTTAGTTTTTCTCTACTGTTCTCAAGAAATTTTCTCCTAATTATTTCTAGAATTATACATCTTTTTTGCTTCTGTAAAAGTTTCATTACTTGATAAATCTTACTTAGCTGTTACTTAGTATGCTTATGTAGGAGCTACCTCAAGTGCACACTCAGGTATTACAAGAGAGAGAATTGGGAAATGCCTTCTGCATGCTTAGATCCCAGCTTGAATTTATCCAGTGATTTTAATGAGGTTAACTTTTTCTTCTCCTTTAAGCTACAGGCTTGGGCAGAGTGGCTGGATGACCGTGAAGAGGAAAGGGACCTGGGGGTGTTGGTTGATGCTCAGCTGAACATGAGCTGACAGTGTGCCCAGGTGGCCAAGAGGGCCAACAGCATCCTGGCCTACATTAGAAATAGTGAGGCCAGCAGGAGCAGGGAGGTGATCATCCCTCTGTACTCAGCACTGGTGAGGCCGCACCTCGAGTACTGTGTTCAGGTTTGGGCCCCTCACTACAAAAAGGACATTGAGGCCCTGGAACGTATCCAGAGAAGGGCAATGAAACTGGTGAGGGATCTGGAGCACAAATCTTATGAGGAGCAGCTGAGGGAGCTGGGATCGTTCAGTCTAGAGAAGAGGAGACTCAGGGGAGACTTTATTGCTATTACTCTACCACTTCCTGAAGGGAGGTTCTGATGAGGAGGGGTTTGGCCTCTTCTGCCAGGCAACAAACAGGACCCGGGGAAACAGCTGTACCAGAGGAGGTTTAGGTTAGACATAAGGAAGAATTTTTCAGAGAGTGGTCAGGCACTGGAATGGATGCCCAGGGAGGTAGTGGAGTCACCATCCTTGGCAGTGTTCAAAAGGCATCTGGATGAAGAGCTACAAGATATGGTTTAGAGGCTTGTGGTAGCAATGGTAGTAGGAGGACAGCTGGACTAGATGATCTTGTAGGTCATTTCCAATCTTGCAATTCTATGAGTCTATGATTCTAAGCAGCTGCACACTCCACTGCAATCAATCCTAAACTAGCAAGTAGCAGCTTTAAGATGATGCTGCTTTCCCAGAGATAAGTCCAATCCTGCCTCTATGTCACATGCACAAGCATCTGAAATTTCAGTGTTTGGAACGTACATTACTTTTCAAAGAGAATTTGATGGATGCTACAAGTCTGAGACCCCACAACAGGGCCAGAAACTTCTACATATGGGAAGGCTCTGGCTAGTCCATTCAAAAATTGCCATAAAGGGCTAAAGGAGGAAAAATTAGCCAACAATTCTTCAGCTTCCAGTCGCTGATCCAGCACGGCTTAATTTGCTCTATTTTTCCACCTTAGCAGTTACAGCAGAAAGTTTTGTTAAAAAAAACTTAAAAAAAACTCTTGAACTCACCTGCCTCAAGAAGCTTAAATTATGCTGTAAGAAAAAGACGAGTTTCTCTATTCAAATAGAATTTTGTAGCAGTACTTCGAATGGAAAAAGAGCCAGAAGCGTAGGCGCTTCTCATTCCTTATCTACAAAACCAAACATGCGCCCACTGCCTTCAAGGCACTCAACTCAGCTGAATTGCATAAAACCCCAGGTAGCAAGAAAAACAGTAGTAATATCCAGGAATCAGAATTGTCTTAGCATTACTAAGTATTTTTCAAATAGTTAGCAGCCTGAAAGGTCAAACATTGTGTTCCGGCACAAGTATTGTATTTCTAAGTGGAAATTCCTTTCATGTCAGAGGCAGGTGTTACACAGACCATTTCTGAACACTGGTATACAGACAATTTCAGTCAACTGTAACCCCTCATGAGGAAGGGGATAGGCTGTTGCCAAGCTTTTCAAAATGAGGGAGTAATTTCAAAGAATAATCTTCCCCAATACTGATGAAGCACTCTGCTTTAGCAAGAAGATTTCTACTGCAGAAGGACCTGAGGAAGAGGGAAAAGGGCAGGTAGAAATGGATAGAGAAACCAGTTGTGAAATTGTTCATCATCATAGGATGAAGACAGTCTTCTTTGCTTGAAATGAACTCGGATGTTTCCCAAGATAGAACCTCACAATCTGTCTCCTATGTCAAACTGTGACAACTCCTTATGACTTAAGACATCAACGTGAGTGGTTTTCATCACCAGAAAAGTTGTTTTCTCAGCTCATTCCAAAGATCCACAGTGGGAGGACTGCATAACTAACTTGCAAGAGCCCTATTCCTGCATTTTCTTTTAATGTGAAAGATACATATAAGAAAGAAAAAGCATGTGCGTCATATCCAAAGACTATGTTATATGTAAACTTGAAGTTCTGGAAATCTGTCCTGTAAACTTGGAATTGATCAACTTTTCCTCTTAAATACAGGTCTCCATAGCAGTTTCTCTTTCCTAAAACAAACAAAAAAAACCCCAAGCCTTTGTTGCTTTTTTTTTTTTTTTTTTTTTTGTCAGCAATAGAAACAGATCCTGAACAGCCACAGGACCTTGCTATCTAAAAAGAAAACTTCTCTTCAATCATAGGACTACTTAAAACCAACTCCAAGAAATGTGGAAACTCTGTCTTAATAGCAGAAGTATGCTCCAAAGCTGAATAAAGTAAACACCTTCTTTTTACCTCCAAGTGAAGTTGAATTTTCAAGGTATTTCCCATTACCAGCACTGCATGTGGTAGCACTTGAAAAAAGTGCTCAGGCTTTGAGTAAAATATGTCAGAGCATAATTGGGTTTGATGCTACTTTTCCAACACAGCAGAAGAGGCATCCACTCATCTTGCTAAGAATATTGATGTCTATGTGAAAAACCAAAAAAGTTGCATCTTTCAAAGTATCTAAAACCATCTGCGTTGTTTAGCTACAGAGCACTCAAAGCTCAAAACCACTGTAGCACGCAACTTCAAAACAAATCTCAACATCTACAAAAGTTGAAATATTTAAAGGCCAAATGGCAAGCTAGCTTTACAACAGTAGCACTGGCAAGGCATTTTCCTTGGGCTAAAGGAAAGTCATGATGGCATTAAAGATTAATGCTGCCAAATTTATGAGAGTACTTTCATACAGACTTTAATCTTCCACATGAAGGAAAGTATCCACTGTATACCCTGAAGCAATACCCTAAATTCTTGTGGGAAATGGAGGAACAATAGAAACTACATCAAAACCTCCAAGTCTTTTTACAATGAGGTAGTGTTTACAGCATGAAGAAACAGTATCAGTGTACCCTGAAAAATATTTCAGAAATTAGTACCTATGAAGTTTAGGCAAAAACAGAAAGCAGCTGCTGGCAAAGGCTTTGGATGACTGCTTTTTGAACAAGCCTTGTCGCTGGTCTGTGGTGTACAAACAAAAGCTGAGCTAAACCACCTCTTTCTTGAGTTGTCTCCTTTACCAGTTCATCTTTGAGATGGTGGTGATTATTTACACATGTATACAACAACCAGTCAAAACTATGGAGCTGAAAACTGAGGAGTTAAACTACAAAATAATGAAAGGGAATACAGTGAATTGCGGTTTGTAGCTTTTATTTTGATGCTATGTACCATTCTAAACAGCTTTCTTTAGATACAACTTGCACTAAAATAAAGCTTTGATACGAGGAAGAACATCTTCTAAAGTGACATTTCTTGAAAATTCATTTCTAAACAACATTTGCTCACAGGAGCATATTCACGGCCTCCATGAAAATTGTTACTTGATTATTTGTGATGGACAGAAGAGACATACAGATTGGAAGGAACATGCATCCTCTCCTGTAAGTTCCTAAAGATGATTGAAAGGAGAATCCTGGGTTTAAAGCCAGCTACACTGTACCCAAAAGGTAAATTTCCAACCCAGAGTCTCATCTTTACAGACATATATTCTTAAAACTGAACATTCAGGCCTCCAAAATATTTAAGAATGGAAATATTTCAAAGCAGCAGATGATCTATTATACCTAGCACAGACACATGATGTGAGTGATAGTATTTCAGTCCAGGAGATTCTGAATATACCTTACTGGAGAGATACACAGAGATGAAAGAAGCTTCAAATAAAGAAGCTACCAATCAACTCAGAAAACAACAAGGTATGGGGTACGCAGATAAATGAGCATCTCCAAATGTATCCAAGGCAGCTACACATTGACTACACTACTTGCAACCAACTTCTTTTGACTCTCTTGAAAAGTTCCTGTTCCACACCTTGTTACATATAAAATTGACGAAGTCCTTTGAAGTTGAGGAACAGTAACTGGTTAGTTACTGGTTAGTAAGATCAGTGTCACATTAAACAACAACTTGAAGATGACTATGAATACAAAGGTGAGCCGTGAATTTCAAGTGACTCAAATCTAAGAAAATTAAAAACAAATGCAAGGATTTGTTTTAAAGCAACACTCTTTGAATCCCTTTCTTAAACTGTTATGGCATCTGAATAACAGTGCTGCTGTTAAGATACCATTTGAGATGGAAAAATGCAGGACACAGCCAGACTTGGAAATGAACTTGTAAATTCCATATTCTGGGAAAATCCTGTAACAACTGAGTCTTTTTGATTAAAACTTCTTTTTATTAAAAAAATCAAATACAACTAGGTTATTGAAATTGTTTCAAATTCAACTGCACATCTAGCTGTTATTATCAGCATAATAAGCAGTTTAACTTGCCTCAAAAACCCATAAACCCCATGCTAACTTCGAAGAAAGTTATCAAACATGAACAGGTTTAACAATACTCATCATCACTAGAGTGGGAGCATCCTATTCTGGCACTACCTGAAACAGTTTATTTCCTCTCTCCTCTATTTATTTTAAAATTTTCCTTATTTAACATATACTGATCCTGCAGAAATAATGTCTCTTGCTATGAAAGTACCAGATATTAACCAGATTCTGAGCAAGTCCACATACCAGATTTCCACTCCTAGAATTTTAACTCAGCCATCTTACTTTTCTCTCTATAGTTAAATTGGCAGTCAGCAGAAACATGAAAGTATTCCTTGGTTGACTTGACCTTCATCTCAGAGTTGCTTCATCTTAAAATGTAGAGAGATTCAGAGCAGAACTAACATTTTTCACTTTCTTACACAAACCACTAACAGTTCAGAGGGCATCCAACTACAAAAATGGTTTCTACTTGCTTTAACTCCTTCAGCTTGATATATCAAGGAGGGAAAGTGCCATCTTTCTTGTAAGAGGTAAAGAAAAATCTTCACCGGAGACAGCCTACCTTCCTGTGTAGACAGTCTTACACTTTTTTTTTTTTGAGACTGTTGTTTCTGATGTTTCTTCCAGCCAGACATTCTCTCATTCAGTATTTCCTCACAGTTTCCATGTTTTAAGTTACCCAGAAAAAGGGCACATATGCTCTAATGTCGAGTTTCAATGGAATCAATGCACCTGCAACACAATCGACGCAAACCTTGATGTTGACTAATTGAAGAGCTTCACTCTTGGGATTTTTATCTCGTGGATATAGAAATCAATGTGTATGGAGAACCAAAGAGCGCTTCTGAATAATGCTTAAGTACAAAGAGATTGACTGTTGTGGAGAAGGGGAGTGTTAGTATTTCAAAATCTGTGAGGAACAGTAAGGAATTAGGCTGTTCATAATTATTTGTAATACAGACAGTAGTTCACAGAGTGTAAAAGCAGCTACATCTCATATGTTCACAAACACTTAAGGTAATTAGCTTCCAGCAGAACAATTCTGTCAAGGGCCACAGCTACAAAAGCCATGAATAGTAGCTTTGAATGAAAAACAAAACTGATAATCTGTTGTGGGCACTCCTAAACACAAATTTTTGCTTCTTGACTACGCCATCAAGATACTACAGCTTCATCTCAATACAGCACACATTCTGTCAACTGTGTAAGTTGACAGGCACTCATATCAGCATATGTAGTTTAAATAGTCAAGCATATTTGTTATTTAAAACCTAAATTCCTGATAGATAAAAGTTTAATAAGACTCCATAATATATAGCAGGGTTTTGAAAATAAAAGTCTAGTGTAATAGAAAACTTGAGAACTGACCACTTAGCTTAAACTTTTCTTTTAAACCTTCAGAAACTGAAGCACCAAAGAGTAAAAAAACTGCTTACAATATAAAACAGCCTTGTGATTGAACAGCAGGTCTGCTATACCAGCAAAAAGAATAAGACGTCCCTATCAAAATACTTAACATACATGCTGTATCATGCTGAAGAGTTCCTCTTGTAAATGCTTCATGGTTCCTTAAAATTTCTCACTCGCATATCAGTACTTCAAAAGGTTATTGCAAAAAGCTTCACAAATCCTGAAAATGAAACTCAATACTACTTCAAAATATCAGGCATCCACAAAAATCCCATGTTTTATTTATACATTTCAAAGTTCTAGTGGAAAATAGTACTTTGGTTAGAGGAGGAAAAAAAAACCACAAAGGCACAAGTTTCTTTATGTAGAATGGTGCTGCCTTTTCATTATAGCCCTCTGTCTGCCATGCCTATAACTGACTCTCTTTATTCAGTTACCTACAATTCATGTCACTTTTAAGCATAGACTAAGTAATAGAGACAACAAATTCACTTTGAGATGCAAGTTACTTCTATGGTGTATTTAGGAATCAGTGATGCAGAAATTCAGTATTTTGTGGCAAGATCAAGAAAATCAAGTGAATAAATCTCCAGAAGCAGCACAAGTATGTTTTAAATGATATCTTCTGAAGTAAAATGAACTACTTTTTCTAGAAATAAGTACAGTTCCTTAAAGCTTGCTGTCAACAACAGCCCTGCTACACAGAAACATCTCCCTCAAAGTATGTGAACTTCATTTATTTTAACCATGCAATAGGATCTTTCAAATGAGAATAATTAACATTTATTTTCACATCTTTGATCCCACCATCTTATAGAGATTGACACTACAGAAATGGTTTAATTGCTTAGAAACATAAAGCTAAATACTAAAAACAAAGCAAAACAAACGTGAGTACAAATTGAAATAAATTGCTGCTTCTACAAACACCTGAGCAGTTCCTTCAGCAAAAAAAAAGACAAATAAAGGACCTGGACAGACTGGACAAGTGGAATAGGAACCACTCTGTCCATAAGTCTGGGTCCTTACATAATCCATTTTGAACTGCATGACACACACTCATGAATCAAATCCCTGAGCAGCAGGATCTGCTGGAGTCACAAAAATTCTTTGCTTGTGACTCTCTCTGTCAGCATACAGAGCATGCAGTGATCGCAGTCTTTTCTAGGGTACAGCTTACAAAAATTAAAAACCCAAGATCCATTGCAATATTGAATCAATCATTCCTGCTGTATACATTACAAACACCAGCAGGTTTGCCTGAGCAAATTGTCTTCATCTGCAGGCAACTCATGGTAAGCATGAGCTATTTGACCTGGGAAACAACCCAGGTAATTATGACTCAGGGCCAAAAAGACTGTCAAAGAGCTGAGTACCTCTCCTATGAAGAAAGGTTGAGGGACTTAGGCCTATTTGGCTTGGAGAAAAGAAAGCTACAAGACGACCTCACTGTGGTCTTCCAGTACTTGAAAGGCACAAGCAGGAGGAGACCAATTTTTTACACAGTCTCATAGTGACAGAACGGGGGGGGATGGCTTTAAACTAAAAGAGATGAGATTTAGGTTAGATGTGAGGAAGAAAGGATCAGGTTGCCCAGAGAAGCCATGGAAGCGTTCAAGGCCAGGTTGGATGGAGCCCTGAGCTGCCTGATCTAGTGGGTGGCAATCCTACCCATGGCAGGGGGGTTGGAGCTAGCTATCTTTAAGGTCTCCCCCTAAACCATTATAAGATATGATTTTAATGACTTTGCTAGAATTTTACTGGTATCTCTCCTCCACTTTTTCTTCAATACAATGAGAGCAAATTCAGCACTGGTGAACAACTCCATCAACAAACTAATTGACTGGTTTCTAAGAAGCGCAGTAAATCTTTATACAGCTCTTTACAAAAGAACAGGAAGATAATCACTGACAAAACACAAATGTACAATTATTACACTATCTGTTAGAATGTGCACTGTGGAAAATCCCAGAAATAAAAAGGGATGCCATATATGCCATTTTGAGGATTTCAAAATTCAGAATGATGAATGGAGGACTGTACTGAAACAATGATGAGATTCCTTTCTATCTATCAATAGCACCCTCAGCCTAACCAGATCACACACTTGAATAAGCAACCTACTCTTCTGTAAAGTGCCTACCCTGCAGCAGCAGTTACAGATGCTTCACTTGCCATGTGGCAAACCATGCATGCTCTCACATTTAACCTAACACTAATGCAAATCTGCAGCTATTCACCTGTATTTGAAGTGAACCCATTTCTAAAATAAGCAGGTTCTGTGGAAAGCGCTTATTTAACTCTTCATGAATGGTCTGAGAAAGGAGAAGCAAGAAACATTAGGAACTGACTGGGAGCTTTGTTGACAAACAGATACAAAACTACAAAGATTCCAAATCACAACATGCCAATTAGTTACCTCAATGCTCCTGTCTACATGCATTCAAGGCATGTCCATCTTTCTTTTACACTTTTGCACTGTTTAGTCTAAGATCTTAATGTTGCCAGGCTTGTGTAAAAACCATTCATCCCAGTACTGAAGTACAGTTTATGGAGTAGCTTGCACTCCAGCAAATCAAAAGCTACAAGCTGATCTTAAACTTGAAGGTAAAACTCTGTATGAATGTACTTACACAGAACTATTAAGGCTAGAGAGGACCTCTACAGATCACCTAGTCCAGCCCTTCCCTTTACAGAACAGGGCTAGCTGAAGTCGGTTACTCAGGGCTAGGTCCAGTCACATTCTGTCACCATGGACAAGGGACTCTCTCAATCTGTTCTTGTCATTGACAGTTGTCATGCACTGGTGAGCTCAGAACTACACCCAGCACTCCAGATGCACCTCACCAGGGGACTGAGCAGGATGGCCTCCCTTGACATCGTGGTGCTTTTCCTCAGGCAGCCCAAGGTGCTGTTGGCCTTCTTTGTCACAAGGGCATGCCACTGGGTTAGTTCAGTTTGCTGTCTATCTGAACCTCTGTGTCCTTTCCTGCAAAGCTGCTTTCCAGGGTGAATAACCACTTCAGTAATCTTTATTGAAATACAAGTATAGGAGGACCACACTATTTTGATTAAACCAAATACTTAGGAAAAGATTAACTGAATGAAATAACGTAGAGAAATGTGATTTATCCTTTATGATAAACTATGTAAAGAATTCTGTGTATAGTTTTAGTATTCCTGGAAATATTGGAGTAGTAAAAACACTCTGCTTTTAACATCCTTTGTTCAGGCATCACACCCAGTGATGCATCAGGCAAAAGGATTTGAAACAACAGTTCAAACAAAAAAAATTCAATTAAGGATTTGAAAAGGGCATTGTTCTGCCCAAGGTATACATAAAACGTAAGCACTATATCCTTAACAATCTTCCTGAAAAGACAATTGAGTAGCAAAACCAGAAAAGAAAAATCTACATTTTCTTATTGCCTCATGATGACTGCATACTTTAGAAGTATTTGCATTTATTGATTCAAATACATTAAAAAGCATTTCACTGATCTCCACAGAGATTGTCAATAGATGTTCAGGTGAGAAGCCAGAAACTAAATGCAAAAACATCTTTGGGCCTGTTACAAGTCTAGGTAAGAAAAAAGGCTGTTTCTAAGTCTCAGCATGTAAATTAAAGCATCTTCTTGATTTACAATACCTGAAGCATGATCCTAAAATGCACTCAATGTACATACTTAACTTAGTGAATTATTACTTTTCGTATTGAGTAATGTAGTAAAGATTCCAGTGTCTTAACAAACAGGTTTCAAAGCCCCAGAGTTGGATGTGAAAAATCCAAGGCAACAACATACCATGCCCTGAGATAAAAAAAAATCTCAGTGTAACACAGGTTTAGCATATTTCTACACTAAATTTGACAAACAGTGGTACAATGGCTACAGATACAGGCATGCAATTGACAGCAACCTGAGCTGCCTCCTGGTCAGACGAGTTCTAAGTGGTAACATGGATGTCTTAGCTGGATTTAGATGACAAAGCCACCATGTTTTTGTACAATTTGAAGTCTGTGCTGCTATGATCCCTGTCTTGATTCATCAATTCTGGCACGCTATTTGTGTATTCACCTGTAGTATGTACTGTCCTTCACAAACCCAGTGAGAACATGCAGAAAAGTGATCCCACTAATGCAAAGGATTTGTTTGCAGATGGATTAACCCTGAAGCAGCTTGGTGAGCCATGTACTGATGAAGGAAAATTGCATGACAAAAGGGGCAGTCGAGCAAGCAGCTGTAAAATGATGTTCTATTACTTAGACAAGGTGGGTAACAATTCTGAAGGTATACAAGGTACAGTTATTGACTTAAAGAAAACACAGCTTGACTGAAATTCTTCCATCTTCAAAAGCTTATAGTATTATTACTGAAAATAAGGTGACTAGTAAATAAAAACAAAAAGCATCTACTGCACACTGAGACATCAAGATTTTACACTTCTAAAGCATATGAACTTATCTGAGGTGTACCAAAATTGATGCAAGTTCCTACACTACAACAGTGTCATCATAGTCACCCCCACCTTGATCCCTTAAAAACAATGAAAACCATATAAACAAACCCGCAAAAACACATTTTTTTCTTCCATTAAAGAAAAAAAGCTCTGTAAACAATAGAGTGGATGAAATCTGGCTTTCTGTATGTTTTAACCTGCATACTCCAGGCTGTTCCTTAAATTGTTACAGCCTGAAAAGACAGTAGCATTTAGTACTGTGCTTAGTGCAGCCTGCTAACTCATGCCTTAGTTTAAGAATTTGTACTTACTGTCCTTCTAACAGAATAAGCATCCTTGAATCACACTTCTGGTCTCTCTAGAACAACTCAAAGAGTACAACAGAACATACCAGGAAGGATTTACCTCTGCTATGAAGAAAAGTTGAGGGAAGGCTTGTTTAGCTTAGAGAAGAGAAGGCTCCAAGGAGACCTCAGTGTGGCCTTCCAATATTTGAAGGGAGCATATAAACAGGAGGGGGGAACGACTGTTTGTGAGGGTGGGTAGTGATAGGACAAGGGAGAATGGTTTTAAACTAAGTAAGACAGGGGAGGTTAGGTTAGATACTAGGAGGAAGTTTTTCACTCAGAGGGTAGCATTCAAGGCCAGGCTGGACGTGGCTCTGGGCAGCCTGGTCCAGTGGTTGGTGACCCTGCCCATAGCAGGGGGGATTGAAACTACATGATCTTTGAGGTCCTTTTCAACCCAGGCCATTCTATGATTTTGTCAACCAATTCTCAGAACATGAATGTAGTGTTTGGGGAATTGTAAATTAAAAATTACTCGAGTACTCTCGGATTTGGTTACTCACTCGTTCAGCACTTCCCTTTAAGTCTTCAGTTACTTAAAGAATCTTTGATCAAATCAATACCAAAATACTAAAATACCACAACACCACTCAAATATTATAAAAGAACAATTGAACTTTAACTCCATAAGCACCCCCCCAAAAGTGGGAATTTCTCCTGTTTTCTGATATCCACAACTGCCACAGATACAGCAAATCTGTTTCAGATCTTTATAACAACGTGTCTGTTGGAAACTAAGCATAACTTCCAACCTGTAACCTTGGTATTTGTAGTCTAAGCAGAATAAGTGCAGAAGAGTTTCTAGAATTTCCTTGAGTAAGCTTCACTTTGATCCTGGCGCATCCTGGAGATCTGCAGCTGAAGTACTTAATTACTACTAAGTGCTAGCAGAATATAACATGGTTTGAAATTGAAATACACCAGTAATTTTTATGTAAATCACTTAGTGTGAAGAACCACCTCCAGTCAATTAGATACCAAACAACATTTTCCTCAACAACTTAGCAAATATTTACTTTTCATATAACCACTTTTCCTCTATCCCTTACAAATGGGAAGCAAGAGGCAAACATTGGATATCAAGAACCAGCTACTCTCTACAGTTTAGATTCCTCACTCAGGTTTAAACGGTGTTAACATCACAATGTTCTAAGATACAGAGAAATCTAATCCTCTTCCCAGCTGAGCAAATCAAGTTACATTTTTTTTTCCTCATTATTCATCTATGTTATTGCAGGCACTTAAATTCCTTTCCCACCTGTGACACTGGGGCACAATTTTGTTTGATTTAAGTACATACAATCTGGAGGCTTCTATTATTCTAAGCATCGCTTATTTTACCCCTTTTCCTGAAACCATGCTATGTGAAAGACTCTGGACATCCCTAGAGTTCATGAAAGAACTTTCTAGGCTGACATATAAACCCTTTCATAAAATCATCTTATCTGTATGGTCTCAGACTGCAATTGCAGATTAGAACTGCTTCTGAAAATCAGAGGACAAAATGAATATTTCCAACACTTTCAGAGAACTTATTAATTTCTTAATTATCTATAAGGCAACATGATCTTGAGTACAATTCTTTCAGTTTTCAGTAAAAAATATACCAATAACTTATGTTAGAAACTAGCATTAAGCATCACCTTAGGTCTGTTAGATGCCAAGGTACATTTTCCTAAAAGCATCAGCACACATTAGTTGCTGCACTTTTCCTTCCCATAGCCCCTAAACTTTAGAATTGCTAGAACTGTCAAACATGACAATTCCTCCCTGTTTCAAACATGTTTCTGTTGTGTTACATAAATACTCAACCACGTGAAATGCAAAATAGACTCCTTTTGAGGAAGAGAAGCAATAGAAAGGAGAATGAAGACAGCACTGCACACAAATCCGAAAACATTTGTCAAATGTGAGGCTAAAATTAATTAGTATTTAGAATCAAGCTCCTCAAGTCCTGAGAGGCAGTGATCTGATATGATCCGACCAGTGATCATATTGAAGATAACTAGAAGGAAAGCAACTATCCTGGTGAATCTGTCCCCAAACATGCTACTAATCTTTTTACTCAAGGCAAAAAACAGGTATCAAAATATTTTTCCAAGCACAATGAGACTACCTTTTACGTTTTCATTATCAGAGGTAAAACTTTTGCAGTACTTATTTTCTGCTATCTAGGTACTCAGTGTGTTGACATTTTAAAAAATTCCATCCAGTTTCTAAAGTTTACATTGAAAATATGCATTACCAATATGCATTGTGGAAAAAGCTTGTACTGCTCACCATGCCAGAATTTCTTAAAAATTATGTCAACTTATGGGAAAAAAGTACAGATAATATCGAGCTGTTAGAGAGGGTCCAGAGGAAGCCATGAAGATGGCCAGAGGGCTGAAGCACCTCTCCTACAAAGACAGGCTGAGAGAGCTGGGCTTGTTCAGCCTGGAGAAGACTGCAAAGCAACCTCATTGCAGCCTTCCAGTATTTAAAAGGGGATTATAAAAAGTAGGGGAAAAGACTATCAGGTAGACAGTGATAGAACAAGGGGAAATGATTTTAAGTTGAAGGAGGGAAGATTTAGGTTGGATGTCAGGGGGAAGTTCTGTACAGAGAGAGTGGTGAGGTGCTGGAACAGGCTGCCCAGAGAGGTTGCGGGTGCCCCGTCCCTGGAGGTGTTCAAGGCCAGGTTGGATGGGACCCTGGGCAACCTGGTCTAGTATTAAATAGGGAGGTTGGTGGCCCTGCATGCAGCAGGGGGCTGGAACTTGATGATCCTTCAAGTCCCTTCCAACCCAAGCTGTTCTATAATTCTATGGATAATTCTATGAATATTCTCAAAACAGAAGCATTTTGAAAATGATAGGAGACTCTCAAAGTCAAGAATAGCCACAGCTGGTTGATAAGCTTCATCATGTATTGAAGTTTTTCTTCCAGCTATAAAAGCTGTTCCTAACTGGAATACCAAGTGTTCTTATTGCCTGTAGCAAAAACTGAACATCTGAACCAATTCTTTTATTTGCTGCATGTTTTATTAACCTTAATTAGAAGCATTTACTGCACCTTTTGAAAGCTTGGAACAAATAAATCAGTCTGAAATAATAGTTCCAGTCAGACACAATTTTTCCAAATCTAGGAGAAATTAAAAGTGTAAAAATTGAGCACTAAGATTATCCAGAGACTGAAATGGGAAATAAGCCTTCGTGGTAAATAGTAACAATTATGTATTGATGCAACTCAGAAATATGCGTAGAATATTAGCCATCTGTACAATATTTTAAAATCATTACTTCTGGTGACATCATAAACCATAAGCTGAATGAATCCTGACACACATGCACTCAGAGTACACATATTTACTGGTTACCTTTGACCTTCAAAAAATAAAAAATGAATAAAGAGCAGTGCATCCTGCAACCAGGCTTCAAGCATTTTGAAATCAAGTATCCACAGAAGTGAAGTAAAAATCTTGTCACAGATTAAGCACCACCAAATGATGATTCACATATGATGAAACAGCAGATTAGGGAGAAAAATGTTCAGCAGTGGTTGTTTGTAAGTAACAGTAAAATCTAAAAATAAACATTTAGATTATCTTTTAGAAATTCAATACAGAAGACTTCATTAAAGTGAAGTAAGTACTAAATTTTACCTTTTCTGGATTGTAATATAAAGATTTCAAAGTGGTAAACAAGGGTGGGCAGCCTTTACTGAAGTTAACCCTCAGGAACTTATCCAATAGTTCTCTAAATTTTTCACCTAGAAACAAAAGTGTATTTGGTTATATGTCAGTGATTGCAACTGTTATAAAAACATCAGTACTACTCCGTGTACAATTCTGGATAATAGAGTAACTGAAAAATTGCAGTTAAGGATTTTCATGTTTTAATTAAGAATAAGATGTAAATATGCTCTGGATTAATTAAAAAAACCAGAAAGTAAAATGCTTAACTTGCTAGCATTTAGGAGACCGATGACTGGAAGACATGGTAACAGTCTTCAAATCTGTAACAGCTATTAAAAAGGGAAGGTATTAAAAGTATTAAATACTGCACATAACAAGGGTATTCAAATAAATACTGGAAAAAATATAGTGGTAAGAGTAACTAAGCACTGGAATGAATTACCTTGGAGATCTCGTAAAAGCTTCATCACTAAGTTTTTATGATTAAATTACACAAACGTGAGTTAGTAATAACACAGAAAAATTATCTTGCATTGAGGAAGAAAGATGGATAAAATGAGTCCTGCACCTCTCTTCCAATCTTTATTTTTTTTTTTTTTAATAAGTAGGACACAACTTCAAATATAATGATTGTTTCTGGAATCAGAAACAGGAGATGTATTCAGAAGCACCACAGCCACAACATTTAGTAAAGCTAATGAACATTTCATTACATTTTCAGGTTAAAAAAAAGCCATAGTACTTGCAGTTTCATGTTCCTGAGAAATGCTGTTTGTGAAACAAAGCTAGACTTCAAAGAGAAGGCATCCAATAAAAAAAATACAGCTGGTCTTCATATTTGTATCCCTATGGAAAACAATGATTGTTTCCAATTGTTTCAATTTATTGTTTTTGCTTCACTTTGCTTTGAATAGAGATGAGGCTGTTACACTTCACTGATTACTGTTGTGGACTTCTCAATGTTTAAACATAATGCTAACATATGCTCATAAGACTGTTGAAATAAGCCTCAATTTATTAAGAACACATTAACAAAATTTGATTAACACATTGCTTTATACATCCAGGAAAAGAAGGCCCTACTGTTTTGCATATAACATCCCTAATGTATTTCTACCAATTCTAAATTGTCCTCAGCTTGTTATTGGCAATGTTACTAACACAAAGTTATAATAGAAGTTCCTTCCTTAGTAAAACAAACTGCTAAATATAGGAACTTCTACCTGTGGATGAGGGATCCATAACCTGACCATAAGCCCAGGCTTTATGACAGGTGGTTTAATTAAAAAGTTTTCTCACTCTACAAGGAACTGCTCATTGGCAACCAACCAACTTCATCCTTAATTTCTTTGGTTGCAATATTCTGATTCATATTCTTGATGGAACAATTGTAACTTAGAACTTAGCAAAGCAAGGTTCAAGTTTCCATTAAGTATGTGGTTTTTGTGTGTGTGTGTTTTTTTTTTTTTAAATAGGAAACAGAACAGCTTTGAAAAAGAATAAGAAACATTAAAAAAAAAAAGGTGCACCCCACCTAAAACATAAAGCTCAGCATTCACTCTTTAACTGATAAACAAAAGAGATTTGACAGACAGAGACAGGAACAGTGAATCTATAGCAATTAAATAGATCTAAAACTGGATTGCCAGACTCCATTTCCCCATCCTTGATCACCTCCAAGCTCCAAGCTCCAAGCTCCAAGAAGGTGGTTTCCAGCAGAATTAAGGATCTGACTTGCAACAATTACATGGTTATTGTGATGGGATGCAAGGTAAGGCCTGGGAAGCATCTGGTCACTGACCACACTGGGACAGCAACTTCATTAAACCAAATATTCTCCTCTATTGAAATTTGAAAATACACTTCCACACAGCCAACATTTCTCATCTGCTCAATTTATAAACAGGAGGCATTTGCACACAAATGCAGACCTATTAGGTAATTTTCTGCAGGCTCAAAAACAGTCTTATCCAACCTGACCAAAGTAGACTCAGAGGATTGACAGAAGAGTTTTAAATCAGGGAAATTCTTATTTATTATGAAACCCAAGGAATCAAATTCATTGCGAGATTTCTCTCAAATGATTTAATTGTGAATTATTTGGCTTTTGAAATAGCAGGAACAACTGATGCCTATAACAAAACTCATTTCTACTTGAATGAACGCCAGCTGTAAAACTACACTGTCCGATGAGAGAGTAACCGAGAATAAAATATACAGTGAAGAAGTTAACACAAAGCACACTACTAATAAAAATATGGAAAATCATTTTGAAAGATACTAATTGTTTGCTATGTACTGGTGTAAACAACTGCATAACAGAAGAAAAAATTCTGTCATGTGGCTTTTTAATAAAATCTAGCTAAACTGCCATGACCTTTTGCCTTTTTATCTTCAAAAAACGTAAGGTATCTGGGATTAACTAAGGCACAAGGTGTTAATTTCAGGGCTAACCTCTTATGAAGTGTCTTGTGCATATACTGTTCTTGTATAAAAGCACATTTAGACTCCTAAGCAGACAAGTGTACTAGTTTGTTTGGCAGTATTTAAAGGTACGCAATGCTCAGTAAATGAATGAAACCAAAAGCAAACCTTGCAGAGCTGAGGGTATTTGTGAGCTTTATTTCAATACAACTTGTAAAAGGATATAATCACTGAAAAGAACTCTGTTATAAAACTAAAAATATAACAACCCATTACAAATAACTGCACATCTGCTTTTTGTTCCTGTTGTTCTTAAATTACCAGCAACAAGTTGATAGATTTTGGATAAAAAATGGCTCCAGACAAAAATGCTGCAAAAATGCTCTCAGATTCACAAAAGTCATTTGGTGTTTTCTCGTACATAAGCAGTATTAAAATGTTATGAAATTCATGCTACTTGATTATAATATGCATCTTTTAGAACTGTTTTCTGTGGTTATAAATTAGAATGTAGGTTAGCCCACATGTCGGTGCCTGTGTAGAGATACAGAACCCTGCCTCCAAGTGCAGCAAACTCCTTGCCTTTTAATTGATGCTCTTGAAGTTGATGATATAGAAAAACAATACACAATCATTCACAAAAAACCTGGACACTATTCTGTATGGTAATTTTATCAATGAAAACAGCATTATGTAGTTGGTACCACCATATTAGAGCGTGTGAACTTTTTCTATCAAATTCTAAAACATAAATACTTTTGTCTAATCCAAAAAAAAAAGCATTTGTCTAATTTGTGTACATGCAAAAGTAGCTAATAAATGCATATCTAACAGCCTACCAAAATTAAGAGAAAAAAGCAGAAAAAATTATTATGGAACAGATATGCAACTTGTTACCTGAAACAAAGTTTAAAGGTAATCTTCTAGGTGAAACTGCTCTGGGATGCCTTTTACTAACTTCTTCATAAATCTGAAGCCTCTCTTCTAAAGTGCCTATTGTCAGTAAATACAATAGATATAAGTAACAGATCAAAATCTATTCTTCTAAAGGTTTAAAACGTTGAGAATTGTTAAGATTCAGTATATATTTTGGACTACGAACCATTTTAAACATTTCAAGCTCTTTTTTTCCCAATTAATCAAAAACACTGTGAAACAATGCACTGAAATCACTACACTAAGACAGAAGTACCAGCATAATCACTGTAGGGGTAAACTGCAAAAAAAAAAAAAGAAAAAACCCAAACAATTACCACTCAAGTTAAATCAAACATTAATATTTGTTTTCTTTCAATTGTACACTGTGCAGACCCATTCTTACAGTATTTTGTTAATGATAGCTTCAAAAACCTGTTTTCACTATGCATTCAGGAAAATACACTGTATGATATTTGTATACCTCCAATTTAGAAACTATCCAAGCATATCCTTATCATAAAGTCCTTTGGTGGCAGCAAAATTAGAGCACAACACTGCCAGCACAGACACTGGGCACCAGAAGTGTCAATACCTTAACATTTAAAGTAGCTTTATTTTTCTTAAAGATTTTCTTCCCACTCCTCCCCTTTCCCCCATAATATGCTTTGGAGCTCCAATGTGGTTAGAACTTAAAATTAATCTGGTTTTTGAAATGCCATTTTCATATAACTAAGATCAATTTTGCTTAAATGTTTTCAAATTCATCAAGCAATTTAAATAAAAATGAATGTTTTTCACATCAAGACTATGGCACAACAGATGTTTAATGAATATTTCCAGTTTCTTTTCTAAGAAAAACAATTTACGTTGTCTCTGAGCTCTGATATTGGGGAAGGGGGGGAAAAAAATACGTTACCCAGCGGCTCCAAGAGATGTGCAGTTCTAATAGTAACACTAAAGTAATGTTTGAATTGGAACTAAAGCATATAAAAAGCCTAATTGAAGTCACAAGTTGGAGCTCCAGAACTTACCATGGGGGAGGAAATAGTCCTAAGACCACCTAAAAAATAAAGTAGCATTATTAGTTTTATAAATTAGTAAAGTTTTAAGCTATAACGAATTTTAATATGTCAAATAATCTACTGTATTGGTTACTTGTTAAAAACTTTTCATATCAACATATTATAATAATCAATTTTGGATGATTAATTTTGAAATATTAATAATTACCATCTTCACCTCTAGAAATACACTAGCAAAAACATTCAAAAGGCAATGGTAGTCTCTATATAAATGCAACAAATATAGTCATCTTCAATTTCTAGTCACAAGCTGTATTTCCAGACATTATTAAACCCAAAACATAAAACTTCCTGGAAGCTGGTTGAGAAATATAATGCAAATCTCATATCTACAAACAACATGCTTGCGGGCTTATGATTTATGATGTCATCAGAATTATTCCAATAAAACTTCCATTAATTAGTCAACGGATACAAGGAATACAAGGAATGTATTCTAGTGTAAAAGTAGACACTTGGCAAAGTTACTATTGCAAAGCATTTATTATAGTATACATGATTGCAATATTGTGGGATTTTTTTTTTTTTTAAATCCAATTTAGGTAATTTCTTGAAAAGACAGACCAGCAGTAACATGAAATAGCCCTGGGAGCAGGAAAAAAAAAAAAAAAAAACACAAACCCAAAAGGCTTCATCACATTTATCACCTCTTTTTCCAAAGAACAGTCAGTTTCTAACAAAACTTTTCTTATCTTTAAGAGGATATCTGGATTAGAGGTTTACTAATTATTTCCCTACCTGTGAAAGTGGTACCACCCAAACAAGTTTCAGAATTATAATTTTACTTCCTGGAGTACTGTGACAATCAGATTGATAAGAACAAATTGCAATTTGGTTTCCAAGCTCATGCGTGACAAGGAAAGGTCCTTCAAATGAGCACATTAAACCAATGCCAGCTTCAGCTCCAAGAAGAAAAAGACTTGCTGTTGCTGATTTCATGCATACAAGTGTTTATCCACTTTTTAAATGTTCAATGGAAAACGACTATATCAAGTTTGAGATTAGACAGTAAATGATTTTCTGCTGAGTAAAGCTTTTTGAACTCAATTTGCAATATATCATGCAGAGGGTTTTTAATTATGACCTGGATTGTAGGTATTTTCAATGTACCAGTACATTTTAACTTACTAGGTTGCAGGGACTTTTCCAGGCCTTCATAATAATACCAGTTTTCTGCATTGCGCTCAATTAACTCTTTGTATACTTCACCAGCTTCTTTTAGTCTTCCCAACTTCAACAGCATTTCTCCTACAAACAAACCAGTAAAGAACAATGAATTATGTGAGAAAACACAGTGTGGCAATGAAATTTACAAAACTAAGTGAAAAAAAATCCAGACTTATCATATGTAGATACTGAAAAAAAATATTTTACAGAGGCATTTACAGAAATAACAAGTTCTACTTGAAGTCATCACACCTACAAAGCTCAACACAATTTGAAGCATTAAGCACTGGTGAAAAACAAGATTTGCATGTCTTTAACTACATATTTAAACTAGTATTGGGTTTATTGCAAAGAATCAGAGAAACTTCCTTTCAGAACTATATAACATCATGCTTAGTAATAAAAAAAAATATGGAGAAAGTTTGTTTGGGCAGATGGTCACTGCTTGAAGACTAGCTGGGAATCGGTCTGCTTCTGGAAGTGCTCTGTAATTGCCTGTGCACTTCCCTTTTGTTAGTTTTTCTTCCTTTTTCCTTCATTTAAGTTCACTTGATCTAACCCATAAGTTTTCTCCACTTCTCTCTCCTGCCTGATGAAGGGGACTGCAAGGCATGGGAATGAGAGAGCAGCCAAAGAATACATGCTACTAAACTACATAACTGTGCACATTCAGAACCCAGTACTTCAAACCCAGAGAACAACTACGGGTGTTTTTAATTAAAAAAGTCAACTCCAGTATTCACCGAAGGCAGGGAATACAAAATAAATGCATTGGAAAGCTCACAAAGGAAACATTTTGTTATTTCAGTTCTAAAAAAAAAGAAAATCAGTGTTTGTAGTACAAACAATATTCTTCGCTGGAGTAAAACTAGATGATAATAGCTTTGATTAAGAAAGTCACTTATGCAAACACTAATACCACCACCTTCAAGATCTCCTTTGTTCCACTGCCAACCCAAATTAAGCTACCTGTATGCACCATAGGGCAAACTACCCCATAGTAGCAGGCAGAGCACAACACTGTAGATCCTGTGTTAACAGTTTCCCAGTATTAGTTGCTCAAAATCACTTAAAGATTTCACATTTATTCTTTTTAACACATTACTGTATCTGAAAACTGGTAGCAAAAGTTTAGAACAAAACTGGCTGAGACAAGAACAACTTACCTTTGATTTCTTCTACTATTAGTTTATCGCATATTTGCTTTTCGTATGTCTCTATATGTTCTAGAGACTCCTGAAACAGATCTGCCTCTCTCATCACTTGATTTTGATATAAAATCAGTTCACTATATTCATAATCTATTTTATTTGGAGGAATCTAGGGGGGAAAAAAAGCAATCGATTAGTTACCACATGCCATCTGCCTGTATCTCAACTATATGCAATATTACAGAACACAAGATTCAGACAACACAATGTATCAAGTCAAGCCCTCCAAAGCATTCAAAAACGTGAAAGTACCAATATTCACAAACAAATTAAAGTCATTCAGGATACCCACTGTTGAAATTCCTGTACTTCACTTTACCACTGTGGCCAGGTCAATAAAAACAGAATCCTTGCATTCCCTCAGAGAAAGATCTCAGCTATCTTGTTCCTTCTGAAGGACTCATGTAATTCACTGTAAGTTTGACCTAAGCTCTGCAGCAGGTTCCTTAGATTTCACAATACTGCATTTCAATATAACACAAATTCTGGAATGAATTCTTTCCAAAGAACAAGGAATTCTTTTCCAAAGAACTCAAACATCAGCCATGGCTTGAAAACTTGCATTTTTTTCATGTGAGAAACCTGCACTATTTTTTTCTAGCTAAATTCTCTACACTACACTTGAATTCCGTTGAAAGTACAGTTCACAAGCAGTGTTTTCAAACAACAGGTAATTCTTTTGAGGTCTGCATACGTATAGTAAAACTCATGTACCACCCACTTTCCACAAATGCATCAGCCTCTGAAAAAGGATGACACATTCAAAAGTATTTTCTTCTCCCTTAAATATATTCAGGCAGTCATAAGTCTTCCTAGAGTCATAATAGTTTCATTATAAATGTTCTTCACTAATATACACAGAAGTAGTAAGTTGCAAGGATTTCAGAGAGCAAACATAGGAGCAATGGACAAGGCCCAGCACACCTTTACAGCAGTTCATTATTATGAAATTGAAAAAAAAGGCAGTCACAGTCTATATGTAGGAGATTTTGTTACTTTTTTTTTCCACTGTAATAAAAATAGACAAACAGCAGCTCAGCTTGAAAAATTGTTACTGATTTTCTTTCCCATGACACCATATATTGTTTAATCCTGAGCAAACAAGACTTCTGAGTCACACTGGTCTCCAAATGGTTTACAATTACTGTTCCCTGAGTAGAACTTTTCTACCAACTTCATTGAAAAAGCAAAGAATTCACTAAACAACAATAAACAAAAGACATTTAACTGGTTGAAATTAACATTCATGTTAAAAGAATATTGTCCTCAACTATTCCTTCCAGCTCTTCTAAGTACAATCCAGCTTTGAGATTTAACACTGCTGCTTACATACTCCTTGAAGAAGCAGTCCAGAGGAAAATTTATAGTATAGTTTATTTTTAAGAAGGACAGACAGCATAAGTAAATACAATGTTGCAAAGAAGAACAGATCTGACAATGAACATCAGGTTTGGGGTTGAAAGTAGCAGCATTCTTTTATTTCCTTATTTTTAACTGTTGACATGTAGCAAAAGATGGCTAATGGAATAAAGATGATTAGGCCTTGCACCCACTAGGGTCAGCAGCTAGCAAGAATCCTATTATTTTATTCCCTCCATCTGCTTCTCCATTTCTGCTTCCACTTCTGCTCATTTTTTATCCCTATTAAACATCAACAAAAACAGTGTTACCTGGAGAGCATTATCTACTTCCCAAAACAGCCACACACAATAAGCATTCACACAGGCTTTCCTGGTTATCAGAACTGCAACACCACAGAATTGACACTGCAGAGCATCCGTTCTTTTTCCTTCACTTCCTTGATAAAAATACTGTCCCTCCAATTCAATACACTTATGTTTAAGTTACTCAGGTAGCACAGCTTTCTGGCACATTATCAATCATCTTTAAATAGCCTTTAAAATAAAGAGAGATGACCCCAACAACCTTAAAAAAAATATGGGTAGATTTAGACTAAATATTAGGAAGAAATTCTTTACTGTGAGGCTGATGAGACACTGGAACAGGTTGCCCAGAGAGACTGAGGATGCTCCCACCCTGGAAGCATTCAAGGCCAGGCTGGATGGGGCTTTGAGCAACCTGGTATAGAGGGAGGTGTCCCTGCCTATAGCAGAGAATTGGAGCTGGATGATCTTAAAGGTCCTTTCCAACCCAAACCATTCTGTGATATCAAAGATGAGAAGTAGATATCAATTAAACTTCCTCTCACTGTCCTGGCTGGGCAGGACTAATAGAAATGAAACTATGAAACAATGAAGAATCACTGGCTTCCTTCTCAAGTACAGGACAAATCCACTGGAAACTTACTGTGCTTTCTGCTTCTCAGAGCAATTTCAGATAGATTTTCAGAAAGGTTTCTTCTTAGAGAAAATTCTGAAATCTTATCAGGTTAATGATTGCTTAAAGATGCAATTCATCGGAAGACAAACAGCTTAAGACTTCAGTGCTTAATCTGAATAATAGACTGTCTCAACTGATTCTATAAAAAGTTCCTCCTCATACACACTCCATTGCTATTGCCAAACAACACATCTTTATTCCTCCCTCCACCCAGAAGAATTACGAGCCTTGCTGTATATGAGTTGCCTAACTTTCTCTTGAGCTCAATTCTACTCTTTCAAGAGAAAGTTCTTCCTCTCCTCAAAAGCTACTGTTGCTCTTGAGGAGAGGAAGAACTTTCTTTTGAAAGACTAGAAACTATAAAAACAATCTATTTTACAACTGCAGCCACCCTGCCACAACTGTCACTGAAAGAATGTGACAAGATGCAGCCAAAACATACCTAAGAACAAACCCCCAGAACTCCAGAGGTTTTCTGTCCGCATCAGTAATTGTGGGCCTGGTGCAGAAATTAGGAACAAAATAAAAATGAAGAATATAAATTCTGCTCTGGAAAGGAAAAAATGGGATATATAACAGTAAAACAAGCTGCATAATTGTTTCAAACCTTGGTTCCCAAAGTTCAAATTCCAAAGCGACTCTTAAATCATTCATTTAATTTGTACAGCACAGGCTCTTGTATTTCCTGTAGTGATTTCTGCACTCAACCTCATCACCTGTTTTTGGCTGAAATATTGTGCATCTGGCTAATTTACAACTTCCAGATGGCAAGCAGTGTTGATCCGGATCTTGAAAGACTAAGACAGAAAATTCACCATTTTTAATGTTAACTTAACCATTAGAATAAAACTGTCACTGATAAAAAGTGATTTATCATTTGAATGATAAATCTGCTTGTCCTTGGTTCTCTCCTTTCTAAGTAACCTCCCTGGTTATCATTCTTCCCAAAAATTCCCCCAAAATCAGTATGTACCAGAATCATCTTTTTTTCTTTCTTGCTTGCAGGAAACCAATGGGGTCTCCACCTTTCACTAAACAGCATTTTCTCTAGTGCTCTCATCTTTCCCTACAGCTTTTCATTTTCCAATATTTTCAAAAGTGTATCATCAGAAAGCCATGATCTCCCAGTAATCTAACCTCAATAGAGCAAATGCCTGTTTCTTCTCAGAAATGAGGGTCTTTCCTGCTTTTCACCCAGAAGCACGCACTGAGGGACAATTTCACAGTAAACTAAGCCAACCCAACCATAGCCTGGATCAACACAGGCAGTCTAATTCCCTCCATTATTTCCCTTCCTTTTCCCCTCTCACCTCACAGTTCAGCCAATGATTCCTTCAGAAAAGTGATCACATCTCTGTCTTTTTGCTTCCTGAGCCACACGAGCCAAACAGTGCTGCACAGAGAAGCAGTGGGAGCAGCACACTGGACGTCAGATTGCTGGCTTTGGCAACGGCTTGCAGTTAATTAGCTCTGTTCTTCCTTAATACTGCATCTTAACATACTCACTACTCATCTACAATCAGCAAAATGTCTGTTCCTTCATTTTCTTAGCTTTAGTGCTTGATTTTAGCTGCATTAACTCACATTTTAATGGACAAAATTACCTGAGTAATCCAAGTAAATGGCTATGATCACCCACGTTGCTATTATTTATCAATTATTGTGACAGCAGTATTTCACATTTACTTTTTTATTCATTAACAGAACTGGTAAACAGTATCAAACCTAACACAAATTGCCATAAAACTCCTCCAAAGCATCAGTTTGCTCAAGACTCCCATTCGCTAGTGACTTATAAACCCTTCAGTTTCAAACACTGAATACCAGCACCATCTGAAAGTGATACACAATACTCCCAGTCAGTCACAAAAACACATCCATTAGGCTCAAGTAAATACAAAGCGTGGGGTAAGGGGAGAGGTTTAGCAAGTAAAGCAAACAAGAAACATACTTGCTCAGATTTACAAGTATACTGAGCTAAATCATTTTAAGCACACAACTTAAATATGCAGAGATTGCACCAACAGCATACTTGGAAACTACAGAAGAGCCAATGTGTGGCAAAATTGAGCTGTGATTTTACTAAGGCTCTCAACTACAGAGAACTGAAACTATTCTCTCTTCTAGCAGCTGGACTGTATGTGGGTTTGCATTTCTCAGAAAGCTCCTGCAGCAAAGCAGAAAAGCACAAGGCACAAAACTTTCTCTGTTTGCAAGACACATGGAAACTAATGTGGTCATCTGTAATGATGTGGAGGAGAAAACAGAATACATCACATAACCATATCTACCAATAGTTCATGTTGCTTGTATTATTCAAGTATGAAGCCTTGTATTATTTACTGACATTTCCCATATATTTCCAGTCTTACAAAAAATGGCAGCAGAATTACACATCTCAGGATTTATTTTATTTTTTTTAAAGGATTCTGATAAATTCCACAGACTGAACTGATTTAATATGCTTATCTATGGCAGATGGTATTCAAATCTGGCTTGGTTACTACACTGAAGAGTATATCACAACTGCCCTCAGACAAACATATTTACACACAATCTTTTAGAAAAGGCAACAGCATTAGCAGCATCAATTCCACTCTCTCCAGAGAGTCAAAACTAATTTTAAGTGCTTTTTGATCTTAAGACAGCCTCAACTTCTCGCAATTTGTCATTTGCAGTTTTTACATCTATTATGCATTATTTTTAATTACAAAATTCATTTCAACATTGAGCTCAGATAGGGCTCTGCTGATTCATTAGTGAGCCATAACTTCTTGGCTGTCAAACACCCCCAAAATGACCTAATTTTTATTTAAATCGATTATTTTCAGCTTTTATTCAACACTGGAATGACAGCTCTCTAGTAATATCAAGCTAAGTATCCCTGGCATACAATGCCTTCTACTTGACCATGACACATGATCAACACAAACACTGGTCTCTCTCCTAGCAACTGCTGATTTTCTTTTCCTAAGTTAGTCTACTTTTGGCAGCATGATAGGATCTCAAATGCATTTATCTCAGACAGGATGTGACATCTTTATTAAAACAAAACAACAATCACAATCTATAAATCAGGTAATATTTTAGCACCTGTGCAAGAAGTTCTCAAAAAACATGGCTTTAATTTCTACGTTACAGATTAATCCACTGTTCTCATTCATCCAATGTTCTGTTAATTCAGACTTTATAATTCCAAGTCACTAATAATAGAAATAAATTGACTCTCCTTTAAAAAAAAAAAAATGTTTTACTTGGGAATTTTGACACTGCACCACTCGATTTATTCAAACAAGTTTCAGTAACACCAGATCTTCTGGGCTGCACCAGAAGAAGAGCAATGGGAAAGAAAGGTACAGACTCTTTAGCAGGGTCTGTGGTGACAGAACCAGGATAAATGGTTTCAAGCTCGAAGAGGATAGATTTAGGTTAGATATAAGGAAAAAAATCTTTTACAGTGACAGTGGTGAGGCACTGGAACAGACGGCCTAGTGAGGTGGTTAATGTCCCAGCCCTGAAGACTTTCAAGACAAGGCTGGATCAGGGCCTGGGCAACCTGATCTATTTGTGGTGTCCCTGATCATTGCAAAGGAGCTGGACTAGATGCCTTCAAAGGACTGTTCCAACTAAGGATTCTATGATCTTCTCAAACATGAGGTTTTCTAACTCTGTTTTCTTGCAACCCTGACACCAAGGACTGATTTTAAGTGAAAAGTATACAGATGTATATAAAACAGCAGCAGTTTCTTTTCGTGATATTTGTAGAGGCGCAATGAAATCCAGGTTATGGTAGAAGAGACAGGATGTGCGTGCACACATCCAACATTAAATGGTGCTTTCTGAAGTTTTACCTACTATAATGAGACAAGATCAACAGTGGTTTTCTTTGGTTACAAGCCTCACAGACATTAAGTTATTTCACATCAATCTACCTGACAGCTTACTGCCAGGGAACAAGTGATCCTGTATAATTTGCATCAGTTGCTAGCTCTTGGAGATATCTAAATGTTCAAAAAGTTCCAGAAATAATAGAAATGTCTTCCTAATTATTAAATGGTTCATAATTACGTTTCCCTAATTATGAAAAACTAATTCAGAGCGGCTTGGGTTAGAAGAGAACTTAAGGATCATCTAGTTCCAACTCCCAGTTCTTCAGATTCTCTCTTATCTGTAAAGAATTTTCTGAATAGAATAGCAAGTCTTACCTGTTGGGTTTTTCTAAACTCTTCAAGTAGTTTTAAGGCCATATCATAATCTTTAAGTAAGTGGTATGCAATTGCATATCCAATCCAGGAAGCTCGTTGTGTGGGGCGCAGCTGAAGTAACTGGTATCTTGTCTCCTTGAGTAAAAAGAAAGACATTAAAAAAAAAAAAAGCTTAAATTACTATATTATTACCACAAACTATCTATAAATCTACATTTTAAACATAGTAGTCATGGCACAACAGAAAAAAAATTATTTTTTGGTACATAAGAAGTGCCATTTTAAGAAGCATCTCTTAAGGACAGCCTCATTCCCAAAGACAGAACACTGAAATCTCAGAGGTGTGTCATTAAGAAACACAAGCTCACTGCCACTGGAAAAGTTGTCTCACTCTTCTCACGCCCTGGCACAAAGTCCTGATACTTATAGCAGTGCTTCTCTAATCTCTTTTATTGAGCCATGCCACAGCTTTAAGTCAGCTATTCACTTTTCCTGTATTTGCAAATTCAACATGATCAGTGAAGGAGACCACCTAATGCTAAAGCCCACAGTCCAGTCCTCTAACACTCTGGCAGCCAAATCCATTCAGCCACTTTGAAATCACTGACTCAGTTCTTACAGAAATTTAAAGCTGTTACTCATGATAAAATCTGTATTTGAATTCAAGAAACCAATTAGCACAGGGCAAGTTTCCCACATACTCAATAAAATAGAGTGCATTTTTCTGAAGGGAGAAGCAATCACTACATAATAATGCTCTCAAAACAGAATAAAAGCAGTTCCATGATTCCATAAGTCATACCAGTATCCAAAATATTTTATTTTAACATCCTTTTTGTTCTCCTGCTCTCCTTTGAAATAACACGACTGGCACAAATTTCTACAGACTTTCAGAGTAACCTGGAATTATTTCTGTGTGATTCTGTGATTATTATTATTATTATTTTTTTGCAAAAGGCCTTCTTGTGGGATACTGATCTCTAATCATAATCCCTCAGATTTAGAGGTATTTTATTTCCTTGCTCATTTTTCTTACACCATTTTAAAAAGTTCAGTGGAGTAAGAATGTATTTCTCACAAAAAAAAAACAACCCTCAGTACGTACGACCAAAACATTGCTTGCACTATCTTCCAATAACACAATACATGTTAAGCTTTAGGTCTTATACTTTTTATTTTAGTAAAAAACGGTGGATAGCTTGAATTTTAAAAAGGTGATTCACTAGTCAAGTTTTAAAGAGTGAATGTACTTCTGGAGGTGTGTTCTCAATAGTATAACAGAGCTCTACTGCAATTCATTTTCATACTTGCACATACTTAACAAGAGCTTAAAACACTTCCTACTTTGAAATATCAAAAACAAGTAGTAACAGAATTACTACCAATAAAAGAATTACAAAATGGAACATAAACAGAGTATACAAACAGCAATAAATAGAAGTTTAAATAGAATACTTACTCTATATCCTTCCAAATCCCTCATTTGAATCTGCAACAGTGAGAGATCTCTCAGGATCTGCAGATTATCCTTATCTAACTTGAGTGCATTCCGGTAGCACTTGATGGCTTCATCATATTTCTTATCAGAACGCTGCAAAAGACCATAGACGTGCCAACCTAATACATGTTAAGGAAGACATGTCCACAATTTACACAAAGTAACTACAGTGCATTTGTATTACAGGACAAATAACTCTGCAGCTTCCTTGAAGATCAGTACCCACATAAATTAAGTTTGATTCTTGCAGTCAGACTTTACTGTCAGAAGTTAAACATTAAACGTTTCCAAATATGTAATACACATCATAAAATCTTCCATTAGGTCACATTCATAACATCCCTCCCCACCAAACTTTGCTATACAAATTAAACAATTCAAAGTCTTAAAGTCATCCTCGAGAAGTATCGTTTAAAAGCACACTACTGTAACCAAAGTGGGACTTGTACACCAATTGTATTTGTAGATAGAGAGAATTCTTGGGGTGACAAGTTTCACCTTTCCATTCCTGCCAATCTGCAACCTCAGTCTCCAGATTTTACAGTAAGGGATAAACACAGAGCTACACTTTATTAATTGAGGACACTGAAGTATGTACCAGATTCTCAGACTTCCATCAATGTATCATTTCACATTTCAATAGACTTCTCTCTCCAAGCATCTGTATAAATAATTTTTTCTTAGAAAAAAAAAACCCAACAAAACAACAAACAACTGAAAGATTGGAAAGGTTCTGAATTCAAAACATGAAACCAAGTGGTACCATAGCAACACATTATACTGTGTATTTACAACAGTTTCCTAGAGTTATATTAACAAAGATATTGCTTGATATACTACTTGCTACTTCAGGATATTAGTAGCTCGTTGGGGCAGCACCAGTAACTCTGCACTAGTAACTCTGAACGTATTCAAACCAAAAGTGGCTCATTAGTTCTCTCACGAGGCTCTCCAATGTGTTTCAGAACCAGCTGTATCCAGTTGGGAAGAGCTGTAGGCATCCTTAACCCATTTTCAGTTTAAAAGACATAAAAATAGCTCACAGAGCTAACAGAGAAAAAAAAAACATTTCAGATTTCTCATTATACCGAGGTGAAAATGAAGCAATTGTTCCCTCTAAAGATGCTATTGTTTTGAAACTACTAAGTTGAGAAAGCATAGCAAGAAAATTCAAAGCCTTAACATGACAAATAAATAGAAAGGTAAGTTCCTCCTTACTTAGAAAGGCTGAAGGCCTTAAGTACTAGACATTTAAGATAGAAAGCCAG
The DNA here is from genome assembly GCF_987193195.1 of Phasianus colchicus. Lineage (NCBI taxonomy): Eukaryota > Metazoa > Chordata > Aves > Galliformes > Phasianidae > Phasianus > Phasianus colchicus. Next base: position 167,102,200 of record NC_143436.1, on the reverse strand, counting down.
TTTGTAATTATGAATCTCAAAGGAGAAGTCTCCAACCAAAAGCAAATAATAATCAACAGCCTGAAGGAAGCAGGCAAGAGACCCTGGCTTCTGTCCCTACTGGAACACCAGCTATTGACAAACTCAGTATTCATCCTTTAGACTGCTAGCAGAGCTGCTGTTGCTGCTACAAGACTAAAGGAAACAAACAACTTTGGATACAGTGGAGCAGCTGGCCTAATGCTGCAGCTACTGTCTATCAATCCCACCTTGTCTCTTAGAAAGAAGTATTAAGGACATGGATCAGACTTAAATGCACACCAACACATATCAGCCTCAAGAACAAACTATTGATAATTTAGATCCTTGTTCAGATCAAGACCATTCAGTGCAAAAGAATTCATAGCTTAACAAAGATAAGGCTTCCAGTAACGTATTGGATATCACTATTATTCCCAGATCCAAGTGGTGTTCTGTTTCAAATCTCCATTAACCACGTTCCTTACCAAACAATCAAGTAAAGAAAGGCAATAATTCCTTTGGAAATAGGTCTGCACAATGGCAGAAATCAAGCACAACAAAATACAACAGCCAACACAAGCCAATAAAACACAACACTATTAATAAATCATAGTAGACAGTTTGGGCCAGCCTTGCATGTGTTCCTGTAGTGCACTGAAACAATAACATGTCACTCCGTGATACACTAAATATCAAAGCAAGCATATAGCTCTGACCAAACCATGATTCAAATTATATTCAAAATGGGTCAGAGCTTGACTGTAGCTCAACAAGAAAATTTCACAGAATGGCCAGGGTTGGAAGGGACCTCAAGGATCAGGAATCTCCAACCCCCCTGCCACATCCAGGGCCACCAAACTCCATATTTAATACTAGACCAGGCTGCCCAGGGCCCCACCCAACCTGGCCTTGAACACCTCCAGGGATGGGGCATCCACAACCTCTCTGGGCAGCCTGTAATGTTTCCACATTTCTGAACATTTATTTCTGAACAGTTTACAGTTTTATTTTCCTCCAAACCTCCAAGTGGGAAATTATGTGAAACGGCAAAGGAATTAAAACTTTCTTCCATGATTCCATAAACAAATCAGAACTCCAAGGCGACCAGTCATTCCTGAATCATCATCTGCCATATGCTTTTAAAAAGTTCAAAGGACAAAATACATCAAAAACACTTTCAAACAGTACTGCAAGAAAATAAAACGTAGATAGATTGCTCCTCCTTGAAACCAGCTACTCAAAAGACACGACTTTTGTGGCTAGTCCAGCTTCTCTGTCTCAAACTGACAGGCATTAAGATGTCAGTGCTTTATTTCAGAGGAAATGAAATATTATTTTAGAGATTTTCCCAAGCTCTGCTTAGGTGGTACTGAGCATCAATTTATTGTCAAGCTTCCATTAGAACATCAGGGCTGGTCACAAGCCCTTACAAATTATGCAGAAAGAATCTTTATTATTAGAAAGCTAAGTTCAATCTGAGTTTCTCAGGGGACAGAATACATAGTCTCTTCTCTTGACTCTTCATACACACTGAAACCTGACCATCAGAGGAAACATATTTAGGCAGTGACATTGTGATTGGCAGCTGCTCTTAAAGTGCAGTACCAAAAGACATTTGCCATTTCTTAATAACATCGTAAGATGACAACTGAAATACTGTGTCAAACTTCCCATATCTGTTGGAAATTAACTTGTTATTGGTAAGCTTCTGCTCACTAGAAATGTAAATCTGCAGACAGATTTGCTCAAGACATGAAGGGACTCTCTGTAGAGCTACAGCAATACAGCTGAGTGCAAGAGGTGGTGGTACGCTTTGTCAGTGATAATTCTATGACACAGCTTTAAAAAAAAAAAAACGAGAGGAAAAGAGGTAAACAAGGGAATGCATACCTAAGAGGTTTCAGATGGGTCTACACTACTTGAAGTCAGAATACAAAAGAAAAATATCTTGTGGTCACCTTACGGTAAGAGAAGTTCTAGAAGTCAGTAAAACAGTGAAAAACTCACAAAAACTTATTTTTGGAGCTGTTTGGTTTTTGTACAAGTTACTTTGCCAGGAAGCATCTCTTTGGCTCCAACCCCTGAAATAAAACTCAATTCTTGCAGTGAGCCCTCCCAGCATTTGAAAACAAGGGTTCTGCATGGTTTAAAGATAGTCTTGCAGGTAAGAATTGAGGTTGCTGATAAATCCAACACTGGAATTTTTACTGGAAGAACAAAAACACTTCCCTAACTCAACCAGATTATTTTGCTTCCCTATTTAATCTGTGAGAAGTCTTCCACAGAAGAAAGTTGCTTTGCTATTTCTTAGATGTTCAACCCTTCAGACTGGGAAGGTACAAGTTGTATTTGCTCGTTCTATGGATTCTTCTCTGTACAAACTGAAGACTTCTCTGTGCTTAGAGGTGTTTCTTTGCTTGTTATGCTTTGCCCATAACCTCCAGCTTCCTGGGAGTTTAAAACAGGAGTAAACAGCAACTGCACTGTGATAACCACACAGCACTTCTTTTAAGTATGATACCTAAGGACAATTTTATCTTTTTTATGGTTAAAAAAAGACAATTGGAAACTCATCCCTGAGTAAACTTTATATGTATGCAAATGTATACAGCAAATCTGAGGTAGCCACCTGCCTGTGGCATGACAAAAGACAGATACCCCCAAAACTCTTGAGTATTTGGCATATCTCCAAGTTGCAGATTTTTGGAAGCTGAGAAGAAAATGGCAGTCATCAAGCCAGTAGACCTAAAAATCACTACTCAAAATTCAGATTTCCAAATAACAAAATATATATTTTCATAGTACTTCTAGACAAGATTTCTTACGCTCTCATTAAGAAAGATATAAACTCCAGACATGAGCTGCATTTTACACACAATTTCCTGCAGAAAGCAAGCATCAGTCTTTGTGTAAGAAACTTAAACATAAAAGGCACTTCGTTTTTCTTAAAGATTCTGTATGATTGTACAAATGAAACTGAAGTCTTATTTGAAGTATTTGATTACAAATTAATAATCATCATACACACCTCATTTCCAACTTCCTTTTTATATATAGACCACATTATATACTTCAAAAGTAAAGGCCGATGCAGCAATAAAATCATACGCACAAGTGAGAAAAAAGCAAAAGAGATCAGGTTTTGTATTACAAAGGATACAGACGTGACTCTTTACATCATTACGGAGTCCTTTACGAACAAATTCATATGCTTCTTCCTTCTTCCCCAAACAGTTCAAAGTCAATCCTTTCATAGCCAGCGTCTCTGTAAGAAATATCATATACTTATGCTCTTGATTTCCCATATGCCAGTTTCACAATACAGATACCCTTTGAAGTTGCTACACAGTGAAGTTCCCCATTAAATGATAAATTTAGATCAGGATAGCTGCCTAGCACAGCTGAAGATTGTTATATGGAGGCATTTCCTTTCTTGAAACTGAGTTTAAAGTCTTTTGCAGAGCTTCATACAGATGTGATGAACGTAGACAACACAAGTTTTATTAGCAAAAAATACATTTATCTAAGTGAGTTAACAATTAGTTGTAAAGTGCTTTTCATTATATATTAAGTCATTATATATTAAGGTTCCACGTAGGCAGAACAGCGAATTATTTAGGTTGTGTCACACCATAAGAAACAGATATCTTTGTCATAGGCTGTTTATTTACTGCAGATTGCCTCAAAATCATTAGTTAAGAGGACCGTATTTCCTGCTGTAGCACTTTGGGGAAAAAAGTCTCTCTAAGTAGGATTTTAATCAGTATTCTGAGAAGCAAAAGATTTCAAATACATTGATATGACTATCGCTCTTCTTCCTCCATCCTTCAAGTAACACTGAAAAACAAGCTGTATGTAAGCATGTGCTGTGCCAGAAAGCTGCTGCAGATTCGTGGGGGTGGTTTTTTTAAAAAAAATCATCTTCCCTACTAACTAGGAGACAGCTTATTTTTGCCCACTGCCAGACGACAGTCTCATTTCCATCCAAGTATTCCATTTTCCTTCAAACTGCAAACTGCGTTAAAGGGAAGGGCTTGTGATCAAGGTTAGCTGTAACACTCACTTTAACTTAATTGGTAGACCTGTCTCTAGGTGTACTTTTAAAGAAAGAAGTGATCAACTATTCAAAGACACCTTTTTTTTTTTTAAATAGGTTGTCCTATACCCATACTCTAAGTTAATCACTGAAAGACAGAATGATACCTTTTGGTAATTTAAGGAAGGCTGAAAAAGCACTGTGTGAAACACAGAATCATAAAATGGTTTGGGTTGGAAAGGACCTTTAAGATTATCCAGCTCCAACCCCCTGCCATAGGCAGGGACACCTCCCTCTACACCAGGTTGCTCACAGCCCCATCCAGCCTGGCCTTGAATGCTTCCAGGGAGGGGGCATCCACAGCCTCTCTGTGGGCAACCTGTTCCAGTGTCTCACCACCTTCCCAGTAAAGAATTTCTTCCTACTCTCTAGTCTAAATCTACTCTTTTCCAGTTTAAAACCATTTCCCCTCATCCTGTTGATACATGCCCTTCTAACAAGTCCCTCCCCAGCTTTCCTGTAGGCCCCCTTCAGGTACTGGAAGGCTGCTATAAGGTCTTCTTGGAGCCTTCTCTTCCCCAGGCTGAACAGCCCCAGCTCTCTCCGCATGTCCTCATAGTGGAGGTGCTCCAGCCCTCTGATCATCTTTGTGGCCCTCTTCTGGACCTGCTCCAACAACTCCATGTCCTTCTTGTGTTGGGGGCTCCAAAACTGGACACAATACTGCAGGTGAGGTCTAATGAGGAAAGCTATTGCTACCTGCCCACACCAGGGAGATAGCTGTCCAGTCACAGCAATGCATGTTTGTCACCTCACTCAATTCTTTATAATCCCTCATCTCTGAGGCTAAGTGCGACAACAGCACAGCTTCCCATCAGATCATTTCACTGGCTTAGTTCTGCTTCAGCTGTTCATTTCAGGCTTTACTCCCAAGCTCCAAAGCCACTCATGGCTCAGAGCCCATGCAGTATGTGGACTGCCAAGGCAGCTAGCTGTTCTGAAAAAGTTTAAGACAGCAAGAGCAGAAAAGATATAGAAACACGCACTAGGAGGTTATAAAAACACAAGTGCTAGCAGAAACAAGTGATTAGGTCTCAGAGGCAGAGAGGCCACTCCATAATTTTGAGGCAACAAAAATCTACTCTTTTATCTCTAGGAAAGTAACAAAGACAACCAAGAAACACCAGGCACAGATGAAAGAATGACTAGTCAAATATCTAATGAGGTCAAAGATTTGATGAGGTCAAACAGCAAAATAATTTTGACTCAGTACATGCATACTCTCTGTTAAATTGCTCCAACAGCAGACAAACAAAAAATGCCTGTATCAATAGTATTCCTTGAACCATGCAACAGAAATCCTGTAATGCAGCAGGATTTGAGTATCTTACTGAGGATTAAGTTCTGAGAGATGTAAATAGAACCAACACTTTCCTGTCCAATTTCCTGCAGTATTTATCAGAACAGGCCAGTCTTAGCACCAAGAGTGTTACACTTTAGTCTGTTCGTCTTAAGTAGCAATTTGATCTGCAGTACAAAAAATTCAAAATATCTAGTTGACAAAAAAAGAAAGATTCAACTCCTTGGCAAAACATCTTCGTGTAATGTTCAAAAGAAGGTAGGGTTTGCAGTTAAATAGAGATGTAAGAAAAGAAAAAACAGAACGCACTCACATTCTAACCTGGAAATCTAGAAAAGCAAATTGAGTGGAAGCTTCACTCAAGTGTGCTTCACTGAATCATTTGATCCTCATGCCACAGAATGTTTCTGACTATAAGCTAGTGTGGAAATTTGGTATGAATGCACTACATATGAAAAAAATCAAGAGTATTATTCACTTGCAAGGACAGAATGAACTCAGTGACAGGCTGCATTCTCTGTCAACAGTACAGAATAGAATGACTAAAACTCAGGACAAGAGAAGAAAAACAAAAACTTGTGAATTGAGCAGTTACCTCCATGTTCAGCAAATTTGGGGTTAGAAAGGATCATCTTGCAGAACTTGAGTCCATTTTTGTACTGCTTTTGTTCATAGCATTTCTGGAGGAAAAAAAAAAAAGAGGTGAATTACACACTGAAAGGCATTTAAATAATATCTTTACATACTACTACAAATGCAGTAGTAAGTTCAGTGAGGTAATGAGGTCACAAACAAGCTCTAGCTGAATATGACTATCCACAACACAATACCTTTTTTCCAGAATTGAGAACAATATCTGCCTTCATTTACATGCAGCCAGTGCTCTGCCTCATGGTCTCCACTGAAACTGAACTACTGGTACCAAGTTAGCTATTCCTTTTCAACAGAAACAGGAAAGGCAAAGAGGAGTGCTTGCACTTTGATGAAGAAATTCTTAAAATGGAGAGCCAAGTTACAGACCTTGACTCCACAGAACTTTTGAGAAGAGTCACATGCAAAGAATCCAAACACTTCTTTCAACATCTTATTTCCCCAGCTTAGCAACCTCCCTGAGCAAGATCTCAGAAAGAAACCTCTGGTTGTCACTGATGTAGATTTTGGGGAAGAAGAGAGAAAACCATGCAGCAGGACAGACCTGCTGTCACCTCTAAAGAGATGCATACAGAGACTTTACCAGGGGATTCAATTATTTAACCATTAGTTGGAATAGCACAACTACAGGCTACTTTTACCTTTTCTGTAGGGTACTTTGTAACCTAAGATCACATAAACTGACAAATAATGCTGCTCCACTGTAGAAATGAGAAAAAATATACAACTTCAGTTCCTCTTCTTCTAAGCAAGGACATTGCCTCACGATAATGAGTCAATGAGATTTTAGTCATTTAGATCACTACAGCTGATCACTGTGTAAGCCGGTTAAAAGCATGCTTACAACAGTAAGCATGAAAGTGAATTAAGGTCAGCTAAGTTATATTGATGATTTCTTAAGTTGGAAGAAAAAAACCCAACAGGCTCAACTTGGCACCATTCTGTTAATAAGGTGTATTGTCCTGCTCCAATTTAGACAGCTATTCCAAGGAGAAGTTACGTAATATCAGTTATGTACTTGAGATCTTTAATTGTCTGTAAAAGACCCCTCCCATTCCATCAGCCTTCCAGCACAGAGGGAAAAAAAAAAGATATATTTAAAGTAAATGCAACATGCAGTAACTCCTTTGGAGTGAGAATCGAGCATACTACTTCTCAAGGTACAGGCAATAAAAAAAAATGCCTAAGCTCACTCTGGGTAATGAGCTGAGATGCTAAACAAGTCCTCCCCCAGTCTGAGTGAAGGGGCTGCAATCAGTTTTTAGACTTAGCTGTAAATTCAAGACACTTGTAGTTTACCATAATTAAGTGGAAACTAAATCATGAATAGGCAGAAACCTTCAGAGGTCACCTAAATTGTCCCTCAAGGCAAGGGTGGGCTCACTTGGCATTCCATCAGGTTTTTCTGCCTGGCTGACTTCTGGCAGGATGGCCATGGAATCCCCATCAGAGGGGAATGATTATACTATGGCAGTTAGCAATTAAACAACAGCAAAAACATTCTGAGATCTTTTAATCTGGAAACTGGTTTCTTAGCTTATTTGAAATAACCCAGGCTGCAGCAAAACTTCAAGTCCCCTCATGGAACTTTTTTCCTTCTTTCTCAACATAAGGTGTTTAGTATCATTTTTAAAGACTCCTAAAAAAATACCAGCAATGCTTTAAGTATGCTTTCTAAAGTTATTCAGGTATACCTAAAAAACATAATAGAACACTAAACATTCTTCCATGATTCTACAACTCTTACAACATTGAATAAAATGTCAAATATACAGTAATGCTTAAATATCAAACAGGAGCCAAGAGTGCCCTTAAAACAGATTAACTACTTGAAATACATATCTTTTATTCTCATTCTGATGCTTTTTTTTTTTTTTTTTCTCCTACAGAGCTCAGGCATAGAACAAGAACTGGAGCCAGATAATCAGAGCCAAATTTCACATTTCTAAAAGACAAACAAGATGACGTTTTCCAAAGGCTAATGGATGGATGTCGATGCTTCCCACCAACAGGGAAGCACAAGCTCATCGTTCCCAGATGTTAGGCTTATAGAATCATTAAGTTGGAAAAGACATTAAAGATCATCCAGTTCCAACCCCCTGCTGTGGGCAGTGCTGCTACTCAGCAGCTCAGGCTGCCCAGGGCCCCATCCAACCTGGCCTTGAATGCCCTCCAGGTTGGGGCACACACAACCTCTCTGGTCAATGTGTTCAAGCCTCTCACCACCCTGTAACAACTCTTTTCCTAACAACTAAACTAAATCTCCCCTCTTTTAAATTAAAGTCATTATCTTTTGCCCTATCACTATGAGACCCTGTAAAAAGTCAGTTCTCTCCTGCCTGTAAGCTTTCTTCCAGTACTGAAAGGCCACATTGAGGTATTTCTGGAGCCTTCTCTTCTCCAAGCTAAATGAGCCCAGTGGCCTCCAACTTTCTTCATAAGAGAGGTGCTCCAGCAGTTTGATCATCTTGTTGGGGTGGGCCCTCCTCTGGACCCACTCCACATCCTTCCTATACTGGGGGCCCCAGGCCTGGATGCAGTACTCCAGATGGGGCCTCACAAGAGCAGAGCAGAGGGGGACAATCTCCTCCCTCTCCCTGCTGGCCACCCCTCTTTTGATGCAGCCCAGGATACAGTTGACCTTCCAGGCTGCAAGCACACATTGCTGGCTCACGTCCAGCCCTTCATCCATCAGGACTCCTAAATCCTTCTACACAGGGCTGCTTTCAAGTTCTCCTCCCAGTTTGTACACGTATCTGGGATTGCTTTGACCCAGGTGCAACACTTTGTACTTGGCCTTGTTAAGCCTCACTAGCTTCTTGCATGCCACTTTGCAGGCCTGTCTAGGTCCCTCTGGATGGTGTAATTCCCTTCTAGTGTGTCAACTGCACCACTCAGTGCCAACAAGCCCCAGATAAATATAACTTATTTACAAACACATATGTAAAATATAAGAGAAAAAAAGACCTTATTCAGCAATCCAAGTTATTTAAAGCTTTTCAACATACATAGATATACCAAAAGCATTGCAGATTTAATTACATTGACAAGCCTGATGCTTTGAAGTATCCAACCTTTCTTTGTGAATGAACTGCTTTTAGACTTCCACTTCTCAGAACTGTGAATGAGCACACCATGCTCCACCTGGAACTTGTTTACAGGACACAGTATCAGATGGCATCAAACTCCAGTCTTATCTCATTTCCTACTACAGATGGGAATTTCATAGATGAGAAACCTGATGTCTCCACGCACATTCGAGTTCTGCACTTCCCAGGACCAATATAACTGCAGCATGTTCATTAGGATGCCTCCCACTGAATTAAGTCTTTTGATACATCAAAAGCTCAAGCTAATATGCTGGCTCTAAAAAAAAAAAAAGAAATGAAAAAAAGAAAAAAAATAGCCTGATGTGCTGTGCTTAATATGAGGCTTCTATCACCCATTCATGGCAATGATTTCCTGCTAAAAACTAAAGCCAAATCACAGATGTTTACACGCCTGGAAACCTCAAAGGGAGATTCTGGCAAAGCCAAAATGCTATCCAGAACTTCTGCTACCAGATGTTCCTTTAAGGACATTACCTCCTCTGGCAGCTCTCTCATCCTGGTTTATTCCCTTTGTCAGCACTAACTTGGATATAACCAACTTGCAGGATTTGCTATGCAGCCAGACCAGATGTGTGCTTCCAGCTAAATACCAAGTGCCACTATCTAGAGGCTGAACTGCACGGCACCCAGGAAATAACTGGACATTTAAAGATGAAAAAAAGTAGTAACAAGTATACAACAGTGTAGGGCAAGAGAAGACTAATACTATATCACAGTGCTTTGCTTTTACTTAAGGCGTTAGCATTTACAAATTAAGTTTTAATTTTGTATGACATCATCTTTTTTTTAAAAGACAAAACCTTCCTACTCTATCAACAGCCAAAATATCTTATATTGTTCATTATTAACAGAGTCACAGATCTGAACAGCTCACTAAGGCTACTTATAAAGCAGCAACTTCATGTAGAACTAATCAATTGCATATGTATATATGGGTAAATTAAACTCCTTACAACACACTACGCCCCACCAGACAAGGCATTTGCCACTTCCATCAATACAAGATTATTTTGACTAGAACAGCTACATTTTGAACATGATGAAGTTAAATACCCAGATCAGCAATTTTACAGCTGAAGAACACCTCATTCTGTTCCTCAGGCATTAGCACTTCTGAGAACTGTCAAAACAAGAAGCTGCAGTTGCCATAACCGATTCCTTGCCCTTCCTTACTCCCTGTCCCGAGGGCCCATGAACATATGAAAGTGATACCATATTACTTCATAAACCATTTTCAAGTGAAGGCCAAATAAACCAGAATATTGCATTCAAAGAATCAGGACAACTGTCACATCAAACCAAACAGCTGTGTTAAGAATAGCAACAAGATTCTTAGCTACAAGTAGTTCAATCCAAATGAAACAGGCTGACCAAATTCACAGTGAGCATTTGACATTGTATTTAATAACAATCCTGCAATTCAAAACTTGATTCTGCTGTTTCTTGACAACATCTAAAGGTAAAGATGCCATGTATCAAAACCTATGGAAAGAAAGCTAAAAGTAGTGCTGGAAACATGTCCAAGCCATAGTGGTGGTTAAGACCAATGGTAATTAATCAGCAATAGAGATTTTGAGAAGCATCTTTTCCTAGGAGCTGATGAGTATTTAGTTGCTGTTCAAATATTAATAGACATTTCTGACCAGAACCAAGTACAATCAATATAAGCACATCAGTACTCGTCTAGACTGGCTTAACAATTGGACCTCTTATGGTCCATGCTGTTTTACTGCACTTCTACAAAACATCATCTTATGCTTCTAACAGGGAAACCAGTGCTCCTCAATGCAGCTGATGAGATCAGTCAACTAAATACCTCACTTTGATTCCCAAAACTTAAAATACACTGTTCCTATGATAACAAATAATAATTACTAGAATATTCATCAGTTTGATAGCAAGGTCTAACACCATCTTCTTTGAGTAATACCCAGTTAAATTATGAAAGAGTTCACTACTTGTATTGCAAGTGCTCCTTGTAACATGAAAACGTGGATACTTGGTAAGATTGATATAGCAAGAAAGATCATCATAACACTCTTCAATTTGAGGAACATTCTAGGGATCTCTGCATAAGATTTTCCATACAGCAGTCCTCTCCACACTGATTTTCAAGTTCTTTACTATGAGAGTGGTGAGGTGCTGGAACAGGCTGTCCAGAGAGGTTGTGGATGCCCCATCCCTGAAGGTGTTCAAGGCCAGGTTGGATGGGGCCTTGGGCAGCCTGCTATAGTATTAAATGGGAAGGCTGGTGGCCCTGCACGTGGCAGGGGGGCTGGAAATTCACGATCCTTGAGGTCTCTTCCAACCCTGGCCATTCTGTCATTCTGTGTGATTCTGTGATTTCAGTTTACTGTTTTGAGAGAACAGAAGAATCAAACTGGGGAAAGAGAGATTGTGAAGAAGAGGCTTCAGCTCACAGACACCAAGAAAAACGTTCATTACTACTTGCCCATTCTCAAGGCATCCCACACTCCTGGTCCCAGGACAACCTTTTTGTAGTATCAACATGTTCTTCAGTCCTCTCCTCCAAGCCCTACTAGCAAGTTGCACATAGAATCACAGACTGGTTTGGGTTGGAAGGGAACTTGAAGATCATCCAGTTCCAAACCCATGCTATAGGCAGGGACACCTCCCTCTACACCAGGTTGCTCAAAGCCCCATCCAGCCTGGCCTTGAATGCTTACAGGGAGGGGGCATCCACAGCTTCTCTAGGCAACCTGTCTCACCACCCTCACAGTAAAGAATTTCTTCCTAATATCTAGTCTAAATCTACCCTCTTCCAGTTTAAAACCATTTCCAGTTGTCCTGTTGCTACACGCCCTTATAAAAAGTCCCTCCCCAGCTTTTCTGTAGGCCCCTGTCAGGTACCAGAGGGCTGCTATAAGGTCTCCTCGCAGCCTCCTCTTCTCCAGGCTGAATAACCCCAGCTCTCTCAGCCTGCCCTCATAGGGCAGATGCTCCAGCCTCCTGATCATCTTCATGGCCATCCTCTGGACCACGCAGGACCACTTCTGTTTTCTGCACATAAGAACAGTTTACCTCAGGAATTGAAAGGAAGATGAAGACAATCTACCCCCAGCCCTCCTTGCCTCAGCTTGGACAGGCCACACTGGTTTCATTCCAGCCATGGGCTTGGCAACACAGAAGCTGAGTCAGGCCACAGATGGCAGTGTGCAATAGAACAAGTGGCCAGCATCAGGCAGAGTGGAAATATTTGGTCACTGAGGAACTAATGTCACAGTTATATTTTAAGCTTTCACTATAATGATTCTTCATAAACAACAGAATTTTTTTCCTCCCTTTAACCAGCTTTTTCCACTTGAAGTTGCAATAAAACATATTTTCACCTCCATTCTGTACAATAATCACTGTGATCATCATTATTCGTATTCTAGGCTGTTGGCAGAACAAAGTTGATACTGCATTTACTATCAGGACGAATACATGTAATAAGAGAACAATGTTTCAGTATTTTCTGAGAATCATCTTTCAACAGCCCTATAAATCATTCCCTTTCAAGTGTGAAACTACTTAAAAATAATTGTCTTAACTCATAATGAAGTCTCACTCAGTGAGATGCACCGCCATTCAACACAATGGGAGTTGTTGGGATATCCTTTGCTTCAAACAAAGGAGCAGAAACAAGAGAACATTTGGCAGAAATCTCTTACAAGTGCTGTGTGGAAGCTACAGCTGCTCAGTTGGGTTGTTAGAGCTACTCTGCATTTTATGAACATGTGTATGCCTCCACAAAACAAGCCATAGTAGCACACTAAAAATTAGACAAGTCATAGCCCTATCACACATTTTACATAGTTTTTAATCTGCACTTTGTGCAACACTGGAGAGAGCAATCTGCTGCTTCTGGGACAGAACTGCAGCGTGACCAGCAAGAACTCAGGCTGAGCAGGTGCTGCACAAGCTTGTGGGATTGCATCTGTGAGCAGTTAAGCAAATGAAACCACCAACATCAGCAGTGCTTTAAGAAGAAATAAAAAGGCTCTCAGGCTTTAAATAAAAGTTATGTTTTTAATTAGAAATCCTAAAACAAGCTTAAGGCAAATAGTGATACAAGCCTAAAACCCTAACCTCATCTCAACATTCTCTATAAGATTTCACAGTGATTCAGACAAAAAAAAATAGCAAGAATCATAACACACCAAGGGCCAGAGCAGTCAGACCCACCTGGCCCATGTCACTGGAGACAAGAGACAAGTGATACACCCCTCCAGAACATCCTCAGCCTCCACTTACTTGTGGCTCACCCATTCTTGGAGCCAAAGGGTTACACAAGAGTTTACAAGACTTACACCCCATGAGCCCATGCACAACTATAACTTCCAGCAGGTGTTGCACTTTGTCGTACACTGCACTGGAAACATGGACTTGAATGGTGCCACAGCAGCTCCTAGGATTTGCTGGCTTTCAACTGCTGCACAAGGAAATTGGTTTTAACAGAACCCCCTCAGATCCCTAAAAATCTCAGCTCTTCAGAGTAATCCAGCTCACGGCCAATAATGCATGATGTCAGGGTTTCCTAGCATAATACATTCATTTACACAATCAATTTTACCCACTATGAGCCAATTGAATCCAGAATCCAGAAGTACTCCTGCAGGCCTTCTTATTTCTGCCTTGAATAGCTTAGTTCAACTGAACTCACCTTGCTACTCTTTTTTTATATTCAATGCAACTGTAAGCAGTTAAAGTTCCAGCACAAAACACAACAAAAAGTTACTCAGAACATTTATTTATCCATACAGGAACACTAAGAAATCCCTGTGTGAATAAACAACCAGCATCACTCCAAGGAAGCCTCGCTTATGAGCCTTTCAGGATGGCATTCATCAATTCCTTTTGAAAATTAAACCAGGAATTCATATTTGGGATACAGACTTCTCCAGACTCAACTTGCTCAAGTCGCTAACAAGTGAGAAGCACGGCCTTACCTTACAAAAGTTTTACTGACTCCTATCAGTAGTCTGTGATATATCCTTGGCAGTTGTATCATCTCAGAAGCCTGCAGTTTGACCAGGAATCCTTGCCACCTCTTCTGAAAGTTAACATCAAGGAAACAGCCTACATTTTTCCTATGCTGCCCTCCGCAACAGGACAAGCAACAGCTGCATTGCAACTCAGTTCTATGAGCTACACCAGGAGCCTGGTCTGGTGGTTGATGACCCTGCACATAGCAGGGGGGGTTGAAACTGGATGCTCATTGTGGTCCTTTTCAACCCAAGCCTTTCTATGAATGAACTTTGCTGGCAGTTCCATTCTCCTCTCTTTCAACGAGAGGATCTTTAAGAGACACTTTCATCATCCCTTGCTCCAGCAGTGGATTACAATGGCTATCTTATGTTATTCATCCAGTTTAGGAGCCATTAATTAGCATACTATCGTAGCTTCTTAATTACCAAGTTTAATGGTTTGTGGTAAATCCCCATCATTACTAGGAAATGAACCAGTTGCATGCCCATAATCCATTATTATCTCACATACTACAGTTCTAGCATTCAATGAATAATAATTAATCTAACTCCTAACAAATACTTGCATATTTATCTTTTATCACAGGAGAAGTATCCTAAGACTGTCGTAAAATCCAGAGAGCAAAAGATAATACAGAGTTGAGCAATTCCTCAGGCAGAGGCACTTCAGATAGAATCTCAGTTCTCTTCCCCCAAAAAAAGAGGCATGCCTGAATGAATGAAGCAGTAACAAGGCACTGCTACAAAGTGATACGCCTGCTTCTTGTGTTTCATTGCTCCAAATCAAACAAGTAGGTGGCTAAACTGTTCTTAGAAAGAGTAATGCCTTGTGTCTGAAGGGGGACTAGGAGATAAGTCCCTCTAAGGGAAACATGAACAAGGTAGCACTTCAATTAAATTTTGCTTCTTGCAATTAAAGCAACAATCCTCATTTCATGCAACAACATTGTGGTGAATTCACACATTCAAATGCATGGTGGTATCCACAAATACTGTCTGCTGATGGTGGTATCCACAAATACTGTCTGCTGTTTCTCTCATACCTCATGCTTCATACTAGCTGATAAAAGGCAGACACCAATAGCTATTACATGACATTTCCCAGTTCTTAGAAACAGGACCAGTTCAGCAAGTAAGGCATGAAGGTACGACAACAATCCCACAGTCTACCTCTAAACCACCTATAAGGACCGTGGCCACACCCAGATAGAGCTGATTTGACCCCACAAAGCCAAAACTCAAACCTCATTTTAAGAGGCACAGTTTATCATCTGGGTTCTCAATTTGAGGGGATCAAACTTGCTTCAACTAAAACGCACTTTGAAGGTAAATGTGACTGTTTTAAACACATAAAATAAAAAACGCCTACGTTTACTGTAAGTAAGCTTCAAATGCACATTACTGAACTCCAACGTTAACAGAAAGCGTTTTTAAGTTACCACACTTGCATGTTTATTTTAGATTGCATCTGCCCCACTTACTTAAAGTGTCTCAGGAGCTGAAGACTGATTTTAAGCTGTAAGAGACACACCAGAGTTCCTGTGTTAATTCTTCCTCACGGATGCCTCCCTCCCTTCCCATAAAAGGGAGAGCCAGAAGCTTACGAACACTTCCTCCACGCCTTCTGTGAGACTGAGAAGCACAGCAAAGAGGAGCCTCAAGTCACCCAGCCCCTCCCTCCCAGGCAATGTCTCACCTCTAAGTGGAGGAAGAGCACTGTTCCAAGAGTGGAAGCAAGGCTTAAGTGACCAAACAGCCTTGGAAGTCAGGACAGAAATGAGCTGTGGCACTACATCTTACAGCAGTATGGAGAAACTAGGACTGTTACCTACATGCTAACATTTTACCTATGCTTCAAATGCTGTTGGTTATGCAATCACATCACACCTAGTTTTCAGTGAGCTTGCTCGAGCACTGCCAAGCATGCAGTGATAGACTCCTAAAGTAATTATCAGGTTCTCCAGATAAGTTTCTCATTTCACAACTGTTAATTCTCTGTCAAACATTTATAAAATCACTTAATACACAAGTAGTTACCTTTTCCTCTGTTCCAAATGGTTAAATCAATCTCTGTATGCTTGCACGACCTTATTATACAGCCTTCCACACAAATGATTTCATTTATTTTAATTTCTAAAATGCCCACGGCAGCACCAGCAATTTCAAGATTTCTAGCAGTGCTGAAAGCTCCTTCAATTATAGTAGAGCAATCTGTAGCACTACTATACTGAAATACTCTTCACTGCCAACAAAAGGGTCAGTTTAGACTATGAAGGTTTTACTCTTCCAAGAAACCTATGAAAACCAAGAGACCTATGAAAAAAAGTTAAAGCTACCTATAAAGAACAGTGAGAAATTGAACTTCAAGAAGTATTAATACGTAAACCAACAAACTAACATCGGAAAGCTCTGTGGTTTCCTTGCTTAAGAACTTGTTTAGTTTGTTATTTAATAGATTGAGAGTTTTTCTGCAGTCCAATTTTTAAGAAGTTCAGAAGTGATTGCTACTGTGAGCTTGTTTGCTACTAGTAAGAATAATCACTTAACTGTTCTAATATTAGTGACTTATTTTTAGCAGAGAGGAGTGCTAGAATGACTTACTAAGATGCATACCATAGGCATGCAGTAAGCAACAAATCACCCTTAAGCACCATTAAGTCTTTTAAAAAAAAAAAAAAAACACCTATAAACTACCTAAAACAAGCAAAAGAAAACACTCGGAAACTCTTGCTGAAACGCACCAGTCGCACGGAGGCTTACACACTCTGTTTGCTTTGAGATCAGCTTCCCGAGGCTGAACCACGCAAAATCACTGCGTTTAACCCAACAAGCTCGGTTAGAACCAAAGAAACTCGCACTGCCAGCTGTGCACAGCTCCGCCTGCTTTAGGCCGAATGGCACCAGGAGCCTTAACTTCTCCGAGGCCGCAGCTCCCTCACTGTCACAGCGAAACGCTCCCGAGGAACGGGCTTCACCCAGAGAGCGGAGCGATCTTCCAGATGCCTTAACAGCGTAGAAAACGAAGCTGTTCGAATGGAAGTTAAACGACTCGTTTCTTTAAAACCACCACGAAGTCTCAAAGAGACGCGGGTAGCGATTCAGACAGAGCCGCGCAGCTCGGCACGTGGAAACCTACGGCATTTCGGAGCCGGGATGCTTTTCCCCGCCGTCTCCCGGCGGCACCGACTCGGGGCTGACAGCTCCCCGCCTCCGCCTCGCCGGGGCCGCTGCCGCCCGCTTGCGGCGGGAGGAGCGGGGAGAGACGGAGCGGCGGCGGAGCGCGGCCCGGAGTCAGCGCTGCGGGCGGAGAGCCGCGAAGCTGGGGAGCGGCGGCGGCGGTGGCGGCGGCGACGGGTCCCTCCCTGCCTCCCGCCCGCCCGCCCTCCCTCCCCTCCCGGCCGCCGCACGGCCTGTTCGGCGCCCGCAGACAAAGGGAGGAAGCGGGGACGAGCCGGGACAAGGAGGCGGCGGCAGCCCCGACAGCCGCATCCTTCCCCGCTGAGCAGCAGCCGGCGGCGCGCGGCGGGAGGCGGACGGGCCGGGGCTCACCAGGATCCGCTTGAAAAGGTTGCTCTCCTTGGGCGGCAGCGGCACGGACGGCATGATGCGGGCGGGCGGCCGCGGGGCAGCGCGGCTCGAGGTTGCGAGGAACGGCTGTCGCTGCGAGGAGGAGAACGAGGCGGGGGAAAGGAAAAGGCGATCCACCAACTCGGCTCACGGGCGAGGGGCGGCGGCGACTCTTCAACTCATTGGCCTGCACCGCCCGCCCCGCCGGCTCCCCTCGGGCGCAGCGCGCGAGCGCGGCTCCTCTGCGCAGCTGCCGGGGAGGCCTCGCCGCCCGACTGACGCTGCAAAATGGCGGCCGGGGTCCCCCGCCGCGCATGCGCACCGCCGCCTAGCGCGGGGTTGGGGGTGGGTGCGCGGGTGGCGCCGGGCTGCTTGCCTGCCTGCCTGCCTGCTTGCCGCCCTGCTCGCCTCCCTCTCTCCTCTCCCCGCGGTGTGAGGGGTTGGTTGGGTCGGGGTTTGCTTTTTTGAGTGCAGCGCTTGGTTGTTTCCTTCTAGCTTCCCCTTTCGGCCGCACACTGAAGCGAGTGGTCCTCGAAAGCGCCCCGAGTGGGGTTGGAGGAGGAGGAGGAGGAGGAGGAGGAGGACGGGGAGGAAGGGGACTGCCGCCCTCAGAAGGTGTAAAAATAACTCCGGCTCGCTGAAGCCCTGAGTCATGGCTATTTCAAAGCCTTCGAAACTGGATGCTTTTTTTTTTTTTCTTTTCGGCGCTTGGCCTCGCCCGGCCGTGCTGAGATAAGGCAGAAAATCTCTTTGTCTCCTCGCAGCCTCCCCCTCTCCTCCGGCCCTCATAACCCGCTGTTGGTGCCCGCTGTCAAGCTGGGCTCTGGGTGAGCCGCCAGCCCGGCCTTTGGGATGTCATCTATGGCATTAGCTCTTTGTTCAGCTGCTTATACAAAGCTTCCCAGCACTACCGTGCATGCTTAGAGCGGTGTTTTGTCATGGCTTGGCTCCTCCGACGAGGGAGGCTTAAGGTCTTTTGAAAATGATTTTTTTTCCTCGTTATTTGCAGAAATGGTTTTTAAATGGATCTTTGCAAAGCTAAAGAGCAAGCCAGCAGCGCTGAAACCACACAGCATGGGGTGCTTCCTTGGGAGGGAAGCTGGTTAAGCTGTCAGAGTTGCAATCAATTAAAAAGATCGTGCTGGGGAGGGGATGGTGGGGCGGAATTAAGCAGCTTCAATGAGAGTCCCCGTGTAACTACTTTTTAAATACATTAGTTATGTTTTAAAATAATATGATTCCTGTAATAATATGGTTATCACCTACTTACTTTTACAAGGCCATATAGCAACAGGAAATGGTTTTAAACTGGAAGAGGGCAGATTTAGACTAGATATTAGGAAGAAATTCTGTGAGGGTGATGAGACACTGGAACAGGTTGCCCAGAGAGGCTGTGGATGCACCCTCCCTGGAAGGATTCAAGGCCAGGCTGGATGGGGCTGTGAGCAATCTGGTCCAGAGGGAGGTGTCCCTGCCTATAGCACGGGTTTGGAACCAGATGATCTTAAAAGTCCCTTCCAACCTAAACCATTCTGTGATTTCTGCTGCTCAGGTGATGAGCTTAGTGGATGTGCATAGCAAAGCAAGCATGTGGAGATAACAATTAGGAAGGCTGTACACTTAACAGGCTGTATTTGGTTACAGAAAGCAAGTAGTGGTATGGCTGAGACAGCAAATCCCAAGCAGTCTGTCCTTTGACTTCTCACAAGCCTTGCTAAAGCCCATGCACATTGGTCCTTCCTTTCGTGTTGGAGGGAAGGAGAGCGGGCATGTTTTTGGAAGAGAGTAAACTGGAAAACTAAGCCTAACTCAGGGTCTCAGTGTTTGAATTTTTTTCTGAGCAGTTGTACTGTTGACAAGGACAGCTCTGCTGCATCATTTCCAAGGTTTGCACCTCAGCACTGA
This sequence comes from Phasianus colchicus, assembly GCF_987193195.1. NCBI lineage: Eukaryota > Metazoa > Chordata > Aves > Galliformes > Phasianidae > Phasianus > Phasianus colchicus. Next base: position 167,082,580 of record NC_143436.1, on the reverse strand, counting down.
ATTAGCACTGATTGTAACTAGTTGGAGCCATGGCTTCATGAACTCAGATTTTCTGTCATTGCAGAAGGCTTTATGCCTTTGACTGGTTTCTGTGGTAAACCTCCAGGATGGTCAGGTGAATACTGTGCTTAATGAACCTTTGGTCTGAGACAGTAAGGCTGTCCTTTATAGCAAAGTTTCCTGCTAGTTCAAATACTGGAACAAATGCCATCTGAAAACAGGCAAAACTGCAAATGAGAGGCAGGCATTTGATCTGCATTTCAACATGTGTCTGTATTACAAATCTGTGTTGAAAGCAGCAAGAAAAGGAGAACAAGCTGGCAGTAAAGAAACAATTTTTAGCTGAGAGAGACTAAACATAGAAATGAGTGTTGGAAGGGGGGGGGGGGGGGGGCAGAGGGCTGGTTGAAAGTGAGGTTTGGAAGTACAGTCAAGAAAACTTCTTGTCATTTAATCCCACTGTGCTTGGCCAAACAAAGCGCTTTCTACAGGCTTTGTTAATAAACGGGGCTGTATTCAAGGCATGTGTGATTCTGTCACCAGTTTTCTCTACAAACAGAAAGAATTCAGAAGTCTGTCAACAGATTATTTAGGTCAAAAGCGGGAAGCAACATCCAAGCACAAGTCTTATGAGGAGCGATTGAGGAAACTAAGATTGTTTGGTCTGGAGAAGAGGAGGCTCAGGAGAGATCTTATCACTCTCTATAAATACCTGAAGGGAGTTGTGGTAAGGTGGGGGTCGGCCTCTTCTGTGTAACTAGCAATAGCACTAGAGGGAATGGCCTCAAGTTGTGCCAGGGAAGATTCATATTGGATATTAGGGAAAATTTCTTCTCTGAAAGAATGGTTAGGTACTCGAATGGGCTGCCCGGGGAGGTGGTTGAGTCATCATCCCTGACATCAAATCTAAATCTCCCCTCTTTTAGTATAGCCCCCCTCACAGCCCCCCTTGTCCTTTCACTATCCGACCGTGTGACTGTGTGAAAAGTTGGTCCCCCTCCTGCTTATACGCTTCCCTCAAATACTGGAAGGCCTCAATGAGGTCTCCCCAGAGCCTTCTCTTCTCCAAGCTAAACAAGCCTGGCTCCCTCAGCCTGTTTTCATAGGAGAGGTGCTCCAGCCCTCTGATCATCTCATGGCCCTCCTCTGGACTTACTCCAATGGTTCCTCATCCTTCTTGTGCTGGGGGCCCCAGGCCTGAATGCAGTACTCCAGATGGTGCCTCACAAGGGAAGAGCAGATATGGACAATCCCCTCCCTCATCCTGCTGTCCATCCTTTTGAAATTAAGTTGGCAGCTTAGAGTTGCCAGATTTAAACTTAAAAGCACATCCCAAGTGCCATGTCCCATTCCCTGGAGCCTGGGGAGCTGCTGCTGTCAGTTCCCCCTCTGCCTGCTGGCCGAGGGCAGCAGCACCCTGCCCTGAGCACCAGCTGCAAGCCATGGGCCTCACCAGCTCCATAGGCCAAAGCAAACCATAAGGGAGGTGGAAGCACAGACAGAAATGGAATTTCCCATCTTTTATACTCAATTCCCTTATTCCGTTTCAAACGTCATCCTGGAAATAGAAGGAAAGGGTGTTTCCTATTCATTGTTGTTATGAGATATGAGGAATATGTCCCCTGAGTCCAACCCGTGTCCAGTCTTCTGGCTGTGGGGGAGTGCTGAGAATCTGTTAGCCTGTACTGTCATGTATAGAGTTAAGTTAAAGAACTGCCAGCAAGGATAGTGAAAACTGAATCACGATTGCTTTTAATCAGAGGGTTTAATGTAATAGCTGTTTCTGGCTGCAGTAGGAGCTGATGTGATTTTTCTTGGCCTACCCTCTTCTTTTTCAGTCTGTTTTGTAATTTTGAGTGCATGGCCTGCCTTTAGTTTTCATGTTCTTATTAACTTTTTGGTTGATTGCCCATAGATCACCTTTTCATGATTTTTAAGTGTCAGATTGGAGGCTCCTGGGAGACTGCAGGGGGTTGTTTGCTGTGGCCTCTTTGTAAATTGGATGGGCTCTGGGATGGCTCCTGGTTTCTGAGGCTGTCTTTTAGTCTGTTCCCTTTGCCTCCTGTCCTCCTGAGGGGCTGAGCAGAGGCAGGAGCAGCCCTGAGAGTGAAACAAGAGGCTGGTTATCGTATGCTGGTGAGGTTTGGTACAAATCTTCCTATCATCTCGTTTTCAGCCTTTTAGGTATATTTACCTCACCAAAACATGTTGATGTTATATGTGCCAAATACAATGTTTTATACACATATATATATATATATAATCCTGGTGAATGATAGCAGCTAAGAAGAAAGAAACTTAAAATCCAGTGTTCTCTAAGGCATCTACAGCAGAGTTGGATTTGCTCAAACATAAAAAAAGATAGGGAAAGTTACTGTAAAAGAAGCAAACTTTGGAAGAGAGAAGGACTTCTTAGTGCAAGCTGTGCACCTAAGGAGAACATACGACAGTTTCAGGGAGTTTTTCATCTGAGGATTGAATACATTTTCCTTCTATGACATACATAGGAGCAAATTGGCCTTTTAGGTGATTATAGGTATAAAAAAACATTGTTACGTACAGTCTTTTTAAAACGTGAATATAATGAGGGGTATAGATAACATTAAACAGATTATACAACTGCTTGTTAGCTTAATAATGAGAATGGTTGTGTTTAGTAGCATTTTTCATGACTGATATTTGTCTTGTGTAGTGTAGTACTAATTCATGTGAAGTATAATTATAGCCAACTCTGACATGATTTGAGTAAAGTTTACGTAAAACAACAATCTCTGAATAATCAGATTTGAAACTCGGGGTATTTTCAGCCCGTGTCTTGGGAACATACACAGGAAAGTCCACTTATGTAACAGCACAGAACTTGGAAACAGGACTATTCCCACTTGTTGGTGTGCTTGTCATTTTAGACAAAGTGTGTGTAACTATGCAGCTGTGAAGAAAATATTGAGAATGTGGATCTAGATTTACTTGTAAGATCTTTTTAAACTTATTTTGGAGCTAGCATTTCATAATTTACTTGTAAAACTGTTAAAGCCATGCTTGCAAATCCGTGATCACTGCTCCCAGGGTGATTGCATCTGCAGGCTGGAGGAGAGCAACGTGCTGGAAGGACAGACAGACAGAGGGACGGCCAAGCCAGGCAGCTGCTGCAGCACGCTGGGAGTTGTGTCTGTGAGCAGGCATGCTGGGAGTGCGAGTCTTTCCACTTTACTTCCTGTCTGCAATGGCCTCGTGATGTAAGGCAGGACCTGTCTGGCGCTTCCATTTGGGGAGGGTGAGTTTGTAGGCTCTATGTGTGACACGGAGCCCACTCTCTGCCCACTCTGGATTGCAGTGGCTGAGCTGAGCTGAGCCAAGGCAACTACCGGCAGCTGCCTGCTGGCCTCTGGCTCACAGGGCTGCCCTCCAGCTCTCCCAGCCCTGCACTGGGAAGGGCTGCACGGAGTTTTGTGCCTGGCTTTTGCAGGAGGGCTGCTTGGTGTAGCTGAGGTGGGAGGCAGAGGGCTATGAAAAGGGGGCTGAGGGCCCATGAAGCCTTGAAGGCACCTCTCTGAGGCTGCATTACTGAAACTCCTCCTTTATGCATATGTATTCTTATGCATCTCAATGGGATCGGTTTCACTGAGTTAATAGTATCCTTGATCATTAGAAGTGATTTTTAAAAGCTTTTAAATGAGTTACAGCATTGATAGTTGTCCCTTAACTAGAAATGAGCTGATCTATTTACTTTTGTAATGAGACGATTGCAGCTGTCGTTTTTACAGACTGGTTTTGATTTGTGATGTGTTTATGCTGCCCACTGGGTTATTTTGTCATGTTAAGAAAGTCACTAAGAACTAGTCTGAGAAGCAGTTAATAGGCACTCTGCTGTACACGGCTCTGTAAAACTTTATGTGGGCTTATTTCTGCACAAACGCAGGGTGACAGCATCTCTCTAAGGAGGAAAGAACTTTGTTTTGTCAAAATAATAATAAAAAATATCTACTTCAAAATCTCTGACTTTCTCAAGGATTGGTGTCATGCAGTTGCTTAGTTCTTCAGGTATTTGAAAGTATTTTATTTCTGAAAGCTCAGGCAGAACTCTACAATGAATTAATTCTTATTTACACACGTTGTTAGTTCTGACTACAGCAGTATTTTTGTTAACAGTGGTTACCACTTGACTGGACGATGAGTGGCCATTCTGACTTGCAGTAAGTAGAGGCAACACCACTGACATCAGCAAAATTAAATGTTTTGGAGTTAAGTCCAACATGTGCCCCTGAAGAACTAAGTCCAGGGGTGCAGATGATGAGTCTGACTTGTGCATTCTGACTTACTGCTGGTGAAGGAGGTGGAATCTACTACACAGTCACTGGAACAATCCATAAAGATTACTGTTGGCTTTCTGCAAATCAGATTGTCCTTAAAGGTGCAGCTGTGAGTTTGGTAGTGCCTGCCACCCCTGGGGAACCTGGAGAATGTGTAGAAGCGGAATAGAGGTCCTTCCCTCCCTTTCTAGCTCTTCCAGTTTGTGTAGGCAGTGAAATAGATGTCTGGGCAAGCAAGATGCAATACCTTTTTTTTACTGTACATTGCTATTACAGGATAGTCCTTTGTTACAGGACCCATGGATGAAAGTAAGTAGGATGAGCAAAGCAACAGTGACACTAAGGGTAGCCTGTGTCCTGCAAAACTGTGCATCAAGTACCATGCAAAAATAAAGGGGCTGGATTTCAGAGTACCAGATTTGTAATCACACTTCTGATAGAAAATATGTCTGTCCCTTACCTACAAGTGTATCACGGGAAGGAAACAAAGCACTGCCCCCATATCTGACGTAAGACTTATATGGATAAGTAATTTCATGCAAGTATATTGTACTTTTGACTAACCTTTTGCAAAATCACCTTGATGTTGCTAATGTCCACCTGCCAAAGTTGTATCCTCTTATGGTAATGGGTATGATATTGCATATACTGCACATTTTGTACCTTCTTTATATAGAATTTGATATCTGCACAGTAGATGTATTTTCTCACAGCTGCATTTTTGTTTTGCCAGTAAGGCAGGAAATGGTTCAGTTTCTCCAGTGAGAAGTATGGCAAATGAAGCTGTTGTCTGTAAAGCAGCATTGAGAAGATCTTCTACAGCGTAAACACTGAGGAGATGAGGGAAAAGATTTTTCCAACCCCCTGCTGGTACAATGTTGCTGATAAGAGTTTCTTGTTTAAACTAAGACTGAAATGAATAGTTCTGTCCATAATGCTTCAGTTTGTGTTGGTGTAGTCAAGAACAGAATTTGGGTTTGATGCAGGTTGGATGACGACGATGATGATGACGACGATGATGATGACGACGATGATGATGACGACGATGATGATGACGATGACGATGACGATGATGATGACGATGATGATGATGATTATTATTATTATTATTATTATTATTTTAACCAAATGCTTTTCTATAGATAGTGAAAGCACTCCGTGTCTCATCTTCTGCTAATTTCAGGTGGTGGAAGAATAAGAAACGATATGAAACCTCCACAAAGTGTCTGTTTTTTCAAGAACCTGCTTTCCAGTTTCTACTGTTATGGTCAGCTTCACAATTCCCCTCTTCCTTCTGTTGCAAAGAAGATGAGTTGTGTGATGAGACTGCACAGCTATGGATTTTGGAGGCCAGACTCTTTGCTGGACACGGCTAAATTCACTCTGTCATTTCATGGTCAGCTTAGGAAGAAGCATCAGGATTCTCGGGCATTGTGGAAGCATGAGGCTGTGCAGAAGTATCTGGAAACTCTAAGCAAGGAATATCAGCAGGTTAATAGTCTGCTAAATGCTGGTTCAAAAAATGAATTTGAGCAAAGGACCCTGAGGAGAAGACGTGCTGATCTATCCCCAGTTGCAACTGCATTTCAAGAAATCAAAGAGGCTGAAGGCGAGCTCCAGGAATTAGAAACCATGTGTAGAGGTAAGGAGAGCACATCTACTTACTCATTTTGAAAGAGTGGCTTTGCTTGTGATAAACCTTATTGCTCATCCCTTATGGAGAGCTTTTAAATGAATTAAGCCAGCTCTGGAACGCTCTCTGGTCCTGTCTGTTCCTGGGAGCTTGAGTCCTTTTAAGGCTTTCTAGATCCAGACTTTTATTTTTCCTTTTATTTTTATGCTATCTCTCTTAATACAGGTCTTAATGCAACCAACTTGGGAAAGTAGGGGCTGTTTGGACTCTGAGGGCTGTGCATCTTGCAGAAATAGTTTGGAAATGTTTGCTTTAGGTTCTTTTTCGGTAGAGCCTAGAGCATATGAACTGCAGGATAAACATCAGCAAGTCTTGCATGTTGAATAGACACAGACTACAGCCATGCCACTTAAAATGGGATTCCAACTAGCCAGTTTGATGCTTATTAAGCAAGCTACGTGAACTGCCATAATTAGGTCCTGAATTGACAGCTTCCAGCATAAATGACAACATTTAATAGATCTTGGAGGATATTTGAGAAGTCCTACAGGGAAAATTGATGGTTATCCGAAAAGCTGCTGCTTTTCAATACTATGTTGCACTAAAGGTTGGAGTAAAAAAAAAAAAAAAAAAAAAAAAAAAAAAAAAAAAAAAAAAAAAGGAAAAAAAAAGCTTGACCCTCTTTTTGATACTATTCAGGAAAAAGAAAGTATGTGGGCAGTGAAAGGACTTGTGGTGCAACATTTCGAAAAGATACACTAACACATTGTGAGAAGAGTGAGGCACTGTGTACAGTAGGAAGGAAAAATGTGGGGCATTCTGCTACACCAAAACAGACATTAAGATAAGAAAGAGAAACAGTGACCTGGAGAATCTCCAATCCCCCTGCCACATGCAGGGCCATCAACCTCCCATTTAATACTAGACCAGCCTGCTCAGGGCTCCATCCAATCTGGCCTTGAACACTTCCAGGGCATGGATGGGGCATCCATAACCTCTCCAGTTCCTGTACCTCAGGCAGAGGGGTTGGAGATTCATGATCCTTGAAGTCTCTTCCAACTCTGGCCATTCTGTGATTCTGTAATTCTATGTGAATTGGTAAAGGTCAGGGAGGAGGTAGGAATGGGACACCAGCCATTTGGACCTCAAGCTTCTCGCCACCAGCCCGTTCTTCTATCTCTGCTGACAATACCTCATCTGATACTTTCTATTCAAGTAATCCATAAGGATGCTTCTCAGACCACCTAGAAGCCTTCTGTTCAGTGCTATCTTTTGGCTGGAGATGTGACATACAGGTAGGGTTATCTATGTAGTTCTTGTCTTAAGTTCAGAGGAAGCCAGGCTCACATGTTGATCTGCCATATTTTATTTAAAGAAAAACAAAACCAACCAACAAACCAAAACGGAATGTAAATTATAAAGCACAGTGTGAAGGAGCTGCCACTATCCTTGTCCAGTATGCAAGGCTGGTTCAACATCTCAGCCCGCTCTGTTCTTGAGACTTGCTGCTGAGGTGAGAAAAATGAAGGGGTGCTCCCTATTCTGGCATTTTGATTTTGACTCCAACCATCTTTTAACAATCTGTTTAGTGCACGATCTCATACTAAGTGATTGGCATCTTCCATTATTCTAAACTGGAGCCTCTGTAGTAGAAAAGATTTGAAGCTTCTGTTAGCTTTGCTTGAGAATGTTTTGCAGCTCTAAAATATAGGAGAGTGCAATTGAAGCACAGAACTGTAGGACTGATTAGGTTGAAGGAGATTTCTGGACGTGTTTTCAATTGATGTCCTACTCAAAGCAGGACTGGTTAGAGCAGCCTGACTGTGGTCTTGTCCAGTTGAATAGACCCAAGAACAGAGATCTTACAGCTTCCCTGGGCCCATTTCAGTGTCTGACAACCCTTAAGATCAAAATAATTTTCCTAATACCTAATCAGAATTTCCCATGCTCCAGCTTCTGTCTTGTTTTATGACAGTATACTTTGAAAAGACTTTGTCTTGAACTTTTCAGTATCGTTCTGTGAGTTAATTGTAGACAGCAATAAAAACTCCCTTCAGTCTGCTCTTCTTAAGGATGAACAAACCCAGTTTCATAGAATCATAGGATGGCCTGCATTGAAAAGAACCTCAAAGATCATCTAGTTTCAATTCCTCTCCCACGGGCAGGGTCACCAACTACTAGACCAGGCTGTCCAGAGCCACATCCAGCATGGTCTTGAATGCATCCAGGGCTGGTTTTCTTGACCTCTCCTCATATTTTCTTTGCTTCAACCCTGGACTATCTCTGTGGCTCTTAGCTAGACTCACTCCAGTATTTCCATGCCTTTTCTGTACTTGTGAGCTTAAAACTGGACACAGTACTCACCTAGGCTGAGCAGATGGGAAGAGAATGTCTTTAAGCAAAGCAAAGAGTTAAAGTGAGGTCTTCCACATCCTGATGGCTGAAGCCATAATTCTCATATCTCATTGATTGCTTGATTAGCAGGAAGCAGAAGGTTAGAACCCTTGTAATTGTCATCATACTTACATTTTTAATGCTCATCCTAATGAGCTGGCTGCAAAGTGCTGCACAGATAGCAGTTTCTACCCTAGTCTAGAAATGGAAAGTTTTGTTGCATGTGAAATAGAGGTAAAGAAAACTGAGGCACTCTTTTCTCCAGGCATGTTTTTGACATATTTTGTTAAATCTCTTGGTGGGTTTACCTCTGCACTGTCAGTCTCTGTCACATAACTGTCAGTATACTATAATTGGCAGCAAGAAACTGTCAGGTGGGACTGGCATTTGTGTGATGCAGACTTGGAGTCATAGCCAAGAGACTGGGAAGTAATATATCTACAGATCCTTCCAGCACCTCTGGAAAATGCATTCATTTAGTTAGCAATACGCATCCTGGCTTGAACTGCTCTTCTTTGATATTTCATGCTGGCAAAATGGAACTGCATGCACTGCAAGCTTTTAAATGCTGTAAAGTGTGTCTTTTGACAGCTGTATTACAATCTGTTAAGTGAGACTGGCTAACATCTATTCCTATTGTTGGAATTTAGAGCTAGGCAGCAGAGATGAGAAGCAACTGCTAGAGCTTGCCTTAGAAGAGAAGGAAACCCTCGATAAAAAAATCAACACGCTGTGCAGAAAGGTGAGCCTGAGGTAAAAATACACAGCTTCATAAATAAATGTCAGGAAAATGTTCCTTTGTGATCTTGCCAATAGACTCTGACACTTGCATTTAATGAAACAGAAGGCCAGCTTCTCTGTTTTCCCTGAGAAGACATGGCAACATTAATTACTGGTAAGCTTCTTACTGACAAATGCATCTTAGAAGCTTATTATTTTAGGCATTTTTGCTTGCTTGCTTGTCTGTCTGGAGATGCTGAAGGGGATATGAAGCTGTCTGTGCTGTTGAGACCTTGCGTGACATCCAAGTAACTGCTTGTGGCAGCAGAGCGTGCATTCTTGAAAAGGTTTCTGATTGGAACTTTCAATATTTCATTTGCTCTTCAGCTGGCAGCTCCCCACGAGTGGGAACATTAATTATAAGCAGAGAAGCTGAAAAAGTTCAGTAGAAAGCTCTGTGTTTGGGCTCATTTCTATGCTGAGATTGAGAAAATGGGAACTAGAACCTACTGAAACGTAAGGTTCGTGTTTGTGTGAAAAGTGTCTGGGCAATAGCTGGTAACTTTGTGCTCAAAGGTAGTTGGGGCTGCAGTGGGTGACCTGGCACCTGACGCTGTAGGATCGAATTTTCAGCTAGCTTTCCTGTGGATGCACCAACGTATCCCATTTCCACACCAACTGCACTGAGCTGCAACAGCCTTTGGACTTGGACAGTTTTTAGTCCTACTTTTTCATTTGCCAATAGAAATCAGTGGCTGTGCGTGCTCAAGCCGTGGCATTTGTGAAGGCTGGCTGTAAACTTCATTAAAAGGAGATACAGTCATGAAAGAGATAGTGACATTCTTTTTTTGTTTTTTTTTTTTTCCCTTCTTTTCTCTTTTCAGCTTTTCCAGCTTCTGGTGCCAAAGGAGAAGTATGATAAAAGTCATGTTATATTAGAAGTGACAGCTGGCAGAACAACTGGAGGTCAGCAAAATCTCCACAGTAAAGATTACTCCGAACCCTCATCCAACTTTTTAAGGCTCTTACGGGTTATTCTTAATGCATTTTTACACCTCAGTGGCATAAAGTCATACTTCCTTAATCTGTATTATTTATTATCAGCATTAATCTGTTTTATGAGCACGAATACAGTTGCAGTTAAATCTTAAAACCCGTGGCTGCCGTTTTGCAAACTGCTATTTATGTTGCAGCGCCTTTATATTTATAGGTGACATCTGCCAACAGTTCACTAAAGAAATGTTTGAGATGTACCAGAACTATGCGGACTATAAATGCTGGACCTTTGACATTCTGAACTACGTGCCAGCTGAGATAGGTACAATAATTCTCCAGACGTTCCATCAAGACAACTACATTTAAAGCTGTGTTTCTGTGCTGTACTTTCCACGCGTTATTTGTCTCTATAGGTGGGTTGCATCATGCAGCTGCTCATATTTCAGGAGATGATGTCTACAGGCATCTGAAATATGAAGGAGGGACTCACAGAGTCCAGCGAATCCCTGAGACCGGACTGTCATCGAGAATGCAGCGTATTCATACGGGGACAATGTCAGTTATTGTGCTCCCTCAGCCAGAGGAGGTAACTATCTGTTCATCTCAGCAACAAGGAAGTGTGTTGCTGGCACTGGAGTGGGTGTTATTTAAAACCACGGTACTGTTAGGGGATTTTATTGAAACCCAAGTGCTTTGAGCAAGTCCCAGCAAGTAAACCACAAGCTCTGTGGTTCTGGAAGGCAGCAGGACTTGGCTCTGTATCTTACATTTGTAAATGGGTCATCAGAAGTGACTTTACAAATGTTTGCTACTGCCTGAAAAAGTGAGTACATCGGTGGTCATTTCAATGAGTGTTTCAGCCCCATTGCCTGCAAAAATGGAGCAAGCCAGTTTTAAATTAAGTCACATATTAAGATGGGGAATTTATCCAAGAAAATATTCAGTATTGCTTAGGCAAGTGACTCAGCAGGTCCTTTACTACTTTTTTGTTCATTTAAATTGCTGGTGTTCGATCAAGGACTGTATGCTTTGCATTTGAATGAGCGCGTTGGTTGGTCTTTCTGAGATTTTTCTGATACCACCAGATCTCACTTAAACTAGCAAGTTATGCAAAGGATAACCAAAACCAGATCTTGTAGGCTTTCCCTGCAAATTCTCCTGCTTCCTTGTAGTGCTTTCCTTGCAACAGTGGTCAGATTTGAATGTTGCTTTCCTATCCACTGAGCTCAAATTTGGTCCACGTCATCATGGACTCCTATCCTTAGCTGGATCTGGATACACCTAATGTTTCCTCAGGTAGATGTTTTTAATCATTGTTGCAAAAATCCCTCAGGCTTGAGTCACGGAACTCATTCTTGTGCTGTTAGCTGCTGATTTTAGTTAGCTTCCCATGCAGATGTACCTTGTTTTCTGAGGGATCTGGAGCAACAGCAGGTCCAGAGGAGGGCCACAAAGATGATCAGAGGGCTGCAACACCTCTCCTATGAGGACAGGCTGAGAGGGCTGGGGCTGTTCAGCTTCAAGAAGAAAAGGCTCCGAGGAGACCTTATAGTGGCCTTTTGGTAGCTGAAGGTGGCCTACAGGAAAGTTGGGGAGGGACTTTTTATAAGGACAAGTAGCAACAGGACAAGGGAAAATGGTTTTAAACTGACAGAGGGTAGATTTGGACTACAGAGTATGAAGAAATTCTTTCCTGTGAAGGTGGTGAGACACTGGAACAGGTTGCCCAGTGAGGCTGTGGATGCTCCCTCGCAGGAACCATTCAAGGCCAGGCTGGATGGAGCTTTGAGCAGCCTGGTCTAGAGGGAGGTGTCCCTGCCTTTAGCAGGGGTTGGAATTAGATGATCTTAAAGTTCCCTTCCAGCCCAAATCATTCTATAATTCTATGATAATGATTGTAGCTTATACTCAGGTACAGTTGTAAATTAGTAGGTTTTTAATAAGTGATTTCTTTTACTCTATCACTGAAAAGGCATCCAGAATATTTTAGGAAAAGCAGAAAATGGTATTTTTCTTTGATTCTAGGTTGATGTTAAAGTGGATCCCAAAGATCTGCGTATAGACACATTCCGGGCCAAAGGAGCAGGAGGGCAACACGTCAACAAAACTGATAGTGCTGTGAGGATTGTGCATCTTCCCACAGGTCAGTCTGGCTGTAGTTGGTACTTCCAAGCACTCTAAATGTGCATTCTGGAACGAAAGCATATGCCTCTGTAAGCCTGCAGGGTTGTGCCATCTACCAAGAAGTCAGTAGCCCCTTTTTGTTCTGTCGTCTTCTAACAAAGCAATGTATGAGAAGAGGAACTTAAGTAGTGGTACAATGACCAACATGCTGCTGTTATGCTTAATGAATACACTGTCTTTGAAGGATGAAAGAATAAATGGAGGATTTGGGGGATGGGGTGGAAGATGTAAATAATTTGTGCTGATTGATTCAGGAGTAACGGCCGTTGTCAGCTAAGGGTGCACTTTGCCTAGCTGCAGCAGGCAGAAAGAGAAGCTTGAAGATTTCCATTTAGTATTAGCTAATGCTATCCAAAATTAAGTAGGAAAGAAAACGTGCTGATGGGAAGTTAACATAAGTACTGAACCACTCTGTCTTTCTTAGGATTTATTTGTTCTGACGTTCAGTGGGCCTGTATCTGTCTAACCTGAAAAAAAGGCTTTGGCCTTTTCATTTTGGAAATCAGACAGGAAGTAAAAAACAAAAAATTAGACCTTTTTATTTTATTTCATTCTTTATAGTTCAGTTTAAGACTCTCTACTATGGTTCTGATGCTTTCTTCTTCTAGAATAAGGAACTTTCCAGGTTTCAAGAGTTCGTGTAGATGAAGACATTCAAAAAACCCACATTACAGTTTTTTAAACATGCTCTTGTAGATTCAGCAACTTCACTTTTGTAACATGTGACAGATACCTGGAGTAAACCTGTCCTCTGGAGGCAGTCCAGAGAATGATAATTCCAATGAGAACTGTTTGCTTTATGGAATCTCACAGTATCCCTAGCTTTTCTGTAGCACCAAACAAAGCTCCTGGTGCAGCTGTGAGGAGTTTAAAAACATACTAATGGTTTGAGACATTGTGTTAAAATGACTTTTTATCCTGCAGCTGAAAGGCCCTAAAAATGAGCACTCCTAGAAGGTGTCATCTGCCTAATGTGTTTGAATTAATTTAGCTTGTTTGTTCTGTGTTTGAATGAGCTTTTTGCTCTGCTCTGTCTGACATTCTACTGTGAAGGGGTGGTGGTTGAGTGCCAGCAGGAGAGATCGCAGCAGATGAACAAGGAAACAGCTCTGAGGACGCTGAGAGCTAAGCTGTACCAGCAGATCATTGAAAAACAAGTGAGTCAAGAGCAGAGCGCCAGGAAACTGCAGGTGAGAAAAGCTGACCGATGAACTTGGAAAGGGTGCTTGGTTGTGGGGGTGTTTCTCTGAGTGTCTGTGTCTAATCTGGGTGTCAAGATGCTAACTCTGCTTTCAAACTGCACATCTGTTGTTTGCTTATCCCAGTTCAGCCCTAGTATAGAATTTTCAGGTAATGAAAGAGCTGCAGAGTGTCAGTGGAAAGAAGAGAATCATAAGAATATAGCTAAAATTACCCAAAAAGCAGCACTCAGCACCCAACGTTGTGTTACACAGCTAGAGCAGCAGCCAAAATTCAGATCAGAAGTTCTTGGGGTTGTATGTTAGGCCGTTTCTAAAACATGGTGTTTGTTTGACAAGATGGTGTAGCTTCTGGGAGAAACAAGTACACAAAAGAGCCTGCCATTTCACAGCTCTGTACCGGCGTGTTTGCTGTGGCTTAAGGAAAAAACTTCAAATTCGAGTTGCCTCAAGTTATGCTGCAGGCTGTACTTTCCTGTTAAGTGTGCCAACATTTTTTTCCCATTCTTTGAGTATTTTGCTGTTTGCGGTGCAAACTTCAATAGCAATCAACAAGAATAAAAATACTTGGCAATACCAGAATTCTTCAGAGTTCCACCGTTTCCAGCTTAGCTATTTAATTGCTCACTTCAGGCTGTGTGTCAGTGTATTGTTCCTGCAGATTATTAACTCTGTCTCTGTAATCGGTGAGCCATTTATCTGCTGTTAATAATTTTCGCTCGAGAGTTCTCAAGGCTGCATTAAAAGACTTCAGATTTTCATTTGTGTTAATGCTATAGAAAATCAGGCTAAAGTGAATTACCTTTTATAGTGATTCAGAATATATAAAATCCCTTCTTTTGAAATACAAATGTGATTGCAGGTGGAATTTAAAAGAAAAAAGTAGCTTGTACAAGTAGACACTCATTTCTCTAAGTAGTTTTCAGCATGTAATTCTCCTTTTTAGTACAGTGCTTAACCATGCACCCAAGCTACATTTGGAGTTGAGCATGACTTTTCGAACTGATTGCACTACTTCACTTTACCACCAGAGGACTCCTCGGTGTCCGCTCGATTTACTCTGCTCATTTCTGATGGCCAGATGTTAAAGAACTCCTTTGCCACCCTCTGTGAAGCAGACATCGATTGTGCTGCTACTGTTATGAATGGTTCCCACTCACTGCCTTTTGTGGGAATGCCTTCTGCCTTCCGTGGCTTTTGAGACTGACGTAATTCTTGTTCTATTTCTTTGGTGCTTTGCTACAGTTGGGAACAAGAGCCCAGTCAGAGAGAATTCGTACTTACAACTTCACCCAGGACAGAGTCACCGACCACAGGATCTCGTATGATGCACGCAATATCAAGGTAATGGTTGCTTATGAGGGTTTTAAGACTTGGATATTTATCTGTGCCATGTAAAGCAAAATGTAACCTTGTGAAAATAATTTAAAATACATGGCGAAATCACATGGCTATTTACATCCTAATAGAACACGACTAATTCAAGAAGCCTACACTTCTCTGCCTTTCTTCAGGAAATAACTAGCTGACCTAGGGCTCTGTGTATCTCTCCAGCTATATGAATGAATGATGCTCAATATGTGGTCCTCCTTAGTGAGCTCTGTGAGAACTCCTGAGTAGTTCCCACTGCAGAACGGTACTGAGGTATGCTCTGTAACACTTTGGTCTGCTCTTATTTTCCCATAGGAAATTCTGAGTGGGAAAGAAGAACTGGATAAGCTAATAAACAGGCTGCTGGAGTTTGCGGAGATGGAGGCTGTCACAGAGTATCTAGAAAACCTGCAGTCTGTAGGAGGAGAAGGATGCTGAAGACCTTGTGTGGAGCTAAAGCAGGACTGGGTTTGTAAATAAATAAAATGGACACACTTATTGGATGACAGATAAATTAAAATCTATGCCTCTGTTTTTCAGTGTGTGCTATTGCTTTTTTCATGCTTTGGCACAAATGAACTTTATGGGTTGAATTTACTACATCTCCCCTAGCAGAAAAGAAGAGGCATTGATTACTGTGTGCACATACCTTCTGTCTTGGCAGCAGGGTTTTTTGAAGCCAGTTCTTCTCTTGTCCATATTGCAGCTGGACAGACATAGAATCATGGTGATGGAGAAGAAGAAATACTACATGCTGCACATTTTGCTCTGGAGGTAGGAGAGGTCCATCCCAGGCTGGATGTGGCTCTGGGCAGCCTGGTCTGGTGGTTGGCAGCCCTGCATATAGCAGGGGGGTTAAAACGAGATGATCATTGTGGTCCTTTTCAACCCAGGCCATTCTATGATTCTGTGATTCTATGATTTCTATGATCCAGGTGAAAGAACCTAAGCTCCCCTTACATAGCTTAGAATCTGACCTTGTCAATAGCAGTTATTTGTATCATTTTTATCTGCCAATTGAGTGAACTTCCTAAGAGTCCTTTCAAAAATCACTCCATATTAGGATGCTTTATTTTGTTACAGGACATGTACAATGTGAAAGCTACTTTGACAAGGGGCAACTGTGCCCATCAGTGCTCTTGCAAGTATGTATTCTTGGGTCAGCTGAAGGTGGGTGTGGACCACGTGCTGTGCTGGATGCAAAAGTGCTTGCTATAGAATCAAATGAAGATGACAACACTTTGGAAGGAGTTTGGTGATGATAACGGGCAGCTTTCTACTTGTTGACAGAAAGTGAGTTCACACTGTAGATGTATTTTAACAAATAAGGTGCGCCTGGAATTCAGCTTCTGCCTCGATGTCTTTGGGAATGTGTGCCTGGCTCTGAGGGCAGACTGTAGAGAGCTCAGCTTTAGCAGGGCCTGCATTCATGTTTTCCCCTAAGCATGCATCATGCAATGTGCTCAACACGCACTGGTGCGTAGGCAGGCAGCAGGCAGAAGCAGACATGCTCACTTCTTTTACATCACCCAAGATTACACAGGTGTGGCTCTGAACCAGGCTGGCTGCTGGATCAATGCATCCCTTTTTTTTATCCTGCTCTTCCCAAAGTGTGCTTTTCAATGGCTCTGCACTGTCTTTTGGATGTGAAGAGTTCATTCACTGTTACAACTTAAATTACACTTAAGTCAACCACAGTATCTGCACATCCATTTTGTAATCAAGAATGATACAAGACTGAGAAAATACCAATTATTTTAAGAAAAAAACAGTATTTCAATACTGAATCTTCTAGATTTTATAGTTTTTAATACTGTATATATAGTAACAGTTTTAACTTCAGATACTTTAAGACAGACAATACTTGCACCTGTAAGAAAGCAGGAAAACTATACTCAGTTTCTCAATCACAGAATTATTTTTCAATGTGTGTTTTTGCATAATCGTAACAAGTTTTGTTTGCAAATTTTTGACATGCTTTCAACACTTTTAATTACAAAATCTTTTTTTTTTTTTTCATTGGTAGCTCTATAAATCGAGAGTAAATTAATTATCGTATGACTGAAGAGTTGTTTGCCTGTTTGCGCATTGACTGCCTGCAGGTACACACACACCTCAGCTCTCAGTTCTACAGTACTGTCAAACCAGTAATAACTCATGTAATGAGCTTGCTGGGAGCTGCAAACTCTGTGTACATGCCTTGCACCTTTTTTTGGCCTCGGTCCACTCCTCAGTTCCAAGGAAGTGTGAGTAGGTTCTGTCCCACAGGAAAATTCCTCTCCAGAGATGATCCTCCTGTCCCGCAGCCAAGGCAGCAGTTTTGCTGTAGTTTTATTCTTTTTCAAGGTAAGATTCTTAAAGCAAGGACGTAAGTTTTATGCCTTTTTTGTCTTGGATGCTAGCATGGTATAAATAAATTACTTCTTGGCAGATAGATATACCCCATTCATACAAATAAGCTGGATTACTGTTTTCTTTTACTTCTCGAGGTAGAAGAATTTGGCATTTCTAATATGGGTTCCACTTGGACATCTATAAAACTTCCTTACCTTTAACGTAGTGATTGTCAAAATGTCAAGGAGAAAGGAGTTTTAAAATGAGAAAGATAGTAGTTGCCACCTACCCGACCCCTGGAATTCTATGTCTCTCTCAGCTGTTGTTTTCCAAGACCTATCTACAGTGTAGGTACTTTAGACCTCTAGCACTGGCTACATAAATAGCATCATCTTTTTGCTCTGGCCATAAAACCCAGCTTGTTTCACACGACAGAAGATGGATCAGAACTCACATACAGAACTCACATGCTGCCAGGGTCAGGATACCCAATGAGTCAACCAGAAATGCTTCTTGTGATGAGAGGTTGTCCATGGGCTGTGGCTTGGTAAAACATCCACTTCATCACTCAGATCCTTCCTCTTCCTCGTACTTGTGCTATCTATCTAGGGTTTTCCTCTCAGTGTTAGAATGATGATGATTCCTTTTGTAGCCAAGAGTTGTCTCTAACTCGGCTGAAAGGCAGGGCTATTGGAATGTGATGCTGTCTACATGGGCACAAACGTACTTACAGTGCTCTGCTGAATTATGCATACATGTTATCTATATTATTTTGAATAAACAAAACATAACTATAATGGAATATTCATAGAATCACAAAACGGCTTGGATTCAAAGGGACCTCAAAGCCCAGCCAACTCCAACCCTGTGCTGTGGCCAGTGCCACCCGTCAGATCCAGCTGCCCAGAGCCCCATCCAAGCTGGCCTTGAGTGCCTCCAGGGATGGAGAAAAAGTAATGCGTAAGGTGTTGTGGAAAGATGGATTTTTGCCTTCCATATGTAAATAGACCAGCACTGCTATCTTATTTTGATGATTTTCAGTAAATCATCAGTGGAATGCAGAAGGGAATGTAGCAGAGATCCTGGCCCTGCAGTGAGCTGCTCACTATCATTGAGCCCCATCCCTGGAGGCATTCAAGGCCAGGCTGGATGTGGCTCTGGGCAGCCTGGTCTGGTGGTTGGCGACTCTGCACATAACACAGGGGTTGAAACTAGATGGTCATTGTGGTCGTTTTCAACCCAGGCCATTCTGTGATTCTATGATTTGCTTAAAAGGAGAGATGTTGTTAGCTATAAAACTGAATATTTCATATTCTGGCAGAATGGGTTGCCCCAGGGTCACCCAATTTCATGCTAGCTGCTTAGTGTCGTTGCATAGCTATTTTTAACTTTTTGTAAACAAAAATAAAAAAATAATAAGCTGCCAAATGATCATATTGACAGGAAGATTTTTTTATCTGGAAAAGCATTATTGAATAAGCTGCACACATTCCCACCTCTCTGAAAGTGCACATCTTTAACTCTCTATTGCTTCTCATTCTTGAGATCAACACCTGCAGAGGCTCCTGAGTAACAGTGTGTTACCATCAAGAAATTTATATACTTAGATACAGTCTGAATGAGTAAGTCCATTGCCAGCAACTGCACAGTGCACTGCTGGGAAGCACCCTGTGCTGACCACAAACTAAAAAATACTTCTTTTAATGAACACCTCCCTATTTACACCTCCAGTTTATATTCCCATTTTTAACAGAACATAAATCATAGAGTCATAGAATCACTGAAGTTGGAAGAGACCTCCAAACCATTGAGTCCAACCATCTACCTACCACCCATGTTTCCCCACTGAACTACGTCCCTTAGTACAACATCTAGGGAAAGGGACTCCACCACCTCCCTGGGCAGCCTGTTCCAGCACCTGACCACTCTTTCAGGCAATACATTTTTCTTAATGTCCAACATGAATCTCCCCTGGTGCAACTTGAGGCCATCCCTCCAGTCCTAGTGCTAGTTATGTGGGAGAAGAGGCTGACCCCCACCTTGCTGCAACCTGCTTTCAGGGAGCTGTAGAGAGTGATAAGGTCTCCCCTGAGCCTCCTCTTCTCTACACTGAACAATCCCAGCTCCCTCAACTGTTCCTCAGAAGGCCTGTGCTCCAGACCCTTCTCAGCTTTGCTGCCCTTCTTTGGATGCACTCCAGGGCCTCAATGTCTTTCTTGCAGTGAGGGACCCAAAAGTGAACACAGCACTCAAGGTGCAGCCTCACCAGATCTGAGGACAGAGGGATGATCACTTCTCTGCTCCTGCTGGCAACATTATTTCTGATACAAGCCAGGATGCCATTGTCCTTCTTGGCCACCTGGGCACACTGCTGGCTCGCATTCAGCTGAGCACTGACCAACACCCCGGGGTCCATTTCTTCCAGTCTTCCAGACACTGCCCCAAGTCTGTAGCATTGTCTGGAGTTGTTGTAGCCAAAGTGTGGGACCTGGCACTTGGTCTTGTTGAACCTCATCCTGTTGGCCTCAGTCCAGCAACCCAGCCTGCCCAGATCCCTCTGTAGAGCCTTCCTGCCCCCAAGCAGATCGACAGCTCCTCCCAGCTTGGTGTCATCTGCAAACTTACTGAGGGTGAACTCAATGCTTTCATCCAGCTCATTGATAAGATACAGGACAGGCCCCAGTACTGACCAATAAATATTAGATTGTCCTAAAACACCTTGAATATGTGAGCAACAGCAATACAGATCATTTCAATAAAAGCTTTATTTGGTATTTCTGTATAAACTCCACTTCAAAGACTTGCAGTATTTTGTCATTGCAACAAAGAATTCTATACAGAGAACAGCTGCTCAGCTTTGCAGATAACACAAAAGAAAATGAGGGCTTCGAATGACTCCATGTTCCACACTGCACCTTCTGTAAAATAAGTGATGAAAACCCCAAACAAAACCCCAAAGCTTGGTTGGTTGGTCACAGCAGTGACTCTTGTGGTTCATAGGACAAACAGCAGGTAGAAGGTGAGACAACTTGACAGGTGGTTGCAACAGAGATGGCACAGAGGTGCCTGATAGACCACGAGCAAAGGGCTGCGGAACCAAAAAAGCACAAGGATGGAAGGTATGCAAGCTCTGTATGAGGAGTGGAATGAATTCTGTCTCAGGAAAACAAATTGTTGAGAAAATCAAAGAGCTGGGGACAGGAGGAGGCGTTCACTGGCACTGCGGCACAGCGATGACACAGAGATTTGCATATATCGGAATAGTGGAGGAAGACAGTTTGAGGAAGACACCAATAATTTAGAAAAGTACTAAAAAGGGGTGACACAACTTGAAAAAAAAAAACACAAACCAAATCAAGGATGCCAAGCAGCATAAAATCATTTTTTACTCCTTTTCTGAGATGCCAAAATATGCATCGGAATAACATTATTTTCAGGGGGAAAAAGGAGCGAGCCATTTATAAATGCACAGGCAGTGAATTTAACTCAGACCCACACCGTGACCAACCCTACCATCTTCTCAATCTGAGCATTGCGTTCGAATGGTACTGCGGCAAAGATTTTGTCTACGAGGGTCAAACAACAACAACAAACATTTACCAAATTGGGAAAATCTGGATTTCCGTCTACACGTTCCTGGGTGGAGGGTTAAAATGTGGCTTCTAGGCAATACCATAGCATGGGTCCAACTGAGCAAGTGGTCTCTACACAGCTCCTGTCATGCTGACTTCCACACAACCACCTTTTTTTTAGTAGATGCAATGTGCTTCCTTCTAAAAGCACTGTCATCTCCAGGCAAGCCCTGCTGTAACACACACACAGCAGAAATGGGCTGCGAAGCTCCACTTCCACACAAGACAGGTGATGCCAGAAAGAGAGAAATACAGCGCAGTGCAGTGACTTGTTCACGTTCAGACATCAGAGATTGCAGTGAATCCCCTTCATCCCTTTCTCTCTGCCTACCTTCCCCCAGTGCTAGTGGTGCCCTAGGCAGCTGCAGAGCCAAGGTGCAGCCCTAGCTGAAGGGGCGTGCAGTAAAAGCAGGCAGGCAGACCAACGTGCTGCATGATTGGAAAGGAATTAGTCAGAAAACAAAACGCTCTTCTTCTGAAACAGCAGAAGCAACATTCCTTTGTCAGAAACCAGTTCCGCCCAGGGGAGGATTAGCAGATGAGGAGTGTAACTAAGATAATACCTATAGGATTCCTATGGCAAATTCCAAAGGCAGAGGATTTTGCAGGGAGGTAGCACGGAAGGGAGAGATATCTCTGCAGAACAGATTATTTGGAACACCAGTGTCTGCAGTGCTTCTTACTCAAGACAGAGTTTTTGTATACAAGTGGAAGCATTTGGTTTAGAGATACGGTGAGGTTATCAACAGCACAGTGCAAAGCTAAACAGGGACTCTAAGCACCACCTCTGTATCAGCTGGTTGTCAGTACATTTGGGGGCCAACCACAGCCACTCTTCAAACTGAATTTCAGAGGTAGCAGGGAGGGAAATGCTGCATTTGTGAAATGTCAGCATCAGAAATCACATCAGCAAAGGCTGGGATGTGCATCTGACCCTGACGAATGACAAACAAAGAAGACATGGAATCCTTTTTCCTAATGCAAACACTTGCTTTGGCTTATTGATGAAACGCAGTACTTTATGACCTTTGGTTTGTATTACTGCTAACAGCGGCTCAAGGAAGCAAGTTTTGAACGCCTGTATTTTCAGATGTTTTTCAACATCTGCTTAAGGAGTTTAACTACAGGTACCACAAATCACTGCCTGTGACCATTCAACACGACAAAACATTGCTGAGAACAGATGATAATATTTTGGGAACCTCACTAAAGAAAGGAAAGAAGTCTTCTTCGGAGAACTGATACCTACAGAAGAGCACTGAGAAGAAAATCATTTAATTTACTTCATGCTTGGAGTAATACAAGTACTGCAGGGCGAAGGACAGAGCACAGAATGAGTACAGCAGGAAAAAAACTCGTAAGAAAAAAAATGTTCTCGAAGGCAAAGCCTGATCAGCTGCTACCTCAGCAGTTAGCAGCAGCAGAGGAGCAGAAAGAGCTGCTTGTAGTGGTCAGTCACAGGGCACCTGCAGCACACAGCACGATGCGATCATGTGGAAGGCAAATGTGGTTGAGGGATGTATCAGGAATTACTCACAATACTCTACAGAAGTACTGGTGGCATCACGTGTGGCCTTGACCTGCCAGCAGTGTGCAGCCGAGACAGGAGAAAAGGAGAAAGGAGATTTCTGCTCTAGCCTTTCACGTGGAGAAGAAGTACATATTCTTGCATCTACGACAGTGAGAGCAGCCAGCAGTCATCCTGCACCTCTGAGTGAAAATGCAGAGCTGGACATGAGAGAAAATAGTTGGATTTCTCAAAATAAACATCAGAAGAAATACAACCTCGACAAAGAAGCCAAAGAGACCCACAGGATTAAATTCAATACTTAATTCTCTTCCACACAGGCACACAAAACATCACAAAGTAGAAAAAAAAATTAAAAGAAAGGACCTCAGCTTCCTTTGCAATATATGATAGATCAGATTCCCACTCCTGTGTCAGCTGATCTGACAGATGAGGTCATTTTCTCAAGGAAATCAAGTTCAGAAGTTTCCAACTGTATTTTGCTGTAGCTGGACTGCACCAACTGCCTTAACTCTGCTTTCTGACTGAGGTTCCCCTGAGCAAAGAGCTGTGAGCTTTAGAAATGAAGACACATATTTGAATGGTTGCATGACTGGAAACTTTGTGGCTCACTGTTTGGTACCCAGGGAAGCAGGATGTAGTGTTGTCTTCTCACACAGCCAATGAATCTTGATAATGCTAGTGAAGACCTATGAAATCAAACTTAGACTCCTTAAGATAGTCAACTGCTAAAAACCTGAGCAGCCAGCCAGGATGTTTCAGCCATCAGCCCTTATTGATCTTTTGTTTTCCTCTCAGAATAATGAAGCTTCAATATGCTTAGCCCCTCTCATCTTAGCTAACGCTGTCTGCAACTGCTCAGCTCATTCCTCTTGCAAAAGAGAAAAACCATCAGCCTCAAAAAGGTTGCTGCATGCTGCAGCAGGGATAAATCTTTTGAATATTTTTTCATGACAATATCAAGCAATTTTTTAATAGAGAAAGAGACAAAAAGGAAACGAGGTTAAAAAGAAAGAAAGTGTGATGTGTAAAAAGAAAATTCAAATAGAGGCAACAAAGCAAAATATACAGGATGAAAGCATAGAAAAATTTACTGCAACAGAGGTGGTTCCAGATAAATAACGCTGTGGGATGATTTTACTCTCTACGCCATTGATCCAGTTCCTGTGTAAAAATAAAAGGTCTGCATTATTTTCCCCAGATTAAGCATTACTTCATTGTCCTGTACTTAGAAAAGGAGTAAAAAAAACCCAACACAACGTATCTAAAACAGCAAACATGGAGCAAACTGAGAGTAGATGGCGTGGTTAAAATAAAAAATAGGTCTATTTACAATATTGCATAATTAATATAACACAAACTTCCATTCCAAAAGCAGTCACATCAAAATAAAAAAATAGTACAACTCACGTCTGTTTTAATACCTATAAATCCTTAATTTCTATCCAACATTTTCTTTATAAAAGCCTGTTTAAAATATTAAACTTCTGATTCTCTCCAGCTTCAGCAGTATCTAAAAGGTTTAAGTATTACTGATCGTCCAGTCTTTGTCTTAAGTTTCTGGATTTTCCATTTTCAAATTTCCTCTTTTTAAATGTTGGCACCCCTTCTGTCAGGTCTCCAAGGGAGGTCACTGTCTTCTCCTTAAATATCACTGTGGCATCTTCTGAAACATCTAGCACCGGAGGTGGCACGCTGTCACTCTCTGTACTAGGAAGCTCCAGGTCCACTTTTTCACTGTGAGGAGAGAGGGAAACACAAGAGGGTTAATCTATGTGGAGGAGAGAACATGGTGTGCTATAGACAGTAACATCTATATTTAATTATCAAAGCAGCTTTGAGCGAGAGGCAAAGTCTTCTAGCCAAGATGATCATCATTACAGGGATCAAGAAAAATGTTCTTTCTATGTGAGCTGGCACACAAAAAAAGACTTCTGTTTTGCAGTGCTTATAGCATGCCCCAAGTACTCACCATGCAAACACTCCTGTAAAAGACAGCAGGCTTGCATGTGTGTATAGTGAAGAATGCTGAAAGACAGTGGCCAGTGAGTAATTAACAAAGGTTCAATGCCAAAATGCTAAAGCTGGAAGAAGCAGATTCAGAGGACAAGATCACAGCTGAAAATCAAAGACGTTGTCTAAAAATTACCCATCAGTTTTAGAGGGTCAATGGCAAATGCTGAGTTCTGAAGGGATAACCTGAGGCACAGGAACATAAAATGGAGAACAGCTGAATGGTTGGTAAACAGTGGCTCAGATCACACATCTATCACAATGACAGCAGCACAGCACTGTTGCAGAGAGGCACTCTTCCAGGACACATTATACTCGTGGCCAATCCATACAACAAATCTTTCAGCACTGCTGAGTGTTTGTCTGGTGTCAGCTCCTCCCATTTTTGCGTTCTGTGTTTCAAAGATCAGCTCAAGCACACGAACCAGAGCCATGGGAATGACTTCAAGTCATGAAAAGTGTGACTGCTGCAGTATCAAACAGTGACAAAACTGTATCTGCTGAATAATTTAGAGCTAAAATGCTGTAGAATGGGGTGAGTATGAAGGGAAAGATTGGTTTCCTTCTCCCAAAACTGACCATAAAAGACAGCATGCTTAAGAAGAATCTGAGCAAGCTCAGACACTGTGCAATACAACATCAGAGCAAAAAACCACAAACAAGCAAAAATCCCTGATCAAATGCATGTCATGAAAACATCTGCTATTAATCAGCTGGGCATGAGAAAGAGACATCACACAGATTTAATACATTGGCTTTAGCAGATTACGTGTTTTGTCCTTCATCTCCTGACTTAAATTATTACAAGAAGTGTTTGAGAATATCAAGCGCTTATCCATAATGACAGCAGAAAAGAGTTTCAGTGGATTCTGTCTTTCTTTCTTTTTTCTTTCTTAACTACTGGGAAATTAGGGAGCAAGAAAGATAACAGCTCAAACAGAAATCTAATGGAAATTTTCTAAAATCTTCTTCTTTTGCTCAGGGACATGATTTAGCAGAGGGTTGTTAGTTAACGTAGTATGATCAGGTCATGGTTGGACTCGATGATCTTTAAGGTCTTTTCCAACCTGAGTGATTCTATGATTCTGTGATTCTAATACAGTGCTGGGTGAAAGTAAAACAAAAAAATTGCTGTTATAAAGGGTTGTGTCCTTCAAGTGAACTATTAGAGTCGGCAGAGCACCTGGAATTAAGAAATAATTCACTGCCTGCATAAGTAACTCAGCCAACATCCTAGCAATCATGTCAGCAAGTAGTGATTCCACAGGGAAGGAACTCAAAACATTACTAAGAAAGGATGATCAAGATCAGATTGCTACTGGTCCTAGAAGATTGAGATAGCTCTTGAACTCCAGGCAGAGTTAGCCTGACCAACTCATTGTTCACCAGAAAGAAACAGAATCTAGCAGACTCTAGAAGCCCCTGAGAAAACTGCCTATGTGGTTCCAAGGCTGGAAGTAATTGAAAAAAAAAAAAACAGTTACAAGAGCTGAACCAGATTGTTGGAAGGAAACGATGATAAGGAACATAAGCTCAGTGTAACTACATTTAAATTGTTGTTACTTATCCTCTGAGAAAAATGATGGATGACAATTATCCTCTAAATCACTTCACTTTACTTTGCACTTGTGGAGGACTTCTACACTGAAAACAAAATGCCACTGCTGCCCTCCATGGAGATCTATTACTTAAAGAAATCACCAAGCATTGACACTGGAATGGCCTGCCCAGAGAGGTGGTGGAGTTACCATCCTTGGCAGTGTTCAAGACGTGTCTGGATGAGGAGCTACGAGGTATAGTTTAGTAGCTAAGTGGTAGTAAAGGTAATGCAAGGATGGTTGTACTAGATGATCTTGTAGGTCCTTTCCAACCTTGTGATTCTATGATTCTAAGAAAAGAATTGTACCTGGATTACATTCCCAATTGCTGCTGTGCTAATTCTGCCAGAAGTCAGAAGAAAAAGCTTCAGCTCCTGAAAAGATTCTGGAAACAAAACGTTATGAAAATTACTATGGTAAAAAGATACTTACTCAGGTTCTTCTTCTTCTTCATTTTTAATTGCTTTCCATTTTCCATAAGTGTCAGTCTTAGACTCATCACTGGAGGCTTCTTTGGAAGCCAATGCAATCTTCTCTTTATCGACGGCTTCTTCCTGCCATTTAACTTCCTGCCATTTAACTTCCCGCCATTTCCCGTAAGGGCTCAACTTTTTAGCTTTGGGAGATTTCTCTTTCTCTGATTCTTCATCATTTTCTCCTTTCTTCTAAAGAGGAAAAAACCCACTGTAAGCAAAAAAAGCCTAAATAATAACATAATGTAGCTTTATTTTATCTTTTATTTATTATCTGCTATTCATAATTTTCAACCAAGAGTAATTTCAAACAATGATTTCACAGAATGGCCAGGGTTGGAAGGCACCTCAAGGATCACAAATCTCCAACCCCCCTGCCACAGGCAGGGCCACCAACCTCCCCATTTAATACTAGACCAGCATGCCCAGGGCCCCATCTAATCTGGCCTTGAACACCTCCAGGGACGAGGCATCCTCAACATCTCTGGGCAGCCTGTTCCAGCACCTCACCACTCTCATAGTAAAGAACTTGATTTCTTTACATTTTTCTGCTTGAGCTTTCATCCCATACATTGTTGAAAAAAACCTTCGATATCACAAAAAAGCTGCAAAATCCTGTCTATCATGGCTGAAATTAACAAGGAGTAAGCAACACCAACTTACTTTAAAACAAAATTTGGTGTGTTAAAATCAAGTGGCAAGAAAATCACATGAAATTTTCAGTGTGTGTACATACATACTCTATAGCTAACGTGTGGTACTGGTTTATAATGATGCACGGTGATATGTAAACATGTATTTTAGAATTAACACCTGTCTATTAATACATTTTATAGTTAAATCATCTTTATTTGTTTTGAACTACCAGTTTCAGAAAACCATCTGACCCAACCAGAGCCATAATCACACTCTTTATCTGCAGTTTTCAATCTGAAAAGAAAAATATAACTGATTAAAAAAAATATATACCTGTCAAAATATATAATGTTTTTTTCTGAATTAAAACAGAAATTACAACCAGCTTCTTTTCAGTTAAAGGCATTCCCTCAAAGCCTCTTCATAGTCATCTTTACCAATGGAGGTTGGAAGTCAGCCTGACACTGAAATCTACATCATCTTTTGGATTGTTTCAGAGAGATGACAGCTTTCTTTCTCAGATCACACCACACTTCTTGCAGAATTCTACTTGAGATTGGCTGGAGGATACCAACCTCATGCTCTGTGTTCTGGAACAGTGCCACTAACATTCCAAATAATTGAATAAATGCTCATTTCATTATTCAAAAAAGCGTGAACTTCTGTTTTCAGCCATGATGTTTAACTTCATCACAGTTAGTAAGCGTATCACAAAGATAAAGTCATCTTATGCTAGAAAATGAATATTATACATAAAATACATCTAAAGAGATTTATTTTATTTAGAGAGAGAATTTACCTTTAAATTTGTTCCCGGACTTTGTCCTTCACTTTCACTGTCTTCCTGTTCAGAGTCTGATTCAGATGTTCTGGAATCTGTTTCTTCAGAATGCTTGCCACGTTGACTGTTCTCGTTTGAAGATGAAACAAAACCATCAGGTTTCTCCCATGTGGACACTGTCCAAGATATTGAATAATCACATTATGTACACATCTAATTCTGTCTATTTTTGCTTTGACGGCATCAGCTTTCAGAAGCAACGTTACCTTACGTAAAATATACAGCAAACAATTTGGTACAAGACTTCTGCCTTTCTTCAATTCATTGTTCCTAGCAAAGATACTGTTCTAACAGCTGAATTCATTGACAATAAAGATCACTGTAAACAGTGCTTAAGAAAAATATCACATGTAACAAATCATGGCCTACAAGACTCTGGTCCTAAGACAGGACAGACCACCTTGAGAGGTGCCTATTTGATTTAAGTTACCCATTGATGATAAAGAAAAGATAAGGGAAGGAATGCTAACTGTGAGTCTCCTAGCTTTCAGGATGGATAAATCCTTCCCCTCTGCATCTTGTCTCAGTAAGATTATGCTTTTAATAAAACTGCTGTCAAGCAAACAAATGAAAACATGATTCTGAAAAAACAGAAAAGAATCTGTAGAATATGACCTCATTTTAGTATTCCTTGATTAGAAGTATTCCAGCAAATAAGCAGGTAAAACTGGACTCAGTGGTCCACTGGTTTTTAGTAACAGTAAGATAAAAGTAATAATCATTTCCTATATATAATTTTATACAAGCTCTCAAATGCAACAGAACTGCAAGTTTTCCATTTATTTTATCTATTTCCAAAGAAATCACCAGCTGAAAACAGCACTTAACAGGCATGTTCCTGGGCATATCCTGGGAAGGAAACGTGTAAGAAACTGATGACAAGTAGCTTCTGACTAACAAAAAAGTCTCCTAAGGGTATTACTGTCATCTTGTTTTACACCAATAACTGAGAAAGTTCACTTTCTTAGATGTCACTTAAAGCCATGGATCAAGGTGCAGCCTCCTATAGCATATTACAGGAGCTCAGCCTAGAGATGCTGGACTGCTAAGTTACATGCCTGAGATGAGACATTACAGATATTCTCCTTGGTTAAAAATCTGTCTTTTCTTTAGAGGGTAGGATTAGTGCTAACATAACTGACAAGCAGTTTTCAAGTCAAAATTTTACCAAATACAATGACATTCTTCAGAAATGTGATGTGTGCCTGAAGAGCTTACAACCAAAAGCATACAAGTACACCTGAACTTAGAAGGCAATGTTTAAAAATAACCAGCAACTTGCCTTCCTTTCAGAAAAGCAAACCACAAACCATTAGAAAAGGGAGGTGGCATGCTGAAAAACTGAGTTTTTTCCCCTGTTCTCAGCATCATTAGGAATTCTTCTTCATATCCAATATTAGAAGGAAAACTCATAGCTGGTGTAAAACTTCTTGCTCTCCAGAGAGGCACTATTGACCTTATATGATTCAAACAGATTTAGAAAACAGGTGCCTGTTCTGGGGGAGTTACCACAAAATTCACTATGCAGGGAAAAATGGAGAGAAGTAGAGGCTCTAATTCTGGTCTCTCATAACAGTCCTATGTCAATGACAGGAAAGGATCATAGAATCACAGAATGGCCTGGGTTGAAAAGGACCACAGTGATCATCTAGTTTCAACCCCCCTGCTATGTGCAGGGTCACCAACCACCAGACCAGGCTGCCCAGAGCCACATCCAGCCTGGCCTTGAATGCCTCCAGGGATGGGGCATCCACAGCCTCCTTGGGCAACCTGTTCCAGTGTGTCACCACCCTCTGTGTGAAAAACTTCCTCCTAAGGAAGAAGAAGGATCACGAGGTTCTAATTCTATCCTCCATACCTGTCAAAATAAAATCCTATCCCTTCTAGTTTTCCAAGCTAAAACTTCAGTACATGTGTGTAGAAATGAGGTAGGCATATTTTAGAGCTGTAAGTTGAAGGTAAAAAAAATCCCAACAACTACAAAGCACAAATGCACACAGTGTGACAGTACAGGCATAAAGCCAACACAAAGTTAAGCAACAAGTAATATATTTCAACTGAGTAACAGCTTAAAAAATGTGAAACAGAATAATGGCCTTAAAACACAGCTATTTGCAAAGTAAAACTGAAAACTGAAAACTCTCACTTCTGAAACAGAGATTAACTGGAAACCAAGCTCGCCTTACCTCCTGTCTGTGTGTTGTAATAATAGGTATGACCATCTTCACTGACACCTTCTACCCACACTGCTCCCTGAGAAAAAGATAAAGGAGTCAATCAAAAAAGAAAAAGAAAAAAAAAAAAGACTTATAAGAATTGACAAAAACATCACTTAGAAGACTTTACTCCTTTTTTTTTTTTTTTTTTTTTTGATGAAGAATACACCTTCACAAAAATAATTGAATAATATTGAATAATTGAAGAACTTTGTAGGAATGCATCCCAATGAATTTGTGTGATTTGGAAAAGCACCAATTTCAACGAAGCACTGATTTTTCCCACTGATTACTAAATGCACGTGAAATGTGACAAAAGTTGCTGCTGGTATGTCTTTGTGGCTAAGTAATGAAAATAAAGCTGCTTTGCAGAACAGAGGATCACACACTACATGTGGCTTAACATCTTCTATAAGAACTTGATTTCATGAACGGCAGTAACACATACAACTTTCCTTGCTCCTTAAATACTAATATTACTTGTTTCTTTTTACTGGGTAGCATTTCTATGCAGCTTCATCATACGTTATTTTTGTTATTGAGATTCTGAGCATCTTAGAGCTTGTTTCTTTGAGGTTTTCAGCACGTATTTGACATTGGGCACACTAAGCATCCTACTGCATACATGCTGTCAAGCATGACACCACTCTAACTGGTAGCCCTTGATGCAACTATCTACTACTCAGTTCTCTGCACCTCTTGTGAAGCCTGAGGGGAGAACTAACCTGCTGTAAAGCAAGGAAGAACTGTGAATCTCACTTGCACAGCATACTGCAAGCATGCCCTATAATTTGTGGGAAATGTGAGCCCTCGTTAGAGATCTGGAACGTTCCCAATTTCTTTAGCTCAGACTAAATAAAGGAGCAATTAAATGCTTGCTTTTAGCAGTAGCTGAGCCAAGTAAAGATACCACAAAGTCACAGGTCAGGGTGAGGGAGGAATGGCAAAACACAGCCATGTGGCTTAGGAGAGATAACAGAGGGTAAGGGTGTGTATTCATGATAGAGCTGAAATGAGCTAACTTCAAATTGTTGCCAAGAAGCTCCTTCTCTCCTCCATCTGGGCTTTCTGAAGCAGCACTTCTCTGACTGCCCAGAAGGCTGACTCACAGAAACAAGCCTATGAGGCACTAACCATAACTCTGATGTCCTCACTCCCTGAATGAGTTCACTGTCAGGAGAAATACACAGCAGGGAACGCACAAGATCAGTCACAGGACCCTCTCTCAGTGGAAGGCTACAGTAAGACTGGCTTAAAAACATTGCAAAGCCATGAGTTGACAGAAAAGATAAAGCACTGCTTAACAAGTTCTGCAAAACTGTGGAGGAAAGGAATCGAAAGCCAGAGTAGCATGTGCTGGGAAAAGGAAGTATGCAGCCTCCTGGGAATAAACACTGGCTGAAAAAGGTCTGCATTTCTGAAGTAAAACTCTTTTTTAACATGAGACGGAATAAAGACAAGGGAATTCATGGACATAAACTGATGCAATTGCCTAAAAATATAAACAGCTATAAACATTTTCTACTTTGTATGTACTCCAGTACCCAGCAAAGGCTACTTTCTGAGATACAACACATGGTGACAGAAAGTTAAGCACTCTGACAAGGCCAGTTTTTTTTGCTCTCCAACAGAATATCCAACATTATTAGCAAACAATACTGACTTCACATCACACTGTATCTATATTAGAAAGGTGGAAAACTTCACATAGCTCCATAGGAGTGTTGTAAAAATAGTGTTTTTAATGTTGGGAAGTACTAAACTCCTACAGTGATAAACCACAGAATCATAGAATGGCGTGGGTTGAAAAGGACCACAATGATCATGTAGTTTCAACCCCCCTGCTATGTGCAGGGTCACCAACCACCAGACCAGACTGCCCAGAGCCACATCCAGCCTGGCCTTGAATGCCTCCAGGGATGGGGCATCCACAACCTCCTTGGGCAACCTGTTCCAGTGTGTCATCACCCTCTGGAAGCGTGAAAAACTCCCTTCCAATATCAGGAGAAAGTCCACTGATGATTGACTTTCTGGTGTTGGATTATTTAGCAAGTCTGCTTGTCCTTTAAATGAGGAAGACAGTAAAATGATAAGAAGTTGCTTCTACATAGGTTCCATGGCTCTAAGAAACTTACAAAAAAGACCAGTTATCACATAACTGTATCCTAAAGCAAGCACAAAAAAAAAAAAGGAATTAATATTTCTTTAACAACTAAACATCACAATCTCAATGTTTTCTAAGCAGTGCTTTGGGGTCATTACGAACCAGAACACAGGAAGACAAATGTGCTCCTTCATACACATAAAAAGTAGCTGTTTCTCCCTGAGCAGAGTCAAAAAGTGTTAGAAGATTTCTACATCACTGCAGTGCAAAAGAAACTCATGAGCTGCAGCTCAGACCTGAAGTCTCTTCGATGCTTCTATTCCATCCTACTGTAAAAAGAGAGGTACAAGAAGCTGAAGAGAATTCATTCAGTTTACAAAAAGCTTTCAGTTTTATGGGCTAAGGAATTAAAACAGCATATTCTGTAAAAACCACTATCACTTCTCTTCCCCTGATAAAACAATCAGCCAAATTATGTTTGTAGAAGAAAATATCAGTTTTCATCACATATGTCATAAATGATCCTATATATTCAAACAATGTCATGTTTTGCCAAGTTTATGAAAATTGAACAATTGTTCAGCTCATTTCTGGCAAGTATTTGCAAAGACAAAGGAAAATATGAATAACAGTGTTTGATTACCGTGTGAGAATTTTTAGAGTTGCCTTGGAATCCTTTTGGTTTCTCCCACTGTGATTCTTAAAAAACAAAAACATATTTCATTCATCATTCAGTCCTGCTCACGATCCGTAATGTTTAGAAAGGAAACAGATCTAAGAGTTATGACACTGGTATGTGCACACATACAAAGTGCAGTATAGATCTATACATAATCCTTTATCAAACTACACTATGAACAATAATGGGAAGTGTCTTAATTACAGTTGGCTTTACCAGGATTAATCAGACTCTCTGAAACACTGGTTGATACACAGATACTGGGAATTTGGTTAAAAAAAAAAAAAAAAAGCTAGTATAGGCCACAAGAAATTAAACACACAAGATTTTTTACCTTTTGGAAGTTACCTTGTAGAAAGAATGACTGAAGTAAACAACAAATTCATTTCTAAATTTATAAGAAACTGTTTGTGATGTTCTCATTAATCACACACATACACAAAAGGGATTGCTTTTATACTCTAACGTAGACCATAACACATTGCTTCTCAACTGATGTTGGTCAGTTAAGCAAATGTGGAAAGAAATAATCAGGCAACAATTCATAACTGCCCTTATTTACTTGGGCAAAACTGATGTTGAGGTAACTGCCCAATTAATTTCCTGGTAAGATATTTAGAAAGAGAATAATTATGTTTTGCATATTTTAACCTTTGAGAGGTTAAAAATTTCCAGAAACAGTGGGACTACTGCATTATCTCATTACTATCTTATTAACAAAATGCAAATACATCTGATGTTCTCGATGCCTAAGTCTTGAATATTAAAAATCAAAACTACATCTAATTGTTCAGATTTTAATAATCAGCTTAGTATTGAGGTGGCAGAAGGGTAAATGTAGGTGGTCTTCACTTCATTCGTATGCAATATGTTTATCTGTCTTTGCTCCTCGCTGTTTTTTACCTCCTGTTTTTGTATTGTAGTAGTAAGTGTAGCCTTCAGGAGAAAGTCCTTGCACCCACTCCTTTGGTTCAGTTTTTGGTGACTCTGAGGTGCCCTCACGTGTCTTTTTTTTCTTTTCCTTCTTTTCCTTTTTTTCTTTCTTTTCCTTCTTCCCTTTACCTTCCGCTGCGTTACTCTGTGTTTTATTCTGTGTCGAACTGGGGCCTACATCATCTTAAAGGAGATAATATTTAGTTTTAAAAGAAAGAGTAATAATCTGAGCTTAAATATTTGACACTTATTAACAGCAAGTACAAATAGGAGACTTTGTGTTACCTATCAGTATTATACTCATTGTAGCTAAACTCAAAAGACTACATTTAAAAGGACCTTTCATTTTAGCAACACTACACTGTTACAAGGCCCAAGTATCCAAAGACGAGTAGCAACATGAAGAGAAGTACGGTAAGTACCAAAGAGTTCTGACTGAAGCAAAACAAACTGCAGGAGTTCTGAAAAGACAGCTTCTACAGAAGCTTTAAGGTACAACTTTTGAAAAATGATTTCGTTCTCACATGGACTGAACAAAGGTACTCACTGAACTGCAAGATGAGAAAGTGATTCTAATCCCTACCTGGTACCACTGGGAGTCCAAGCTCTCTTATTTGATACAGACTTGCCTCCAACTGGCACAAATGAAACATGAAATTAACTAAGGGAAGCTGCACCTCTCACTCAGAGTACCAACTACAGTATCTACATTTTTTGCTGTTGCACTGTGTAAGTGTTCTACCCCAAATCAAATTGTTCCATGCCCCCAAGGACACCTTAGCTAAAAACATTCTGTACAGCAACTCCTACTACTGGCAATTTGCAGGCTTTTTCTTTTTCTTTTTTTTTTTTTTTTAATAAGCAAACACAGTTCTGGAGGCCTACTCCCATATTGCTAAATCCTAATTTCAGAAAAAAAAGCATTTCTATTCAATATTCTTTCAATTCTGCCTTTAATCCTTTGGCAACTATATGAGCTACCTGGCTTAATTCCAAGCCTTTTCAAATCCTCTTGATACGCTTTCATTGCAGCCTCCTCCATTGCTGCAAATTCCTTTGACATGTTTTCTTCTTCTTTTGCTTTTTCCATGCTTTTCTTCCTAATCTAAAAGAAAACACAATAAGAATAAATTTCATCAAATCTGGTAATGAAAGTGATTAAATACATGTATCTGTGAAAAGAAGGTGTTTGAATTACCTCGCTAATTCTTTTGGCCACATTTTCCTTATGATTCTTTCCTCTCTCGTGAAAGTCTATGCTCTTAAGAAAACAAGAAAAAAACAAGGAAAACAGGAAAAATTAATAAATACATTTTTTAAAGTTACTTAAAATTTAGATAAACTTTGTTGAACAAGTTTAAATGCAACTTGCTTTGAAAATGTTTAAAGCAAAGTCTATAGCTAGAAAATATTTGCTCATAAACAATTCAGGAACATTTTGAAACATTTAACATAGAAGTTTTGAGAAGCCAGTAAAGGCCCAAAATGATATTTATGATCCAATTATAAACTTTCATATCCTATATTTATGAGATTTATAACTTAAAATAGTACTATTCAGCACAGGTATTAGAGACAATCTGGATTCCCTCCCTGTGCTGTCCTTCTGAGTAGCATCCCATGTTTTTTTCTACTCACTTTGTTGGCTTTTCTGCAAACCTTCCAAAACTATGTGGCTTATTTAGTGTTACAAATATTAGCTCTGGTCCTTAATTACAATATTCCAAATTGCACAAATATCCCATGGCCTCCTGGTCCAAAAATTTGAGAGCTAACAGAAAAGCTAAGATGGGAGAGCTGAGTAACTAAGGACAACAGGAGAGTCTGCAAGCCACCAAGCTGCCAGGAGAAAAAGCCATCAGAAACTGGAACGAGTTGAGAAGCTCTGCAAGTGTGACAGCTGAAGCTCTCAAGTGGTTTGAACACTGAAGTTTTGAAAAGTCAGGTGCCTAAATCTGACGTAGTAACCCTAGGAGTTCTCTGCACAAAAAGATGTGCAAAGGATGCACATCCAGATGATGATTGATCTCATTTATAGACAAGGTTGGTAGGTTACCCAAGCTCCCTTCCTTCATGCATGACTCTTGGGTGAAAGTA
Source organism: Phasianus colchicus (assembly GCF_987193195.1). Taxonomy (NCBI): domain Eukaryota; kingdom Metazoa; phylum Chordata; class Aves; order Galliformes; family Phasianidae; genus Phasianus; species Phasianus colchicus. The sequence goes on along the minus strand of NC_143436.1, from coordinate 167,046,689 downwards.
TGATAGAAACCTAAACCAATCAGCTCAAATCTGTGCTTCTGAATTACAGGTATGTAAGTGTAAACCAGATGAAGTTCAGCTCCAGAAGTACCTTTGGCATTGAATTGGGAGTGCAAAACTTATTTTTGAAGTGAGAAACCAATGGGTCTCATCATCTGCAAAAGGTGTCTGCAAGTCAGCAACACCTTTCTGTAACCCAGTAACATTTCTGTGGGCTGTGTGAAATGAGAGAAACTTCCTTTTAAGTGTTCTGAGCACTGGATGTACCAGGCCTGACATATAAAACAGCATGTATGCCAGGTTTTGCCTCCTACTTGCATACTAAAGAATGGGTATGGACAAAGCTTCAAGTCAGACTGGACAAAGCTTCAAGTCAGACTGGATGTTAAGTTACAAAACCTGAAGAAAAAGAAGGGTCAGATATGCCAGTTCTAATCCTGCACTGCCAAGTCAAAGAGCACAACACACCATCTTGTGTTCATGTATATGCTTCTCACATATCATGATTTAATAATCACAAGTAAGTATTAGAAAGGCAATTTTAGACAACATTTTTTGTGCATCAATAAATCAGTAAAAAAAAAAAAAAGTGATTTTAATAGCCTGTAGTAGAAATCCCTGGTATTTCAGAATCAGTGGTATAGTACAGCAGGTGATCATACAGGTCTGTTGTCTGCTATCCAGCACTTGCAATAATCGCAGAACTTTTTTGGCTGAGACTTCCAGTAATCGGCCCTGGGGAGGAGGAGAAAAAGAAATAAATGACATGCAATCTGAAACAATAACCAAAGGCACGGGTTATTATGCATATAACCTCAGAAACTAAACTTAGGCATTGTCTCTGGGTTTGGATTAATGTCTATTTTGGATACAGCCAGCAGTGAGCTTAGTAACATAAATGCTGGACAATGTGGAGGAATCTAAGAACAGATCCTGAGCTGTGCTATCCTAGACAAAACAGCACAGTGCTTTGGGTGTTTCAGTATAGCAATGTGAGTATTTCTGAAGGTGTAATTTGGATAAGAAGTTGTCCAAGTATGAGAAAACATGCAGAAAACTCTTCAGAGCTCCAGAGCCACTATGTAGAAGTATTTAAGAGCAAAACAAACAACTCCTCCAATGATTAGATAAAGGCTGCTTCTTCATTATTTAAAAGTATAAGCATGATGAATGCACTCTACAAATGCTTATCAGCCTATAAGCAATGGTGCATTTGCAAGATGCAGCTTTTCAAGCAGTTTTCTGAAAGGCTTGAAAGCAGCTGGGCTTCCCCCAGTATAAACAGAAATCTGCTCATCCCTGCATGGTAAACCTTAAACCTGGGAGATTACTTAGTTGCACATTTAATTAGAAGGCTTTTGAGATTCATATTCCAAAACACACTAAGGTGAAAGCCTGGGAAATTTCACACTGGTTGATATCCAGCTGGGTGGGGATGAGTTCAGAGCTCAGAAATATACCTCGTGTCCCTTTCCCTCATTTGACCTGTAGCTCCTGAACTGCCCCTAAGCCCTTTGACATCCTCTAAGATGAATTTCCAGCTAAAAGTCACATCGACTTTCCTAAGGCATACCTCCAGTTCTAACAGAAAGCCTCAGTACACACTTCAGAGGTGCAAGAACATCTGTGGATTTCCATCTTTAAACTAACGGGACTCGTGTTTTGTCTTCAGAAGAACCCAGTGTGAGTAATACTAAGACTGTGCAGCTGCATTCACTGAAAGTCAAGATGTGAGAGTTTGCCAAGATGCGTTTTCATAGCTCATTTTTCCACTGCTTTCTTTCCTGAACACCGTTAGTCATCACACCTGTCACAAAACACTGTAGCTGCACACACAGTAATCACTCTGGAAAATCTGAGGGCACACCTGGGGCTTAAACACAAAAATTGAGGCCTTGGCAATGCCAGGTTTTTGTCTGGATGTTTTTGCTAAAGATTGGAGCTAGCTCGCTAATGGTAAATACAAGACTGTGCAGCATACCTGATATCCTGGAAACCTAAAATCCTGCTAACAGAGTTAACTGTGTAAATTACAGTTCTGATTCTGCAATTTAGGAGCACTATGAGTTTTATAATGCTGAGATTTGCAACTTCAGTTTGGACCACGCAAAAAAAGAGCAAGCTCATCTGATGTTATTCAGTGATGGAGCCTGCAAGGCACCAACAGTGCTGCACTGAGGAAACCAGAGGTGGGGATTGAAGAGCTGCAACTGCAGAGAGATCTTACTTCAGTGGGAACCTGCAGGTGCTTCACAGGCTCTGGTCACAAGCCTGAAAGTTAATAAAGCGTGATGAGAATGTTTAAGTATGTGATTACTTTTCTTTAATCAAATGCAGACATGTGAATAGATTCAGTTAAAGTGGTATAAAAGTCTTCTACGCTTGAGCTCTGTGCTGCGTGGCCTCACCTCCAGTACTGCGTGCACCACAACATCAGAAGGACATAAAACTATTTGAGAATGTCCAAAGGAGGGATACAAAGATGGGGAAGGGTCTGGAGGGGGAGATGCATAAGAAGCAGCTGGAGTCTCTGGGTTTGCACAGCCCAGAGCAGAGGAGCTGGAGGGAGGCCTGATGGCAGCTGCAGCTCCTCACAGGAAGTGGAGGGGCAGCACTGAGCTCTGCTATCAGTGACAGTGACAGGGATGGCATGGAGCTGTGTCAGGGGAGGGCAGCTGGGGGCTGGGGACAGGGTCTGCACCAGAGGCATGGAACAGCCTGCCCAGGGCAGTGGGCATGGCTCCAAGTTGTCAGAGTTCAAGCAGTGTTTGGACAGTGCTCTCAGGTCTGATTTTTGGGTGGTGCTGCAAGGAGCCAGGAGTTGAGTCGATGATCCATGTCTCATGGGTTCCTTCCATCTTAGGATATTCTATATTTCTAAGGTTGATTCTAGTCTTCAGCTTTACAACAGGTACAGCCTGCTGAGGGTTGGAGAGGCACCAGACTCACCATCACAATTGCAGCCACCTCTCTTCACTTCACTGAAGTGAAAGGACTGTCCAGAATGCATTACGTTGAATGCATGAAAAGTCATGTTTTCAGGGCTGAGACATTAGCAGACAAAGGGGAATGCAAACAGCTGGTTACACTGATCACAGGACATGTGCAAGTGTAACTGGGAATCTCTCACTTCCCACAGAGATCTGACAGAGGCTGCTGGGACCCCAGCTACCAGAGCTGGTGCATAAGTTAGCTAGACACTGTGCTACTGGAACCACAGGGAACGGAGTGCAGCACATGCAGAGTGGACTGGGTAGAACTTCTAGATGAACTGCTGCAAGCTTTCAGCCAGATTTGGATATCCTGTACTAACAAGAATTATGAATCTCCTAAGGAACACCAGGTTTGTTTTAGCTCTTTACTGGTCAAGCCAGCATGAGCAAAATGTGCAAGCACAGCTCAGAAGGCTGAAGAAGGAGGAAGGCAGAAAGATGGAGTGAATATAACAGCACTGTTTTCTAGAAACACCAATGAAATGATCCTGTCACAAGCAGCTGTAGAGTACAAGTAGTGTCAATGTTAAAAATATTTTCAAATTTCTGAAATTCATTTAGGACTTCAGGGGCAGTGAGATCACAGGGAACAAACACCAATTCTGCATTAACAGCACCTGTTGCATTCACTGCTTGTAGCTCTGCAACTCAGACATTTTCCTTGCTGTAATTAACTTCCTGAGACAGTAGAGTCACGGAGTCTATGTTGAAATTATGGATTTGTGCACTTCTACTGTTTGGGAGAACCCAAAGGGAACAAGCTCTGCTGACAACATACAGACAGCAACCTGAGGAGAAACTCCAGCAGTGTTGGAGTGCAAAGGCCTGAGCTCTCAAGTCAAAGCTCCCTGTCAATACACAAGTCTTCTCCCAGCAGTGTTTTCACAAAAACAGCAATTGGTTCTCTTTAGGAAGCTTTAAGAAATCCTAACAAATAAGCTAGCTTCAGCTCATAAAGTATTGCCAAACTTTGTTTTTAGGCTGTGCTGGAGGCTTTGGTTCCTATAGCAAGCAAGAGGGTGGGAAGACATAAGAAATAACTGTTTCAGGTGGTTCTGAACACAAGAAAATTTGGCAATGCAAACAAAATCTGGAAGTATTTGCTATGAATGGCTTTGCTGTAAAATACCAGGCTTGAAATCTGGCAGGGTGCAAGGAGCTTGTATCAGGGCTGTAACTGCCCAAATTAGAACCCTTTGGGAGGAAAAACATCACACACATGCTCAGCAGTCATCTTTGGTTTTCATGTCTACAAATGCTGAAGATTTTGCACATGGATAATTTCTTCCAGCTTCCTACAGGCTGAGCACAGAACACCCTATGAATGCATCATCTTAAACACAGGAGTGTGAAGGGAGCAATATGCAGATCTCAGCTCTTGACTATGAAATAAATGAATTCAGACTGGCTATTGCAGCTGTAAGCAATCACTCAACAGAACGTGGTATTCAGAAATACCAGTACATTCTGCTGAGGAACACTTCTAAATATTGGGGAATACTTCTAAGGCAAAGTAATAGTTGTGTAATGGAATAAAGTAGAAAACAAAATAAAAATGACTACATGTTTCACAGCAGACATTCCACATGGGAAGCCATCCCAGAAGAGCTAGGTCTAATTCAAATACCCCAGCCAGTCTTTCTTATATTGGCTAGCTCTAAAAATGCAACATTAAAACGATCAAAGAACCACACCAAAACAGCAAAGTGTCCTCTTATAATGTGAATTAGGCCCAGTGCAGTAGCCCTCACAACCTGTACTCCTCAAGAACTCTCACAGCAATTCCATTCACTCCTGGGGCACTCATCCTACCCCCTAAAGCTCTTCTTTGATACATCTCTTTAAGTTCTATCAAAAATATATGTTTTTAAAAAGCTATTTAAAAATAAGGATTTCAGAAAATGTCATCTCTGACACATTTTTCTTGGTGGCCTTCTGCTATGCCACAGAATACACTCATATACATGGTAATGGGCGGGAATTTAATCTGCGTGACACAGGGTGGCTCTGTGAAGGCTGCAGCCCTTATGGTCTTCAAGTCAATTGCCTTCTGGCAACCCCTCAGTAAATTCCCATTTACAACCTAAGTGGCTGCCTCATTTTACTACTGTAATCGCCCCCACTAAACACACTGGTCATGAGCCTGCAAGGCAATCTAAGCAGAATCTGTATGAGCTGCTCGATCCAATTCTGTACTAGTGCTGAAGCTCATTTGCATGTATCTGCTTTGCCAGGTTGTTTTCTATGCTTAATTGAAAGGCAACACCATGAACAGCTGTAACAATATACAAGGATGCACAGGAGTATCAGAGCAGAAAGATCTCTGCATGCTCAGAGCATCCATCACCTCATCTAACAGCGGTTGTCTAAAAAGTGAGGTAATGAGGTACCTAAGTTGGTGATGGTCATAGAATGGCCTGGGTTGAAAAGGACTACAATGATCATCTAGTTTCAACCCCCCTGCTATGTGCAGGGTCGCCAACCACCAGACCAGGCTGCCCAGAGCCACATCCAGCCTGGCCTTGAATGCCTCCAGGGATGGGGCATCCACAACCTCCTTGGGCAGCCTGTTCTCCTCTTGTTTATACGCTCCCTTCAAGTACTGGAAGGCTGCAATGAGGTCTCCCCAAAGCCTTCTCTTCTCCAAGCTAAAAAAGCCCAGTTCCCTCAACCTTTCCTTGTAAATTCTCTTTTGCCAATGGAAGGAGACCAGCACCATCCAAAGGGCCATCATTCCCATTCCAAAATTGGCACATGAGATGGAAACTGAATGGCATGGGTGTGTCTTTCTTTCTTGTCATTGAATCATTAAGGTTGGAAAAGACCACCAAGATTAATATAGTCCAACCATCAGCCCATCCCACTGTGCCCACTGACCATGTCCCTCAGTGCCACATCCACACAGTCCTCGACCACCTGCAGGGATGGTGACTCCACCACCTCCCTGTGCAGCCTGTGCCAGTGCCTCACCATTTCTTCTGAGAAGAAATGTTTCCTAGTATCCGTCCTGAACATACAGAAAGCCTACAGCAAACAACCTAAGTGAACCTTCAGAAGGTAAATATGTGAGGTCAGAGATATCTACTGAGAGCAGAAGTCTGCTGCTGTGGATGAAGACAGACAAGGGCTGCGTCAGGGAGAATATGATAAGAGAAAAAAAAAAAAAAGAAAAACATCAACATAAACTGGGTCAAGAAGCTGCCGAGGTATAATTTTAGCAACAACTAAAATTAAGAGCACTGCAATGAGTCTGCAAGACAGGCTCACACAGCCTACCCACCAAACACTTCTCCACAAAAAGATTTCAGCTCTGTGATCTGCTTGAGAAGTTTTTAAGCAGGAAAGTCAGGCTAATAGGAGAAAAAAACAGCAGAGGGGAGCAAATGTAATCTGTGTGATGTTCTTGATTTGACTTGATCAAGACTGGAGCCTGCACCTTGCCCGCGTCCCGTCCAGCCTAGCCTTGAGCTCCTGCAGGGATGGGCCGAACGCAGGTTTCCCACTCAGTTATTTTAAAGACTTGAAGGACAACGGCGATAGCAGCAAAGCGAAGCCGCAGCGGCTTTCTCGGTGCGCCCCTCGCAGAAGCAGAGACACCGGGGGAGGCCGTACCCCCCCGCCAGCAGCAAGACGCCGACCTGCCCGGCCTGCCTGGCCGAGATAAGGCTCGGGACCGGCCCGCCGCCGCCTGCCCGTGCTCCCCTCCGGCCCGGCCCTGCCTTCAGAGCCCCCAGCCCCGCCGCCGGCCCGCAGCCCCCCGCGCGGTGGCTGCGCGCTGCCCGCTACCCCCAGCACTCACATATCCGCCGCCTCAAAGCACCGCCGCACCGCCGACCTCCGCTCGCCGCCGCTGGAGCGGGGCGGGGCGGGACGTGAGCGGGGCGTGGGGAGAGCGCGGCGACGGCGGCCGGCGGGGCTCAGTCCGCGTTCTCCTCCCCCGCCCCGTTCCCACCTCCTCCCTCCGCCCGCTCCTCCTTCCCCGCCCCGGAGCGGCGAGCGCTCAGCGGGGAGCCGCGCGCCGAGGGAGCCGCCGCCGGTGAGTGCCGCCGCGCCCCGCGCACGAGGGGGGACGGGAGCCGCGAGCCGCCGCGGACCCGGGTTCGAACCGCGCCGCCGCCGGCAGCGCTCCGGAGGCGGGAGGTGCGAAGGGGGAACGAAGGGGCTAGAGAAGCGGCGGGGAGCCCGCTGGCCGCTCCTGCCAACTTTCCGCGGAGTTGAGGGGTGAGGGCGGGCGAGGACGCGTGCACGGAGAGCGGGCGGGCTGCGCATCGCCCTCCCTTCTCGCCGCCGCCCCGCCGGTGTCGGGCAGCGCCGGCTCCGTGCTGCCGCCGGGGCGGAGGCGCGCGCGGGACGGTTGGAGGCCGCGGCGCGTGCGTGTCCGTGAGGGAAAGGGAGGCGGCCGGGGCCGCTCCGTGACGGGCAGCGGTCGCTCAACGACGCTCTGGAGAGAGGGAGCGGGGTTCGAATCCCGCTCGTGTCGCCTCGCTGCCTACTTGTTGGGCGCCGAGTTCCCTCTTGGTTGTTGGACTTCAATAAAAGTCGGAGCCGGTGTTGTGTTCTAACCGCGTGACTTGTTTCCCAACCCTACCACAAGCTGGAAAAATATATATATATGTGTGTGTGTGTATATATACATATCTTAATTCACAGGCTGCAGCTGGCAGCCCCTTTGCTAACATCACACCGAGGGTGGGGAGAAGCCTGTGCAGTGAGTCACGGATTGAAGAGGCCCCGTGCTCGGTTGCTGCGAGAACGGGGGGGGGGGGGTGGTGGTGATTCTCCGTGTGGGAATAGGAGAAAAAGCGCCTAAATTAGTGACAAGAAGAGATAACCCAGAGGTACTGAGCCCCCGGCCCAGGCTGCCGAGCTGTGTTACAAGCAGGGGGAAGCAGCCTGGCTGGTTCCCCAAGGGGAGGGCCTGCGGTCGGGCTGTCATAGCGCCCTGCGGGAGTTATGCGTTTGTCAGCATTTCCATTCTGAGTGTAGTTTTCATGTAGTTTACAGCTCGGTTATACAAATATGCGCTGGGTTGAAGCTTGGTCAACGTCCTCGTCTCCAGAAACGTCTCTGAGGCGAATTTTGAAATGATTCTGAGCGAACATCCGTGGCACATTCTGGCTTTGTGTGTTCGCTGGACTTCACAACTTTGCTTCTCACGCATACAGCTTTACAGCTGTTAGTCCCCAACTTTTTTTGCTTCTTTTCCTGCTAAGTTCCTTAAATGAGAGAAGGATTTAAAGGCTTGCCTTCTGTGGCTGCTGTTTATATATTATTACTGTGTTTTTTTGTTTTTTTTTTTTAAACTGTCTATTTGGTTGCTGCCTCTGAGCCGGAGCACAAACACGGTACTGAAGAGGTTTTCGTTTGTATACCTCTATATGTATATATCTCGATCGTGTGAAACGTGCCTGCCACCCAGTGGATGCAGCTGATCCGTGTATGCTCTGTGCTCTATACATCACCACCGCTCTCCCTCTGAATGTTTGCCAGCTGAGGTGTTGGAGCCGCGAAGTGCGAGGCTGCGCTGAGGCTGTGTGCCAGGAGGTGACCATCAGCCATGAGGCGAGCAGCCCTGCTCCTCCTGCCCTGCTCAGTGGAACAGGGGTAATGAAGGCAATGGGTAGGGCCTCACAGCTGGGCAGAAGTGAGGAGATGTGATATGAACCAGGCTGTGCAAAGAGGGAGAGGCATTTTCGTGCCTAAGATAGTTGGAGAATTGGAGCCCCTGTCCTTTCTGTAGGATTTCCATGTTTTCATGTTTTCACACACAGTTGTTTTTCTGGTGCCTAACCTGAGCCTGGAGTTGGACTTGCAGTTAGGCTGAACTCACTCATCTGGAACAGAAGTCAATAGCTGTTTGTTCTCAACATGCAGAAGATCTTTTACAGGCCTAAGCGTGTTAGAAATGCAAGTCTTGTTCATCAGAATCACTCACTTGGTATCCACAGCTTTTTACTTTAATTTTTTCATGTCTTAGTTTCCCATCTTCATGAGATCATGCATAACAGTGTCCTTTACCTTATGGTTTAATACAGTGGTGAGAACAACAACAACAACAACAACAAAACAGAGAGGAAAGTAAATCATCCTCTGGTCTGAGAGAACAATAGTGCTCTAAAGAACAAGGGCAGAAAGAAAATGTGCGTGCTACTTGTAACAGAGAAAAAATATGACCAGGTTAGTCACAATTGGAGACTGACCTCCGTGCATATGAGCATTAGGAGATGGCTTTAATTACCACAGGCCACTTAGTACTAATAAGTCCTAAATTCTGCTGTGTTAGTCACATTTTTCATGCTGCTGTTTTGAGCGTTATTTCCTAGGTTTTCTTTCAGTTAGGAAAAGATAAGCAGATAGGCATCCTGAGGCAATGTGTGTGTGTTGCTGTCCTTTCTCAGCCGGTGCAGTGCATGGGACTGTTGTCTGAGGTCTCCACTTGCTACCAGCTATCTGGCAGATCTTGGCTGCAAGTAGGCCGACAGGAGATGGTCTGTTGTGCTCTCTCAGTTTGGCCCACAGTTGTTTACAGGCAGGAAGGGAATGGCTCAGAAACCCTGGTCTGTGTCCTGAACTTTGCCGTGGGGATTTTGGATTTCCCTGGTTTGTCTGTGTCCTTCTGTGCCATTCCTCATCTTGGTGCTGTTTCATTCTCTCACGGTCTCCTTGCATCTGCTTTCATTCCCTTCTCCTTTGCTTCTGTATTTCCCACCTCCCTTTTTCTTGCATGAAGTATCTTTCTTGCATGAAACATCTTCCTTGGTCTGCCCACATGGTGCTCTATAGCCACGTGTTGCTGTGAAGACCCGTGGGATGGGGCAGTGAGAGGACAGGAGAGGCAGGATGCCAGCTCTGTCCCTGGTACCACATTGACCTCAGCTGGCCACTACACCTGGAGCCCGTTATCTGCTTTGGAGAAGATTTTCCAAGCTGCAGTCCTGTTCTGGACAGGAAACAGGAGAGAAGTTGTCTCTTTTGTGGGGATGACCTGTGCAGTGTGATCGATGTGAGAAGTTGTGAAGAATGTGGCCGTGACCTAGTAAATATCCACTGAAAATGTGCCATATGCAATTAATCTTAATTAGTTGGACCAAATCTAGGTGGGTTTTTCATTGGGACAGCAAAAGGTGCATGTGCTACCCTAACCCTAACAGCTCCAACCCCCGTGTCAGATTTCACATCTGTTATCCAAAGCTGAAAGGGCGTTATAACCTTCCAACAAGTTTGCCAGTGTTTTCTGTTAGCATTGAAAGATAGAATTTTCCCTGGTCTTGTTCTGAAAACAGCTGAATTATTTTGGCTGAGATATTCTAGTCTCAGTCTGCCTCTTTCTGCACCCCTCCCTCAGAAGCATTCTCTACGCACATGGAATAAAATTTAGCCCGAGGCAGACGTTCAGCTTGGAAAATTTCAGCCCAAATAAAGTCTGGCCAAGCTACAAGTGGCTGAACACAGCATCTCACACTGGGAGTGTTCAGCATCAAACATCATCGATACTAGTGTGTGTTTATGTACATTGAAACACACTGCTAAAATACAATATCAATAGGTTCCCAGCTGACTAATTGGCACCCAATTGATCCTGAAAATTTTTAATGAGGAGCAAGCCTAAAACTTTTACAGTTAATTTTATGAATGCTTTTACTTACTGACATTATTAATTATTGTTTTCCTGGCTGAAAAATTGCAAGCTTTAAAATGGAGCCTCTGAAATAAATAACAAGTTGTGACTTACTCATTCTGAATCTTAACATTGTTAAGGACCAATTTACAGTAGAACCAGAGCAAATTGCATCCCAGACTTCTGTATTGTAAAAAACCACATCTCCCAAATTCCTGGGCTATTCATCAACCGTTCTATTGTAGCGGACTCACCCTATATTGTGTCCCTGATATATCTATTAACTCTGCAGTGAAGTGTGAGTTTAAAACAATTGTGCCATGGAGTCACTGTGGATTAAATACTACAAACATTGGCAAAGCTTCTTCGTAAATCTTCCTTAGAGAGGGACTTAGGCGTGTCTTTCTTTCTGAGTGCAGCTGTTCCTTGTGGCGTCCTCCTGGGGCTGGATCTTGGTGAAATGCTGTTTAATATCATTGTATTCACTGTTTTGCAACGATATCTCATCGTTACCAATCATTATGTGCAGGTTTTTGTGTGTGCATGTGTGGAACAAGTTGCTAGTGCCATATACTTCAAATCACAAGGGGGAATGGTTTTAAACTGAGACAGGAGAGGTTCAGGTTAGATATTAGGGGGAAGTTTTTCACACAGAGGGTGATGACACACTGGAACAGGTTGCCCAAGAAGGTTGTGGATGCCCCATCCCTGGAGGCATTCAAGGCCAGGCTGGATGTGGCTCTGGGCAGCCTGGTCTGGTGGTTGGTGACCCTGCACATAGCAGGGGAGTTGAAACTAGGTGATCATTGCGGTCGTTTTCAACCCAGGCCACTCTGATTCTATAACTGTATGATTTGATTATCACATTTTTAAATGGTTCTCTTCCAGCTGAATCCATTTTTCATGTAGCTGGATACAAAGGGACCAGGAATGCAGTTATACCAGCAGGATAGAAGGCTGTCTTCAAACTGGCAATTTGGAGGAGTGTTTAAGACTTTGTTTGGAGAATCATCTCAACAGGAGTTTTCGTTGTAATGCTGTGAGCAAAGTGTGATCTTTGGCTATAAAGCAATAAAAATAGTGCATAGAATTAGGAACGTACATGGCATTACTAAGGTGACTGGAATGCTGAGTCTGTGTCCGGTGTTGCTGTTCACATGAGGAAGGATGTGAAATATTAGTAAGAGCATGGCAACAAAAAGTGATCCAGGGTTTAGAAAAGAAGCTTAATAATGTGGTTCGTCAGGTCAGAGGAAACTGGGAGGTGAAATGATGCCTGAATGTATCTTATGTATGTGAAAGGAAAATATCCGATGCTTGCTTGACCCTACTGAGACATCCAATGTCTGGGAGCTGAGGTTAGGTATGTTGTACTATTAGTGATGTGGGTAATTAAACATTGAAATGAGTGTAAGATTCGCTGGAGTGTTCAGAATGAGGTAGTAATTCCTTCTCCAAGATGTGCTTACACTTGGTTTTGTGGAGAGCTGCTTTGGTGTGAGCAGAAGGGGGAAAGACTGTTTTGTTCACCTGCGTTCTTCACTGTTGCTTTCCTCCCCAGCATTAACATCTGGCTGCAGCTGGAGATGGGGGGTTGGGTACCACCTTCCTCCCTCACCACTTTCTGTCAGCATAGAGAATCGTTTGTATTCACAGGTTGGCGTGCCTCTTTTATTTGCTCAGGAGTCAGTACTGATAGCTATATTTAGTGACGGGGAAAATCCCTCTGCCATGGAACAGGCACCTTTTATAACTATCCTAATGGCCACCCTCCCCTGAAGCACCTCGCTGCCCTTGGCCAAGCCTTTCCTGCTGCTGGATCTCCAGCTGCAAGTGGATGGGCACAATGGAGAAGAGGATGTGGATGCACGTCTGTGTATGGCTTGGCAGTTGCTAAAACAACAGCAGTTATGATGGTGAATTCATTTTGTAACCTGAAATGCAGCATGGACGGATCAAATCAAGTGAAGTGTTAGCCACTGAGCTTTTTTTCTGATAGCTTCACAATAAAAAATAATAATCATTCTGTGATAAAGCTGAAAGCTGAATTTGGCCTGGGAATTGCACTTGAGCCTAGATAGTTATGAGATGATGTTTTATGATCCCGTAGCTCATTCTTTTTAATGAACAGACGCATTTTTTTTTTCTCTGGCATCCATTCTGAACTGGAATAAATGTACTTAAAGTATGAAAGTTCTTTCCTTAGAAATATTGTTGTGTCTACTATGGGGTAAATGGTACATAAAAGCATGCTGGGTTCTGATATTCAGTGTTTCGCACAGTGGTCTTAATTTGGGCTTTTTCATTCATACTTTAAAGTGTTCTCTGAATATTGTAGGTAACAAATAGAACTTTCTGTACAGAATGTCATTACTGGACAGTTTCCTATTGACAAGAACTGAAACTTGAGAAGCCTAAGTTCTTGTAAATCAGTATCTCTACTGAAAAACATTCATGCAAGTATTTCCACTTACTTGGAAATACTGAAGTACTAAGGTAGTCATCTCAAATGTAATTTCTAAAAACACCATCCTTGGCTGCTGTATTGAGACGCGTTTTTGTGAAAATAATTCCAATAAATTCATCTGTGGTTTGGCCCCTGTGCTTATTGCTACGTTCATTGAAAGTAATGATAATGCCCTATTGACCTCCAGTAGGCACAGAGTCTCGCTCACTCCACACAACCAGGTGGGAAGTGTTCAGTGTTTAGGAGTTCGACTTCGGTCATTTAATAAATTTCTTTTTGAAATAAAAAAGAAAAGCAAAGAATCAAAAGTAAATTTTGAATCCCACTTTAATGTGCCAGTAGTTTGATATAAATTGTGTCATTGTGGCAATAATAATGAGTCTCATCACATGATGTCTGTTCTCAATTGCAGTCCTGGACTGTAGCTCGCTGTCTCTTGATGTCTTATTGCGTCCTGTAGTATTTAGTGAGTTTTATTCCCTTGCTAGTTGTAAAATAAAACAGTATTTTAGTCAGAGGCTGAACAGTCTGTCTGAAGGACATATCAAAACTGAACATAAAGTGTTTAAATAGCCGAGCTGCCTAACTGGCTGCTCAGTTGGTACCTAGTAGAGCAAACTGTTGGTACGCCTTGACAACCAAATTAAAAAATGAGTGAAGTAGCAGTACAACTGAGTTCTTTGCAAGGTTTTCTCCCTTTGCCAGTCCTCAACGTGACCATAATCAGGATAGTGAAGAGTTGGCTGTTGCTATTAGACATATTATTGTATCACATGAGTGAGGACTTCCTTCTCAGTCTGTCATCTGCCACAACTGTGGCAGTGAAGACGTAATTCTGCCCTGCTCCCTTGGATTAATGTTCTTTTCCTATTTATGTACATCTGCAGCACTTTTCGTTCTTCTTGTTTCTCTGTTTCAGATTCACCTGCGTGTTCTGGGCAGCTTGATATCCCTGTCTCTTTTCTCCATTAATATAATAGTGATATGAAGCAGTTGGTGTCTTGTGTACCTGGTCATACTGGCATAGATGAAATTTAATGAGCTGTTTCAATCTGCTTGACCTTGTTGTGTAACTCATTTATGCCTAATGTATTCAAATAGGAAAACTGAACGTGCTGAGTCCTGGTTGAAGGTTGTTCACACGGTAGCTGCTGCTGCAGCTTCTCTTTTGACATCTATTGCTGCCTGAAGAGAAGCTGCCACTCTGTCATTTTAAGAAGCTCATGCATTAAGTTTGTATCAGATGCTTGTGGGGCATGCTTGGGATCTTCATAGATGGACGTGAGCCTGGTTTTCTGCCTTGAGAATTGGAACTGCTGGTGGGAAAGTGGTAGGATTCCACACCTTGCTGCAGACCATCTGAGTTTGTTAAAACAGGGTTGAATAGCATGCTGGCATCTGTTTTTTTTTTTTCTTTTTCTTTTTTTTTTTTATTTTTCAATTTTTGTTAAAAGATGCTGTGTAAGTGGGGAAGTTCAATGGGAAGTGACCAGGTCTCTCAATGTCGATCAAGAGAATGGCAACAGATACATCAGTTTTTGCAGGAAACTGGAAGAGCCCACTTGTCCACCAGTCTGAATTATCGAAGAGGTGAGGAAAGCTTATGCTGCCCTGTGGAATAGGATTTGCCGTTCTTTAAGATGGTAGAGGAAGTGGTACTGGCTGTAAAAGGACAGCAAAACTAGTCACAAAATGGATGGAGACAGCACTCAGCATTTATATACGAGTGTAGGAGCACTGATCTAACATAGTGTGTGTGATAATAAAGTATAGCATAAGGAGCAGGGCTCCTGTTTCTTTCCTAAAAAGAACATAGCCCAGCGAGGTTTAAAACTCCCAATTTTTTAGGGGGGATCAACTAATTTAAACATTAAACGTGTGCAAACTGAGTAACTAAATACAGACAGCTGAATGCATTCAAGCATCTGTAGATTATCTTTCTCCCTCAAGACTAAGGAAGGTTGTTCCTTATCATTTGCACTGAATGAAATGGCAGTGAGAGACAGAGCTCCAGCATCTTCTCAGCCTGGATCCTGAACCTGTGCACTCTCTCCTGTTTTGCTCTGTGGCTCCTGTGTTCCAGAAGCAGGTCCAGTGCCTGGATACTTCCAGCGGTGACTTCTTCAAACAGACACACTGTGTCAGAAAAATACCCTTGTTGCAAATTAGCCTTCAGCCAGTTCTTTTGCTTGCTATTCTCCTACAGTGAGCTGTGGAGCTTAGATGGGCAAAGCTGAGGTGGGTTCTGGTAAATCCACTGAAAAGCTGGTGACAGGTTGGGGGAGGAAATTAGTGGTGTATTAGTGTAAGTAGTGGAGAACAGATGTGTTCACCAGCCTACTGAACCATAGACCTTCCCCCAGCTTTAAACTCACAGACTTGTGCCTTTTTTTTATTTTATTTTTTTGACTTTCATGTTTCCTTCAAAAAATAGAGGCCCCCAGCACCTGCTTACATACATGCAACCGTCTTTCTCTGGAGGCTTTGAGCATCCATCCAAAACAAACCTTTAGGAGATGATTTTGTAGTCAAGGAAATTATGCGTGTGAACAGATTTAGTCTTCAGGATTTATAAAAATTTGACTAAGGCTTTATCAAATTTAGTTTTCAAATGTTAATGTTACAGGGTAACAGGTACTTCCCTACTGTTACAAGTGTAGTGCTTGAATAAGTGAATGAATGAGCTGGCTTTCTCACCATAAATGTGCTGTAATCAAAGTAGAGCCAGAAATTTAGTATTCTTTTCTTGGCAAATGGCCATTTGTGAGAATGATCCAGCAGACCTCTACTGATGTTAAATGTTTTTCATTTCCTTGTGATCAGATTTACTTTTATCATTATTATAGTTTTTCAGAGGGGATGTGATTGCATCTTTATGTACCAGATCCTAGGTGAGTTGCAAATGTGCTACCAAAAGCCTGACCTAGCTGCTCGTTTTGCCTTGAAAGAGGCTTTTGGGCATTCTAAAACCAAAAACAGGGAGCTGAATTGTCACAGCATGTTTTCAGGGAGTTGTTTGCTTAAGGGGTCAACCTATTTCTTCCTGCGAGAAAGCATTAACTTTTGTAGGCGTTGTGTTTTGTCCCTTGCAAGTGGAAGTTTGTAGTCTATTGCTTTTGTCGTTAGTGTGACTAAGAGCTGGAAGGTCAAATCATAGAGTGGGTTGTTACTGTATTAGCCCCCTCATTTTCAGGTTTGGTAGCATGTATGTCAAATTTGGTGTACATTACAAATATGCCATATATACAGCCATATACTGTATGTACATATACACTATATATACAGGTACAATCTGTGCAATAATTTTGGGAAAATACTTTATAGTCAAAGGTCAGTGAGTTAAGATCAGTTTGTAGTGGTGTATGTATGTCTACTGTAGGCACGTTCTGCTTGTTTCTGTATTTGCTTTGTAGTAGCATATCTGCATTCTCTTAAATGTGTTGTTCTTCAGCACTGGTCTTGTTTTGACTTTATTCTTTTAAATCTCTCTTCAACTGATAGTTGAAAACATTTACATAAAAACAAACCTTTACTGATTCAACTTGGGAGAGAAGAGAAATGATTTCATCTTGTATTTTGGATTTTTCCATAAAATATACAGGGATTCAGTAGGTTGACTTTGGGAATATCTTGAATGCAACATCTGAGGTAGGCATGAGTGGGACCCTCTTATGTTCTCCTCCCACCCACATCAAATAAAGCTCACCTAATATAAGCCTTCTCATGCACCCATTCGGGCACCCAAAAACCCCTGGGGAGAACTGACATAGTAGTATTTTCACACCATGCTATTTTGGATATAAGGGTAGGGGGAATGGCCTTGGGTTAGTAAATGTCATTGCCTTATTTAAGGCTTGTGTGGTTAATAAGCCAGGGTCGTATGATGTTGAACAAGGTGGAAGGCTGATATGTGAAACACTGAGAGTCTGGTTATAATTTTCTTCAGTTAAGTGGAACTAACAAGGAGAAAGCAATACATTAACACACATTGTTCCCTGCTCACCCTGGCCACATACACACACATGTCTCTTGATGGTGCTGGTGGCACTGCTGTTGGATGTGCAGAGGCTGGTGTTTATTTCCTGTTTGCAGCCTGGGTTGCTAGCTGACATTAAATGGTACAAGTGAATTTTCCAATGTGTTATATAAATTGTTTCATAACTCCTGTTCCTCCAGATGTGATTTCTGCCAAAATGTGCACATATGACATACACATGTAGCTTTAAAAACACTCACTGGGTAATGACTCTTGCTTGAATGGGATGGATGGAAATCATCTTTTCAGAAAGCAGAGTCAAACCCTGGGATCAAATTCAGATAAGTCATTTGGGATCTGCTAGGATAGCATCAGTCTGCTGCAAGCAATTAAAGATTAGTAATAAAGGAATTAAAGGATGCTTGTTTAGGGCAGTTGGTTTTCTCACAGTGTAGAGACTAGCGGAGAGAAAGCTTATGCAAAGCAGCAGATGCTCAGCAGGCCTGAGGACGTGCAATTAACTTAAAAAACCAACAACAACAAAGTCATTTTCTTTTCCCTTTATCTTTCCTTAGTGAGTTCATTGACAGCTGCCTTAAGAAAAGCTTAGTCTGATGCTACTCTTCACTAGAGGTAGAAATACAGAAGATTTCTGTGACACAGCCACAAGTAGTGTGTTTTTGTCTGATAGGCAAAGCTGGAAAACATTTCTAATGTATCTTGCTAAAAAGAGGGAACATCAAATGTGAGAGTTCAAGAAATAAAGTTGGCTGCAAAGGAGGAGTGGGTAAAACTCTTGACATTTAGGCTTCCATCTGAGAATCTGAGTGCTCTGCCAGCTAATATAGGTCTCACCTGTCATTCCAGTGTGCCTGGTGGGATGGTTTTACTGCTTTAAAGTTGATGAACCCTTAGTAAATGAATGGATTCTAAGGTTAAACGTTATGTACTGAGAAGCTAAATTCATAGCATTGAGCTAAAGTAATAACCACTAATGTATACATAGTGAATGTATGGTGCTCTGGATGGAGCACTGGGGATAGTAAGTGTTTTATAAGTCTTGGGGAAATGCCGGGTTACTCAAGGAAACTACTGAGCTCCCTCCATTAAGTAAATGACCTCTGTTAGTGGAAAGCAGGAGAAAAATCACATACATGAAATCATGCCTGATGTAATATCCTCTCATTCTCTTAGGCTCTGGTTTTTGATGTTGTTTTCGTGGCTGAAACCACAGACTAAAGACAGAGGATTCCTGTGAGGCTTTTGGAAAACTCTTAGTGGTAGCAGCAATTTTCTCTGAAATGGAGCCCGTATGCATGTATGCAACACTATCTTCCAGGAGATGTCTGCGCCCTGTACCTCATTTTTATGGGCAGATAATAAATAACAGAGGTGAAGGTTTGGTGTGATCTGTGATTTCCTTTAGGACTGCTCACCAGGACAAAGATCAGCATCGATGCAAGGCTTCTATTTGTGCGAGCAGCTCAAAATGTAGCTGAGAGATCACAGTGTTGGCCTTTCAGCTGTCAGTTCCCCTTATCTGGAGCAGCAAGTTCCCTGGCATCTTCCTTTTGCTTTCCTGTAATCTCTCTCTCTGTATTTTTTTCTGTTTTTTTTTACCTCTTCTCTCTTCTCCATGATTTATGTATTCATCAATTGACTAATGTAGCATGTATTTGGATAGGTAAGCCTCATACTGAAAGTATCGATCATTTCCTGAACAAGTAAGTAATCAGCTCATGTTTCTAACTGAATGCTCTTTAATAGCCAGTTCTCTATCCGAATGGTTTACAATGGAAAAGGTATTTATTTCAGTGAGCTTACTTTTTTTCAAAGCTCATGCTTTTTTTCTCCAGCCTCTCCAAGATAGCAGTCTTTTTCCACTAATTACAGCAGCTGGAAGAGTAGTAATAAACACACTTTTCTTTGTGTTCACATCCTCAGTGTTGCCAAAATATTCTGTATTATCCTCATAACTATCTGAACATATTTGTGAAGCTTGACCTTTTTCTAAAAAGTAGTGCTTATGCATATTTGTCTTAAATCATTGAAACATAGAATGGTTTGGGTTGGAAGGGACTTTTAAAATTACCTAGTTCCAACCCCCTGCTATAGGCAGGGACACCTCCCTCTAGACCAGGTTGCTCAAAGCCCCATCCAGCCTGACCTTCAATGCTTCCAGAGAGGGGGGATCCACAGCCTCTCTGGGCAGCCTGTTCCAGTGTCTCACCACCTTCACAATCAAGAATTTCTTCCTACTCTCAAGTCTAAATCTACTCTTTTCCAGTTTAAAACCATTTTCCCTCATCCTGTTGCTACATGTCCTCATAAAAAGTCCTTTTCCTGCTTTCCTGTAAGCCACCTTCAGGTACTGGAAGTCTGCTATTAGGTTCCCTTTTAATTCCAGGAATGAAGCTTGCTTCTGTGCAGAGTGTCAGCAAAGATGCCTTACCTACGGTTGCAGAACTGAAAGGACAACAGCAGTTAGAAGAGATGCTAACAGTTCTTCATTAGACTAGAGCTGTAGAAAATGTACCAACCACTCCTGTGTGTGCATATGCTGGATGCTATTTGTTATTGTCTGAAACACAAATGTGGATAAATAGTTCCATGGTACTTATTTGAGATATCAACAATAATTTCCTGTAGCATGGCTGACTTTCTGGGGCTGTGCAGTCTCCACAGCCTAACTCCCTTGCCTTAAAAAAAAAAAAAAAAAAAAAGAAAAAGGCAGCTGTGAAAGCACAGCATTGGGTTCAGAACTGTCTGGCTAAGGGCGGTGCCTGGCTGCTCTCCCCTAAGAGTGAGTTGGATGGGGAACATTATGAACCCTCCCCCTGTCCTCTCTGTCTGTATAAAGGCCAAACAATAATAGTAGTACTAACATTGTCATGCTCTAACTTCTGTGCCTGAGTGCTTGTCTCGGGCTACACCAAATACTTTGTCCATGAATAACAACATTCCTTGCATAGAAACTTTTTTCAACTCTAGACTTCATTTTTGATTTGATTTTTATACTGATAAATATAGACATGAAAAAAATCCAGTGTTCATACTGGTTTTTTTTTCCCTAGTATGTGTTTATTATTCATGAATGTGTTGCAACATCTGAAAATGTAATAAGTGACTCACAGTATGAGAAAGGGAAAAATAGAGTTATGGCTTTTTAATGGGGATTCCTCAGTGGACTACAGAGTGTTCCAGTTAAGAGGCCGCTGTTTGATGATACCAAAATCATCCAGTCCTTGTTTTTGTGTTCTTTCTGTGTGCATTTGTAATGCAGTTTGGTATACGTTCACCTTCCTTCACTTGTCTGATTATTATTATTTTTTTTGTTTTATGCTAACAGTGAGAAAATTCCAACACTGAAATCAGCAAGAAACAGAAGATTATGATTAGAAATGGTTATTTGGTTGTGAGGTTTGTTCTTTTTTTTTTTTGTTCTTAGTTTTGTTTTTGTCTGAAAAAGAAGAGAACAAAGGCTAAGCTTACTGTAGCTGGCATAGTTACATCTCTGACAGTTGTAGATCATGTTTGTATTCGTACAGACTATCGTTGCAAGGACTCCTGAGCAAATGTAACTATCCTGTTAAAGCAAGAGCTCTGGAGGAGTATAATCATGAGGGATGGGAAGTTCGCCTTGTAGGATGCCTACTGATCCATTCAAGAATCAGTATTGACTTTTTCTGGAAAGATTGATTCGTATTCTTGGAAACTTGAACATTTTCTTTCGCTTGTATGGTTTTGAATGGTATCAGTTTCATGTCAGCTTAGTATCCCCTCACCTCTGTGTCCGTCTTGCACAATAGCAGAGAACTTATATTTGCTTACAAGCAAGCTGAGTACAAACCCATAGGTGAATGACCTCATACTTGTCTTTCAAACTGGCTGTATACACGAGTGATAGTTTCCTTTGGAAAACCACAGATTTAGTATAATCTTACTGCAGTGAGGATTGTGTGGCTTTGTATAATAATAAGGGAAATTTTTAAAGGTTTTCCAGGGCTGTTACGCATATCTCCTGAGAATTCAACATAAAAGCATAGTACTTCTGTGCCCCTGTGGTCCTCTTGGGATTGCCAGTGATTGTTACCATGCAATAATGAGGTCATTTTGGCTTTGCTTATTGCAAATATTAAGCAATGAGGAATTGTAGAGAGGTGTGCTGTGTATAAAATGGCATTACTGTCATAATCTGTAACTACATTTGAGTGTTGTGTAGAACTGCAGTGCCTTCCACCTTGTTTCTACTTGAGACTGAAACTGTGGTTCCTCTCTGTCTTTTCAAGAAGTAAGCTCTTCTGGATTAAAAAAAAAAAAAAAAAAAAAAAAAAGAAAAGAAAAGAAAATGACTCAGAATTACCCACTTCTTTTCATAAAATAATTTCTCTGTCCACTTATTTCTCGGTCTTTCTGTTAGATGGCTTTTT
The DNA here is from genome assembly GCF_987193195.1 of Phasianus colchicus. Taxonomy (NCBI): domain Eukaryota; kingdom Metazoa; phylum Chordata; class Aves; order Galliformes; family Phasianidae; genus Phasianus; species Phasianus colchicus. The sequence continues at coordinate 167,025,205 of NC_143436.1, read as the reverse complement.
TATTGTATGGCTCATAATGAGACAGGGGCTGGAGATGGTGTTTAAAGATAAAAGGGGTATTTTTTAGCATCCCAGAATGAAGGACTGGGAAGTTGTGAACTAGAAGTGAGCTGTATTTAAAAATGTAGCACTCTTATTTGTCTGACTGGGGTTAGTGAGAACTTAGATGAGGCACAGTGATTTCTCCTGTCTGTCATTGAAGAAAGCCAAGTAATGTCACTTGCAATTTAAAAACATTTCAGATTGTGGTTTAATTTTTTCTGTTTTATCATTTTTGATGGATCTGAATTCTGCTGAGAGAAGTAGTAGGGGCTGTAAATTTGTTCTGACGTTCTGATTTGCTTGTGTGATTGCCACACTGTGGGTTTTAATGATACCTGTGTATGTGTGATGGTAAATGACTGTCTGCACTTTGCAAAACAAGTGTACAGACAGCATGAAGAGGAGTGATGGGAGAGGGTTGGATTGTGTCAGAGAGCCATAGGTTAAGTGCCACAGTTGTTCTTTCTCTCTGCCTACATCATCCTCTGGATAAAATGCCTCCACTTTTTTTTTTTTTTTTCCAGCTGGCATGCAATTGTATGATTCTTAAGGTGAAAAATAACCTTTTGGGTGCTTCACTGTCACCCACAGAAGGGAGGTCTTCTGTCTTTTGCTGGCTGTGCTCATCATAGCCTTTTCTGAGCTGTTTCAGCTTGCCAACCACAGAGAGCTGCTGCTGCTCCCCACCCACCCGTCAGCTTCCTGCCACATTAATGGGTTAAATTGGGTTGGTGGAAGATTTAATGGGTACCACTTGGAGCAGAACCAGAGCAGGGGGAGGATGGGGAGAGAAAAGCGTTGCTGGGGGTTGGTGGAGAGAGGCGGTAGCATGTAACTTCTGGCTGAGATTGGATCAGACATTATCTTCTGTCAGGGCTGTATTTACTGCCTGGATTTTTGCAATTCTTTCCCTCCTAAGTGTTTATCAGTTGAAAGGAGGGTACAACCACATTTTAAACCATTCTCAGAAATACTGATAAGTAATGCTTCTCAGCAGAGGCAAGCCCATAACAAAAGGAGGAAGGAAGGGACTTAAGAGAGCAAAGAAAAATGACTATACAAGAAGATTTTCCTAGAGGCTTGTCATCTTGGGATGTGACCTTGGAATACCTTAGAGGTGATCCAAGAAGACTTTTGCAAGGCTGTGCGAGATGAGGGGTTTCTAGCTCTGTGGGGTGCTGCTGAGCTGCTGGCTGAGGTACTTTGCAAAATCTGTGTTCACTGGGAAACACTGGACGCGAACTTGGAAGAGCAAAATGGATGAGGTTAAAGCTCTCTGGTGCTTGGTTGTGAATCTGTTGCAGTCCAAGTGCTTCTCTCACCCCTTCTGCCACTTATGTGTAATTTCTGGAGACTTGGAGCTTCCTGACCAGATTTGCAAAAGGTTCTCTCGTGTATTTTGAAAGATGACGACGTTTATTATCTGAAGGATTCTGATCAAACTTAGGATGACCATGATGCCTTCCCTCCCAGCCTTTGAGAGGAGTAATGGCCTGTTCATGTGTGTTTTGTTTACTCTCACTTTTCCTTTCCTACGATGCAGCTAAAGTTTAGAAGACCACTGCAGTGAATAAGTATTTTCCTTCAAACTTCTTGTGTCCTGTATTCAACGTGCACTGGAACCATACCTTTAAATTGCAAATTAAGAACTGATAGCCACGTGGGCTGCACGCTGGGTATCCAAAACTCTGGCTTCTGAATTTCTCCTTTGAGATTTTTTTTTTAAAGGAAATTGTTGAAAATGCAAGAGGTTTGTAGGCAGTGATGAGAACTTCTGTGTATCTGAGGTCCTGTAGCAGAGGCTTCTTCTGTGGATGGGAACAAATTACACTGCAAGCAATGCAATTTCTCCATGTGTAAATATTTAGGTCATTGTGCATTTGTCAGTGAAACCATTGGGGGTTTCTATGTTTTGTGTTGCACCTACCCCAGAGAGAAGTGCCAATCTACAAGTTCCAGCTAAGGACAGGGACGCTGTGGTGTTAAAACATTGCAGGATTACCAGTACGGGTTCTTGGTGCTGTATAGAAGGAGAAAGGAGAGTGCAGGAGATGGGGTGTGAGCTTCAGATTTGGATGAAGTCTGGTTCAAGTGTCACCTTTGCACACACACACATATAGTTGATCTTGGGCATATGGCTCAGGTTTTCGTGCCAGGTGTGTAAATGGGATTATTGGTGCTTCCTTCCTCCAGGGGCACTTGAAATTAAATCTGTTGCAAAGCTTGAGATACTCAGGTCCTACAAAACTGAATGACAAATAAAAGTTACTTAAATCCTATTTTTATCCAGCATTGAGCCAGAGTTTTCCCTTCAGCCTCAAGAAGCCCTGGGCCAGTGCTGAGGGTGGGGAAGTGGTCTGTCCCCTCACAGTGCTGGTGCAGAGTTGCAGCATCTCAAGGCGGGATTGTGTGTCACTGAGATATGTGAAACAGCAGCAAAACAGAAATCCTTAAATCTGAAGTCTCAGTCCCTTTTTTCAGCTAAGTAATATTTTCACCTCACCCAGTCTCTGTCTAAAAATGAAGGCTGGGACCAGGAACAAACCTCTCATTAGGCTCCTTCTTATGAGACTATTAGGCTCCTTTCATTTCAGGTGGGTCAGCATACCTCCAGAGCACTCTCTCAAGCCTGCCCCGGCCCAAGAGGTTTTATAACACCATCTCCTTCATGCAGACCTGTAGTTTTCAAAGCTGGATGAGGAGGGGAGCAATCACCCACCTGGGACATGAGGAGAGTAGAGGCTTCCCTGGAGGCCCGGCTGGCAGAAAAGCAGCTATGTCCAGGCCCGCTCAGCCATGCTACTCCCCTTCAGCATGCATGGCTGTGGGAGCCAGGGCCAACGAAAGCTTGAAAATTTTATTGCACGTTATTTATTTATTTGTGCAGAGTTAACTTTTTCTGCTGGTCGGTTCCACTGCCCGCTTCGCTGTGTGGCTGCACAAATATTTGCACTGGGAAACAGCGGGGGGAGTCGCTTGGTGCGAGGAATATGCAGCCAGGACAGAGTGGAGAGTGAAGGCTGTTTGAATTGGCTTCAGCCGTGCTGTTGGTCAGTGTCTAGCTATGTCTTTTGGGCAAATGGTGATCTGAATTTCATAGAGATACTCATCTCGGCAATGGGCAAAGTTGTTTCTCTTAGCCAGGATTCTGCTTAGAAAAAAAAACTAAGTTCTGAGGTTGAATGTTCACCTGCATTATCTCTCACTAAATATTTTTACATTTTATGTATGCTTAAGAAAATATAATCCTTCCAGATTCAGCCCAGAAATGGCAAAATGTTTGCATAGCTTGTGGCCATACTTCACTATGGAATGATTTTTCAATTTGGTTGATTGCTTGGCTAAGACTGTTGCATTATTTTTTCCTGTAAAGCATAACTATTAGTCTGTCTTTAATAATTAAAATGGTGCTTTCCCTGTGTCCATGTTACAGTTTCCTTGAAACTGCTGTGCTAGAGGGTTAGATTTCTCCCCAAAGTGCTCCAAAGGGTTTTGCAATGCAAGAAACAAATGTTTTCAGATGTAAGATTGTATTAGAATGAAGTTGCTGGAGAAGGGCAAGAGTGCATCTGTCACAAGAGGTGGAAAATACACAGTATTAAAACAACGTGGCGTTTCCTCCACATGGTCTCTTCTCTCAACTGAGAAATACAAACGGGGATGTATTTTGATAAAGAGCTGTAGTGAAGCTATTTAAGTAGTGACATAACTGATAACTACTCAGCAAATAATGAAAAACTGATGCTGCTCTGCTTGCTGTTATTTTCCTTAGGCCTTCCTCTATAGTATGCTACAAAATAGCATTTTAAAGTACACCTGATAAAGACGTACTGCCTTCTGCCTCCCAGTCTTGCCTCTTGCTCTTTGGTTACACTCCTGTGCGCAGGATTTAGGTCCCTATTCCATGCCATGCCTATGGCCAGCGTGGTTTCCCGAGCTGAATGTTGGACTCTGTCCTTCTGGAAATGAGCTTCAGTAGAAAATGGCGTGCATGTATCCTTCCCACCGAAACACAATGGAAGGAAGTCTGTGCCCATCCTCCACGTGTGGTGCTTTTGGGACTGAATTTCTGCCAGGCCTTTTAATGTTGTCCATCAGTCCAAGTCATGTGGATGGGGTTTCTCTGTGGGTTGGGTGGCTGGGAGCGTTGGTCTGGTGTGTAATTGGCACCATGTTTGAGTTCAGAATGTGAGGAGCACATTGGGAATGTACTGGGGGATTCTCGAAAGCCCTGTGTGACATGCATGCCACTCCTTTCCCTGACTTAACTAAAAACTGAAGGGGCTTAAGTTTCCCTTGACAACTTGGGCCCTCCAGCTTTCTTTTTTTGGAGTTAACCAGTTTAGTGTGAGCGATACAGTGGTGGCAGCAGGTAGGAAATAGCAGATGTTCTGCAGAACTGTATTTATTAGCCATAAACGTGGCTGGGTGGGACGCTGGGCACTGACACAGCCGGGCCCTCGCCCTCTACCGAGGGACGTGCGGGGCACAGAGAAGGGAGCCATGGAGGGTACGGCAGGTGGGTCCTCTGCTGTTGGGGATGGAAGCGAAGAGCCTTTCACCATGGTTTGGAGGAAGCGGGGTGCGGAGGCTGCACCTGCACCGTGCCAACAGCAGGAAAAAAAAAAAAAAAAAAAAAAGGAAAAGGAATAAAAAGCCACCCAAAAGGGAAAGCAGGGAATAAAAAGGCTCAGGTGGCAGCCGAGGCTTGGAGCGGGGCCGTGCCAGCACCACCTGCAGCCCGAGCCGGCCCGAGCCGAGCCGCCGCCCGGGGCGTGCCGAGCTGAGCCCCGCCGCGCCGCCCGGCCCCGCGGTGAGTCACCGGCCGGAGCCCGGGCACCACTTCCCCCTCGTCAGGAGCCATTTTAACTGCATGAAGCTGCGGGGCGGCCGGGGGCGCGGCGCCGCAGGCCCCGCTGCGAGGCGGCCCGGGAGCGGCGTGCGGGGCGGTACGTGTTGTTCTGGGGCGGCGGCAGGGCGGGCGGAGGGACCGTGGCAGCTCCTCCGAGGGTCTGGGGTGTGAGGGAGGACCTCTGCCGAGATGTTGCGGGGAGGACTGAGCCGCAGGTTAAAGCACCGTTCGGCACACGAGTGCTGTGAGCGCCGTGCGCGTCGCTTGGGGCGAAGCTCCGCGGCCGCTCGTTGACAGCAGCGCACTTTAAAAAGCGCTCGCAGTTGCGCTGCGCTTCGGGCACGCTGTCGTTTTTAAGACGTGTCGGTATCTCCGGCACGCTGCTGCTGCTCTTACTGCCTGGGTGGCAGCTCAGCCGCCTATACAACGTTCAGTATGTTTCATCTATTGTATGAATAGCTTTCAGAACTCCGCACGGCCGGGCACAGCTGGAGCCAGGCGCTGCTCACACTGAGCACCTTTGCTCTGCCAGCTCTAAGATGGCAGGGCCGGGCTGCCGAGGGCTCACCTCACACCTCGCCCCGCTGCTCTGCTTGCTGCCAAAACGGCCGAATTCGGCTGCGGCTGCCTCGGGGTGGTTTTAAAATAGAGGAAGTTGAAATGTAAAGTATATAAAAACGGGCCGGTGCTCTCCTTTCCTGAGAAAAAGAGATGATGAAAGTGGGGGGTTGTGAAAGTGTGGTTGTGGATGCAGAGGGCACGGAGCAATTGTAAAAACGGGGTTAGCGGTGGTTGGAGCAGGAAAATCCTTGAGATGGTGCTCTGTCAAATTACTTTTCAGCTTTGGATGCAGGAAAAGTGCCTCGATGCCCCTAATTGCGTACTTCTGAACTCGAGCACAATACCTTGAAAAACAAACGAGTGTTTCCATCTTGTTTGTAGTTGGACAGAAACGTACGCTAATAGCTTTAGAAATTTGGTCTGGGTAAGAAGCTTTGGACCCCGTGCTTGAGGCTCTCAGTTTGGCTGAACGTCTTCTGCTTGGAAATGAGTGACAGGGAACTCCAGCTATTACACAGAGGGGAGTACTTCGCAGTTTCATTTGCTGTTTGAAGCTGATATGTGACAGTATAATGGAGGCTTGCTTAATGCTGTGATCGGTTACAGGGGAGGGAGGGAAGGAAGGAGGGAGGCAACCATTAAGTACATGGTCATGTTTTGGGTGAGGCTGCCTTTGCTGCTTTCCCCGGTTTGCTCGTATCTTCCTTCTGCACCTTATGGTACGGTGTGTTTTTCCTGTGTTTGATTTTACGTTTTGCCTTTTTTTTCTATCTTAAATCAACATTTTTTTGTATGGGCTGTGGGAATTTGCTTGGCGTGTTGTTTCATTTTACAAATCCACAGAGGAATTGATAAAGCGACAGAGGAACCACTTGGAAAGAAACTGTTTTGAGTAGGTGGTAGAAGTTTCTTTCTGAAGGGCTCTTTAACGGATTTGCATCTTCCGTTTCTGTCGTGTGTTTTATTTTCGGCTCTTAGGGCTGAGCTAACAATTGCCTGTTACGCTGGCAGCCAACAGCACAAGCTTTCTTCACCTCTTTCCTTCACTTCTTTTTTGTGTACCAGATCCTATCAAGACATCCAGCCTTAAAATTTCAAGCTGTCCTGTCTTTAGCTCCCAAGCCTCCACACCTTCTCTAGGGCGGAAGGGTAAGTGCTGCTGCTTTCCCTTGAGCAGGGCTTCGTGAAGGGGCAGTTCCTCTTTGAAGGCAAAGCTGCCATGTCTGTGAGCTGCTGAGCGAGGATGGCGCAAGGACTACGGAGGCTTCTGGGGAACAGTGGTAGGAAAGGTGATCTGAAATTTCTCTCAGCCTGATGGATACTGTCTTGAACAGGTCTTATAGGAGGCAGATATGTGGGTTAGAAGTGAAAGAGAGATGGCTTTTTTTTTTTTTTTTGTAGCTGAAGCCTCAATCTTAAGGAATCCCCTATTTTTTTTCTCTCTCTCCCTAAGGCAGGGATCTTTCTCTCTGGATAGAGTTTAGGTTTGTTGAGAGATGAGCCTTGGAAGTAGTATCGTTAGAAGCCAGTTAGTTTGGACTCTAGCTCCAGACCCATGCTTTTGCAGAAATGCTGTTTTCTAATGTATTCTTTTTTTCATCCGTTGACTGATAGAATTGCTAAGTCCATGATCTTGGCACTCAAACAAGAAAAAAAAATGGAGCGTACGGATTTTAAGAATGTTGTTGGCCTGGTAGAGCCTGATGTTTCAGTGTTGCTGCATACTCAGACTCTACTGGTGTTCTTTACTCTTTGGACAATTGTGTGCTTAGAAAAACACATGAGGTGTATATACCCTTCTTTCTTTTCAGCAGGGCTGCATTCAAGGGTAGGGAGACTCCAAGCGCTCTGTGCTGTGAGGTGCTAGGAAAGGCTGTGGAACATAAATGCAAGATTTGCCTTTATATCAGTGAAGAAGCTTAGATCTCTGAACCAGCTTTTACTTCTTGAAAGCATTAGTAAAATTTTCTTAAATTTCACTGGCAGATTTTGTTGTTTGCGCTGACAGTTTGGTAACAGCTACGTTTTGTTGAGTGGTGAAGAGCAGCAAAGACTTTTCCTCCTGGAGTGATTCAGTAGAGGAGTGGCAGGAGGTGGTGTTGATGTTTCCAGCCATGGTTGTGCTCTACTCTTATGTGCGCTGAAGCTTTGCTACCATGCACCAATGATTTACCGTGCTTATCCTTTTAACGCCACTGATGTGCTTTAGAGATTATTTGCTTTCTTAAATTGTATTTAAGTGTTCCTTCCCAGATAAAGTGTTTGACAGACTATACGTGCTGAAATTAGAAGTCTTTTCTTATCATAAGTCTGCTGCAGCAATATGAAGTGCTGTAGACTTTCTCCCTCTCTTGATATAAAGTGCTGATCTCTGAAGAGGTAAAAAAAAAAAAAAAAAAAACCGATTTTTTTTTCTTTAGTATGGATCTGTCTGCAGAGCTTCCAGCTGTGTCCGTCTTTGTGCTAAAGGGATCCCATTAGATAGGGAGTGAAGTTTATGCATTCTTACCTTGATGTGTTTTAGGCCTTGACTACCTAATGGCTGTCTTTAGTGAGGAATTGTGTGGCTAGAGCTCAGGTCATTTATCTGTCCTTAAAGAGGTCAGTCATCTTGTGTCACATGTGACTTTGTTAGGGTTTGAATGTGAAATGATATCCATTTTGTTAGCCTCCGGAGAACTTTCAATTCTCAAACCTGTATGTAGAAGTTATTTTTACATATTGTGGAAAAATTTTTTGCAGTTAAGATAATTTGCTAGGAATAGGAATACCAAATATATAGGTTGGAAACTGTGGGAAAGTGTTGTTTGTAGAAGCAGGCAGTGACACTCAATCCATCTATAATTGGCATTTTCGGCTATTTCTAGAATCCTCTATATTTAGCTAATCATCAACGTTTCTGTGTGAATACATCAGATTTTTTTTTTTTTTTTTTTTTTTTTTGAGGGATGTTTTGCACTTCCTGAGTGGTTACTGTCAGTGCACAACTGTCTCATGGCTTCATTTGAGAGCTCCTAATTTGGGTTTATCCTCTCGCATGGTGGTGGTTCAAAGTGGGCTCAGCATAAATGTCTTCCCACACTTGTTCAGAATTGGAAGAAGGGGGTCAGCTTGATTCAGATTGCTGTCTGCTGTTGAAAGAAACATAATATATATCATGGCTGTGTGCACCATTTCATCATCCTGTATGTTTTTCTAGATGTACTTGTGTTTTACATGGGACATTTTGATACTTAATGAAACCAGCGGGTCAGGAAAAGGACGCTTTGCTTTTGTGAGCTTTGTATCAGGTCACTTGTGCTGTTTTCCATTTTCAAACTGTCTCAGTATTTGTTCAGTTTTGTATTACAGCTAGGGAAAGAAACGGCGAAATGTGATTGTGAAACTGCAGTAACAACTTGTGATTCCTAGGGCTGACCACTGTCAGGAAATTAATGTTTAACTTGCTTTTCCAACCAGACTCAATTTCAAGTTAAAAGTAAGTTGATAAGGATACTTTTAGTTTTCTCCTCTTTGTGTGTGCCACGCAGAATAGTTTAGGAGCTAGAGAGTAATTTCCCTAGGATGTAATGGCATGAATTGTTTGTGGAGGTTGTCTCTCCAACCAGAAGAGGACCCTCTTTGGAACAGCTTTCTTGAAAGCCTGCTGTCTTCTTGCTGCCTGCTGAAGGCAAAATCTGGCCCTATTCCTCGGAGGTGGCTGTTGCATTATCCACTCCCAATCTGTTGTTGCGTTTGCTGCACTGTGCTGTTATTTTTTCCCCTCTCCAGAACCTCTGTAAACTATTTGCTCTCCGTAGCTATTCAAGAATTGTAACAGTGCTGCAAATGAAGTGTGGGAGCTGAATAAGAGATTAGCTATCAGGAAAATAATGTACAAGTTTACATGCTGTGGTGGGGACACTGCAGCAAGGCTACACAAATCGAAAGAATTTACTTTGCTGGGTATGTGTGCTTCTGAATGAGTTTGTGGAGAACTGTGAGCCCAGCAAGGTGCTCCAGGTGCCTTCCCTGACATATTAAAAAAGGGTGAAATCCTATGTTGGTTTTTTTTCTTTTCTTTTTTTTTTTTCTTTGTTTTGTTTTAATAGTTTAATTTCAAAAAGAGAAAAGAAGGAACCGTAGAGAGGAAGTGTCTGTTGGGGGACTTTTTTTTCTCTGTGAAGGTGGTTTCAGACATACAAAAATGAAACTTTCTGTGTTGAGAAGCAGTCTTGAGTTTGCTTGGCTGCAAGGTAACTTGTGTAGCATTTGTAAAAGCGTTGAATCTTTTCTATTGGAAAAAGTGTATTTCTTCCAGTATCAGCTAAAAGCAACATTAAAATAAGTTGCTTCAGAAGCAACAAAGAGAACTATAATTTTAGTTTATCTGAAGGGGCAACAACGTAGGAAGCCAATAATTTGGACCGATTAGAAATGGACCTTTGGGGGGGTGTCTTCTGAGAGGAGAACTGAGAAGAAAAGAACTATTGGTTGAAAATATTCCTAAATGTGTACTTCTGGTAACTATGTATTTTTCCACGTAATAGGATATGCGACCATTTGTTTTTATGAGAAGCAAATTATCTTTTCATATGATCCTTCGAACGAGCTCTATTAAATGTTTCAGCGGTAATGGAGTAGAAATAATTCAGAAGAGTAACAAATGTCAGAAAGCTTTTGCCAAACTGCAAAATAAGAACTCTGTATCACAAATGTTTTGATTAGAAATAACAGGGCTATTTATAGAAAAGATGTCATAGTTTTGAAGTCATACAGCTAGAAAAGGATGTGTTTTGTGTTGTATATAATATTTAAAGCTTCTCTTACACGTGCCTTATCTTCTGGGGAACTGAAGAAACGTTTTGTTAACTGTCAGGTTTTGTAAACATCTGAAAAGAGCTGTGACATAATTATGTTGATCAACTGGGATTTAAAATGTATATCTTTGAGGAGGACAGTAGCAGCGAGTTAGCTGAGTGAAATAAACATGCCTTGTGAGGGGAGGCCATGGGTCCGTATGTGATGCACAGGTGTGAACAGGAGGGAAAAAGAAAAAAGAAAAAAATATCAGTTGGAAGTTCTGTTGGTTCACTTTTTGTTGCTTAATGTGAGAATCTCTAGATGACGTGAAGTCAGGAAAAAAAGTTGACTGTGTTGTGAAAGCAGCTTGTGATTTGAAGGTTGGCAGAAGTCATGTTTGAAGAAGTGTTGTCGCACCGTCTGCCACGACCAAGCTTGTTGCTTACAAGGCTGGATGGGGAGTTGCTGCTAGTGCTCGATGCTGTCTCTGGTGTCTTCACTGCTGGTGTGCAAGTTGAATGTGCTGGGACCTCACTGCAGCTGCTTGTTTTTACTCAGAACTGAAGGTTGTCTACCTAACCACCCCCTTCATAGCGCGGCCCATTAAACCCACACGGCAGTGGTTTGAGTGGATGTGCCCTGAGGCCCAGAAGGGAGCTATGGAACCAAGCAAATTTTATTCAGGAAGCGAACTGGCCTGGAGGTGATGGGTTGTAAAGCCTCACACCTCTCATTTAGCAAAGTGGCATCTACTCAGGCTCTTACCTTGCCCTTAAGTTCTGGACTCAACGATAAGTTGTACTCATTGAGCTCACGTTGTGATTTTAACTCCAGACATGTCTGCATACAAGCTAAACATATGTATATCAGTCTCATTTAATTGTTTTAAATTTACTATTAGCTAAACTGCTGGAGGTGAGCGTGATCATGTCTGCATGTTTCTGTGGAGAGCATAATCATGTCTAGATGTTTTCATGGTGGAGGCTTTGGGAGTATTCATTCAGCTGCACCCATGCTGCTTGGGTGTACCACCCTCATTTTTCCTCTCTGATACCATAGTTTTCACCTTACGTTTTATTGCCTTCCCCTCCCATCCACAGTCTGAACTGTTTGTGTGCGCAATCCCTTATCTGGTTCAGCTGAAGCCAACCACGTTAGCAAATGAGGTGTTCAGGCCATGGGAAGGTGCCTGGCTCTTTGGCTGGGACTGATTTATGAGCGGCGGAGCTGGGGAGTTTGTGGGAACAGAAATCATAAGCTGGGGCTGAAAGGTTAGGGGGAGGACAAAGTAGCACAGTTGTCCTTGGGACAAGTCAATTGTCTACAGCCAAAGCTTCGATGAGGAGATAAATTCAGACAGTTAATTGTAGTAGTATATTTTAAATTATTAAAAAACAGTTTTACAAATAAATTGTTTGAACCCGACATCAAGATCCTTATGGTTGTGAGGCAGTTGTTAAATAATAAATTAGGTTTTGGCCAGGAATACCTGCTGAGGTAAGTCTTGATAATATAAACTGGAAGGAGAAGGCGTTTGTGCGTTAGTTAGTTAGGAAACATATGCAAATAAAAGTCTGCAGTGTTTTCTTGTGGTGGGTGAAGCTTGGGCTTATTTGTCTGTTTTCTTCTTCCAGAAAGGGAAGGAAACACAAGGATGAGAACTGTACTGCACCCTTCTGAAAGAATGTTGTTAACGTCTCACTTTGTCAAAAAGTATTCTAGTTATTCCTGTCTGCTGAATTGGGTTATTGAAACGAGATGATGACCTTTGCTCTAAGCCTGAACAATATGAGAGGAAAGCAGGTGTTGGAAAAGATTAAAGCTTTTACCTTTACCAGAACATGCAGATAGAGGTCTGAATCTGGTAGGATGCTGTGTTATTGTTAGGACTAAGAAAACTAGGAAGAATTTGAAAAGTTGATAATGGTCGGTTGCTAAGAGCAATGCTGAGATAAATTATTAACTCATTGTACTGTACTGCCTCGTAGTGCAAACAGTTGGAAGCTGGTTACCATGCTCTGCATGGTAAGTCAACACTGTAAAAAATTCTTTGGTTATCAGGAAAATGTCTTCTTTGGGGTGTTTATTAAAGGGACGCCATAGGATTAAAAATTGTGTTCCCCTCTGTTGAAGGGGGAAATAGAAATACGTGCATCAGTTCATTCCTTGTTGGCTGGAGAAGCCTGGCCAGTAGATGTCGATTTGCTCAGTTTCACTTTTGCTCCTCTCCCTACGTGGTATTTTCAGATGTAATTCCTTCTGCCTCCCTGCAAAAGCTTGATGGGAGCAAGGCCGGCAAGTTTGTAGTTTCGGAGGCACAAAACAAGTCAGTTCATAATTGTTCTGAAGGATAAGCAGTTCTGTGGAGACCACTCCTCCCTCGTTAGCTGTAACCAAGCTAGATGAAAAAATGTCGAAGCAAACTGTTTGGAGCATGCTGGTGCCTTCCTGCCACTGCCACACAGCAGCTTCTTCAAGGAATTCATTTTCAGTATTGTAAGAATTGAGAAATCCTGATTTCTGCGTACCTTTCTTAGCTTTTATAAGCATAAACAGCTAAACATTTTCCTTCCTGTTTTTGGCTAAAATTTACAGAGCTTAAAAACTTAAGATGGTCTTTAGGTGCCTCAGAATGAAGATTAGTTATAAAAGAACACTCTCACAATTACTCTAGCCCTGTATGTGTATAACATTAATTTTTGGCTAATTTAATACTGCATACACAATCTACTACAGATAACTATGCTTGTGAATATAACTTTTTGTTATGCTTAAGGCTAATTCAACTGTAATACCATGAAAATAACAGCGAATAAAAATAATGCATATGAGAATCTTGAAGTGTTCACTGTAATAAAATCTGTTCATTAGCAAAATGCAGTGAACTTTCAGGGTTAAGAAGAATACCCGATTTGAGAATAAACCATTTCTGGATCAGCGTCAGCATCTGCCACCCTAGTTTTCATAGGAAAACGTTGAATTGTGCCAGGACATGTTGCAAGATATGACCAACGTGACTTACGAACTAAGAAGCAAATCTATAAAATGCTGTTGGCTACATAGTATTGTTGGAATCCGAGATGGAAAATAATTCTTTTTCAGTCCTCTTCTAAGTCCTTTTGCCAATCCAGCAAAATTTAGTAAGACTCAGATCATGCTGCAAGGCTTTTTAGTTCAGAAATGCTTTTGAGCAGCTATTGCTTTTTATCTTTTTTAATTTGTTGACTGTTGAGGGTTACTAGAATGTTTGTCAAGGGTGAGACTTGTGTCATAAATGGACTTCAGAAATGCTGCAGAAGCAAGCATCTGCTACAAGTTCTTCCAGAGGCTTCATTTTAGTGTCTGATGAGTCCTGTTTAGAACTTTCTTCAGACTTTCAGAGGCGTGGATGGATCAAGGTTCTGACATGGAGGTGTGTAGTCTTGCCTTTTGGAGCACTGGCCAGCTTCTGTTCTTGGAAATAACTCAGGTGGTCGCAGGGCAGAGGGAAATGTCTGAAATCTGGGGATGAAGACTGCTCTGTCAAAGGAACCTAGTTACAGATCAGTCTTCTAGTTAGAAATAGGGAGACTGTGGAGCCTGATCTTTGTCAAGAAATAGCAAAGTACTGCTCTTCTACTACAGGTACCATTTGAGTGCGATTTTATTCCCAAACTGTTCTGGGATAAGAGTTGAGAGTACCTCTTGGGGTGGAGAATCTTGCTTCCACTCAGGGTGAAATATCAGGACTCCATGAAATCCAATTTTTTTTTTTTCTGCTACTGAATTTATACAGAAAACATTTCCTAAACTGTAGTAGAAGGTGATAGTTAAATCTACTAGATACCTACCAGTTTTTTATGCCTCAGCTTAATACGCAAGTGATGTTTTCTACTACTTCAGTGGACAACCCTACAGATAAAGCACAAAATTGGTTTTGGTCAGCTTTATACTGTGATAACAAAACAGGTGGCTGCTCACAGAGGAAGAATATGAGGCCATCTGAAAGATTCCTTGCCATGCCTGGAAGTAAAAATTTTTTTATCTTGGTAGTGGAGATGATGTCTGGCTACATTATGGGGCTATCTGGGACTTAACAGAGGGCTATATAGTGAGGCAGAGGTAGCATATTGCTTCTCATATATATGCACTGCTAAAACTAGACGGTTTTAGAGAAACTGTGCTGGGGTTTCTGCTTTTCACTGTGATTTTGCTGTGTCTAGCAGTTGATTCTTTGCTTTCTTAAGCTGTGTTAATTGCTGTGCTTATGTTGTTGCTACTATATGCCTCAGCATTTGAACTTGTGGTGGAGTAGCCAGTGTTATTGGAGCTGTTAGTGGTAGAAGAGTTGCACGGATCACCCACATGTCCCCTTCTGTAGGACAGGGTGGTCCCCTCACGCAGAGGTGCCAGTGCCATTTCTGCTATCAGCTGTGGTTTGTTTTTGAAAATTTCTACTTATCTGCTTGTTCATTTCGAATGTCAAGTTTCTTGGTGGCTTTAAAGCCTGTTTGAGGAAGGCCATGCACCAGAACATCCCGAGCTGATCACATGCTTTCCTGGGCTGTGGAGGGTGACGACCGCCATTTTACACCGTGCTTCTGGAGCCTTCTAGAGCCATGTTGCTGTAGGTGTGACCCGATTCCCTTCCATCCACCAGCTGACCTTGTGTGTGGGCACAGATTATTTCACTGTTTTTGGAACAGTGTGAGGCTTCAGGCCTGGCAGGGCCGCGCTGTGGGGCAGATGGAGCCGCGGGGGCAGGAAGCGCCATTGCTCGGCCCCACTATCGCTGTCTGTGCTTCCTGTCAGTTAAACCGCCAGCGGTGGAGCAGATGCACCGCGAGATGACTCCAGTTGCTGACACGAACAGCCATTGTGCAACACAACTGCCTCCTCAAAATAACACTCGCGGCTGCAGGCTTGTGATATTATTATCCGGTCAGACCCTTCCTTAGATACCTGAGCATAAAGATCAGGACTTAATTAGTTGAAGAGAAAGCAGCACTTGAACTCTTGTCGCATAACCTGTAAAACAGAACCAGGGAAGTTACTGGGGAGCGGGGGTCCAGTATGTCCTTTTCTGCTCCTACTGATATGGAGTTCTTAAATGCATACGAGAAACAGAAGGTCAGGGCATAAAGTCCTGTGCTTCCGTGAGTGTCCTTCCTAGCAGATAATTGCCATGGTACTCAGCCTCGCCAGGTGTTATTGTAAGATACAATAATCTTTGCAATGATCTGCTTTCCCTTCTAATTCACTTGAAGGTCTGTTTCTGAGAAATTCCTGGCTTTCAGTTAAACCACTCATTACGTGTGTACTCTGAAATGTATTAAAAACAAAACAAAACAGAAAAAGCACATTAAAATTTCTGTTTTAAAAGATGTGATGTCTTTTTTTTTTTTAATATCTGCATCTCATGATTTCAAGATAGATGTGTTACAGTGCACTTACTTTATTGTAGATAGAAAGCCAGCAGTATCTTCCTCTGCATCAGGTTTTAGAGAACTGACACTCCACACATCAAAACTAAATTGGAACTGAAACTGGGCAGATAATTTCAGCCATTTTGAGTGGTTTGGTGCTCTTTTCTTCCTCATATGACAGTGTAACAGCCAGAGTTTTTTTCTATTGTTTCTTTTTTCTTTTTCTTTTTTTTAACTGTTTATGTGCTGATTAGCCAGCAGTGAGTGGAGAGAGACTTCTTCAGCATGTGATAGTGTTGCTGTTTGCCTGCTCTTTAAAATAGAGGTTTTTACTCTCAGGGGTGTATCTTCTGGATGGAGAGGATTGTAGGGGCAGTGAGATCAGGTGAGCAAGGGCTTTTTTTTGGTGTTCCTGGCTTCTTTTTTTCCCCCCTGACTGTTCTCAGATTATCAATCAGTGGGCTCCAATCAGAAGTGCCTTGACTCTAACAGCTCCTGGTTCCTTGAGTTCCTGCAGGACAAGCAGCTGAGACCACAAGGCTAAAAATCTGAATTTTGCCTCTGTGAAGGGTCAACAACTCCTGCATTTCTGACCCCATTGTGCTGGGAGCCTTTCTCAGCAGTAGGTTACTTGTGCTGATCTGTTTCTTTCAGTTTTAAGCACTGTTTTTCCTGTTTGAGAGGTAAGGTGGCAATGGGGCATGCAGTCCTAGAGAAGGCACACGTAGGAAAGCCTCCTAAAACCTTGCAGTACCTTGACAAAAGGCATGACATTGAGTGTGTATATTTTTTTCCCACCCACACACAATTCTGAAATTAGTGTGCTGTATCTGTGATCACAGCAAACCACACTTGGTTGGAAACTGAGACTTTACTATCAGAGACATCAGAGTTAGCAGTCACCATTAGATCAAATATTAGGTGTCAGAAAAAGAAAAGAAAAAGAGGCTAGAGGACAAGTGATGGGATGGATTAGAAACATTACCTGGTTTATGGTACCAGTTAACCTTCCATTTTAACCTCTGCTTTCCCCCCCCCCCCCCTTTTTTTTTTTAAAGAGGGAAAAATCCCTTTCTCCTGCTGACTCAATACAAGTTGAACGCTGTAATGAGAGAGGAAAGGGTAGGGTGGAAGTGGTAGATAAAATGTTATTTTCATCTCTGGTTTCTATAATAATTTGAAGTTTTCATGCTATGGCTGAGGTCTACTGAGAAGCTACTTGCATGGTGAGGCTAAAGGAATTAAGCCTGTGTTTCTGGCCCATAGACAGTGGGAAAAAAACTGGACTCAACAGGAGAGGCAGCCTGCATTCTGTCCCATAGGCTACAGGGAGAACTTAGAGCAACCAAGGGCCTTTCTTGTGGAGATATTTGAGTTTTTTGGAAACCATCTGAATTTAGAGGATTTCAATGCAGGGAAAAATCCTTCATGTGCACACATCTGTGTGCTGGCACAAATAATGGTGTGGAATATGGTGCCTTTGCTTTTTAAGCCCATATAACAAGAGTGGGTGTTGGCAGTCCTGCATACTGCATAGCAAAATCTTTTTGAACTTGGGTGTCACAATATCTATTTTACTCATTCTCTGGAGCTGAGGTGAGGTGAAGTAGGGCTCCAGGAACCCTTCAGAAGCTGGAGGCTGCTGTCAGGTTGCACAGCTTTTGGTTGGAGGATGAAAGTGAGTTGGGTACGTGGCCCAGCTCGGGTTGACCATTGGTTCTGTGCTTCCCCCGGATGGTTTGGTTCCCCCAGCACTGCAGCCTGCCTTCCCTCTGCAGCTGGGGCAGTGCAGCATCCCATGGCTGGGCAGTGCGGGGTTGCATGCAGCAGCCTCTCACAGTTGAGTTCTGCAAAGGACACAGGAACTTAAGTGATGAAATGAGGAAGAGGTGAAGCATGAATTTCTCTCCACGTGCTCTGTGGGGTCTCTAAAACTTTCCAAAATACCCAATTTTGGTAGGTCTTCTCATGTCACACTCATAAATTTCTGCATCTAGTTCATTAGCAGTGAATTCCTGTGTCTCCTCAGAACAGGTATTTGCTCATACAGGAGGGACTTGGGCTTCACAGCCAACTTTTCCCCAGACGTTACGAAATGAGAAATGCTGGCCTGTCCAGACACTGCCTTCCCTGGAGGGACCTTTGCAGACTTCACTCCTTTTCCACATAGCTTTTAGGAGAAATCTTTTTGCTTTTTTATATTCTTGTTGGTCTTTGACTCGTGTTTTGTCACTGTTTGAAACCCCGCAGTGGGAATTGTTAGTCTAGCAACGAGTCATGAGATAATTTATCTTCTTTAATAGCCAAGTTCACTGCTTTTAAATTCCCCAGACAAATAGTCTCCCTTCCTAATCCCATCCTATCCAAATACTTGAAAACATAACATTTAAGCTAGGCTGGTCTATAAAAGGAAAAATCCTCAAATGGCATGAGAATTTTAGTTTGTCTTATACTACACAGTTGCAAGTTAATGTATTTATTTTTTAAATTAGCCTGTGCACACGTTTTCAGAATGATGTGAGTGGATACGTGGCATTTTAAAGCGTGCTAAAAAATAGGTAGTTTGAAAATTTTTCTGCAGACATGTCAATGAACCAGATCTGCCATCCTATGTAGGTTTTTAGCGGAGCAGAAATGCCTGTGCTCTTCATCCTGTTAATGCTCCTTCTCCCTCTGCTCTGGTTTAGGCAGTGTGGTTGACCCAGCCCTGCAGCAGTTTTGGGAAAGCAGCAGTACTGAGTGAGTAGGTTGTCTCCAAGAACAACACAAGCGTTCAGTGAGTGTGTGACAGAGCAAACGCCTGAATGTATCTGGTTACCTTGTGAAATACTGGCTGAAATGGGACAAATGTACAGAAGTGATCCAAGGGATGGAACACCTCCCCTACGAGGACAGACTGAGTGCTGGGACCGTTGAGCTTGGAGAAGAGAAGGTTCTGGGGAGACCTGCGAGCAGCCTGTCGGTATCTAAAGGGAGGCTATAAGGAAGAAGGGTACAAATGCTTTTGCAGGGTCTGCTGTGATAGGGAAAATGGTTTCAAACTAAAAGAGGGGAGATTTAGATTGTATATAAAGAAATCTTTTTTTTTTAGAATAGGAGTAGTGAAGCACTGGAACAGGGTGCCAGAGAAGTAGCAGGTGCCCCATCCCTGGAGGCATTCAGCATTTAAGGTCAGGCTGGATGTGTCTTTGAGCACCTGATCAAGCTGTGGGTGTCCCTGTTCACTGCAGGGGAGTTGGACTGGATGGCCTTTAAGAGCCTCTTCCAACTCAGATGGTTCTATGATTCTGTGATTAAGTGGGAAATCAGAGCAACATAATGTTTGTTTCTTAAAAATAATGTCGTAAAGTACATCAAGAGAGTTAATGTTGAAGATGCTAATAGTGGAAAGAAGAGATTGTGGCAAAGATCGTAGGTGATAAAAGCCAGAATTGCTTTCCTCTCTGCGTGAAAGAGGAAAAGGTCTAAGGAAGTTTGTGAGAGGCAAAATAATTCTGGTCCTTTTGCTGGATACAATGGTGACATGCATATTCATTATATCTAAACTGGATGAGACTGTTGGGCTAACCTGTACACAGAGCCCTTTGTGCATGCTGTGCTCTCCACACCCATAAGTAGCTGGCTGTCTGGTCGCAGGCTGGCTTCTGTACCAAACAAGTCACAGTGAGAGCCTGGGGTTTTTGTTTTGTTTTTGAAAGCCCTCTGGCTATGTAATGCTTATCCTCTCTCCCTCTTTTTTTCTGCATGTCTGTGTGTGCACTGATACTTTTTCATGGTTATTTCCAGTTTCAAGTTCAGTTTTAAACTAACATTTTGAGAGCATTCCTTGAGTTAAGAGCAAACTGCTTGGCAGGTGACTTTGTTCCCTTCCCTGCGTACTGTGGGAGAGTCTACTAATTGTGTTTATTTGAGCATATCTGGAGTATTTTCTTACTTCTTACCTCCTTCCGGGGGGAGCTGTGGCCAGGAACGCAAGCACAGGTTACCCATGCAGAGATCATGTACAAATTCAGAGCCATGACTCATTGTGCAAAGGGAAAACCTACGGTTTCAGCCTTCTAATCAAAACCCTTCTGAGCCCTTCAGCTTAGGAGTTTAAAAGCTCAGCTCTCTCATTTTACCCTTTTCACTTACTTTACATAGTTTTTATTAAGTGTCTCTCTGATATGCAGCTATGGTGATCCACAGAATATGACAGATGAAATCAGCCAGAAGTGCTTGCTTTACTGAGGTAATAATGAGCCTGATGCCTTGATTTAGACAACCATTCTGGAAATAATAGATTTTTTGGTGTCCCGTTTCAAAGAATGGGGCAATCATGGTGTGAATTATTCCTGATGAATGCTATGTAAGTTGAGCAAAAACTGAATAAGAATGCACTCATGCTCAAAGGAAACCGAAGTTACATTAAAAGAGACTAATAGTGTGGTATGTGTGAGGGGAAAAGCTTTTCAAAGCTAGGCTTGTCTGTCCA
Organism: Phasianus colchicus; assembly: GCF_987193195.1. Lineage (NCBI taxonomy): Eukaryota > Metazoa > Chordata > Aves > Galliformes > Phasianidae > Phasianus > Phasianus colchicus. Next base: position 167,005,089 of record NC_143436.1, on the reverse strand, counting down.
GAAGTTCACTGTGAGGATAAGATATTCCTGCAGTCTAACTGAAATCTCTTACCCCTGTTTACAGCTGTCTCTTATCAATTTACCTGACTGTGGGTACAATTTGGTACTTTGCACCTCTTCTTTCACTCATGTTTCTACAGGCTTTCTGAATCAAGTATTTCTACTTGTGAAGTGTTAGGAGGTGTTGCCGGTAACTCCTGGGTGGATTCGTTTGTTTGTTTTTGAACTCATATGAAAGCTTAGTGCAAACATCAGCTTTGTGATTTTTGACAAAGTGGGACACTTAGCTTGTGAGAGATTTGCTGACTGAGGTGTCTTTCTTGTCCCAGCCTCATAAATATCTCCATCGCTGTGTTAGAGCTGGGTTCATCGTTAGTGCTGCATTCTCTGAGCCCTTAAAAACAAGACTGTTGTAGTTACTACCTGTGTTATTTCACTCATCAAAGGCTTTCAGAAAGATCCGATATGAAGAGCCAATCTTGATGGCTGTGATGGGGTGGGTGATAGCAGGGACTCGTGGGGGTGCACGATGATCGTGTTTCTCCTGACCACCTCTTATTCCGTGCAAACCCCTTCACCTATTAGTTCCTATGGTATAATCATTCTGAATGCATCACAGAGTACTTTATGTGTTTTGGAAAAAGTTAAGTGAGGATCTTTGTGACAAATAGATAAAGAAGCTTCATACAGTTTGCAAAAATGTGTGTTAGCTGATAAGTCCTTAAATCAGATGCTTCTGTATTTTACCCGTGTGCCGACCACAAGGCTAACTTAAAAATAAATGTAAGTTGTCTTCTAAACCTGGAGCCAGAAGCTCCTGGAGACAGAAGTGCTGTTGAACACCTTGGTAAGAAGGGAGCTGGTGTAAGTGTTGGCAGTGCTGCTTTGTGATGTGTGGTGTGCTGTTTACCAGCATGAACTCTTACAGACTTTTGTTTTGCTCTCAATTGGGTCTGCAATTCTTTTCTGAAAGGCTAAGAAGCTGCTTAAGTAAATAAAGACTTAGGTTAAAGGAACAAGCAAATAATGCTCTGTTTGAGCATGTCATTGTGTAGGTGCGTGGAGGCGTTGCATAAACGTGTAGATGATGGAATCATTAAGGTTGGTGAAGACCACAGCCCAACCATCAGCCCATCACCACCATGTCCACTAAACTACATCCTTCAGTGCCACATCTGCACAGTTCTTGAACGCCTCCAAGGACAGTGACTCCAACGCCTCCCTGGGCAGCCTGTGCCAGTGCCTCATCACTCTTCCTGAGAAGAAATTTTTCCTAATATCCAACCTGAACCTCCCCTGGCGCAGCTTGAAGTCGTTACCTCTCGTCCTATCAGTGTAACCTGAGAGAAGAACATTACAACCAGATTTATGAAACATCTAATCTATGAGTACCACTCACAGCTACAACAGTAGCTCAAATTTCGTGCTTGTAAAGAAAACTGCTTAACTAATGGAGTCCCCAGGATTTGCAAGGAGGATAAGAAAACTGATGTGTTTATGCTTTGATATGGCGCAGGTTACATACATATTTATGTGACAATTCTGAAATGTACGGCGTTTATATACAGAAGCAAATGTATATTGATTGTATGCTCCTGTGCAGCCCTCTGAAGCCTCTGCACCATCACTGATGGTCACAGGGTCAGCCGAGCTGAGCCCACGTCCTCGCGGGCAGAGGGCTGTGTGCAGTGCAGTGCTGCAGGATGGAGGTGCCATCTGCTCACAGCCGGCCAGTCACGTGCTGGGCGCCTGCTCCTGCAGCAGGGGCTGAAGGGGAGGAAGGATGAGTGTAATTAGATTATCTCAAACCCTGAGTGAGTCGTCTGGGGGTTCTGTGAGGGATATTTCCTGAGATGGTGAGAACTACTGAAGTAAATAGCAAGTGCTTGCGGGACGCGCCCTGGTTTGAGATAGCATGCATCTCTACGTTGCTTGGTTTCTAAGCTTGCTCTCACTGGTGCTTTGGAGGCTTTGCTCTCAGAACAGCCCTCCTGTGTCACAGAGTTCATAATGGAAATCTGACGCCGTCCTTTAGCTGTCAAGTGAGAAGGAAAAATGGCTCCTCTGATGCAGATATGTTTTTGAAATGATACGTTTGAGAATGAGGGCTGTTCCTATTGGTAGCAAGGGTTAACCACTGAGAGCAACAGGTATAGGCAGACTCAGGTATGTGATATGTTGGACTGTTTTGCAAGGCGCTATAAATGTTGGCTCCGTGTAATCTGATACCAGGTAGGACAGGCTAACTTAATGAAGGAAAATAGACAGCAATGTAAAAGAACTGGAAATTCAAGTCTAGCTGACTAATAACAGCCTGCTCCAGAGGGTTTCTGACTGTTGATACTGCTGACAGCTGACAGCAAATGAAAGCAAACAGCAGAAATACTGCCTAATGTGCTCTTTACAGATTCTTTATAGACACTGCAAAGGTAGGGTTTATGTTTCCGAACCTGACAGATCTGCTGGATGCAGCCATGAACAGACACATTGCTAGGAGCGAAGCACCACTCTGGGGCTTGGAGGCATGTCTGCGTTGGGAAAGGAGAGGCTGCAGTGAGCTCTGCAGTGCTCAGTTTGTGCCCCTTGTTGGCTGGTGCATAGCACTTAAGTCAAACTCGGATTTCTGAAATGGCTCAAGTGCTCGAAATACACAGAGGTGAATCAGAGTCTTTCTGCGACTTTTTGAAATTATTTACATGTTTTGTTCATTGTGTTTGACTGTACAAACTGGAGTCGTTAACTGGAAGGGAAAAAACCCCACTAAATGCTCAGGTCTGTACTGGGGAGATTTGAATGGGGATGAACTGAGCTTGGACTTGATGCATCTTCTGCAGAACACACAAAGTCCAGTGAGAGTTTCACGTATGGATCTAAAATTACCAACACCAGACTGGAAAAGGTCACCTAGATTGAGACTTGCAGCTCAAACCTGCTGGCCTCTTATCAGTTTTCTCCCTTTAGTGTATATATTTTGTGTTACGTTTCAGGGTTGTCTTTGTGTTCCACCCACAGACAGCTGAAACGGGATTTTTCTTTAGTAAACAGAACTTTTAGTAAACAGAAATTTTTTTTCCAAGTCAGGTGATCTGAAAATAACGACAGCATTACTAATTTGTGGGGAAAGTGGTTTTTAGAGGCTGACTGGCAGTTTTGTGCCCATATTTGCTACAGACTGGCAGCTGGTAATTTGTGAAGCTTGGCACCTGGCCAAGTTAATTATCTGCCATTTCCCCTGGTCCTTCTTCCTCCCACTGCCACCTTTGCTCTCTTGCATGCCTCTGTTAATCAGCGTAGCCAAATCTCTCCAGGTCAGGCAGCTCTTCCCTCCCACACCCTTTGACATGTTCCCCCCATATCCTGTGTAAGCGGTCTTGGAGCTCAGCTTTTCAACTTTCTCTTCACTGAGACACTTTCTCCTTGAAATCAGTGAGATTTGACTTATCTGAAGCTTTCTTGTTACGGTTGCTTCAGGACCGTGGTCCTAATTCTCTTTCGAAGGTGCTACTAAATGCTAGAAAATGACTGAGAATGCCTTTTAAAATATTTATTCTATGTCACCAGAATAATTCCCTTGGTTTTACAGAAATTTCAGAACTAAATTTTATTTTTTTTAACCTCCTTATTGAGATTTTGTGCATTACAAAAATTAGTGTGAAGTCTTTTTCACTCGTGTTATTTATTAACATTGGTGATTTGGTTATTGTATGGCAAGACAAAAACAATCCCATCTCTGCAAATTTTCTGTTGGATAAAATAACCTGTACTGAATGCTACAGGAGAGGAAGTAATTAGAGATCTTGTGTTTTCCTTTGTCTCCATGTTCAGTATCGTTTACCTCTTGGTGAGATGGACTCTGCGTGCACCAGCAGTGCTATCTCAAACTTGTATTCATCTGTTCTGGTTTTGAAGTTCTTTATTCCATTTTATGTCATGTCTGTAGAGAGAAGTTTGACCAAGTACATCTAAGCTCATATATTTTTAATTGCTTTCCTTTCATCTGTTCAAAACCCATTGCATCTTGACTAAATGGCTTGTCTTCTTGTTCTCATTTCATCAAGCAGGAGATGTGAGCACCTGATTTTTTTTTTTTTTATTTTTTCCTTCTCTTTACCAATCTTGGTGAATTGACAACAAAGAGTCAAAAGGATCCCCAAGTATTTAGGGCCAACAAACCATAGTCGTCAGCCTCTGCATTTACTGGAGGTTACCATGCAGATGTAGCATTATGCCTCAGCAGCGAGAGGAGCAGATGTACACTATGAGCGTTACTGTCTGAAGCTGGTTCCTGGATCCATGTTGCATTAGTTTAACGCCCTTCTGCAAGCATTCTTCCGAACAGAAGTCTGATGGTTGCTGGTAAAACCATGAGATAACCCATTGCTCTTGGTTCTTAAAAAGCCTAGCATTCCATCAGTGGCCAGGAAACACACTGCTACAGCCCATTCTTGGCCAGCATTTTTCAAGCACTGAAGACCTGACTTGTACATCTGCTCTTTCCCCTTATGACAGTAATTACACAGATATGAGTCTTTGCAGGACTGAGCTTTTCTGCCCCCTAAGCACATCGTCTGCACACTGAGACCTTGCAGGCTTGGCAACTGTAACTCCTGTGTGTATGCCTGCATCCTTGCAGGCAGGTGCTCGGACTTGATGCTGTACAGTGAAGCAATGCTGCCTGCTTTTTGTCCATGTGTAGCTGAAGTGACACTACTTATTGTCGAGCTGAGACTTTAGTAATCAAATCCAGTTTGCTAACTTTCAGAGCCTTGCAGATAGCCAAGGCTGCTGTACTTCCACCCTCATCCTCTATGCATTGGACATGTCAAAAAGCCCTATTTGAGAGATTGCAGTATGCTGCTTTGTGTGGAGGGCTGGTGTTTAGAATCTGAGTTAGGTACATATGCTAAATAAAAGGGACTCAACATGTTACAAATATCAGGTCCATTGCTTAAGAAAAAGGGAAGGTTTTCAGGAGTGGGGTAATCTGGAGTCATTATTGTTAGTAGTCTGGAAAGGAATCTTGTTTGATGTTAAATATTCAGGCTAACAAAGGTTGTTGCCAAAAAAAAAAAAAAAAAACAACCCAAAAAACAAAACTTGATGATCATTAAACAAGTGATTTGTTAGTGACAGCAAAGAGCTTGCCGTGTGCGTTTCTGCTTTCTGTGGCTTAACAGTCTGCTTTTATTTGACATTTAAGGGAGGAGAGGGTCCATTTCATGTACTCTCTGGTCAAACCGTGTGCCTGGTTTTCTCTTTTTTATGAGTAATTATGTATAACAGATGAACCCTCTTACTCTGTGACCTCTCTGCTCTATGTGTACTGAGAGCCCACGGTGACATAGGCCCGTTTCCAGCCTGGCTGCAGACCAGGGACTCATTGATATTGAAGATTTCCTTGTCCTTAACTGAAGCTCAGAAAAGGTCACTCTGTTGACTTACTATGTCAGCTGCTTTTTGCACGGTTTCCCTGAGGCAATGTGGCTACTTTAAGAAGATTACAGAATGTGCCTTGTTTCTTTCCTTCCTCATGATAGCCTTACCACGTTGTTTTTCTATCTTCAATTTGTACGAGCAGCTGAAGTACTGTGCCTTCAGAAATCTCTTGTGCCAAGTAATATGTGATTCTGATTCTGTAATATCTACTGTTCTTGCTTGTCATTTTGCTGGCTAAGGATGCAAGGTGTCTTGGTTCAGAGCCCCAGTGCTTTACATATGTTAGTGTTACTGCACAGAGATAGCAATGCTGTGAAGAATGCTACAGCAGAGCGTGCTGCTAGCATTCACATTCACTTGTGGGTAATGGAGGTCATCATGGGTATGGGATTCCTGTGTTGTTAGAACTGAATCATTCAGCTTTCTTCTTTCCTTTTTATGCAAGTCAGACCCTACTGTCTATTGCTTGCATGGTGTTTTAAGAAGGTACAGTTCTACAGGGAACTGACTGACTCTGGTATAATCCATCCTTAACCTCCACCAGCAGAAAGCTGATAGAAACTTGAGTGAATTGGTGCAGTTACCTCCGTTAGTGTTCAGTCTATGCGTCTAAAATTCCCAGTGATACCTTTATTCTTCACTTTCACTGATTCTCTTCTTCTTCCTGCATTCACAACGTTGTTCAGAAGAGGTTTCAACATTTCTGTGAAGTCCCAACTTTGCTACTTGCAGACTAGAGCTAACGTTGCAAACTGTCTTTGTAATTAATTGGGAAATTTCCGTCATTTGTCCTTTTGCTGAGATTATTTTTAGTATCAAGCCCTGAGTCTTCCAGACGTGTATCTGAGCTTCTTCAGCAAACATTTGAGTTTGTTGCTGGCCTTTGGTGAAGGGTATATGTGGTGTGAAGAGCAGTGGGGAGAGATGATGTGATGTCCAACCAGGAAATCCTACAAGGCATCGTCTGCTGGGATGTCAGAGTAGGAGTGTAAGGGTTAAAGTGTCTGAATGTGCTTTTGTTGGGCTGATTGGAGAGGTTGCTTCTAGATGTTGAAATCAGTAGAGGGAGGGGAGTTTACAGAGAGATAATTTATTCATGTGTTCAGTTTTAAGGATTAAGCAAAATTAGGACATATATATTAATATACTATAATATGTTTTAATTTAATATATGTTAAAATTGCTTAATTTAGTATAACATGTTTCTGCAGCAGTAAGTTAGTAAAAGCAAAAGTAAAAGCTTATTTATTCCCTGATTCTGGAAACCTGATGCAAATTTTATGGTAATATATACTGGGTCCCCTTTCTCCTAAGACTAATTGTATGTAGTCAGGCTTATTGTGCATGTGAGCACTATTTATACATTTTGTGCTGTTTGCAAATAACTTGTTCTCTGTTCACAGATGTACGTAAAATCAGACAGGGAGGTAAGTAGCATTATATAGCAAAGACAATAGCCATGTTTGTGTTAGCCTATGGACAGCAGGATCTTGTGATACTTGGAATAATGAAAGCACAGTTTATAAAAATAGATGTGGAGGAAAATATGGCTGATTTGGAACTGTGCTGCCTTCTGTGAAAAGCTGCTGTTGTTCTCTATTCGCCTAAGAAGGTGATATGGGTTAAAGGAAAGTGCTTTGCATTATATTGCCATGCTATTATTTCCCACTAGATCATTTGTTGCTATTTACCACCAAATAAAAAAATTAGAAATGTCCCATAAGCAATAATAGTTTGAGTGCCTAACCTTTGTAATGGTCGTAAGGTTATGCACAAAAACCCACTAAAGCTTGTTTTCTCAGTTGCCTTCCACTTTGGTCATAGTACTGTGGTTATATGGCACTTTTCTGTGTGAATCACTCTAGTCATAGGTTCCTTGGTGGTGGGGAACAAGCAGCCTCCTGCATTGTCTTATTGCACTGGGTCAGGGTGGGGAAAGTCCTTACAACAGTGTTTGAATATCTGTTCCTGCAAAGGTATCAGATTATTAAGAGCTTCCTGTTACCACCAAGTGTAACAATTCGAAGTATTACTTGCCTGGATCCCATTGGGGTCACATGCATTACAATGTTGCAGTCTCCTCAGTGATGTCAAATGATGATGCTTAATTTTGCATTGAGGTGGTTGGGTTAGGTGAGTTATTGGTTGGTTGATTTGATTTTTAAAGTATGAAGATGAAAAAATAGCTTTGTAGCTTTTAGTGGATTTGCTGTCACAGCTTCTGAATCACATGTCATCGCATGTCTTATGGGGAGTGGCTGAGGGAACAGGGATCGTTCAGTCTGGAGAAGAGCAGGCTCAGGAGAGACCTTATTGCTCTCTCCAACTGCCTGAAAAGAGGTTATGGTGAGATGGGGGTCAACCTCTTCTCCTTCATAACTAGTGATAGGATGAGAGAGAACGGCCTCGAGTTGCACCAGGGAGAGGTTCAGGTTGGATGTTAGGAAAAATTTCTTCTTTGAAAGAGTGGTCAGGTGCTGGGACAGGCTGCCCAGGGAGGTGTTCAAGAAACATTTAGATGTTTTACTAAAGGACATGGTTTAGTGGGGAATTGGTGGTGGTAGATGGATGGTTGGACTGGATGACCTTGGAGGTCTTTTCTAACTTTGGTGATTACTGTGCATCTTGGTATAGTATCTTCTGTAAAATGTTAATATTTTACTACACAATGACCTGGCACTAATAGAAGAATATGCCAGCTTCCAGTGAACTTCTAAAATCTATCTTATGTTGGCTGTTCCCCCAGTTTTTGTCTTACCAGCTTTCTTAGCTGTCTTGGTAGTCTGTATTTCAGACAAAGTGACACACCTGTGTAATTGGGAGGACTTTTTTTTTTTCCTTTGGAAGACAGAGTAGGAATGGAAAATTATTTAAGTATAATTCATATTTTAGTTAGTGCTTAGAAATGAATTATAACTCTCTTATATAAGGAAATACTAATAGTTGAAGTCATTCCCACTAGTCAATGAAAAGGGACTTAATCCCAAAGGATCCCAGGCAAATATGGAAATCCTCTCAGCTTCCCAGTGCAGACTTATTTAAAAAATGAGCATTAAGCTAATTGCACAGAGAGAACCAGAATATGGAAAGTGCTTGCAATCCTCTCCATTACACAAGTTGAATCCACATGGATGAACAAAGAGTGCAAAGAGAGCCTAGTATCTTTTTAAGGCCGACAGCAATTAACAGCATCAAATAAAGGCAGGACACATGCTGTGTCAGAGATACAGTGTGTTGGAAATGTTAAATTATATAGTATGTACTTTGTGTTTAGACTAATGTGTGGGATGGTATAACACGATCCCTGCCCTATGAGGAGAGACTGAAGGAACTGGGGCTGTTTAGTCTGGGGAAAAGGAGGGTGAGGGGAGACCTTATTGCTCTCTTCCAATATCTGAAAGGTGCTTACAGCGAAAGTGAGGCTGGTCTCTTCTCACTGGTGACAGTGGCAGGACGAGGGGAAATGGCCTCCAGTTGCACCAGGGTAAGTTTAGGTTGGATATCAGGAAACACTTCTTTACAGAAAGGGTTGTGAAGCACTGGAATAGGCTCCCCAGGGAGGTGGTTGAGTCACCATCCCTGGATGTGTTTAAAAATCATTTGGATGTGGTGCTCAGGGACGTGATTTAGCGGAGGGTTGTTAGGGTAGTATGGTTAGGTTATGGTTGGACGTGATGATCTTTAAGGTCTTTTCCAACCTGAGCAATTCTATAATTCTATGTTAGTGTTGTGTGCAACTTCCTCCTGGCACTTCTGTTTTCTAAGAAGTGAGCCCAAGTGCTTAAACAGAGGGAAGTTAACCCAAGACAGTACAATTGCATGTAACGCTGACAGTGCCCTGCCCTGCTGATATGCAGGGAAATCTTTGGAACCATTCAAGTCAGCCTGCAAGGTGGGAAGGGCTGAGGCTATGCAGCCATGGATGCTAAAGCATTTTCTTTTCATGCTTTTGCCTCCTGTTAATGCAAATATTCTCCAGTTAGGGTTGTGGCTGCTCTTAAAAACAGTTCAAGAGCTCGTCAAAGCAAGCAGTGGAAGTTGGGGAGGCTCTCCTGCCTGCGTAAATTTGGTTTTCCTGATTTCTTAGAAGGGTAGGATGCAGTGACCTCAATGAGACTCCCCTAAGGCGCTGTCATCACTTCTTAGGAATTTGGGAATACCACAATCTATATGGGAAAAACAGCTGCTGCATTTCTTAGAGTGAGAGAGTATAAGTGTGTGACTCGGTCTTCCCTAATTAAGCCGCTTGGCACCAGGGAGAGGAAGGTGCCCTTCATTTTTAACCTGCTGAAGAAACAAGGGGAAGTCAACAGGAGCGCATGAGCAGGAGGTGACACCTCGCAAGCAGCAGCAACACCCAGGGCTCTTTGGTCTCAAGTGAGGCCCACATGCATTGCTCGCAGAGGGGATGTGCCAGCCTCTGCCTCAAGATCTTCTGCCCCAGCAGCACTTTGCCACACGCAGCTTAAAGAGTTTGATCCGTCACCTCCCATCTTGCTTTCTTAAGGACACGTGGCTTTAAATTAATTCATAGGCACCAATGTACTCCCTTAGGTTCCTGATTTTGGACATCAGATTCTGTTATTCTTTTGAAACAAAAGCTTATTACCATCTCAATCATCTTAACGGTATAAAAAAAGATTGCAGATTGTGCTCACTTTTCCTCCAGAAGCGATACGATGCGTCTCTGTCCAAGCTTAAGTCAACCATGTTTAGCTTTAGCACTGATGAGTAAGTGAAAATGCAGGAGATGTAAGCACGCATCCGTCCAGCGAAACTGTTTACATTCCATAGTTGGGGATTCTTTTATTTTTTCTTTGCTATTGTGCTGTGCAGTTTTTTTGCCTGTTCTAATTTGCCATGACGTGGTCAGTGCAGTTTCCTTCCGGCTGCTCGCAAGCCTGTGGTCGAGATAAGGATACATTTAAGCACGTTTTTAAAAAGAAGCTGAAGATCTGCTTCATGTAGAGACTTGGGGACTCTTTGGCCTGCATGAGGAATTTATTGGCTGTTTTTCTGTTGTGAACCGTGGGAATCGAGATCAAGGGCATTTCTTTTGCTAAAGAACAGCCCTGCAGAATTGGAACTGTGTGTGAGGCAGAAAGGTGATACGCTTGAGGTATCCTGCAGCTCGGTAGGTCAGTGTGTGTTCTGTGTTTTGTTTTTAGTATAACTTGAAGATAATTAGTTAAAACTGCATCAGGTGAAAAGATGGATTTTCTTTTTATTAGCTTTCATAACTTCTTTGTGTTGGTCGAATGCTTTTAAAATGAAACACTTTGAAACTTGTGTCTTGCTTCCTGAAACCATCCCATTTTTTTTAAGGGAATGAACATTTGCATGTATTGATTAGTGGAAGTAATACCTTTGGGGATCAGAAGGTGTCCAACTTTCTTAGAGCCTGGTAAAACACTTGTAGATATGACCAAGCTTTATAGTGAGAGCTGTTCTTTCGGGAAGCTAAAGCAATCAGATCCTAATTTGTATTTCTTTTTTTCCTTCCTCAGAGATACACAGCTGTTCACGTGGGAGAAACAACTCAGGAAAGATTTTTCCTTGGTTTCTTTGAGAAGAGAAGGACCCCGGAACGCTGATGATCTAAGAACTACTGAAACTGCCACTTGGTTCATTCTGTGATCCTGCCTTTCTGCCCTGCTGCACCCTGGTGACACTGTCCATTTTTTTCATTTGAGAACATTTTTCTTCTTATGTGGAGCTGAGAGCTGGGAATGCGTTATTATGGCAGCAGTTGTACAGCAGAATGAGCTTGTGTTTGAATTTGCCAGCAACGTCATGGAGGATGAGCAGCAGGTATGGAATGGTGGAAGAAATGGCATTTGTACGAATTGATTCAAGGAATGTTAGGAAAACATGAGGAAAAAGTGTTGTGTAAAACACAAGAAAGCAAACACTGAGATCATTATTGTTGCAGCAGATCTCTGCAGTTTCAAAAGCTTCCTGTTGCTTCCTGTAACTTGCACGAGCAGAGCAGAAATTGGTTCAAGTGTTGTAACTTCTGCAGTATTGCAGAGACCTCCTCTGAAGATGTTTTTCCTTTGTCACTGATTTGTGCCAGTAGAATCCATTCATGCTGTAAAATTCCTGACATTCTGGTATTTGACAGCTTTAAGTTTTGTGGTGTGCTAGGATAAAATCCAGGACAAAGCAACTGTCACACTACAGATGACTAGAAGGAGCAGTAAGTGTCTGCCCTCTGCTCTTTGCAGATTGGTTTGTGAATTGCATTACTGTGTGTATGTCAGCTATTCAGAACTAAGCTTCAAAATAACTTAAATGGGTTTCTTTCACACTGCGGGGATGCTACCTGTTTCTGTCTCATAAAACTCTTAGGTAGTTTTAGATGATCAAAACCACATCCTCTGACTCCTGAGGCTTCAGCAGAGGAATCCTATTGTAAAACTCGGGCAGCTCTTCTATGGGTGGTGGTTCATGATAGGGTTTTGCATTGGTTAACAATAAGTTGGGCATCTTACTACTATGGAGTGGTATTTCTTAGTCTTGTGGAGATATTAAGACTTCTTAGTCTTATAGAGGAACAGCTGAGAAGAATTGCTGCAAATTGTTCCTCTTTTTGTGAATGCGAAAAGTACTTGTCCTCTGCTTTAAAAATACTTTTGGCTTCGTAACCTTGTCTCTGGGTTTTTTCTGTGTCCTCATGTTTGGCTGGGTCAGTGTCCCGTTTCTGCTGTCAGACTCGTGCGATCGTTTCAATGAACTGAGTGTTGTCTGTCTGAAGTGCTAACTCAGTTTTGGGTGGAACTAGTAATGTAACTTCCTTCCCTGTATTTTTCCAGAGCCTGTGGCAGTCTGGGGATTTAGATATGGGAATTACACAAACACAGTGGAAAATGAGCTGTATTTATTACTTCTGTATGTTGTTTGTTGTTGTTTTTACTTTACAAGCCAATGGGAGAATTGAAAAGATGAGGGCTGTTTCATTGTGATTTCTTGGAGGAGCAGTGCAAGAAACGTGTCTTTCTTTGTTTTAGCTATGCATTTTGTCTCTTGTGGTTTCTTCAGATGCTCACCTGAAAACTTAACAAACAAACAAACAAACAAACATGGAGCACTCAAGAGTAAAACCTCCCTAAATGGAGCTCTCCTAAATGGAGGCCAAACTTAACCTTGGTGTGTATCTCGTAACTCAGATAAATCCTACTCCAAATTAAGCCTAAAGAAAATAGGCATCCTGGAGCATACCCTACAGGAGATGTAATCAAAGATGGGGAAGGCCATAGCAAAGCATTCCTTGCTGCAAACACTTGGGTGGAAGCTCTGTTTAAATCAGTAGGTTGACTTAGTTCATATATTAGAGATTCAGGTAGCCAGGTAGATGTCTGCCTGAAGGTAGATACTAAATTTGCAATTGTGGAAAAGAAACCTGAAGTAGGCAAAGATGTGGGAAGTTGGAACAAGATTTAACTCAGATAAAGGTGGATAATATGCTATTAACACAAAAAGGTTGATTATGTGTATAACTCATTGATCTGCTTCTTACAATGTAGAAGCTATTGGTACAAGTACTATGAAGTTTTTTCATTTCTGGACAGTTTATATTTTGGGATATATACCATAACTTGTGTACTTTGAGTGTTTTAGTTCTAGAAGTGCTCTGTGTTGATTAAAAACATTTTTTGAGCTTCATCAGGATACAAAATCATAGAATCATAGGATTGATCAGGTTGGAAAAGACCTTGAAGATGAAGCCCAACCACGACCTAACCACACTATCCTAACTAACAACCCTCTGCTAAATCGTGTCCCTGAGCACCACATCCAGACAGTTTTTAAACACACCTAGGGATGATGATTCAACCACTTCCCTGGGGAGCCATCTTTATATACAGGTGTCAGGTAATTGATCTTTAGGTAACAATTTTTGCTATTTTCTCAAAAGTTGGAGTTGAAGATACTTTGATAGTCATGTTCTTGTCGAGGCTTTGTCTGGAGCCCTTTTGTGCCAAGAACTGTTAGGACATGGAACAGCTGTGGGGAAAGGTTCAGAGCCTAGATGGCAGCTACATTCTGTGTTTCAGGGAAGTCATAATTCATGGCCATTTATTTATTTTCTTTTAAGTCTCGGTTAAACAGCCATAAATTACAAACAGTCTATTTGCAAATCTAAGCATTCAACCAGTGGCAGCTGCCAGACTTTGTCATGTGGCCCTGTGTGAACGGGAAGAGCTCTTTTCTATCAGATTTATCCCTTTCCATTTAGAAAGTAATGGTTTTTGTTTGTTCTTTTCTTTTTATCCTCGGAGGGCTCACTTGTAACATTGTGCTTTACATGATGAGGAAGAAATGTGGTGAAAATATCTTCATAATTTTGAGAAGGGAACCAAATGGCTAATACTAATGATACTGAAAAACTGCGCAGGAGCTCCTACAGGCTTTGGCTGAGTCAGCACTGCTGTCCAGAACTGCTTTTCTTTACGTCTGCAGCTTAGAATCATAGAGTCAGAATCCTTAGAGTTGGAAGGGACCTTTAAGTGTCATTTAGCCCAACTGCCCTGCAGTGAACAGGGACGTGCCTTATCCAGCCTTGCCTTGAAAGTATCCAGGGACTGGGCATCAACCACATCTCTGAGCAACCTGTTCCAGTGCCTCACCACCCTCACTGTAAAAGACTTTTTCCTTATATCCAACCTAAAGCTACCCTCTTTAAGCTTGAAGCCATTTCGTCACAGACCCTTCTATTGAGTCTGTTCCCTGCTTTCCTGTAGTTCCCCTATAGATACTAAAAATCTGTTATCAGGTCACTTCAGAGCCTTTTCTTCTCGAGGCTTAACAGCCCCAGCTCCCTCAGCCTGTAACTAGAGTCTGTGCCCATAGGTTGGTCAACGACTTCTGCCCCATCTTCTCAGACCTTGATTTACTCTTCCATGTTCCCTGATGCTCTGTCATATGAAGTCACCTCGGGAAAACTAGTGGTACCAGAGCTGAAAGCCACTGTCAAGGCCAAGTTCTACCTTTTTGTCTATTTCCAGCTTCTGCAGGAAGTCCCCACTTTTCAGCTTACTGTTTTATAAAGACTCAGGAAATGGTTGTGAGATCCATACTGAGGTACTCCTAAGCAGTATTTATCTTCTCCCAAAATCCCTCTTTGAAACTTGGTCGTGTCTCAGATCCTGTCCGTGGGAACGCCTGGAAAGTTGAGAGGCTGCTTCAGTGTTTGGCACGGGGACATCTGTGAGAAAAAGCTGAAGCCCATTTTCCAGTCACCAAGATCACTTTGCCTAGTTTTTATTAGTGTTTTTTCTTGTTTGTGCCTCTTGATTTTATTATTTTCCCAAAATAAATGGCTAACTGTATCTTAAATATGAATACTGTTGCTTTTTTACAAAACCAGTTTTTGCATGGAGGCTTCTTCTGTCTTTAATCCCCATTTAACTTTTCCTTCTTAATATCTCTTGCGTGCTTTTCTTGCAACTGATCACTCATAAATTTCTTCTAAACCACTTGGAAGCTATTCACTGTATTCTTGGGACAATGTTTTCCAGTAAAACTAAACATTTTTTTCTTAGATTGGATCTGGATTGTCTCATAAGGTGACACTACATCCAGAGCAGAAGAAATCCCCTTTATTATTTTCGGTTTTTGCACAAAGTTTTAGTTTTTCCCTTCACAGGGGGTGGCCAGTACTTTGCAGAGACCTGTTCATGGGACATTGAAGGAACTTCAGCATCTGTCTGAAGTTTCATGCTCTTCCAAATAGTTATAGGTCCATATACAGGGTTGGCTTGCAGAAAAAATTACACCGTGAGGGATTTAACACGTAAGACTTGGGAAGATTTTAGCATAAGCTGAAGTCCTTTGTTTGCCCAGCAGATGAGGAAAATGTGTTGAAGCCAAACCAAAGCTTTGGTATGGCTAGGATGCCATGTTTTAACTGTATCATGGTGATAGTAGGAGAAATGTGAAGCAGGAAACGTAGGCAAAGTAAAAAAAATATATATATATGTGAATTGCTCTTTCTGTCAGTTTACTTGATTACTTGAATACTGCAAATGCTTCAATCTAGGGCTTCTCTTTAAAAAAATGTTTGGAATGGGAATGTCACTTTGCCTTTTTTTGTTAGTGCACATAGAGGAACCTTTTTATTTAGAAATATATTTTTGTGATCTTGCTGTTAGAGAATTAATAAAATCTAATTAATCAGAGGGTTATGCTCAGTGGTGCAGAGTCTAGTTGGAGGCCTGTATCTAGTGGTGTTCTGCAGGGGTCACTACTGATCGGGTCTTGTTTAACTGCCACTAATGGCCTGGATGAAGGGATAGAGTACATTCTTAGCAAGTTTGCTGGCGATAGGAAGCTGGAAGGGTTGACTGACACACTGGAAGGCTGTGGTGCCATTCAGAAAGAAATGGACAGTCTGGAAAGTTGGGCAGAGATTCAACAAGGGTAAGTGTAGATTCCTGCACCTTGGGAGGAATAACCGCAAGCATCGGTACAGGTTAGGGACTGGCCTGCTGGAAATGAGCTCTGCAGTGAAGGACCTGGGTGTCCTTGTGGACAACAGGTTGGCTGTGAGCTAGCAGAGAGTGCCCTAGAGGCCCAGAAGGCTGATGGTATCCTGAGGTGCATTAAAAAGAGTGTGGTCATCAGGTTGATGGAGGTGATCCTTCCCCTCTACTCTGCCCTGGTGAGGCCACATCTGGAGTACTGCGTCCAGTTCTGGGCTCTTCAGTTCAAAAGGAGAGGGATCTCTTAGAGAGAGTCAAGCGGAGGGCCACAAAGATGATGAACTACTTGGAGCATCTCCTACATGTGGAAGAACTGAGAGACCTGGGCCTGTTCAGCCTGGAGAAGAATGAGAGGGGAATCTTATCCATTCTTATACATATCTGGAGGGTAGATGTCAAGTGGATGGGGCCAAGCTTTCTCAGTGGTGCGTAGAACCACAGCAACAAAACAGGGGGCAATGGGCACAAATTGGAACAAAAGTAATTCTGTATGAATATGAGGAAAAAATTCTTTACTCTGAGGGAGACAGAGCACTGGATGAGACTGCCCAGAGAGGCTGTGGATTCTCCTTCTCTGGAAATATTTGAAACCTGCCTGGAGACTTTTCTGTGGAACCTACTACAGGGAATGTGCTGTAGCTGAGGGCTGGACTAGATGATCTCCGGAGGTCCCTTTCAACCCTTACAATTTGTATGATTCTGTAATTAATAGTAAGTAGTAGTCTTTAATTCAGCAGTGTTTTCCCGTTATGGAATTATACAGAATCGTCACATGGAGCTGTAGTGGTCATGGCCACTTTTGCAATTTGAAATATGTACAAAATTATTCCTCTGTTTTGAGAGGTACAAGAAAGTTGAGCTTGCCCCATAATTGGGATTCAGGTACTTGCAATGAAATCAAGAACATTACAGAGGTGCTAAGGTGAGATTTTATCTTTCAATGGTTTTGTGTGTTTCAGTATTTATTAGTAGTAGCACTTAAAACTGAATGAGCTGCTTGTGAAAGGAATCATAACCAATTGCAAACATACAATTTTTTATTCTTTTTATTCAATTTTTTTCTTCAGAAATGTCTTCTGTATTCAATTTGTTTGCAGTTGCATTTATGTTTTCCTCACTGAAGATGTTTATTGGTATCTGACCCAGTATCTCCTTTTCATATCCATGGCAGGTTAAAAGATCCATGCATTATACAGCAGCAATAAATGATTGGGAAACAGATCTATTAATGATTTAAAATAAAAAAACAGGCCTCAAGAAGTGATACTTAATGACTCCAGTTTAAAGCTTTTACTAGTTTAAAGAAAATCCCACTTGGTGTCCTGGCATCAGCAAATGCTCTTCTACGCTTAGTTGCTTCCTCTGACTTTTGTCTTTTCCAAGTGTATTGTCAGCAAGCTCCTTGAATTGGCCAGTGCTAATTTGGGTGACCAAGTATTTCCCTGCAAGATGGATTTCTGTACCTGTAGAGGAACACACATTGGCTATGTCAGAGTGTGTTTGTGGCAATTATTTCCTGGCATAATCAAGATTCAGCTGAGCCTTGCAGAGTAGACCATGCTTGATCAGACGGATCAGACCCACTGCTACATAGTGGTGAAGGATGGTACCTTAATGAGTGGGTGATTGGGCTGTTGTAATTCATAGCAGAGTGACTAGTAGTGCTGGAGATAAATAGGATTTTGAGAAATGGAGATAAAAGTGGTGAAGAGTCTGTTTGTTCTTTGTTTCCTTTCTTATTATGAAACAGAAGACTGAAGAATAACTGTGGTGTTGGAGGTGGTTTTTGCCTCTTGGAGACAGTGGTATGAGCTTCAGTCTTAGAGAAGGATGGTGCTAAGTCAGAGTCAACTTCTATCCAGAAGGAACTAATGAGAGGCTCATCCTAAGCACAAATGACCCCTTGAGAGACTATCCCGTACAAACTTTGCAAGCCCTACATGTCAAACTAGAGCAAGCACAGCAGCAGGAAGGAAAGACAGACCGCCTCACTGCAGGAAGGCAGCTGACCAGTTTCAGATCATAGCATCATAGAACAGCTTGGGTTGGAAGGGGCCTAAAGCATCATCAAGCTCCAACCTCCCTGCCACATGCAGGGTTGCCAACTTCCACATTTAATACTAGACCAGGCTGCCCAGGAACCCATCCAGTCTGGCCTTGAACACTTCCAGGGACAGGGTATCCACAACCTCTCTGGGCAGTCTGATACAGTACCTCACCACTCTCATAGTAAAGAACTTCTCCCTGATATCCAACCTAAATCTTCCTTCCCTCAAATGGCAGTTTTTGTCCTGCTATTATAGATGTGTTCAAGCTGGATGTTTACACCAGGATTAGGCACCCTGACACCTGCTCCTTTTTATAGTCAGTGGAGAGAAATAGGTGTTTTTATAGGGCCTGATTCATCCCCGTGACACAGGAGCCTAAAACTAGTGAGGGAGATAGTGCTCTATAAAAACCTTTCTGTTGACTCTGAAAGAAACCTAGGCTCAGTGGATCAAGTCTTAGTACCTCAGTGCTTGAAGTCAGGTGTGATGAACATCACCCCTAGTGTCTATGAGCTAGAAAAGGACGAGAATATCAAGGTCTTCATATTTTTGTCTTCCCTACCTAAAATCCATACTTTTCACTTTCTTAGTAGACTACTGAACAGATGCTTGCAGAACACGTGCTCTTCTTGCTTGCAGGTGACACAAACCTGAGTGCTGTACGTAAGCTTTTTTTGCAGTTGCTATTTTTAATATTTTTATTTATTAATGTTATTTTTAATATGGTGGTTACATAGACACGTGCACATTATTTAACTGGCACATCATGACTTACAAACTGTGGCATATTTCTAAAATTGGGATCTTCAGCTGCTTAGTACCATGAATTCTATCACAGCAACATGGCTATAATGTTGCTGTGTGTCCTTCTAGTTCGTAGAACTTACTGTTCAAAATCTTCCAAATGCAGACAGTATTTTATTTTTCATCTCATTACACTGCTCTATCTTTTTTTGCTTATTTTGCTTGTAATTGGTTTTGTAGGCTTTTAATTTTTTAGCAGAGCATTTATGATAGTAGCCCCTAGAAATATTAGTTTTGTTTCTGACCTCTTCATTTTTTTCCCAATTGCTCTTTACCACAGTTGTTGAGGCATATTTTACAAAACACAGAACAATTTCAGATGGTAATTACTGCCTCATAAAGATCCTAGTTGTACTTTCTTCTTTCAGTATGTACGTTCTATATTCTTCCATGGGAGATGACGACTCCCACTGCTGTTCTCTGCATGGAGGCAGCAGCTCTGAGACCATTTTCTGCTGCTGGTGGCCTGTGCAGTGGCAAGACTGTGAGACATGAGCAATGCCCAAATGAGCATTATTACATATATTGTTGTTTTTCTTATTGCATGGTTAAATAATAATAATAATAATAATAAACCCTGCTTGATTTTTGCATATCATAGAATGGCCTGGGTTGAAAAGGACTACAATGATCATCTGGTTTCAACCCCCTGCTATGCGCAGGGTCGCCGACCACCAGACCAGGCTGCCCAGAGCCACATCCAGCCTGGCCTTGAATGCCTGCAGGGATGGGGCATCCACAACCTCCTAGGGCAGCCTGTTCCAGTGTCTCACCACCCTCTGTGTGAATATCTTTGTTCTTTTCTGGAGTGAGGCCAGTGGATTTTCTCATAGGAACACTTTGGAGCAACATTTGGTTTGTTTTCTTGTTTTTAAGTGTGCCAAACTCAGAATGTGGCTTATTTTTATAGTGAGAGAGCCGTAGAGTTACACAAGACTTCCTTTGAGCTTCCTATGCTGCCATCCACTGACTTTCTTCCTGCAAATGGCGTCTGGAAATCACACAGAATCTTTTTGGAAAATACTTTCTCTATCATAAATGGCATTTTCTGCAAACCTCTTCCTGTTGAATGGTTGCTCTTTTGGAGAATGTGCATCTTCTTATTATTACTGACCAGCTTGATTTCGGCTTTTGCAAGTGCCCTTTTTCTGTTGTATCTTATGGAAAATAACTGTTGAGAGAGAAGGATGATGGCTCAAAGCAGGCTTTAAAGGAAAGTAGGGGAGCAGTGGCAAGTGAAGAAACCACAAGAATTAGAGGTACGTGTATCAAGCACTCCTTGTTTCACTTGTTATCCTCATAGTAAGTGACCTCCTAGGCTACTGTCTCACAGAAAACTCAGTGCTGGTGAGACCTTTCTGCAATGCTCACAGCCACACCATCCTCTGCCCGCAGCTAGACAGGAAGAGCAGAAGGTGCTTGCAGCAAGTTGTTTGCTGCTGTCATTTGCCAGCAGAGTTTGACTTCTACTGCACTGCTCCATTCCTCTTTTCTGTCAGCCTTTTAGCTGCAAAATGCTGTTGTGGGAGTCTTGTATAACCTCCTGCGACCATGTCAGTGTATTATATACTATCTGTAGTGATATTCAGCCTCTGGCCCATGGCGGGACACTGCTGCTCTTTTTGTTTTGTGTGCTAAAAATCATCTTGTTTTTCAGTACTCTCTCCTGATCCTTTAATATTTAGGTGATGTGCTGTGGGTTTGTTGAAGTCTTCATCAGTAAATGC